>NW_026606572.1:3752500-4352500 GCF_029890125.1 Rhinichthys klamathensis goyatoka | reverse complement strand
ATACAATCGAGGGGTTTTCAGAGGCCTGACGAAACGCTCAGGCTGGGAGCAGATGGCGGGACTGTGCTAAGCTCACGCTGCATTTTGCATTGGGCAGCAGTTTGAGTTCAGTGGTGTGGCAGGAATTCCTCAGAGCCTGGGTCTCATCTGCTCTTATCAGTCGCCTGCAGTTGGGGAACGAGGTTAAAGACAGAGTTACAACATAAGGCATAAGGCGTAAAGCATCAGGGGCAAGGTTGAGAGAGAGAGAGAGAATATTCCCCAAGAAAAGTCTGATAAATGCAGTGTGCATTTGAGTAGTCCGTCATGTTGGGGCCATCTGCACACTCCATGAGTCTTACATTCATCACCCAAGTCATTTTTAAATGGAAATGTTCAGGGCAATAAATGGATTCCTTGCCCCTGACATCCCAATTTAAGCACAGTGCAGAGCTGGAAGGTTTACTTTCCTACTAAAAATACTGAATATTAATTTTTTAATGGACTTTTAATCCTCTAATGCTAAATTTCTAGCCAACGTTGGAGATTAAACCGAAATGGTGCGGATATGATTATCAAGTGTAACATGTAGATTCAGCTAGACTCAAATGGAAACACTATGTCATTTGCTCATTGAAAAAAAAAAAAATACGCCCTTCCTGGACCTCCAGAAGGGAGACACCGGCCCCCTGAGGAACGTTATCTTTATGGCAGTGGTGACGATACGCTATTAACTTCATATTCACCTCTTCACTTAATGCCAAAGATACTGTTAAAGTTCATCCTTAAAAGAAAATTCTGTCATCAATTGAGTCATTTCAAACTCGTATGTCTTTTGGGACTAGTCACTATTTTACATGCAATGGCATTGACTCTGGACTTGAGTAATCAGTGATATAAGGAGATATGGACCCTGTCACACTAAAACAGCTCCAAAACAAGGGTAGCAAATCAAAACAGTATTGTGAAAATAGTCTTTTGTTTAACAGCACAGAGACTGTTTGGACCCACAGTATTTCACCTGTACTGTTGTATTTTACCTTTGCTTTCGCCCCTAGGATATATTTTTCTGACTTTCCTCTGTAGTGTAGACAGTAACTGAGCACCTTTGTTTTTGAGGAAGCATTAAACTTGTTAGTGGGCAGCGAGGCATGGAAAGATATATGCCCTACTAGCTCTCTCACTCTCTTTCTTCTCTTTGTTCTATAGTCATCCAGACACAAAGACAAGGTTGCCGGCTCATTGGTCGGTGTCTCATTTGCTGTGAATATTTATAAAGCATGAGTTCTAAGATCAATACAAATCAAGGAGAGACAGAGAGACCTGGGAGAGAGTTTTTAATGTATTAATATTTAAGTCTGTCTTGCTGCCACTGGCATTAATTTTTATGATCGGAGATGACAGTATATCTATGATAGTAGATATATTATCATTTCCGATCATAGTATATCTATGAAAGTAATAGACAATAAGAGTTTTTGTTTATTTCCATGTCAAACAGTTGTAGCTCAGTAGAATTATACTATATTAACATCTTCATACAGAATTGTTTTCGGTCTACTGGCCGAATTTACTTGACATTTTGACCATGAGTACAAAAACTTTTACCTAATGTGACCTTATATACAGTATATGTCTTTATAACCAAACTTGCAAATGTACGTCATGGCATAGATTGGAGCATGCTTTCCATCACTGATAATATCCACAATGAGCACTTAGCAAAACATTAAAACCACTAGTTTCATCCCCAAATCAATTATTAGCACTAGCAGTATTTGGCTGGTTATCGATTCTGTTGCTGAATACCATGAACAAAAATCAGCAATCTAAAGAAGAACTAACTGAAAAACTATATAACTAATATAAACTAATATAAATTTCAAATATTATTAAAGACATGTATACAGTCATAATATACAAAAAGAACAGATAAGCAAATTAGTAATAGCACAAATAGAAACAAGTTTGGAAATTTAAATCAAATGTTTTATCAGAGTTTTATTTTTTATAAACAAAAATTAGATGAATCCTTATTAAAATTACAAAAGTGATTCAGGCAGGATCAGAAAATAATTTTAATTTTCTTATGTTCTTTGATTAACATTAATGACACAGACGGTAGCAGGTTTATTAGCCTACTGTCAATTTAAGACCTACAGTAGATCCAATAAATTGTTCCACATGTATTTTCTTTCTAAACTATTTCACATTCAAAAAACTGCATGCTTGTGTCGAATTAAGTTCTCTTTCGCGTCTTCTTGCACTTGAATGTTTTAAAACCACAATAAAATGTGCACACAGGAATTGATAAGCAGAAGAGGAATCACATTTTTTTTAACAAGTTTCACATTCCTGAGCTTAAGTATCCAATTCCAGAATTGGAATTCTCAACCCTTTCAGTGATGTAAAAGCATGTTCCAATCGAATCAGTTTTAATGAAATTGCAAAACTAAAATGCAAACATATCTCCCCAATCCTGACATAAAGCCTCAGGCCTCATTTATTATAACACAATACAATGCAATGAGAAATCCTGCTGATAATTGGAAATACTTCTTCTGTAGTAATTGGGTTGTGATCCTGTTCAGAATAGAACTAGCTTACAGAATTAGAATATTAAAAGTAAGCAAACAGGGATACAGACTTGCAAATCAGTCAATTTTTAATGTAGGGAAAATGACATGAAAGCGTAGCGTAAGTTCCGCCAGGAAGACTCAATTGTTACGTCATGTATTCAGACATCCCAAGTCTCCCGGAAGTTCCGGGAGTCTCCCGCATATTGATAGCGGCTCCCTGATGCCCGCAAATTAGTTAAAATCTCCCGGAATCAAGAGCGCGCGAGCAAGAGCGGTTAGACTGTGCTCCAAACCGTGTAGCGCGCACGACACGACAGAGAGGGAGAGAGCGAGAGACTTTGCGTGTGTGTGTGCCGCGCGTGTGTGCATCAAGAAGTGCATGTAAGACAGAGAGCATCCTGATTGGCCTGTTTTGGTAAGTCAACCAATCAATTGTCAGTGTGGGCGGGCTTTTATCTCTTCTCCCGCGGAACCTATCAGTTCAGTGTATCTAGACACAGGAGCGGCATCATGGCAGAGGGAGAGTGCCCCAAAAAGCGAAAATATAAGACACATTTTACGCCAGACTACACAAAAGTGTACCCCTGTCTTATAAGAGTGAAACATAATGACAGTCTTGCACGCTGTACAGTTTGTAACAGTGACTTCAGCATTGCCCATGGCGGGTTAAATGATTGTAAAAGACATGTTGAGGTGAGTTAAACAAGTTTCATTTCATGTGCATATTATTCAGGCCGGCTAGTTACCTAGGCTACATGAAAACAATAAACTCCTTAGACCTGTTTAAAGTTGCAATGGAATATAAATAAAAGCATTTTACATAAATAGTATGAGCAGTTTATATTAAAAGTAATCTACATAATTAACAAATAATTGCATAGACCTATAGCCTAAAGAAATGATATATTATGCTTTTACACTCACCGGCCACTTTATTAGGTACACCTGTCCAACTGCTCGTTAACAATTAAATTTCTAAGCAGCCAATCACATGGCGGCAACTCAGTGCATTTAGGCATGTAGACATGGTCAAGACAATCTCCTGCAGTTCAAACCGAGCATCAGTATGGGGAAGAAAGTTGATTTGAGTGACTTTGAACGTGGCATGATTGTTGGTGCTAGAAGGGCTGGTCTGAGTATTTCAGAAACTGCTAATCTACTGGGATTTTCACGCACAACCATCTCTAGGGTTTACAGAGAATGGTCCGAAAAAGAAAAAACATCCAGTGAGCGGCAGTTCTGTGGGCGGAAATGCCTTGTTGATGCCAGAGGTCAGAGGAGAATGGCCAGACTGGTTCGAGCTGATAGAAGGGCAACAGTGACTGAAATAACCACTCGTTACAACCGAGGTATGCAGCAAAGCATTTGTGAAGCCACAACACGCACAACCTTGAGGCGGATGGGCTACAACAGCAGAAGACTCCACCGGGTACCACTCATCTCCACTACAAATAGGAAAAAGAGGCTACAATTTGCAAGAGCTCACCAAAATTGAACAGTTGAAGACTGGAAAAATGTTGCCTGGTCTGATGAGTCTCGATTTCTGTTGAGACATTCAGATGTTAGAGTCAGAATTTGGCGTAAACACAATGAGAACATGGAACCATCATGCCTTGTTACCACTGTGCAGGCTGGTGGTGGTGGTGTAATGGTGTGGGGGATGTTTTCCTGGCACACTTTAGGCCCCTTAGTGCCAATTGGGCATCGTTTAAATGCCACGGCCTACCTGAGCATTGTTTCTGACCATGTCCATCCCTTTATGGCCACCATGTACCCATCCTCTGATGGCTACTTCCACCATGTCACAAAGCTCTAATCATTTCAAATTGGTTTCTTGAACATGACAATGAGTTCACTGTACTAAAATGGCCTCCACAGTCACCAGATCTCAACCCAATAGAGCATCTTTGGGATGTGGTGGAACGGGAGATTCGCATCATGGATGTGCAGCCGACAAATCTGCGGCAACTGTGTGATGCCATCATGTCAATATGGACCAAACTCCCTGAGGAATGCTTCCAGCACCTTGTTGAATCTATGCCACGAAGAATTGAGGCAGTTCTGAAGGCAAAAGGGGGTCCAACCCGTTACTAGCATGGGGTACCTAATAAAGTGGCCGGTGAGTGTATATCTTTTAGGGACCACAACATGTTAGGGAGGCTAAGCGCAGGGAAGGCTGCTCCAATATATCCCAGTTCTTCCATTCAGATAGGCAAGGTCTCACTGAGAAGGTGACTACAGCTGAGGTGTATTTAACATCTTTTATTGTGGAACATAACCTGCCGTTCCATGTGTGTAGGCACACAGGCAAGTTATTTAAGAAAATGTTTCCAGACTCTGAGATTGCAAAACATTTTGCCTGCTCTTCCACTAAGACGGCAGCTATGATGAACCTGGCACTGGAACCTGAATGTTCAGAGGATTTGTACAAGTTAATCCAGACAGAAAAAAGGCCATACAGTATTATGGTTGATGAAAGCAATGACATCATGTGTGAGAAGGAGTGTGCCATTTTAGTCAGGTACTACAGTGAAGCACAGGATAAGGTGACAGTTGGATTTGTAGACATGCCAGTGTGCAATGATGCCAAAGCTGCCAACATATTCAACTGCATTGCATCATCCATGCATGACAAAGGCCTTGAATGGTCTAATTGCGTAGGATTCAGCAGTGACAACTGCAATGTCATGATTGGTAAAAACAACTCCGTCTTATCAAGAGTGAAAGCACAGGCACCATATATATACAGTGTTGGCTGTCCAAGTCACTTGGTTAACATATGTGCCAAAACTGCTGCTAAAGAGCTCTCAATGTCACCTGAGGAATTGCTAATTGACATCTACTACTACTTTGAGAAAAGTTCAAAAAGAAGAGAAGACCTTAAGCAGTTTCAGGACTTTTGCAATGTAGCCCAGCAGAGAGTACAAAAGCACTGTCCAACACGTTGGCTTTCTTTGGGAAAAGGTTTGGACCATCTGCTCAACCAATGGCCAGCCTTTAGTTCTTATTTTGAATCGCATAGTGAGAATCAGAAGTCCTGTGACATTCAGAAGAGGTTGACAGACCCCACTATGAAACTTTACACTTGTTTACTCCACAATGTCACACAGTGCTTTGATAAATTTAATTTGATTTTTCAAAACAAGGCACCAGTTCTGTTCAAGTTAAATGACAGTGTGGAAGAACTCCTGCATGACATAGCAAGCAGATTTATTGTTCCAAAGGTATTGAGAGAACTGAAATTGCAGGAGATAGATGTGAGCAACCCTGAAATTCACTGTCCAGATGAAGAACTCTTTGTTGGGTTCTTGGCGAGGAGGCATTTGCTAAGTGAGGAAGCACTCTCCACTCACAAGACAAAGCAATTCTTCAAAGATGCCAGAGCATTCTATGTCAAAAGCTTTCAAAAAGTAAAGGAAAAGTTCCCAATAAGAGACCAGATCTTGACAAATCTGCCAGTGGTCAATCCAGAGAACCAAAATGATGTGAAACCAGAGCAAATTTTGACTTTGGCAGAGAGATTTCCAAATGTGATGAAGGCAGATGCCAGAGAACAACTCAATTTAGAAATCCTGGATTATGTCTCAACTAACCTGGAAACACTGGTGCCAAATTACAAGAATTTACCAGTCGATGAGTTCTGGGGGAAGCTGTCCAAAGTAAGATCTGTGAGCTCAGGGCAGTTGAGATTCAGGGAGATCTGTCAGCTGATGAAGGTGCTATTGGTGCTGCCAAATTCTAACTGTGATGTGGAAAGGGCATTCAGCATTGTGCGTCACATCAAGACAGAATTTAGGAGTCAGATGTCTCACCAAACACTTGTGAATCTGATGTCTTGCAAGATAAACAAATTCATTGACACAGAGTGCTATGATGTTAATGTTTCTGGGAAGTTGCTAAAATCTGCGAAGCAAGCAGCAACAAAGTACAACGAAAGCAAGCAACAAAAGTAAAAGGCATTGGATGTAGGAAATAGGCCTACATGTAGGCTACATTTGGCGCTTATGTAAATAGTTAATTTATTTTTCTGTTATATTAAACTTTATTTCGGTATACAAGTAAACTTTTGTTCTGTGGTGATATGCCGGGGGGGGGGGGGGGGGGATACCTCCCTGAAATGACTTGTTGCAGGTTGGGATGTCTGTGTATTACCTTCTCATCTATCCAATCGCGTCTAATACTTGCGGTATAAAAGACCGGTACTTACACGTGTTTGAGTTCGCAGATGCTGACGCTTCCATTGATGCTCTCGCTCAGTCGCCAGCCAACATGTTTCAGGACACGTCATATTGCCCTACCTCCTGCTGCACGTCGAGGCTCCCGCGTTCAGTCTCGCATCTCCCCGTGGGCACAGCGGTCTTCGGGGAGTTTTGATCAGCCAAGGCTTCATGAGAAGTGCTGCTCCTTAGACTGGTGCCATTTATCCCGCAGATCACCGATTCACCGACATAAATGAACAACTATGCAAATCACGAGACAATCTCTCTCTGGTTCAAGTTCAAACTCCACTTCCAAGGCTTTCAAGTAGTTTCCAATTTTTTTTTTTTTTTTTTTTTTTTGGTAGGCGCTTCCAGCAGCCACTGTTAATGTGTCTCCTCTACAAGATTAAACTTCATTCAGGTAAGTATTTCTCCGTCGCTTCCTACACGGCTGAGTTGAAATTGGCGTCCACGATGACGTGGCGTGATCTGATTATTACGGCTGATCTGCACTGCAGACTGCAGAGGGGCCGGATAGCTCGCCTCAATGCTCGTAGCAAGCCTAAGCAAGTTTCGCGTTACCGATATTCCACAGTTCTATGGTTATTTAATTATATCAGCTTGTCAATATTACGCTCAGTTTTCAAATACCCACTAACAACTGTCTTGATTATAAATCTAATTAGCTTAAGAGCTTTATGCATATGCAATATCACGGGTCGCGCTCTTCATAACGTTGCTCACTCACCACAGTTCGGTTGCGTGTGTATAAATAAATAAAAATAAAATAAAACCCGAGCTAAAGAGCACGTTGTCATTGGCTGTATGCATATACTGCAGTGGACTAGAATGACAGTAATTTGCATATCACTAGTGTAATAGTAATTTCACAAACAAATATTTCACCTATTAGGCTATTTTAAATTCATAAAGTCACTTTATACTTCAAATTACATCTATAACATTGGAAATGTGTATAATCGATGTAATACTCAACTTTCTGGTGGCTACTTAATCTACTGATATGTGTTATAGGAGTCATTTATATGAGGGGTATTTTCACATTAATGTACAGATACATGCAGACTAAAGGATCAAGGAGCTGTGAGGCGCCGGTCAAAGTTACACATACTTGGCCAAAAACTGCTAACTCAACAGTCATATTAGTATTATATATCAGATTAATCAGTGAAGGAGACTCGACCGACATTGTCTTGCTCAACTGTGTGATTTATATGTCTATGCACCATTTATTCAAGTTTCTCAACTGTTGTGGCCAGCGTCTTCCAGCCATGAATGGGGTTATTTCTGCAAAGAGCAACTTGGGAGCCATGGCAGACATTTGCTGCACACCTGAAAATAAATAAATAAAATTCCATGCTCAAGAGTCAACAGATCAATTATCACTTAGATTCCTATGTCACATCCTGATCAAGGCTCGCTGTTCCGTTCTTGTATACAATCATGAAAATTGAAATTTAATATTCCTTCCATTCATAGTTTGCTCGCAGGCATTCAAATTCAAGTGTTTAATCCTAATTTTTCAAGTCTGTTCCCCGTACCTTCTCTTTGTTTGCTTAAGGCATAATAAACCTCTGGATATGTATGGGTATGCAGGGTTTTGCCCAGAATGCCTCAAAGATAATTGAGTAGTAATGGTCATTTCGAGGGTGAGTAAGCATATTGTTTTGTCTCCACATTTGGATGTGTTAGGGCTGCTGCTTCCGGCACAGGGATCGGAGTTTCAACAGCTCGTTTGCAGCTTTTGATTACCTATCACCGACATTTTAACTTTCACTTGTTCAACCGGAATCGCATTAGATGGAGCCTCAAGAAGCGTCGACATAGTCAACATTCCAGATGGTCGTCGATGGATTATGTAGCTCATGTGTAGTTATCTCTAGTCACCGGTTAGGTTATTCTGTCTCGATATTCTATATATCATGTCCATGTCTGGCAGGATCAATTAAATTTAGGCCGTGATGCACTAACCCAGGAGGAATGTCACTAGCTCCTTCCAGCGCTGTTGTATTCTTTAAAAAGCAATTCTCAAAGGAAATCTTCCACTGTTTGAACTTTGAGTGTTTAACCTTGCAGATGTTGGTTATGCTTAAAACCGCAGCATTACACTCCAAGTCAGAAAGCAAAATCCACTCAACCCCTTTTGATTACCTCTGTCTGCAGTGGTCTCTTTCTTATTGTTATTCAGATTATAGCTGTCTGTTACAGCGTTCATGGCTCATGCATCCAGAGGATTCACTCCAGGTGCTAAATACTCCCATGGTCTTTTCTAATTCCTTCTAAGAATGACAATAAAGGCTTTGCATTTATCAATTTATAAATTGGGATTAAATTCTGTCCCTTCTCATCTATGATCAATTTCTATTTATCATAACTAACGGAGGACTACTCTTTAACCTGGTTCAGGATTCGTCAGTTCTGTCCTCAATAGCTGCAGTCTAACTCCCTCCCAGTATACTGGTCATCCCTTCAGGATCTGGGAAGCCACTACAGCAGCTGATCGTGGCATTCCACTTCAGCTATTAAGATCCTGGGCAGATTGTCTTCCTCTGCATTAGAGTTAAATAAGACCCGATCTAAAGATCATTCTCGAAGCTCAGCAAGCATTGCAGTAACTATTCAGGTAAATTCCTATGCAATTACTGGTGGTGGTGTATGCTTTATCTATCTGGTGATAGTCTCAGCTTGAATAATTCGCCTCGCGCCATCGCCGGCTATACGGTCCTTAGGGGGCCTGCTTTGCGCAGCCTAGTGGCTTTTCTATGCACGTTCAGTTTATGCGCGGCTCTAGCAGCCTAGTGGCTCAGCAAACCTTGTCTATGTGGCTCAGCGTGGCCTCGTTTTTATGTGGCTAAGTGTGGCCTTGCCTATGTGGCTCAGCGCGGCCTTGCCTATGTGGGGCTCAGCGCGGCCTCGTCTCTGTGGGGCTCAGCGCGGCCTCGTCTCTGTGGGGCTCAGCGCGGCCTCGTCTCTGTGGGGCTCAGCGCGGCCTCGTCTCTGTGGGGCTCAGCGCGGCCTCGTCTCTGTGGGGCTCAGCGCGGCCTCGTCTCTGTGGGGCTCAGCGCGGCCTCGTCTCTGTGGGGCTCAGCGCGGCCTCGTCTCTGTGGGGCTCAGCGCGGCCTCGTCTCTGTGGGGCTCAGCGCGGCCTCGTCTCTGTGGGGCTCAGCGCGGCCTCGTCTCTGTGGGGCTCAGCGCGGCCTCGTCTCTGTGGGGCTCAGCGCGGCCTCGTCTCTGTGGGGCTCAGCGCGGCCTCGTCTCTGTGGGGCTCAGCGCGGCCTCGTCTATGTGGCTCAGCGTGGCCTCGTCTCTGTGGCTCAGCGTGGCCTCGTTTTTATGTGGCTCAGCGTGGCCTTGTCTATGTGGCTCAGCGTGGCCTCGTCTATGTGGCTCAGCGTGGCCTCGTCTCTGTGGCTCAGCGTGGCCTCGTTTTTATGTGGCTCAGCGTGGCCTTGTCTATGTGGCTCAGCGTGGCCTCGTTTTTATGTGGCTCAGCGTGGCCTCGTCTATGTGGCTCAGCGTGGCCTCGTCTCTGTGGCTCAGCGTGGCCTCGTTTTTATGTGGCTCAGCGTGGCCTTGTCTATGTGGCTCAGCGTGGCCTCGTTTTTATGTGGCTCAGCGTGGCCTTGTCTATGTGGCTCAGCGCGGCCTTGTCTCTGTGGCTCAGCGCGGCCTCGTCTCTGTGGGGCTCAGCGCGGCCTCGTCTCTGTGGGGCTCAGCGCGGCCTCGTCTCTGTGGGGCTCAGCGCGGCCTCGTCTCTGTGGGGCTCAGCGCGGCCTCGTCTCTGTGGGGCTCAGCGTGGCCTCGTCTATGTGGCTCAGCGTGGCCTCGTCTCTGTGGCTCAGCGTGGCCTCGTTTTTATGTGGCTCAGCGTGGCCTTGTCTATGTGGCTCAGCGTGGCCTCGTCTATGTGGCTCAGCGTGGCCTCGTCTCTGTGGCTCAGCGTGGCCTCGTTTTTATGTGGCTCAGCGTGGCCTTGTCTATGTGGCTCAGCGTGGCCTCGTTTTTATGTGGCTCAGCGTGGCCTCGTCTATGTGGCTCAGCGTGGCCTCGTCTCTGTGGCTCAGCGTGGCCTCGTTTTTATGTGGCTCAGCGTGGCCTTGTCTATGTGGCTCAGCGTGGCCTCGTTTTTATGTGGCTCAGCGTGGCCTTGTCTATGTGGCTCAGCGCGGCCTTGTCTCTGTGGCTCAGCGCGGCCTCGTCTCTGTGGCTCAGCGTGGCCTTG
This sequence comes from Rhinichthys klamathensis goyatoka, assembly GCF_029890125.1. Classification (NCBI taxonomy): domain Eukaryota; kingdom Metazoa; phylum Chordata; class Actinopteri; order Cypriniformes; family Leuciscidae; genus Rhinichthys; species Rhinichthys klamathensis. The sequence continues at coordinate 4,341,500 of NW_026606572.1, read as the reverse complement.
TCTATGTGGCTCAGCGCGGCCTTGTCTATGTGGCTCAGCGCGGCCTCGTCTCTGTGGGGCTCAGCGCGGCCTCGTTTTATGTGGCTCAGCGTGGCCTTGTCTATGTGGCTCAGCGTGGCCTCGTCTATGTGGCTCAGCGTGGCCTCGTCTCTGTGGCTCAGCGTGGCCTCGTTTTTATGTGGCTCAGCGTGGCCTTGTCTATGTGGCTCAGTGTGGCCTCGTCTCTGTGGCTCAGCGTGGCCTCGTTTTTATGTGGCTCAGCGTGGCCTTGTCTATGTGGCTCAGCGTGGCCTTGTCTATGTGGCTCAGCGTGGCCTTGTCTATGTGGCTCAGCGTGGCCTTGTCTATGTGGCTCAGCGTGGCCTTGTCTATGTGGCTCAGCGTGGCCTTGTCTATGTGGCTCAGCGTGGACTTGTCTATGTGGCTCAGCGTGGCCTTGTCTATGTGGCTCAGCGTGGCCTCGTCTCTGTGGCTCAGCGTGGCCTCGTTTTTCTGTGGCTCAGCGTGGCCTCGTCTATGTGGCTCAGCGTGGCCTCGTTTTTATGTGGCTCAGCGTGGCCTCGTTTTTATGTGGCTCAGCGTGGCCTTGTCTATGTGGCTCAGCGTGGCCTTGTCTCTGTGGCTCAGCGTGGCCTCGTCTCTGTGGCTCAGCGTGGCCTCGTTTTTATGTGGCTCATCGTGGCCTCGTCTATGTGGCTTAGCGTGGCCTCGTCTATGTGGCTCAGCGTGGCCTCGTCTATGTGGCTCAGCGTGGCCTCGTCTTTATGTGGCTCAGCGTGGCCTTGTCTATGTGGCTCAGTGTGGCCTCGTTTTTATGTGGCTCAGCGCGGCCTAGTCTATGTGTGGCTCAGCGCGGCCTTGTCTCTGTGGCTCAGCGCGGCCTCGTCTATGTGTGGGTCAGCGCGGCCTTGTCTCAGCGTGGCTCAGCGCAGCCTTGTCTCCGCGTGGCCTCGTCTCTGCGTGGCTCATCGCGGCCTCTTCTCAGTGCGGCACTGCTTTTAAAATAAATCAATAAATAAAGCGTCAGCAAATGCGTAAATATACGTAGTATAATATCCTATTATCCATGGAATTTGATACATCCATGTCTACCAGCTGTTTGCTAACTCTTTCTCTCTCTTCTATTCTAGGACTACATAACATATGGCTGGTGGGTATACTTGTTCTTTTACGTTCTTTGGGGGTGGGCTTCGTCCAGTGGAATTATCTTCCACCTATTTTTGGGGGTCGGCTGCGCCCCTGCCTTCGTCTTCAGGCAGGAAATGCAGAGTCCGGACCCTCGGATTGCGAGCTATGGACGGGGCCTACGCCAAAGAACTTTATTGCATATACTGTATGGCTTGCTGGGCTGTTAATAAAATGCATCATTGTACAGTATCTTATCTCCCGAGTCTTTCTGGTAGAAATGAAAGCGTAGCGTAAGTTCCGCCAGGAAGACTCAATTGTTACGTCATGTATTACCTTCTCATCTATCCAATCGCGTCTAATACGTGCGGTATAAAAGACCGGTACTTACACGTGTTTGAGTTCGCAGATGCTGACGCTTCCATTGACCTCCATCCTCCCCACCACCTCCAAGATGGTTCCTTCCCTTCCAACCTCCCCACCACCACCAGGATGGTCCCTTCCTATACCTCCCGGGGGGTCGGCTGCGCCCCTGCCTTCGTCTTCAGGCAGGAAATGCAGAGTCCGGACCCTCGGATTGCGAGCTATGGACGGGGCCTACGCCAAATAACTTTATTGCATATACTGTATGGCTTGCTGGGCTGTTAATAAAATGCATCATTGTACAGTATCTTATCTCCCGAGTCTTTCTGGTAGAACTGAAATTCAAAGAAATGCATATAACTTTTTATAGTTTTAGAGTTTAGCTCACGCGTTTTTGCGTTACTCAGTTCACTAGCTCTGTGACAAACCAACCCACCCTATCAATGTTCACGCCGTTCATGCCGTTCATGTACATCTAATTAACAGCATTCTAGAAATATTAATTTGTATCTCATTGGGGAATTGGCTTGTCTGGATGTGCAATATCATGTTGCAATGTTTTTTGATTGGTAACTATGCTCTTTTATATAATTGTTTGCCTTTCTCCAGTGATCTGTCATCAGTATTGTGGGCTGAGATTGATGACATTCTGCAGGCTCTGTGAAGCCCATTGTGCGATCATTAGGATATTACTTGCCGCATGTCGTCATGCTACATTTGCCAAATTACACTGACATCTTAATGAGAGAGAGGAGGCCTGGTCCTTGGTGAGCCTGACTATAGAAACCCTGCAGTTACAACATGGCAATGTATCATTTCACCCTTTGTTCTCCTTACAGTTTTTTGCCTCTTCTATTTCTCTCTCTTGCACATACTCTCCATTTCTCTCTCGTTCTTTTTTTTCCTCCTTGTGCACACTCGCACATGCAGGCACGCCATTTGACTCTTACATCACATAACAGACAGCTTGTGCAAGGCCCTCAATTCGGCCAGAGAGCCTGAGCAATTACTCACTCAGAGAGCCAGGCCTTCACTCAGCCCCGCAGCTACACAGCCAGACCAGTTATCACTCGCTTTGTGCTTTTTGTGGAAACTCCTTTGGCTCAATTGTCATGATTTTTCATACGTCTGCTCTAAAAGGCTGTGAACTGAGAGAAACGGAGAGGGAGGACCAGCAGTACAATACCTCTGAAAAAAAAACAGCTCTTGAACCTGTGGTGTGTAAGAGACAGACTGAGCGAAGAAATATGAATGGAACGAGTGAGATTGTGGGTAAAAGGGGGGGGAACGGGTGGGGAGCAGAGAAGTAAAGAAAGAGAAACATAGACAGAGATGAGATGAGAGGGAAAGAAAGAGCAAGAGTGAGATGAACTGCCCTGGGATGTAAATGCTGACAGATTGGCTGTAAGAGTGTGCAGCGTCCAGCTGGAAGATGGCCACACTGGGAGATCTCACACCACTCTGAACTGCCTGTCAGTATGGCACTCATCAAAACAGGCCTGTTTGAGGAACTTCTGCAAAACACAAAATGATAGAAGTTCAGAAGCGCTAATTAAAGAACCAGTTCAATTAAAACCTTTTACTCACCTTCATGTTCTTCCAAACCTTCTTTCTTCACAAAGAGATACATTTTGAAGAATGTATTGGCCACTCATTTACAATGAATAGAATTTGAGAATTTGAGTCATTGAATAGCTTTGTGTAATGAGAAAAACGTCTAGGTTACATATGGTAACCCTCGTTCCCTGAAGGAGGGAACGGAGACGCCACGTCGAGACCGACGAATAGGAATCTCGCTAGAGAGGCCAATCTACTTCGAGTGAAACTAAACGAGCCAATGCACATTGTCGTGCAATCATTTGCATCAGCTGTTCAGCCACGCAGCGCGGGTATATAATGAGCAGCCGGTGCGATTGCACTTCAGTTTTTTGCTGAGAAGCTGAGCCGATAAGCTGGCTGCCCCAGCGGGCCGAAGCAGATATGACGACGGGACGTGGCGTCTCCATTCCCTCCTTCAGGGAACGAGGGTTACCATAGGTGACCTAGACGTTCCTCTTCAGTCGGTCAGTCGATGCCACGTCGAGACCGACAATTGGGAATCCCTACCAAAGGGCCACAACTGCTGACCCCATCCAGCGCCCTGTGCAAGCCTCTTGCCCCTTCTTGCCTGGAAGGACGATAGGAGAGGGCTTAGACATAGTAAAGCTGTCACTGTTGTTCCATGATAACCCATACAGTGAGATTATTGGATAACACTGGGAAATCGTGCCCCTCTGTTTGGAAGGAGAACGATGCGGAACCCACATTCTTCCCCGAAGGAGTTATGTGGAGATATACTGTACATATGGACTAACCCGAAGGTTGTACTGCATATGAATACTGGGTGACTTAGCCCAAGGGAAATACACAGGCTTCCATTTAGGAGCAGCCGTGGAAGGAATATACATATGGGATCCCCGCAGGGTCACACATATGGGACCCAGCCTAGACCCGGATTCAACGGATAAAGGCCTGGCGCCGGATGCTCAACACATACCTGTCAAGTATCCCGTTTTGGCCGGGAAAGTCCCGTATTTTACCCTTCTTTCCCGCCGTCCTCCCGTATTAGGATTTTTTCCATAAATCTCCCATATTTTAACCTGCGTTATTGAAAAATAATAATACCCCGGGCGGAGTAAAAAAAAACAAAAAACATTCCCAATCTGAGCTCTGTCACTAGCCTCGCGATAACTACAGGTACTGTAGGTGGCAGTTGTCGCGAGGTTAGTGTGTGAGGTCAGATGATGAGTGACAACGCGGGGAAAACAAAACAAACAAACAAAAACAGAGTCGGATGATGGACGCTATGACAGAGCAAGGCACTCCTGCCAAAAAAACAAAACCCTCATGTACTAAATACCGCGATCAATGGGATAGCGAATTTACTTTTCTGAAGAGGAGCAGGGTGGGGGACAGTCACGCGTTTTGTAAGTTTTGTAACTGCGACTTTAGCATCTCACACGGGGAAGGAATGATGTATGTCAGCACGAGAAAGGGTGTTTAGCATGGTACGAAAGATTGTTACAGAGAATAGGATGACGTTAGACAACAGAACTGTTTGCTCTACTCTCATGTAAAATTAACCACTCTGGCCCAGCCCACAAATACACTCCTTCCAAAACAGTTCCAATACACCAATACACTCCTTCCAAAGGGCCCTATTTTAACGATCTGAAACGCAAGTGTCAAAGCGTAAAGCGCAAGTAACTTTGTGGGCGGATCCCGGCGCTGTTGCTATTTTCCCGGCGGGATAAATGCCTCTTGCGCCTGGCGCAAATCTAAAAGGGGTTGGTCTGAAGTAGCTTCATTATTCATAGGTGTGGTTTGGGCGTAACGTGAAACAAACCAATCAGAGCGTCATCTCACATTCCCTTTAAGAGCAGGCGCGCTTGTTCTAAAGCGGATTCCTATTATAACGGCGGATTTGCCAGGCGCGCGCCAGGAGCGGTTCACAGCCGAGGAGAGCAGCGTTCTCGTCAGAGAAGTGACATTGGGGATGGAGAAACCCACCCAAATTAACTTCTGTTAAACAGGCGTATGATAATTTGGGTAAATGTGTAAGCTACATGCTTTTATAATAAATTATCTATCTATCTATCTATCTATCTATCTATCTATCTATCTATCTATCTATCTATCTATCTACTATCTATCTATCTATCTATCTATCTATCTATCTATCTATCTATCTATCGTAATAATGTATGATTTGCAAAAATGAAAACTGCTGCTTAGATGAGAGAATCAACATGTATGCGCGTTGTGCACACGCTACATTGATTATGGCCAAGCATGCGCCCTTAAAATAGCATAATGAACAACGCGCAACGTGCCACTGACTTTAGACTAGTTTTTTTCTGGTCAGTGGCGCAATTGTTTTATAGAACAGCAAAATAGCATGAGGGAAAGTTTGCGCCGGAACACGCCTCCTCTTTGCGCTGAACCGCCCCGGGGAGCGCAAGTGTATTTCTTAGTTAACCGACGTGCGTCTGTGGAGGGAAAAGTCCGCTTTGCGCGGGTGCAAAATAGGAATGATACATGCGTCAGTGTACAAAGTCATTTGCGCCGAGTGCAAGATAGGGCCCATAGTCTGCAACAAATTTGTTCAATAACTCACTAAAAGAGTAAAGAAAAGTTATGTGAAATGAAAAGAAAAACTGCAAATGAAAAGCAATATGAAATGAAAATAATGTGTGGAATGAAAATAAAATGTAAAGACAAGCAATGTTAAATGAACAGAAAATATGCAAATAAGCCTTTAAATAAATGCTCTTAATATATACCCTATATATACCATACATATATATATATATATATATATATATGTGTGTGTGTGTGTGTGTGTGTGTGTGTGTTCATTTAGGCTATAACACCTGTCTTAAAATGTAAGGGATAGGCTACTGGAGCTTGGTTGGGGTGGTGGGACTGCTCGCGGTGGGCGCCGGAAAATTTCCCTTATTTTCAAATCCAAAACTTGACAGGTATGGCTCAACAGGTTTTTTACTCTGGAGCAATAAGGGTGCACAGTAGGGTGCAGCAAGCTGACAAAGCCTGGCCTCTCAGTGCTTCTACCCATTTAGGGTGAGAACATGGGAGGAGACCAGCTCTACATGTAGGCTATAATATCTAGTGAACATGTTAGGTGTCGCCCACTATCCAATGGGCCATCCTTTGCTTGGAGACAGCCTTTCGCTTCTGCTGGCCTCCTTAACAGAAAAAGAGCTGGTCTGAGGTCCTGAGACTTTGAGTTCTGTACACGTACAGACGCAGAGCGCGGACAGGATAGAGCAAAGCCAGGGCTGGGTCTGCTTACTCCAGGGGCAGCGCTTGCAAGTTCACCACCTGGTCCCTGAAGGGAGTGGTAGGAACCTAGGCACATAGCCAGGCCGGGGTCTCAGTATAACATGGTTGTCACCCGGCCCGAACTCTAGGCATGATTCGTTGACCGAAAAGGCCTGCAGGTCCCCTACCCTCTTGATAGAGGCCAGTTTAACCAGCAGCAACGTCTTCATGGAGAGAAGCTTTAAGTCTGCTGATTGCAAAGGCTCAAAGGGAAGCATCCTGGAGTGCTCGAAGCACCAGGGAAAGGTCTCAAGAGGGTATGGAGGAGGGTCGAGGATGATTCAACCGTCTCGCCCCCCTAAGGAACCTGACGACCAGGTCGTGCTTTCCTACTGTTTTGCCATCTATGTGGTCGTGATATGCTGAAATAGTGGCAACATGTACTTTGAGGGTGGAGGGAGACAGCCTTCGCTCCAACCTTTGCTGCAAGAAGGAAAGCACGGACCCTTTCGAACATCTTCGGGGGTCCTCACGGCAAGAAGAACACCACTCGATGAACAGGTTCCACTTCAAGGCGTACGCATGTCTCGTAGACGGCGCCCGTGCTGAAGTGATAGTGTTAAGTACCTCTGGGGGTAAGTCACCTAGAACCTCCGCGTCCCGTTCAGGGACCACACATGGAGTTTCCAGAGGTCCGGACACGGGTGCCATAGGATGCCCCGTCTCTGAGTCAGAAGGTCCTTCCTCAGAGGAATGGGCCAGGGAGGGACTGTCACGAGGAGTTCTGGGAACCAGGTCCGGGTGGGCCAATAGGGAGCCACCAGAAGGACCTGCTCCTCGTCCTCCCTGATTTTGCACAGGGTCTGTGCAAGTAGGCTCACTGGGGGAAACACATTTTTGCGAGGGCCCCGGGGCCAGTTGTGTGCCAGTGCGTCTGTGCCGAGTGTTCCGTCGGTCAGGGAGTAAAACAGCTGGCAATGGGAGGTCTCTGAGGAGGCAAACAGGTCTACCTGATTCTCCCCGAACTTTCTCCAGATCAGCTGAACCACCTGGGGGTGGAGTCGCCATTCTCCCGAGAGCCCAGCTTGTGATAGATCGTCGGCCACACGGTTGAGCACACCGGGGACATACATGGCCCGAAGCAACCTCAGATGCTTCTGACTCCAGAGGAGGAGATGGCGGGCGAGTTGCAACATGCAACGGGAGCGTAGACCACCTTGTCGGTTGATGTACACTACGGACGCAGTGTTGTCCGAACGGACCAGCACGTCCCTGCCCTGTATCAGCCTCTTTAAGCGGCTCAAAGCGAGACATACTACTGGCAACTTGAGGCAGTTGATGTGCCAAAGTTGGGGGCCCGTCCACACCCCTGACACTGCATGCCCGTTGTACGTAGCACCCCAGCCCAGTTATTGTCAGATAGTTGAGGATGCGAACGCCCTGTTCTCTCATGGGAACAAAGGCCCCCTCCGTGACTTTCATGAAGACACAGGGAGACAGGGACAGCCCAAAGGACAGAAACGGCCTGTGTCGAGGGTCGAGCATATAAAAGTACGAGTCCTTCAGGTCTATCGCTGCAAACCAAACTCGGGGACGGATGCATTCGAAAATGCGTTTCTGCGTGAGCATTTTGAACGGTAGCTTGTGGAGACTCCTATTCAAAAGTCGCAGGTCCAAGATCGGTCGTAACCCACCGCCTTTCTTGGGTACAATGAAGTAGGGACTGTAGTACCCTCTACTCATATCTGCTGGAGGGACCGGCTCTATCGCGTCCTTCGCCAGCAGGACTGCGATCTCCGCTCGCAAGACATGGGCATTGGCTGCTCTCACTGTAGTGGAGTGGATGGTCCGAAACTTGGGGGGACGCCGGACGAACTGAATCGCATAGCCAAGCCTGATGGTCCGAATGGGACCTTAGGCGTACCCGCAGTGGGGCAGCGAGGTGGAACATAGGGACGCGGCTCGGGAGGCTCTCTCTGGGAGGTGGCCCGCAGCGGGGTCTGGGTGTGCTGTGCAACACTTACCTGGTTCCACAGGACAGGAAGCGCAGAAGGAGGCTTGGTTGCGTTCTCGAACTGCACGCTGCTGCCTGCTGGCGATAGAAGAGGCGGATGAGAGGATTCTCTCCCCCCACTGCTCTCCGGGCCTTCTTCGGACCCAGAGATGAAAGAAACTGCTCTTTGACGCCAGTGGCGGAACACAAACAAAAGGAAATGCAGGATTTACCACCCGGCCCTCTTCCGGGGGAGGCAGTGGTGCGGTCACCATTTCCCGAAGAGCAGTCCCATCCATCTCCGGGTCGCCCGTCCTTGGGCCACTTACCCTTGGCTTTGCCGCCCCTTTTGGCGGAGGCCTGGATGGGTGGGGCGGCCTGCCTGCGACTGGCTTCTCTGCACCGCTGTGGCGTGGGAGCGAGGGCAAACGCAGGAGGGAGGCAGCAGCTGACCGGGGATGTGCTTAATCGCCTCAGTCTGCTTTTGTACAGCCGAGAACTGCTTCTCGGGCGAAGTTCTCGACCACGTCGCCAAAGAGGCTGGTCTGGGACACGGGGGACTTTGTCGGTCTCCCTCATGTCAGCCAGACACGCCAGAGATGGCATTCCTGGACCACCATAGTGGACATTGCACGATCCATCGACCCCGCGCGGTCACTTTCGTCGCACGAGGCGCAAGCTCCGTCGCGGCACGAAGTTCTTGGGGAACTTAGGGATCATGACCACCCTCGTGCAGGTCTTTCGGTGCGCGTGTAACCCTTAGCCGCCCCGTCATCAAGGGTGGTGAGGGAGGAGGAGCCACCGGGACGGTTTCTAGCAGTTAAAGGTGCCGTCCACGCCCCAGTGAGCTCCTCATGCACCTCCGGTAAGAAAGGCACCAGGGTGGGTTGCTGAGAACCAGCGCGTGCCACCCCTAGATAAGAATCGTCCAGCCTCGAGGGCTCGGGACACGGTGGAGGGTTCCACACGAGCCCGATCCTGTTGGCGGCCCGGGAAAGCATGGCCATCATCTCCGGGTCCGACTCGGGCACCGACCTCTGTCACACCCAAAGGGGGCAGCGGCGCCGAATCATCATCCGCAGAGAAGTCTGACCCACCCTCCGATACAGCGATCGTCATCTGTTCCTCAAGGGGAGCGCCGAAGGAGACACCTCATGGATGGTCCAGCACGTTCCGAAAATACACAGAAAATGATTTCTTATATCTACCCTAGCTTTACTAGTCACGTTTGTGAAAGTTTATGAGAGAAGTAACTGATTTGTGAACAAATACATTTTGAGTTTTATCTTTTCAATGAATTGGTTGATATGACCAGATCAAAATGTTGTTGTCATTCACTTATAAGTTGTATGGATGACTTTTATTTATCCATTTTCTAAATGCATTTTAATTTTACATTATATTTATTTTTCTTTTTTCAGAAATGTTTTGAGCTTGTGAGTAATTCTTAATCAAAATGTCATAACTCAATATTTCTGTGAAACTACAGACTTTCTGGTGGCATAGACCAGACTTCCTCAATCATTTAGCGTGTTCAAAGCCCACCCCTTTCTTAAATTGACTGCAAGCTTACTTTCAGATCTGCCTCCAGACAATCAACAACTGGTGGCTTGAACCATGTCCCGCCCTACATCTATTTCTTTTCCATAATCCGATTTACTCGGATATACGTCACAATATGTTATTCTACTTTCGCTTAGGACTAATCGATTATGGCAAAAATCATAATTATATTTTGAAATATTTTGAAGAATATTATCAGAAGAATCACTCTGTGACATTTATAATTCAAATGCTGAGGTGTCTCATCCGTCAGCTGATCTGATATTCACTACAGTAATCAGATGAATGTAACTTTTAATAAGTATTGGAAATTTCTGACTTAACCATTTAAATGTTTAGGACGTTTTTGCTGTAAGAATGTACAGGGGGAGTTCAGATGTAAAAATGCTGACTCGTTAGGTAATGTTTCCTCTTTAAAATCAGATGATTTCCTATTAATTCAGAATGTGAGGAAATACTGGGGATTACCAACATGGTGGCTCGCCGGCTTCTCCTTATTTGACGTCTTGAGCAATCCAGTCATTTATATAGATCAGTGGTTTCCCCAAGTCATATAGGTTTGTAACAACATACAGGGGAGTAAATCAATGTTTGGGTCTTTATACCTCTACAGTTCTACCCATTTCTTGTAATTCTATTAGTTGGACTGTTTTGTTTAACACTGTACTTGTAAAGTGGGTCTGTAATTGAGAAGACCCCTACTGAGCGTGCTCAGTGGAAACTTCTCTGTCATCAAATTCCTCTTTTAATAAAGCTCATTATGCATTAAGCACTTGTAGATCTTGATTGGAGTGCAGGATTTCAAAGTGAGGTTTCAAAAATGGCTTCAAAGACTTCAAAATCATTAGAACAGAAAATCAACACAAGCATGCAATGACCAACATTTGGACGATGCACCCTTTCAAGACAACAGACAGTTTTAGGTAACATGAACCCATCGTCCTGTTTCTTAACTCAACGTTTACACTGGGTAATCCCAAAATTAAGGTCTCTCTCAGAGACTCAGAGCATCAATTAGAGATGGGTACATTTAAGCACTGCCATTCGGGGCTTCCTGTTGAAGGTCTACAACTAAAATATCAAAGAAAGAGAGTTTCATGTGTGCTGTGCTGCATTTCATAGATTTCCCTTTACACTTGTTTCCTTTATGCTTGTATCAGAGTGTTTGAAAATCAATGTATGCTTTTATGCATGTACTTGATCACACTGAAGTTAGATAGATAGCCTCTGGTCTGAGCCTCTGTGCCCGAATCTGCTTTCATGGGTGCCAGTATAAAGACAGATCCTGGCAACGCATCAGGTTTGATGTTGTTTTGCCGCCTACACTGCACTTCTCTCCTCTTTTGTGTCAGAGGAGGGAGTAGAGATAAAACAGAAATCAGCAGTTCAGGGAATGTTGTTTTAGAAGTTTATTGATTAAAAAAATTAGAAATAAATCCAGGAATTTATAAAGATATTTTCCTTCACCCTCAGCTATAGTTGTCAATCTGAGATGTTTCATCATGGCATGCCATGCATAGAGCTTTTTCCCTGGCTAGAGTTCTAGATGTCTTTGAGTTCATCATGGGTGTCATGGACAATATATATTTAAATCTTGACCACTTTTATAAACTGTTACAGTGTATTAACTGTGTATCAACTGTTATAAATGTTCAACAGATTGGGGCCAGTGAGATTAAAAGTTATAACAATAATAATAATAATAATAATACTGTTATTCAGCAGGGACGCATTAAATTGATCAAAAATGACAGTAAATATTTTTTTAATGTTACCAAATGTTTCTTTTTCAAACAAATGCAAAAAGAGCATGATAATGTGCAAATAATGTGAAACGACTGGAGTAGTAATGGTGCTGAACAATCAGCTTTGCCATCATAGGAATAAATTACATTTTAAAATATATTAAAATAGTAAGAGTATTTCACAATATTACTGTTTTACTGTATATTTTTTTCTCCAAATAAATGGAGCCTTGATGGGTATAACAGTAACCAAGGCAATACTCTGTTTAAAGCATTAGTGTAAAAAGTGGACAATGTGACTTAATTTAGACATGAATGTGTGGTTTGTCACAAACACATTTTTTCCTGATTACCTGTAACAATCAGGGAATAGCAAAGATACAGTATTTTTTGGATGTTACATTGAGATTCCACTTGGCTCAGAAATTGGAGGGGGCACGTGGGCATGACACTTCTGTGCTGAATGTTGAATTTCAGCAGTTGCTCTTAGCAGGCAGCAGTTAATAGCACAGAACGAAATGAGGGAACCCAGAAGTTCACATTTGAATGCAATCAAAATGTTTTTCTGAGAATGATGAGTCAAACTCGCTCCACTGCCTCACCCACTTAAGAAATCCATCATATTAAGTTTTATCAGTGACACTTCATTTGCCGAAGCCATAAAATCAAAGATGTGTGTTAACCATTGATCATTACCATCAATCAATGGCTTTTATTAATTAAAACAAGACATGAACTGGCCCTCTGTGGGTCATAGCAGGAATTGCCGCTCTGAGCCGTTGCGTTGTGGCACAAAAGCGGCAGTCTCCTTTTTTCAGGTGTCACTGAAATAGATGATCTCACTAAATAGGGACTTCATTAGCACTCAATCGAGAAGCAGGGGGAGGCGCTCAGTGTAAACTTAATCTCAAATGGAATGGATGTGTTTTAAGTGTCCACACCTTGCCAATCTGTCTGAATCGCTGGAGGCTGGATAACCTTTGGTCCTGTTAAAACTTAATGATGTGTCTGCTGCTGCTCGAAGTGCCCACCTCCCGATAATTAGCACATGCACAGGAAAATTAACTGCTTCAGTTTTGAACTCAAATGGATTTGATATCATTGCAGAGTTATTGTGCATTGAGTGCATGGAGAGATGTGGTGTTTCGTGGTGTGATTGATAAAATTAAAAGTATTTTATTCCACTTTATAACTTAAATTAACAGTTACTTGGCATGCGAGCTGGATTATTCGTAGGTTTTTGTACTTTTATATGTTATGTATGTGCTGAAGTAAATGCACAATATAAATGTATTGGCAGCATCTAAAACATAAAAATATACATATGAAAAGCTTTAGAAAGATAATATTTATGAATACTTTATATTTATATTATAAATACACTGTAATAAAAAAATTCAGAAAGTAGTGTAAGAAAAACGAAAAAGGTACAGGCAATTTCCTGCTAGGGCATTATTAGTTTATGGAAATTTCTTTTAAGCCTAAAACACAACACAATGCAAAGGGTAAAAAACCTGCAAAAAATCTATACGGAACATTCCTTCATTTTAAAAGTACATTTAACCCTGTTTTTCGTTCGTTCGTTCGTTCATTCATTCATTAAATTTTCTAATAAATAGTGTATATTTTGTTACGTTTTATACTGTAGATATTGCTGAGTATTGCACACAGTACATTACAATTGTTTTGTATTTAACAACAACAACAACAAAAAAAACAATAAAATGAACCTTTTATTTCCATAAATGCAATATTGTATGAACCTAAAAGGATTCGTAAATATGTCTCTAAAGTTGTTCATAAAATGCTTATTTCACCCAAACTTGACACATTCTGTCATGAATTACTCTCCTCCATGTCGTTCCAAACCCGTAAGACTTTCATTCATCTTCAGAACACAAATGAAGATCTTTTTAATGAAACTTGAGAGATTTCGGTCCCTCAACTGACAGCCTACGCAACTACCACTTCTACAGTATATAACAATACAAAACACACTTTCTGTACTAATATCTACAGTTAATAGTCCGATCACGTTGGTCTGGCATGCATTTGTGCTTTTTGCATTGCCTCTGATGTGAACCAACATCAACTCAAAAGAACTGGTTTATTTATTTATTAAATACAGTTAAATTTATCATTTGGGTGCATGGACAATGTATTGTACAAGAGCCAATTGTTTTACTCTATCTTCATAAGGATTTTTTTTATTTAACTGTGTTGGTGAAAACATGGTGTGCCTGCATTTGGTTTTTAAAATGTCTTCAGCCTTGTTTGGAAGGATATTAAGTCTTTTAAATTAATCTTTTTAATGCCACGTTTTGAAGTAGAGCATTTGAGGTAGCTTTATGGGTAGGGATTGAACTTTTAGTTGGCATATCTCTTCAGATGCTATCATGCTGTGCTTCATCTCATAGACATTAGCACCTTGGCTAATAGCACTGTAACATTTATGGTTATGACTTTTGAATTGGTTACAGTCAGGCAGAGTATAATTGGCATGCCCATATTGCAGAAGAATAGGAAAAGTACTGTACTGACCTAAAAAATGAAGAGTTAAAATGTATCTGTTGAATGCAGATAGCGTATTCCATGCTAACAACATGTTGATTAGCATAGTTGGACTCCCTGGTGAGAAGACTGGTACAGTCTTTCTCGCATCTAAATCTCAAGGTGTCTCTGGTGTTGAAATGTGTGTAGAAGCCCCACTGAGTTTTCTCAATTGCTCTACTGCAACAAAAAGCATAATTAGATTGAATCGTTTGGCTACTCAAAGAAACTGAGCACCTCGCCTTCAGCACTGACCACTGGTTCTGCACCTGAAATGACGTTCTTTTGAAGTACAGCATGAATGAGACCCATTAAAATGCATTTAACCTCACCTGGAATTCTCAAAAGGTACACCGCTCAGTGAAAGGCGGGCGCCCTATACGCTCACTTAATCACTCCGTTCGCGGACGGCACAAACTCATATTCTGGTGTGCAAATTGCTCATGCTTGGAGTTTACTACAAAATGGCCACTTTGCTTGAAATGAAAAACGGCCTGGTGTCTCAGATGTGATTTATATGGCACTGATGGCTTCGCGTGCAGCGGAAAGAGTGTGGGGGTGGATCCACCAGCTGCTGAAATATCACATGACCGGCCCTCATTTCTGTCTCCAGGAGATGCTACCTGATAAATTATGGTTATGTAATTTTATACCACACACCAGGAGAGTGACTGCCCTTCACATGAATTTAAAGTGCTTCACCTTCTACTGAGTTGAACTGAAGTGAAAAGGAGCACATTGCAGTCAATTTTCATGAACTGCCTTCAGAATTGTAGCGCAGCACTGCACCTGTCATGGGGTGGTGTGTGAGAGGCTGCAAATAATACGTGTTCTTGTGGATGGATGTTCAGAACCAGAACAGTTCTCCACCGCTCAGGCACATACTCATGCAGCATTTATTTGGAGAGGATTGTTATGTCTACTGCACTGTTGTGATTGCTCTGTCTCCTAGATTAGGACGAAGAGCTTTCCTTTGTAATACAGCCGATACAAAATGTATCTAACGGCTGGTGACCTTCTGTTTATTTATACAGCATTGGACAAGGGAACAGCTGCTGTTTTGGCAAGTTCTGTCATTGTTCGTAACATGGGTGTCACTTGGTGGTGGGGACAGTTGTGAGGTGGGACACATGTGCTAGTTATGACATCAGTTTAGCTCTTAAATATTAATTAGATTATGCACAATTTAATCATAATTATACAGAGATAAGGTCTAGTTAGTGCAGCATACCGATTTTCAAGATGGCCGCCATTGCCAACCATTACTATTCCTTTTTTTAGTCCGCCAAAAGTTTGACGTGCAACTCCTCCCGCAGCTTTTGTCACAGACCCACGAATGAGGCATCGAATTGTGCGGATTATTTGGGAATGGTGTGCTATGACTTTTATAAGCGATCGGGGGTACGATGTTTGCCCCAGGGGCCCCAGGGGCTTAAAGGTTCTCTAAGCGATCCTGGGTGACATCACTTCTTGTTGACGTTCGAACTATTGTCAAACAAAACGGAGGCTAGCTAGACCCTCCCTCCTCCTCATCCGCACACTAACCCCCCAAACCCTTCTTGTCGGTCATTGGCTGGAACAGTTTGTTATGTTTCGGGGAGCGGGTCGCTGCAGTTTGTTTTTGTTGCTGTTTGTGGAGCCTGGGCTGTCTACAGAGATCGCGTTTCTTTACAGTGTGTTCAGAGGACAGGCAGCCAGCGGATAGTGAGGAGATGTTTGCTGTATGTGACAAAAAATGTTTTGGCCAAAAAACGCGCGACATCGCTTAGAGCACCTTTAACATTGCGACAAACTTTGACGATTCATAGCTCCGAGCGAGGATTTCACAGAAACGTGCGGTTTACCACATTTGAAGAGGCTGGCAGGCTCTGTAAGAACATACCTCACAATGGGGTAAAAGTTGCACCCCTGGGGGGCAGGAGCTGCCCAAAGTTGCCCCATTGACTTACTATGGTGTTTGGGCCGTCCAACGCATTCTCATCCTTTGGCGTCATATAGGTGACGCCATATGACATTTCGTCGAAATCTTACGCACATGGCATCCTTTAGCGTCAATATAACACGCACTGTTATGGGTAGGTTTAGGTCTGGGGTAGGGTTACGGTTATGACGCCTTGGGATCTGCGTCTCATATTCACGCTAAACGATGCCATGTGCGTTGGATTTAGACGCGCGTCACCTGTATGACGCCTTGGGTTCTGCGTCTCATATTGATGCTAAAGGATGCCATGTGCGTAAGATTTCAACGAAATGTACAAGCGTCACATGTATGACGCCAAAGGATGAGAACGGGCTGGGCCGTCATACACATTGCATAGGGATTTTGTATTGAACATAGCTCTGGATCACAGTGTCATAGAGACAAGGGGGCGGGCTAATTTTACTCAGACGATCAATTAGTCTCTCAGGATCATTGTGAAGCTATTAAGCCACGCCCTAGCAACCATTTACAGCACCTTAGCAACAAGTTCCATTGACTTCCATTGAAAGAGATAAAAGGGATATCTCTGGATAGAAGTGTCATAGAAACATGAGGGTGGTCTCGTTTTACCTGGGGCAGCAAACATTCAATCATGAATTACCTGAACACTTCCTAGCCCCTCCCTAGCAACCATTGTTGAGCACCTTAGCAACCAAAATCCAAAGAGGTATATCTTCCATTCTGAATGTCACAGAGACATGGGAGTTGGTTTATATCATTCATAGTGACAAGCAGCCTTTGGAGTTTCATGATTGGCAGCTGCCAAGCCACTCCCTAGCAACCAAAGAGAGTACCCTAGCTACCATTTTGCAAGACCTACAGGTGCTGGTCATATAATTAGAATATCATCAAAAAGTTGATTTCAGTAATTCCATTCAAAAAGTGAAATTTGGATATTATATTCATTCATTACACACAGACTGATATATTTCAAGTGTTCATTCCTTTTAATGTTGATTATTATAACTGACAACTAATGAAAACCCCAAAATCAGTATCTCAGAAAATTAAAATATTGTGAAAAGGTTCAATATTGAAGACACCTGGTGTCACACTCTGATCAGCTAATTAACTCAAAACACCTGCAAAGGCCTGTAAATGGTCTCTGTCTAGTTTTGTTGGCTACACAATCATAGGGAAGACTGCTGACTTGACAGCTGTCCAAAAGACGACCATTGACATCTTGCACAAGGAGGGCAAGACACAAAAGGTCATTGCTAAAGAAGGCTGGCTGTTCACAGAGCTCTGTGTCCAAGCACATTAATAGAAAGGCGAAGGGAAGGAAAAGATGTGGTAGAAAAAAGTGTACAAGCAATAGGGATAACCGCACCCTGGAGAGGATTGTGAAACAAAACCCATTCAAAAATGTGGGGGAGATTCACCAAGAGTGGACGTGCGCTGGAGTCAGTGCTTCAAGAACCTCCACGCACAGACGTATGCAAGACATGGGTTTCAGCTGCCGCATTCCTTGTGTCAAGACACTCTTGAACAAGACACAGCGTCAGAAGCGTCTCACCTGGGCTAAAGACAAAAAGGACTGGACTACTGCTGAGTGGTCCAAAGTTATGTTCTCTGATGAAAGTAAATTTTGCATTTCCTTTTGAAATCAAGGTCCCAGAGTCTGGAGGAAGAGAGGAGAAGCACAGAATCCACGTTGCTTGAAGTCCAGTGTAAAGTTTCCACAGTCAGTGATGGTTTGGGGTGCCATGTCATCTGCTGGTGTTGGTCCACTGTGTTTTCTGAGGTCCAAGGTCAACGCAGCCGTCTACCAGGAAGTGTTAGAGCACTTCATGCTTCCTGCTGCTGACCAACTTTATGGAGATGCAGATTTCATTTTCCGGCAGGACTTGGCACCTGCACACAGTGTAGCAAACTCGCAAAAAGCAAACTCGCCTGACCTAAACCCTATAGAAAATATATGGGGTATTGTGAAGAGGAAGATGCGATACGCCAGACCCAACAATGCAGAAGAGCTGAAGGCCACTATCAGAGCAACCTGGGCTCTCATAACACCTGAGCAGTGCCACAGACTGATCGACTCCATGCCACGCCTCATTGCTGCAGTAATTCAGGCAAACGGAGCCCCAACTAAAGGCCACTGCACACTGAGTCCGAAATTTTCGTATGCGTTTTTTCGTGTTCGTCAGCCTAAAAATTCGTCACGCACAGAAACCTTGCACACTGAGTCCAATGCGTATTTATTAAACCTTTGCGCAAAAAAACAGAAAATGGATTCGTCAAGCAGTGAGGATGATTTTACTGCTCTCTTCTTAAAAAGAGAAAAAGAAAGAGGAAATATTGGGTCCATCCAATACTGAGATTGTGTCGAATGGAAGGAGAGCTCCTTATCAGGGAGTTGCGAAATTTTCACGAGCGATTCAAAATTTACCTCAGAATGTCAGTGGAACAGTTTGATGCTTTGCTAGCGATACTGGAGCCACATATTAAAAAGAAGACCACCAATTTCCGTGAACCAATCGATTCTGAACAGAGACTGGCAGTGTGTCTAAGGTATGGACACACACACACACACATTTTGTTTTTCATACAGTACTTTGTGCTGCGAGACAAAGTGTATCAACTTGTCAGACGCCATTCTGGATTTTGTCGTTCGCTTATACAGTGGATCTGAATTGTCAAAAAACCTCTCAAAATGCTGGCTGTGGATACGAAAAACGCAGAAAATCGAACCCGATCCGATTTTTTTTAATTACGGACGAAAGTTTCGTTGACAGTGTGATTGACATAACGTGAGGTCGAATTTTTTTTTAACGTGCAAAAATTTCGGATGCGAATTTCGGACTCAGTGTGCAATGGCCTTAAGTATTGAGTGCTGTACATGCTCATACTTTTCATGTTCATACTTTTCAGTTGGCCAACATTTCTAAAAATCCTTTTTTGTATTGGTCTTAAGTAACATTCTAATTTTCGGAGATACTGAATTTGGGATTTTCATTAGTTGTCAGTTTTAATCATCACAATAAACATTTGAAATATATCAGTCTGTGTGTAATGAATGAATATAATATCCAAGTTTCACTTTTTGAATTGGAATTACTGAAATAAATGGAATTACTTTTTGATAATATTCTAATTATATGACCAGCTGCATCAGAACATCGTATAGAGATGGGGGTTGGCTCTTTTGACTCATGCTAGCAAACCGGAGTTCCAACGCGTGATTTTTTTCCCCAAACCACTTCAGTGGAAATCCCGCCCTGCAGCCGATTCTAAAGTTTTCATTGGTCATGTCAATCACTGTACTGATTGCCTATACCAAACACTGATCCCTAAACCTACCCGTCACTGTAACCTAAACCAATGAAATCGGCTGCAGTGCGGGATTTCCGCTGAAGTGGTTTGGGGAAAAAAATCACGCAGTTCCAACATGCTACACATGCTAGCTGTGAATAGCTACATGCTAAAAGAGATTAGGTAAGTGCTAAATCATGCCAAGAAAATGCTGAGAACTCCAATAGTGACCATCTGTGACAACTACTAACCACCTAGTAACACCATAGCAACCACCCAGAACACCCTAGCAACCGCCTAGCAACCCCCCCAGAACACACTAGGAACCACCTATCATCACCCTATCAACCACCGAGAATACCCAAGCAACGACGTAGCAACCACAGAATACCCTAGCAACCGCCTACCAACAACATAGCAATGACCCAGAACACCCTAGCAACCGCCTGAACACATGAATAAGCCATATCTCAGCACCAGAACATCATACAGACATGTTTGTTGGCTCGTATGCAATCATGTACCACACCCTAGCAACCAAGTGGCGAGTTTTGCCACTACAAGCACCCACTCACATTTTCTTCTGGAAATGTACATTATATGGCCATCTTGAAAATGGTCGCCATCTTGAATTTTTGAGTGGCATACACCTTTTTCCTTGATAATGTTCCTTGAAGAATATTTGTACCAAATTTCATGATAGCATCACCATTTGAAAAAAAAAAGATGTAAGGATTGACGAAAAATGGCGGCCATCTTGAAAAATGGTTGCCATCTTGAATTTTTGAGGACAAGCACTGTTTTCCAAAAAAACATTCTGAAGAGAGTATTTTCACAAAATGTTATGCCTACATCACTGTTTGAACGATTGACATAATGAGCATTTGACAGAAATAGCGGCCATCTTGAAAAAATGGCCGCCATGTTGAATTTTTGGGTGGCCAATGCCTTTTTCCCAAAAAATTACCCTTGGAGAGTATCTGTGCCAAATTTCATGCTTCTATACCAATTTGAACGATTCTCTTGAAATATGCCATTAATCTGCTGCACTAAGTAGAGAATTTGCTCATTTTTGGTTTGAAACTGGACTATACGCAATAATATTATATTTCTATTTATATATAATGCAGCAGATATGAAATATCACTTTTTGGTCTGGTGGCAATGTTCTTGTCTTGAGAATGAGGAGATTTGAGTTCTAATTAATCCTAATGTTACCAAAACTGTTTTTGTAGCAGGGACACATTTTGTTTTATGGTTTCATTAAACTGAGAGCAAGCTGTTGAATAACTGATTCCAGCACCAGATAACGGTCATTATAACATGACCGTTATCAAACCAAAATGAAATAAAAAACCCCAGCTCTACAATTGTAGATGTTTCCATTGTACATCTCTACCACAAGCTGTTTCATAAAGCGGTGGGGACAATATCGGCAGTGGCAGAAAGTATGATGCCTTTGGTTGCTGCAGGAGCTTGAATCTGCATGAGCCTGGGCAAAATGGGATCAATAAAAGAGCAATGAGCATTCATAGTACACTGACTTTCACAACAGTTTTTCAGATTGTACTGAGGGAAATGTCATTGGGGAGACAGTGCATTGATACCAGGTTATTGAATGGCAAAGAAAGTAAAAATAGATCATTTTAATGAAAAAGAAGAAGGGGATAATGCGAGACACAGACATTAAGTATTTCATCAGGCTGTTTTATATCTAGAAGAAGTGTAATGGATCAGACTGCTTTACAGTCTGGATGACATCTTAACTATGATCAAACAGTAGGGTATCTGGCTCTTTACCCCCTGGGAGCAGAGCATGTTCTCTGTTGTGTAGTGAAAATGGTGTTCCGGCGAACATCACTCCTTCCGAGTCAAGATAGGAGGTTAATGGAGTAAAATAATTCATACACATTTCAAATTACGACTCGATCTTTTTGTACTTGAGGAAAGGATGCCTATGTATATCTATTGGATCCCTCATGCAATGCTGTAAAAATTATTCACACTTTTACGTGTTTTATCTGTACCTCAAAAACTGTAAAACACTTCACTTAGTAAGAGTGAATAGATTGGTGTTGCAGATCATCCGTGTTGTGAAGCATTGATCGGTGAGATCTATAAGGCCCAGTGCATTTCACACCAAAGAGCGAACTGATCTAACCTTGGTGATCTCTGGGTAAAACAGCATATTGTTTGGAACTCAGATAACAAGACAGCAAGTAAAGCATTTGAAAATCAATATAGAATAAAACCGGCTCTTAGAAGCCTGAAAGTGTGTCCAGGAGCTACCTCGCTTCCAATTCACCCTGCTGCCACGTAGCCTGTCTGTTCTCGGTTGTTCTTTGCTCTGACTATATTTCTTTTCCCCCTGTCTCAGTCCTGAGGGCCCAGAAGCCCAAGCAGTGCAATCTTGATTTTGGAACGCACTCTTATTTGTAAAGATCCCTGACAGCTCCACGCGTCTTGCCAGCAAAGTGTTGAAAATGAAGCTATCGGATGATGCACAGAGACAGTCTTTCACGGCCCCTCAGTCTTTGTTTCTGTCACTCGTTCTCTTTCCCTCTCTCTCCTGACACTTTTGCATGCGCTCAGTCTTACCTGTCAGCTTGCAGCACAAAAGTTGTTCTCATCACTGTATTCGGCCACACCGAAGATGCAGCATCTGCACTCTTGGCGGAGGAACGCTGATTGATGTTTTACTGTACCACCATCATTTCCTATTTAGCTCCATAGCTGCCTCTGTGTAACCCCTGCATATATTACTGGTGCAGGATATCTGACTTTGCAGTATATGGGTTATACACAGTATGTAACCACATTATTGATTATAGATTTTTTAAAAGTTTTAAATGTCAATGGAATTTCTCCTGGGGCTTCTGGGGCTTCTGGTGCTTCAAATGACACAAACACAATGATATCACTTTGAAATTGGTGGTGTTAAAACCTAATAGTGCTCTCTGGGCACTACAGTGCTATGCCTCAAGTTCATTATTTTACCAGTAAAGCTAGGGGGATATGCACACTACAGTTCAAATGTTTAGGGTCTGTACGATTTTTTTAAATGAAATTAATACTTTTATTCAGCAAGGACACACTTTTCATCAAAAGTGACAGTAAAGTCATTTATAATGTGTCAAAAGATTTTCAAAATTAATGCTGTTCTTGTGAACTTTCTATTCATCAAAGAACCCTGTAAAAAGTGTCACGGTTTCCACAAAAAATAAACAGCATATAGTTTTCAACATTGAAATAAGATATG
Organism: Rhinichthys klamathensis goyatoka; assembly: GCF_029890125.1. Classification (NCBI taxonomy): domain Eukaryota; kingdom Metazoa; phylum Chordata; class Actinopteri; order Cypriniformes; family Leuciscidae; genus Rhinichthys; species Rhinichthys klamathensis. Next base: position 4,318,848 of record NW_026606572.1, on the reverse strand, counting down.
TTTCTTGAGCAGCAAATCAGCATATTATAATGATATCTGAAGGATCATGTGACACTGAAGACTGGAGTAATGATGCTGGAAATTCAGTTCCCTTTCGTCCTGGGAACTCCGACGTGTCGTCGGGGAGTTCCCTGACGAATTGGGATCACGCTAGGGAGCCTATTGCCTTCGAGAGAATTAAAAACGAGCCAATAAACATTGGCATGCAAGATTTGCATTCCGCGAGCCGCCTACTAGCGCGGATATAAAAGCGGAAGTAAAAATTGCATTGACCCTTTTTTCTTCGGAGCCTCTCAGTAGTGTCTGTGTGCTGCTGTTCCTTACCTTTGGAAGAGAAACGAGCTGGTGGAAGAAGACTTCTGACGGCTGCTGGTGTGACGGCGCTTGTGTGATCAACGCGACTGAGTGCAGCACGAGGGCTTGCAGTTTCACCCGGAAGTGTCTGCCGCGCTGATCCCTCGGTGCTTCGGCGCTTCAGAGTGCTTCTTCTTCTTTTTTTCTTTTTTTTTCTTTTCCTTCTAAAAGAGCTTCACGGTGTGTTCGCATCCTTTTCAGGATGTCGTCACACTCGTGCGTTTCTGGATGCGGTCGACTTCTCCCTCAGGCTGATGGCCACAAACACTGCCTCACGTGTCTGGGCTTAGCGCACGCTGAGGCAGCGTTGGTGGACGAGTCATGTTCTCATTGCGGGAATATGACTCTGGCGATGCTACGTTCGAGACTGAGAACCCTGAAACACGGGGGAGTCCCTTCAGATAATCCTCGATCTAGTTCGTCTGCCGGTTCAGTTCGGCAGGCGGCTACTTCGGTGATTCCTGTTGGTGAGCGAATGAGGATCACCGTGAGGAACGCTTCGACTGGTGAAAGAGACTGTCGGGCGCCTCACGCCTCTAGCTGCACGTTGCCATCGGCGCTTCCGGTGGCGCTTCCGGTGGGGCGGCCGGAGCCCCCTCGGGCGGTTCCGGTTGTCTCCTTCGGGGCGCCACCTGAGGATCAGATGTCGATCGCGGCATCGGAGGAAGAGCGGTCATCTTCTGGTGATGACTCGGCGGGACTGCCCCCTTCGGGTGTGGTGGTTCAGGCCGAGCCGGATCCGGAAATGGCCGCTATGCTCGAACGGGCGGCCTCGAATGTCGGGCTAGCGTGGAAGCCTCCACCGGGTCCCGAACATTCGTGGTTGGATGATTGGTGTCTTGGAGCGGGCCGCGCTGTTGCCCCACGACCCGCTCCGGTCCCTTTCTTCCCGGAAGTGCATGAGGAGTTGAGGAAGTCTTGGTCGGCGCCTCTGGCGTACAGGCGGAGACAACCTCGCTCCTCCTTCCTTACCACTCTGGACAGCGGGGCGGCGCACGGGTATGAGGGAATCCCCCCAGTGGAGCAGTCTATCGCGATGCAGCTGTGTCCAAAGACCGCTTCCTCCTGGTGGGGTGCCCCTTCACTCCCCTCCCGCACCTGTAGGTTTTCCTCTGGTCTGACCGGGGATGCCTACATGGCGTGTGGAGACGCCGCTTCCGCCCTGCATGCCATGGCGTTGCTCCAAGTCCATCAGGCTAAAGCACTCCATGACTTGCAGGCGGGTGGTCCCAACCCAGCTTTGCTGCAGGAGCTGCGTGCGGTGACGGACTTGCCCTCCGGGCGACGAAAGTCACCGCACGTTCGCTGGGTCGGGCGATGTCCACTTTGGTGGTCCAGGAGCACCACCTGTGGCTGACCCTGGCAGATATGAGGGAAGCGGAGAAGAACAAACTTCTCAACTTCCCCGTATCCCAGGGCGGCCTCTTCGGCGACGCGGTGGAGAACTTGGCCCAGGAGTTCTCCACCGCCCAGAAGCAGTCGGAGGCTATACGGCATGTCCTGCATAGGAGGCGGCCTGCTGTGGGTCCGTCTCCTGTGGCTGTACAAGCCCCGGCTGCTTCCCGTCGCCGAGGTCGCCCTCAAGCGCCAGCTCCTCCTCCAGCGCAGCCTACCACCTCTGGAGTGAGGAAGTCTGGTCGCAAGAGGGCGGCCCAGCCCGCTCAGACGCCCCCGGCCCCTTCCCGTAAAAGGAAGGGAGGGAAGCGCTCCTGAGACGGGCGACCTGGTGGAGGATTCCAGAGCTGCTCAGGAGGGTGCCACTGCACACCTCCTTCCCCCGGGGGAGGGCCAGCGGGAGAATATTTTTTTTTCATTCTGTTTTTGTTCTTTGTACCCAAAGAGTCAATAAAAGAGCAGTTTCCTCTTCCTCCTCCAGGTCATCCTCGGTCGAGACTGACGGGCACTCAGTCTCCTCCACCCAAGAGGGCCCGAACGACGGTGGATGCTGTCTGCGAGCAGCATCGCTCTCGTTCCCCTCTTCCCAGTCTGCAGATAGCAGCGGCGCTTCCCCGGTTGCGTCGCTCTGGTCGGCGGCTGGGCCCAGAGGGGCAGAGACCAGTTCACGAGGAGGCAGGGCCTCGTGCCTCGTCTCTTCCCCTCGCCACGGGGCAGCCTGCAGCAGAAAGCCTACGAGCTCTCTCTGCCGTCTGCCCCACGGTGGACCGCCCAGACCCCGCTTCCAGTGGCTACATTGCCACTGGAGCCGGGTCCCGGCCTTCCACCTCGCTGCCCCTCCGCGGGTACGCCGGTGGTTCGGGTGGGCTTATTGGGTCGGTACCTGGAAGCCTGGCTAGCGCTTCCGGGTCTGTCCCGATGGCTCATCCGCACCATTCGGTTCGGCTATGCAATTCAGTTTGCACGCCGGCCTCCCAGGTTCAGGGGCGTCCACTTCACCCGTGTGCGGTCAGTGGATGCCCCTGTCCTGCGGAAAGAGATCGATGTCCTGTTGGCGAAGGACGCGATCGAGCCGGTCCCTCCTGCCGAGGTGAGGTCCGGGTTTTACAGCCCCTACTTCATTGTACCCAAGAAAGGCGGTGGGTTACGGCCAATCCTGGATCTGCGAGTTTTGAATCGGGCCCTGCACAAACTCCCGTTCAAAATGCTCACGCAGAAGCGCATTTTCGAGTGCATCCGTCCCCAGGATTGGTTTGCAGCGATCGACCTGAAGGACGCGTACTTTCACGTCTCGATTCTTCCTCGTCACAGACCGTTTCTACGGTTTGCTTTCGAGGGTCGAGCGTATCAGTACAAGGTCCTACCCTTCGGGCTGGCCCTGTCGCCCCGTGTCTTCACGAAAGTCGCGGAGGCGGCCATTGTTCCCATGAGAGAACAAGGCGTTCGCATTCTCAACTATCTCGACGACTGGCTCATTCTAGCTCACTCGCGGGAGGCGTTGTGCGATTACAGGGACATGGTGCTCCGGCACCTCAGCCGGTTGGGGCTTCAGGTCAACTGGGACAAGAGCAAACTCTGCCCCGTGCAGAGGATCTCTTATCTCGGTATGGAGTTGGACTCGGTCGCCCAGACCGCGCGCCTCACGGAGGAGCGCGTCCAGTCAGTGCTCACTTGCCTCAGGTCTTTTCGAGGCAGGACAGCGGTTTCACTGAAACAATTTCAGAGGCTCCTGCGGCATATGGCAGCCGCAGCCGCAGTAACGCCGCTCGGCCTGTTACATATGAGACCGCTTCAGCACTGGCTTCACGATCGAGTCCCGAGGTGGGCGTGGCAGAGCACCACGTTCCGGGTCAAAGAAACCCCGCACTGTCGCCAAACCTTCTCCCCGTGGTCGGATCCTGCGTTTATACGGGCCGGAGTGCCCCTAGTCCAGGTTTCCAGGCATGCTGTGGTTTTCACAGATACCTCTGCCATGGAGTAGGGGCCACGTACAAAGGGCATGCAGTCTCGGGTCTGTGGACGGGGCCCCAGCTACATTGGCATATCAACTGCCTAGAGTTGCAAGCAGTACGCTTGGCTTTGTGCCGCCTCAAGGGGCTTCTCAAGGACAAGCACGTACTGGTCCGTACGGACAGCACTGCGACCGTTGCGTACATCAACCGATGTACGATCTACGCTCCCGCCACATGTCGCGACTCGCCTCCCACCTCCTCCTATGGAGTCAGAAGCATCTGAGGTCGCTTCACGCCACTCATGTTCCAGGGGAGCTCAACCGTGTGGCAGACGAGCTTTCACGGTTGCCTCCCCTGCCAGGAGAATGGCGACTCCATCCCCAGGCGTTTCAGCTGATCTGGATTGTTTTCGGAGTTGCACAGGTGAACCTGTTTGCCTCTCCGGACACGACCCATTGCCAGTGGTTTTACTCCCTGTCCGAGGGGACCCTCGGCACGGACGCCCTGGCCCACAGCGGGCCCCGGGGCCTGCGCAAGTATGCGTTTCCCCCAGTGAGCCTTCTTGCACAGACACTGTGCAAGGTCAGGGAGGACGAGGAGCAGGTCCTGTTAGTGGCGCCGTATTGGCCCACCAGGACTTGGTTTACGGAACTCATGCTCCTCGCGACAGCCCCTCCTTGGCCGATTCCTCTGAGGAAGGACCTCCTTTCTCAGAGACGGGGCACTCTATGGCACCCGCGTCCAGACCTCTGGAAACTCCATGTCTGGTCCCTGGACGGGACGCGGAGGTTCTAGGTGATTTACCACAGGCTGTGGTAAACACCATCGCTTCTGCTAGAGCCCCCTCTACGAGGCGCCTCTATGCCTTGAAGTGGAACCTATTCGTCGAGTGGTGTTCCTCCCGTCAGGAGGACCCCCGAACTTGCCCGATCAGAGTCGTGCTTTCCTTCCTACAAGATGGGTTGGAGCGAAGGCTGTCTCCCTCCACCCTCAAAGTGTATGTTGCCGCAATAGCCGCACATCACGATGTAGTAGAAGGTAAGTCCGTAGGGAAGCACGACCTGATCATCAGATTCCTTAAGGGTGCTAGGAGGTTAAATCCACCTCGTGTTTTGCACTCTGTACCCTCTTGGGACCTAGCTCTGGTACTGAGAGCTCTTCAAAGTCCTCCCTTTGAGCCTTTGCTGACAGTGGATCTGAATATCCTGTCCATTAAAGGGATAGTTCGGCCAAAAATGATATTTAAACCATGCATTACTCACCCTCAAGCCGTTCGAGATGCATATGTCAATCTTGTTTCAGACGAACACATTTTCAGTTATTTTAGAAAATGTCTTAGACCCTTCAGTGGATATAATGTGAAGCAATGGGGTCCACCTCCTTCAAGTCCCAAAATGTGCATATATCCTTCACAGAAGTAATCCATCCGGCTCCAGGGGGATAAACGAAGGCCTTATGAGGGTAATCCGTGCGGTTTTGTCGTAAAAATATACATATTTAAAACTTTATAAATGAAAATATCTGACTTCCGGCAACGATCGACACACGTTCACGGGTGATGTTTTGCTCTGCTCTCTGGCTGCGCGGGCGCGTTCGTTCTACGTCACGAAGCTACGCCCTACCTCGTACGCCGACTTCCATCACCCGTGGACGCGCGTCGATCGTTGCCGGAAGTCAGATATTTTCATTTATAAAGTTTTAAATATGTATATTTTTACGACAAAACCGCACGGATTACCCTCATAAGGCCTTCGTTTATCCCCCTGGAGCCGGATGGATTACTTCTGTGAAGGATATATGCACATTTTGGGACTTGAAGGAGGTGGACCCCATTGCTTCACATTATATCCACTGAAGGGTCTAAGACATTTTCTAAAATAACTGAAAATGTGTTCGTCTGAAACAAGATTGACATATGCATCTCGAACGGCTTGAGGGTGAGTAATGCATGGTTTAAATATCATTTTTGGCCGAACTATCCCTTTAAGACAGCGCTCCTGTTGGCATTGGCCTCTTTTAAGAGGGTCGGGGATCTGCAGGCTTTTTCGGTCGACGAATCGTGCCTAGAGTTTGGGCCGGGCTTTTCTCACGTGATATTGAGACCCCGGCTCGGATATGTGCCCAAGGTTCCTACCACTCCCTTCGTTGATCAGGTAGTGAACCTGCAAGCGCTGCCCCAGGAGGAGGCAGACCCAGCCCTAGCTTTTCTCTGTCCAGTCCGCGCCCTGCGGGTTTACATTGACAGAACGCAAAGCTTCAGGACCTCAGATCAGCTCTTTGTCTGTTACGGAGGCCAGCAGAAGGGGAAGGCCGTCTCCAAGCAGAGGTTAGCTCACTGGTTAGTGGATGCTATCACCCAAGCGTATGAAGCTACGGGTGAGCCTGGTCCTCCCAGGTTGGGTGCTCACTCTACGAGAGGTGTTGCCGCCTCCTGGGCGTTGGCTCCTCGCTGACAGACATTTGTAGAGCTGCGGGCTGGGCGACACCGAACACGTTCGCCTGATTCTACAGCCTACGTGTGGAACCTGTTTCCTCCCGAGTACTCGCTACGGCCAGTGGTGCGAGGGAATAGGTTGTGTCGGCTTGCTACGCCACTCCGTGCCTCAGCCGGATACGTGCGTCTTTCGCTCCGTTGGCGCCCTACGTTGGTTAGCCTCGTGAGTTCCTCCATCACCCCTCCGGTGCCAGGCGTGGTGGACCGCCGGTGCCAGGTCTACTACCTCTAAGGGAGTTGTTGTGTAGACTGGGTGTTATGTCCAGTGGTCTCTTCGGTGACCCATTATGCCACGTGCAGTCCAGCCGTGTCTTCCCCTTGACAGACTCGTTCTGTCGTCCCTGTTGAGTACGCTCCCACTCCCCTTGGATGGGACTACCTCAGGGACTGCCATATGTTTCACTATCCCCCTGGGCTAGTACATATGTGTATTCCAGGCCTTCTTCAGGCATCTGGCTTCCGCAGCGTTCCCTTCCCCTTTTTACGGGTTGGGCACTCTTTCCCAGTGTTATCCAATCCACTGTGTGGGTCTTGCGGAACAGCAGTGTGACTCCCTTGCTAGCTCCCGTAATTTGTGAAACTGCTTTGGGTAGCTTAGCTGGGCGCTGGAAGGGGCCAGCACCATGGCGTTTTGTTAGGGATCCCAATTCGTCAGGGAACTCCCCGACGACACGTCGGAGTTCCCAGGACGAAAGGGAACGTCTTGGTTACATATGTAACCCTCGTTCCCTGAGGACTCTTTTCGGCTCCTCAGTGAAAAGCGTCAATGCAATGTTTACTTCCGCTTTTATATCCGCGCTAGTAGGCGGCTCGCGAAATGCAAATCTTGCATGCCAATGTTCATTGGCTCGTTTTTAATTCTCTCGAAGGCAATAGGCTCCCTAGCGTAATCCCAATTCGTCAGGGAACTCCCCGACGACACGTCTCCGTTCTCTCGAAGGCAATAGGCTCCCTAGCGTGATCCCAATTCGTCAGGGAACTCCCCGACGACACGTCTCCGTTCCCTGTACTCAGGGAACGAGGGTTACATATGTAACCGAGACATTTTGCCTATTACAGAAATGAACTGAATTTAAAATATATTCAAATAGAAAAGATGTATTCGAAATTGTAATAGTATTTCACAATATTATTGTTTGTAAGTGCAACCTTGGTGAACATAAGAGGCTTCTTTCAAAAGCATAAAAAAATTCTACCGACCTCAAACTTTTGAACGGTGATGCACATTAAATTGCTTTTTGTCCACCTCATGTACTGGAAGACTAATGCAGTGCTTGCAGTATGAAAGGGCTTTGTAGTCGGCCTTTGTTGCATTTAAGATTAGTGCTCTTTGCTGGGATTCCTGTATGTTGTGGATTAGGAGTTACAAGTATCCTGTTTATGAAGGGATTTGAAGAATTAGGGATGAAACAGAATTGTATACACGCAATGCAAATGTGCTCATTTCCCTCTCCAGTACGAATACATATGTAAATGAATGCAGTTTTGTTGAAACCTCTTGTTATATCTATTTGCATGATATAAAATGTGCTGGTGAAACTTGCAGCATGTCAAAAGAAGGCTTTACTATACTGCTTTTGAGAAAGCAGCTATTATTCAGTTGTCTTCTCATAAAGGTTTCATTTGCAGTAAGACGTCCCACAACAATGCGCAGCCACAAATGGAGATTATTGATTCAGTCAATTGCCATAAAATCACATCCATTTCCTGCCTATTCAGCAGTCAGCTGCATAGAGTGTGGTGAATGAAATATCCACACAAGCCCATTACCGAGCCAAAATCCGAATGGAAAAAGAGCACATCGGGCCATCAAGATGAGAATAATCTAATATCTGCCTGCAATTGAAAATTCCTCCATTCAGCGAAATGTCCCTTTTTAAATTTGAGGCCTGACTAGATAGATTAACAGAGCATATTATAGTGGTAATTTGTGTGGAGAGTAAAAGCTTTACCTAGACCTATTACCAAGACAAATAGGAAGGCTGATGCATTTTGCAGGAGTGGATGGTGGTGCAGGGGTGGGGAGGCATCTTGGCGGTCGGAAAAGACGGAGAATTCAAACTGCAAATAGAATTTCTCGAGCAAACAAGATTTAAAAGCCTGCTTAGTCCACCTTTGTTGATGGGCAATGATGATATTTTTACTATGCAAATATGTATTATGGAGAGGTATGGACTCGGTTTCATTTCAACAGCATGCGACTGGAGTATGTAATTACTTTGTTTAAGATGGGAGCTACATAAATGTATCAAGCTATTATTTTTTACTCATCCCTTCCCTTATTCTTCTGTTTTTATGATGGTTAACTACGGGCAAAACATTTTATTGCTTGGCGACGAGGGAGATAAGGGATATGTTCACTCTAGCATTATCACCATAAAGCTCCATTTACTTTCATGAGATCCAGCGTGACAACGCGGGGCCGGACGCAGGTCGTTATAATTATATGATACATAGATGATTCCACTCAGGCTGAGAATTGCCAGCAACAGCAAAGCTGGAGAGCATGACACCCACTAGAATGAGATCATTAAATGAGATGTATTCTGGGAGGGGAACCATCTGTCTTGTGCGCACTGGCTGGCTGTTTCTTCTTCCATTACCAGGGATGGGTCGCTGCCACCCCACAACTCTGCAGCCACTTTACATGCGAATGATTGTGTGGCCTGGGCGTGCCTTTGGCACAGCTGAATTGGATGTTCAATTTGAACCCAATGTTTCTCTTTCAAATATTTATGGAATCTTTGACAGTACTTTTATGCGATATCCATGGCTAATGTAAGGAGAATTATTTAGTTCTTGAGAAATGTTGAAGCAGAGAATCTGTAAGAAAAAACTAGCATGTATGTGGTTGTTTTCACAAAATGTCCCACAAAATCTTCTTTTAAAGGGAATATATTATTTTCTTTCTTTTTGTTTCCCTGTTCTGTAAAGTGAAATTATAATAATAATCAAGATATCAAACATACTGCAGTTCTACATAACCCCTTTCTCCTCTGATTGAACATGTTTTTTTGGTACTGTGGCTTTTAATGGTCACCCAAAAATGGCAATTCTGTCATTTACTCACCCTCATGTACCAACCCATAAGACTTTGTTCATCTTTGAAACACAAACAAAGATATTTTAATGAAATCTGAGAGATGTCTGTCCCTATATTAGACCAAAACTATGACACTTCAAAATGTTCATAAAGAGATAAAATAAATCTATATGAATCCAGCGGTTTAATCTAAGTTTTTAGAAGATACATGATCGCTTTATGATGCACAGGTTTAATTTGGACTTTTATTCACATATAAACTTATCAGTGCACATAACGAAAGTCTATTGGGTTTGAAATGACTTAAAGCTGCTGTAGGTAACTTTTGTAAAAAATTATTTTTTACATATTTGTTAAAATCATTATGTCCTTACAGTAGAATATGAGACAGATAATCTGTGAAAAAATCAAGCTCCTCCCAGTGGTCCTATTGCCATTTGCAGAAATACACCGCTCCCGGTCAGAAACAACCAATCAGAGACAGGAGGAATGTCTTAGCAGTGTCAATCACGCTCGTGTATGCGCTGATCACACCACTCTCTTGCACCGCGCGTACCGCCGTTCAAACTCAAGATTGCCGGTGTGCCGCAGCTGTGCTAATGGCGGAGAAACAACCTAAACTGCCAATTTCTCGAGTGGCACCTGCTCATAAAACAAAGACGGGTAAAAGGAAAAAGACCGATGACGATAAACAAGCGAAAAAGAAAGAATTAGACAGAGCCCATTGACTCGGTGTCAAAACTCTAGCTGCGTAACATGTAGATAAAATGTCACGCACTGTGCAAAGCAACAACTGAAACCTGCTAATTCACTGGCTTGTCATGTTGCTGAAATAATGTTGTGGCGAGCAGGACGAGGCCGAGGGACGTGAGAGCGGCGCGAGGCCGGTGGCGTGAGTGATAATGAACGACACCTGTGCTGTGAGACGCACCGGTCTTGCATCTCTCACGGAGGAGCGGAAGCATAAAGGAGGAGCGACGACAGTGAAGATCGAGAGAGGAACAGGCCTGATTTTACGCTGTGATTTTATGTTCTGTTTTGTGTGCCAGCAGTCGTCCGTGAGGGGCTGCTGGCTTATACTTTCATTTTGTATTTGTTTATTCATTATTAAACTTGTTGAACGTTCGCCGGTTCCCACCTCCTTCCCATAACAACTGAACCCCGTTACAAATGTAACGTTACTAGCAAACCTTATCTAGCATTAGGCCTACATATCGCTAGAATAATTACTTACATACTGTTACGTTAGTTACTGTTATATAATCTTACTAGCTATTTATTACTTATAGAAAGGGTGCAATGTTATAAAGTTTTATTCAATGTATTGCAAAATACGTAATGATTTGAGGACCAAGTTTGTAGTCAAAGTATGTGCAGGCCTTAGTCAATGTAAAGCATATTGTTGATGTTTCGTCCCTACTAGTGAATGTGCCATAACTGTTTATCCGCCGTCATCGGTGGCCCTGCTTACTAGCTCCGCTGTGGGGGAGGAGCTGTGGAGGGAGGGCTGTAGCGCAGCAGAGAGCAAGGGGGTGGGACCTGTAAGTTGTGCTTGTTCAAATTTTCAGACTAAGTCAACGTTTTCTCCAAACTCCCTACTGCAGTTTTAAGGGTGAGTAATTTATGATAGAATTTAATTTTTAAACTCCCTTTAAGATACATGTAAATGCACTCTATTATGATTGGCTAACCTTATTGCATGTGAAAGTGATCATGTGAATGTTAACTTGCTTATAATTCTGACATCATAGCGATTCCACATAATTCAATTTTGCGAGAGGAAAACTTTGCATGTTTAATAATACTGTATGTCTACAGTATGTTGAATTGTTTTATTTGAAAAGAGTAAGGAAAATCATGCTTTCTGTGATACTTTCCTTTTAAACATTGAACAAACTTGTACGGTAAGCAGTTCATCTCGGGTCTAACGACACGTCTGAAAAGTGAAAACATTAATATTAAATGTATAGGAATTGTAAAGTGTCCGTTTTCCAAAGTAATTACAGCTAATGTATTGAAAACGAAGACAAAGAACTTAGCAGCAGTCAAGACTGTTGTATTGTGCATCAATACAAACAGTTTGTGGAACACAAACGAATTTTGAATAAAGTTTTCATCAATACAATTAAAGTGTATTTTGTAAATTAATGTTATTGGTCTAATCATGAGTGAATCATCCATGTGGTTTCTTTTTTTCTTCTTTTTTTTTAACCTCATTATTCAAAATACTAAAATTGACCTTCTGGTGAAACCACTGACTTCTCTCTGGTGACGTTTGACAATCATTTAGTCCGCTTAAAACTGCCATTTTCTTCCAAATGACTGCAAATTTACATTCAGACCTGCCTCCTACACCCTATATTTTTTTATCATTTATCCATTTCACTCAGATGTACGGAGAGAAATCTGTTGCTTCTTCTGTTTTATTGTGACTAAATAAATATTGGTTATCGGTACAAATTTTCTAACCGGCACACCCCTAATAGTGGCATACCAAGCATTTACCAAACTGTGCCACAACTATGACTTACTGAAGCATGACAAATCTAAACCATTACTCTTGTAGAAAACAGACTGAAAGGAACCATCAAGAAACCGGAACAAGTTTCTGAGGGAGCTCATCGTGTCTAGACTGGAGATGGATTCTCACGATCAAACATTTTCATTGTTGCGGGATGAATTGTAAGATTAAACCCTTTGACCACAGAGTATCGTGTTCAGTCTGGTAGAAGAAACGTGCGTCCTGGAGTTAATGCAGGACACCAGGCATCGATCAGTCTGTCTTAGCCTGAGACTGCAGCCCAAGCACCTGCTATCACTTTAGGTATTGGTTGCATCAGGGGGAGATAGTGAGTAGCATCCTGTTTTCTTCCAGGTTGTCTTGCATTGATTTCTTTTTCTCTCCTCCTCTTGATTTTGTCGCAGGATTGAAGGCTGACGCCTCGTCTCTGTGTTTGAATGTGATATCTCATGCCCGCTGAGCACAAAGGGCACGAGAGAGGGTTGTTTTCCAGCAGGATCAGGGTCATCTTCAAACAATCACCTTCACCACAGCATTTGGCTGTATTGTTTATATCCGCACATACACGACCACAGGCATTGATCTGCTGTCAATACCAAGGCACTCGGTTCTGAACACACTGCCATCTGAATCCTTGTGTCTTTCTCTCCTTATCTCTCCAATTACTGCACCATCAGTCTCCTGTGACCTCTGCTTATGTAGCTGGCTTTTTTAATCATCTTCTGAGCCTCAAATCCTAGATTCTGTATTGAAAATCATAAGAAGAGCTGCATGTGCGCTTAATGAAATGACATTTGAAGTGGATATTCCGCAAAATCATATTCCAGTCGCAAAACAGTAACCACTCAATGGATATTTGTACAGTCAGTCTGCCTCCCTACATGGTTTTGCACAGAGCTTTAAGTGGTAAACAATATTATTTACATGAACAAATTATTATACTTTTTTAAAGTTTAAATATTGATTCTTTTTCAAATTCTTATTGATTCTTTTTCAAATATATATTTTTTAAACTTAGTAAATTTTATGTAAAATAAATATAAATTCTACAGCATGTGTTATTTACTATTTTTAAATTATTGTCACGTGCGGAAGGAAGAGAAGATGATGCAGGATCTACAAGCAGCAGCAATCTATAACAATAAACCAAAAAAACAAAACAAAAACTGGAGCTCCGTTTCAGAAATGAGGTTAAGTGAAAACTCTGAGTATGTTAACCCTGAAATGAGGAAAACTCTGGATTTTCAGTTTCAGAATGGGAGGTATGTCAAACCAGAGAAAGCAGGGTAAGTCAAGCCCATTTCTGAAAGAGAGGTAACTGATACTCAGAGTCAGTTACCATGGCAACTTACTCTGTGAACCTAACCTGGTCGGGAGCAGGTTTTCTTTGGTAAACCCAGAGTTTCTTTCGGTCTCCTCACCCTTTTTAAAGTGTCAGTGATGTTTAAACAAGGAGAAACAAGACTAAATACCTTATGTCATTTTTTTTTTTTTTTTTTATGTAGAAAATGCATCTTGTTTTAAGAATCTTTTGATATTTTGACTGGAAACAACAAGATAAAAATACTAAGTAAGAAAATACTTTTTTAGCAGTGCAGGTACATTCATTTATTGCTCATATTTTCATCATGTTAAAGTGACAAAAATGGCATGTCCTTTTATACAGGATCTTGTAGATGAGGAAGCTGCATTAATTCGTAGGGAGTTACATTTACGTCGGGGGAGGATTTTTGCCATATCCACATCCATATTTATTTGAGCAGTACCATTTTTAAAGTTCTGCCAGGTTTCACCTCTGATATTATAACAGTGATTAAAAATTAAACTTACATTTTGACTCGGAAGTATGCGGCCATCTTTTTGTCGGGTGCTGTTGCCATGGTGAATTGTAATTTCGGAGCTTTAGTTTTAACAAAACACGGTAGTGTTAACAAAAGCAAATGTGACATAAAAACGTCTCGGTTACGTATGTAACCCTCGTTCCCTGAAGGAGGGAACGGAGACGTAGTCGACGTGTCGACTGATTGGGATCTCACTTAGAGAGCCTGACATCTTCGAGTACTATTAAAACGAGCCAATGAAATTGGCGTGCGGGAAATGCATCACACACTCCGCCCCCGCCCGCGGGTATAAATACGGAAGTGGATGAACGCACTAGTGTTTTTCACTGAGGAGCCGAGCGTAACTCGGAGTCAGCGGTGGACCAGCAATAGTGGCTACGGGACTACGTCTCCGTTCCCTCCTTCAGGGAACGAGGGTTACATACGTAACCGAGACGTTCCCTTTCAGTCGTTCACGTTCGACGTAGTCGACGTGTCGACTGATTGGGATCCCAATAAAAACGCCATCTAGTGCTGCCACCTTCCAGCGCCTAGACAAAAGCCTCCAGATCCCCCCGCAATTGGCGGGGAAGGGACAGGGCTTAGGCCAGGGAAGTCACTGCTGTTCCTACAGGACCACTGGGAAAGCGTTCCCTGAACATGGAAGGAAGGGACGCTGCGGAAGCCACATCCTGCCCGAAGGGAGGTAATGTGGAGAATACACATATGAACTGGGCGGATGACCGGGCAGTACAACATATGGAACGTCACTGGGGTGGCTCCAGCCAACAGGGGGGAGACTCAACCGAACAGTGACGGCAGAGCAGGCTCTGCCAAGGGAAGACACGGGCTCGCCGCAGGGAGCCGAATCGTGGAAGAATACACATATGGGATCGCCGTAGGGATCACAGCATATGGACCCAGCCTAACACAAGTTCCACAGTGCATACGAGTGATAGGCCTGGCTTCGGACATCCGCCCGTTTCGTTGCCGAAGGGTATGGAGGAACTCGACAGGTTTCGGCTAAAAAAGGGGAACTCAACTGGAGCAAGAATTGCGCACGTATCCAGTCCATAGGAGGGGAATGGCGCAGCAAGCCGACACAACGAACCGAGCTTACAGTAAAACTGGCTTCAAGTGAAGGGAGCCCACGGGAAGCAGCGGTTCGACTAAGGTGTCGCCCAGCCCTCAACTCTAGAATATCTGTCAGCGAAGCACTCTGTGTCAACGCCTAAGCGGGAGCACACACTCATTAAGAGGAGCTCACCACCTAAGTGGACATGAGCATCTCAGGAATTTCACCAAGATGAAGGCCGCCACATCCGTGGGCCAACCTCGCTTGGAAACAGCCTTCCCTCTCTGCTGATTTCCTAACAGATAAGAGCTGATCTGAGGTCCTATGGCTTGCGTTCTGTGCACGTAACCCCGCAATGAAGCGGACGGACAGAGAAAGCTGGGTCTGCCTCCTCCAGGCAGCGCTTGCAGGCTCACGACCTGGTCCTTTTAAGGGAGAGGTAGGAACCTTGGGCACATATCCAGGCCGGGGTCTCAGCTAGTGAGAGTTAGCCGGCCCGAATTCCAGGCACAAGTCGTTGACCGAAAGCGAGCAAGTCCCTACCCTCTAGAAGAGACCATGCGAGCAGGAGAACTGTAAAAAACAGACTTTTTAACTCACTGCCTGCAGTGGCTCAGGGGCGGTCTCTGATTGCAAATAGCACCAGAGACAGGCCCAAGAGGATAAAGAGGGGCGCAGGGATGACCCTTGCTCCCTCAGGAACCTGGCGATCAGGACGTGCTTCCCATACTTCTGCATATGATGTTTGTATCAAATTGAGGGTGAAGGAACAGCCTACTCCAACCCAACTTGCAGGAAGAGAGCACTGAAATGACCGAACACTCTCAGGATCTCCTCACGAAGAGAAGACTCATTCAACGAATAGGTTCCACTCCTAACAGCGAAGCACAACTGCCTTATCTTAAAGGGGGTGCTTGCAGAAGTGATGGTCACTACCACATATTCTTGTGATAGCGACCTGAACCTCCCCGTCCAATTCTTTGAACGCGGGTGCCATCATGCCCCGTCCCTGAAAGTATTCAGGGGAAGTCAAGAAGGCTGTCGAGGGAACTAGATCTGGTTGGGCCAAAAAAGGGCAACTATCAAGACCTGTTCCACTCCTGACTAGCACAGTAGGTGCAAGCGACATGCACGCACAAGACAGGAGCACTGCTCAACACTAGATGTGATAATTCACTGAGCTTCAGGAGCAACTCTGCTCAAAACCTAAGTGTGATAATTCACTGAGCTTCAGGAGCATTTCTGCTCAACACCTGAGTGTGAAGAACATCACTGAACTTGAGCAGCGCCAAGCGATAATGAATCGCAAGCCGCTTTCTTAGAAGGCTCACTGGGGAAGCATTTCTGCTGGGCCCCGGGGTCAGCTGAAAGCCAGTGTCTATCCAAGGGATGTCCGCTTAGACAGAACACAACTGGCAGAGGGACGAGTCTGGAGGGGCAACAGATGCAACTGTGCGGCCCCGAAGTGGTCCCTGCCCAGCTAGACCGCCAGGGGATTGGAGTCTCCACTCTCCCTGGCCATAGCTGTCGTGAGGCTCGTTGGCGGCACGATTGAGCAGGCTGGAAGAATTTTATAGTGGAATGAAGCGACCTCAGAAGCTTCTGACTCCAAGGAGGAGGTGACGGGCGAGTTGTGACATGCGAGGGAAGCTTAGCGCAACGGTCGCGATGTTATCCTTTCAGACCAGTACCAGCTCGCTGAGCAGCGGTTGCTCAAAGCGAGGTGAACTGCCAACTCGAGGTAACAAATACCAATGCAGTCGGAGGTCGCCCAGGCCTCCGTTAAGCATGCCCTTTGTACATGTTCCCTCAGTCGGTGTTAGTGAACCTGAAGGTCTGAACACGGGCTGAGAGTTTGGCGGCAGGCCGGGGTGATCTTTTATCACACAGGGCGTGCCGCTCTGCCACGGTCACCTCGGGACTCGATCATAAAACTAGTGCTGAAGCGGTCTTCATATGGAGGAAGCCAAGCGGCTGCGTCTGCCATATGCCCCAGGAGCCTCTGAAATTTTCAGTGGGACCCTTTCTCACTTCTAGCACTAGCCTAACACACTCTTCCTGAAGAGACGTGTTGGACCGAGTCCTTCTCCTGAACTGAAACAGAGATACTCAGCCCGAGGGCGAGATTACTCTCTTCCAGTTGACCTGAAGACCCAACTGGCTATGGAGCACTCGAAGGGTAGGACTTGTACTGATACTTCGTACCCTCGACGTCAGCACACAGAATGGTCTGTGGATCGGAAGGATAAAGATCTGAAGTACTGTCCTTCAGGTCGAATGCTGCAGGCCAACCTTGGGGACGGAGCATTTGAAAATGCATCTCTGTGTAGTAATTGAATGGAGGCTTCCGAAAAAGGGCCCGTTTCAATTGACACAGGTCCAAGATGGCCATAACCCACCACCTATCTAGGGTACAAGAATTACGGGACTATAGAACCCGACCTTCATATCGGCCGGAGGAGAGGCAACATCACGTCCTTCGCCAGTAGGACTGCGACGTACGCACACAGGACAGGAGCAGCGCTCAACACGTAGGTGTGATAAATATCACTAACTTAGGAGCATCTCAGCTCAACACCTAGGTATGATGAATATCACTGAGCCAGGGCGAAGCCAAGCGAAATGAATCGCAAGCCGAGTCTGCTGGAAGTTTCAGGGCCAGCTGGAGCGGTAGGAAGCCTCTTCAGGCTACACAGACCGTGCCAGGGGCCAGGACACCACAGACGTACCCAAGGTGGGGCAGCACGGTGGAGGACAGGGACCCGACTCGGAAGGCCCGGAGGCGGCCCGAAGCAGGGTCTGAGTGTGGTGTATGACACTTACCTGTCTCCATGAGACGGCCAGGGATGCGTGAGAAGGCGGATGACCGGGTCCTCGAACTGCACCCAAGTGCCGGCTGGCGAACAAGAGGAAGCTGAAGGGTGCAAGGCTTTGCAGGGTCACACACTGTCAACTAGCCCTCTTGGGGCCCAGGAAGGGAGAAATTGCTCTTTATTTGAAAATGTGGGTACCGCTGGTTCCACTTTTATGGGAACCAACGGCGGAACAATACACACACAAAAACAAAAACTTCACTCGGTCCTCTTACGAGTGAAGGGAGTGGCCGGTGACCATCTCCAAGAGCTTTCCCTCCATCCCTGGGTGGCCCGCCTCAGGTTCAACGCCTTCGTTGTCGCTTGCCACCTGGCTTGGCAGCGCCTGAAGCGGGCGGGGCGCCCCTTCTGCGGCCGGCTCCACGCTGAGACCTAGGTGGAGGCTGCTGCGATGGTCCAGCAGGAGCAGAGGCGGCTGCAGGTGGGCGCCCTCGGCGACGAGCAGGCGGAGGATCTGCCACCGACGAACAGGTGGAGGCAGCAGCAGGTCGTCGGGGCAGGATGTGCCGGATAGCCTCCGTCTGCTTCTGGGCGGCCGAGAACTGCTGGGCAAAGTTCTCAACCGCGTCGCCGAACAGCCCAACCTGGGAAATGGGAGAGTCCAGGAACCGAACCTTGTCCGCTTCTCTCATATCCGCCAGGTTGAGCCAGAGATGGCGCTCCTGGACCACCAGAGTGGACATCGCCAGACCGACTGTGCGAGCTGCAACCTTCGTGCCCCGGAGGGCGAGGTCAGTTGCAGTGCGTAGCTCATCCACGAGCTCACGGTCTGGGCTACCCTCGTGCATATTCATGAGTGCCTGGGCCTGGTGGACCTGAAGCAACGCCATGGCATGCAGAGAGGAAGCGGCTTGCCCACAGGCTTTGTAAGCTCTGCCCGTGAGAACGGACGGGAACTTACAGGCCCTAGAGGGGAGACGAGGATCCCCCTTCCATGAGGTAGCGGTCGCTGGACACAGTTGCATCGCAACAGACCGCTCCACTGGAGGGATAGCCTCGTAACCCTTCGCCGCTCCCCCATCAAGGGTAGTGAGGGGGGAGGAGCTACTCAGGCGGTTTCTGGCAGAGAAAGGTGCCATCCATGCCCTTGTCAACTCCTCATGCACTTCAGGAAAGAAAGGTACCAGAGCGGCGGGCTGAGAACCAGACCGGCCCGCTCCGATAAACCAATCATCCAACCGAGACGGTTCGGGACACGGTGGAGGGTTCCACTCGAGCCCTACCGCCTCGGCGGCCTTCTTTAGCTTAGCTGCCATTTCTGGATCCGGCTCGGGCAACGCCGGTCTCCCAGAGGGAGGCGGCGCAGCCAAGTCATAATTTCCAGAGCCCAGCTCCCCGTCCGATGCTGCAATGGACATCCTGTCCTCTGGAGGGGCCCCGAACGAGATAGCTGGTCGGTCCACCACAGAGGGACCAGCAGTCTCGTCGGG
This sequence comes from Rhinichthys klamathensis goyatoka, assembly GCF_029890125.1. Lineage (NCBI taxonomy): Eukaryota > Metazoa > Chordata > Actinopteri > Cypriniformes > Leuciscidae > Rhinichthys > Rhinichthys klamathensis. Next base: position 4,299,891 of record NW_026606572.1, on the reverse strand, counting down.
GAGCTCCACCGGCTGCGGTGCAAAAGAGGAGTGAGGGACCCACGGGGCTTTGCCGGGCGGATTACCCGTCACAGTAATCCTCAGATCACCCAGCCCAGACGGCGCTCCCTGCCTCTTCTGGGAAGGTAACCCAGAAGAAACAGTAGAACGGGGCCTGGGGGTGGGGACTCCACCTTCGCGAACGAAGGCGAGTCTTGATCTTAGCACCGAGATGATCATGTTCCCACAGTGAGAACATGAATCATCCACAAGAGCTGCTTCAGCGTGCTCTAAGCCCAAACACGTGATACAACTCTTGTGACCGTCAGAGGGGGACAGAGCCCTACCGTACCCAGAAACGCACGGATGGAATGGCATCTTGAAAAAGACACAAAACTCACCCGTGTTGCTCTTTCCGAAATGGGACCCGTCACCAGTGCCGGAGCACACAGGGAATGACCGCGGCAACACTGAATTCAGCGAACTAAAAACAGTGAAGCACTCACTTTTCCACCCTCAACCAACCGTCAACACACACACAAATACAGTGAAATTTGCTTGCTGTTAAAACAGCAGTTGAGAGCTCAAAGCTCGCGATCACCGCTGTACTCGCGCTGTAGAACCACCAGCACCGGGAGAGTCTTCCAGAAGAACACCGACACACTCGCTCGTTGAAACAACAGCACTCTGCAGTGATGTACATATTAGTCAATCCGATCTCACGGCAATTCATAAGTATTTTACGAGGTGGCTAATTCGTATGAATTCATAAGACCTCACTCGTACGAATTCGTACGATTTTTGCTAAATCGTACATATTTTACAAGTTGCCCAATTCGTATGAATTCGTACGAATGACATACACCTGACCCCACCCCTAAACCTACCCATCACTGGGGTTTAGAAAAATCGCACAAATTGTGAGTGAGGTCGTACGAATTTGTATGAGTGAGGTATGCACAAAATGTGGCATTGAAAGTTAAATCTATGTCTTGTGTGACTAACAGTCTTTGTCTAGCGGGAGCAAGAGGGTAGACTGTCTTGTCAAGCAGGTACAGAAGAGAATACTGACAGTTTATGAGAGCCGGCAGTATCTAAGAATAATTACCGGTCCTGAACAGAATAGCCCAGAATGGCTGTTATTCTGTTCCTGTGAGTACCGTCCCACTTCATGCACCAGCTGTACATCAGTAGACACATAATGCTGCCTAATCATATATTTTTCTTTTCCCCAAGCATGTTTTGTTGGAGAATGTATTGCCATCAGGCAAATGCCATAAGTCCCCCAGCAGTGTAGCAGTTGTGCCCATTGAGATTATTTAGCGATGATGATTTCATTAACATGGTGGTAATTGTCATATGAACAGATACAATGACAATTATGAAATGGATTTGTTGTGCCACGTTCGCAAGTGGGTATTTTTCCAGATCTCTTGGGGTTGTCAGGTAATTGCTGCTTTACTTAGCTGCCTGGTGTAATCGGTGCCATAGCTCACAGTATGTTCATAAAGGGCTGATTTGCTCTGAGCTTAGTGAGTGCTGCTATTTTTGTACCGACACAGGTCTCCACAATTACCATTTGGTATGTTAGAACTAGTCTACTGGACCGAATAAAACACATGCACATGCACATGCACATGCCCATGCCCATGCTCATACACCTGCACGCGCACGCACACACACACACACACACACACACACACACACACACACACACACACACACACACACACACACACACACACACACACACACACACACACACACACACACACACACACACACACACACACTATAACAAACCATTTTCATAATCATTATTTTTGTCTCGTTTTCCAGTACAAATATCTAAACATTTATAAAACCAGATTCATTTACTAGAGAAGCACAATTGTGTATGATAATAATACTTGTTTTATGAAAGGAAAATATGGATAATAATGTGTTGAATTAAAGTGTACTATACAACACTTTCAAAATTGTGTCAAATTGTTGAAACAAGAAGAAAAAAAAAACAAGTGGCAAAAAATGCCAGTGGTTGAAAACAATGTTTTAATTCAAGATAGGTTCTCTGACAACAAGTTACATTGTCCATACAACTCTTATAATTTTGCTTCAACTAAAATTGTAAGGTATAATGTACAGTCAGGGTAATGAGAAGCAGCGGGGTTTTGTATATGTTCTGAAGAGTTTTATTTACTGAATAGTTACTTACAAAATAGATAAATACATGGACATGAACTTGTTTGAGTTTGAGTTGACATTTTATATATAAACATTGTAAACCCCTAAATGCTGACTGACTAATCAGAGTTCCAGAGAATTGTGTAATCTATCTTGTTTCATCAATGTTTATATAATTTGATTGGCAAACAGAATACAAATAGTCTAGAGATAAGAGAAAAAAAGAGCTTCACCGTATTAATTTCCTTATGATGAAGAGAAGGGAAAGATCATAATACAAGTGCTATTTGAATTGGGTTGTGAAATTATATGTGCCACTGTAGTGAACACAGTTGATCATCTTGCATATTGAATTCTTCTAAGTGCTTTTACTCTCAATTCATTTTATTGACTCACATATGTGCTTTATTCATAGCTTGTAGTGTTTCATTCAAGAGCAGGCACACAAAACTTGAAGAGACATGCAGTTGGAGCTTGTTCATTTTTAATATAGTTATTTTCTCACTTCCTGTCACTTGATATATTTCTCTCTGCCATTTCCTCTTCTGGAAACCAAGTACAATGACTGTTCAATTTAGTGTGCTGCTTGGGTTTCAACATGACAACTATAGCCCATTCACAAAGCTCTTTTATTTGCATATTTTACAGAATTTCTGCACCCTTGATACTGGACTGTCGGCAATATAGAAAGGTTATTATTAGATTATGTGCAGATGCTTTTTATCCAATTCAGTTTATAGTGTACTTGATAGGGAGCAGAGCCCCTGGAGTAACCTATAGGGTTAAGTCCATTGCACATGGAAACAATAGCTAGTATTAAAGACCAGTTCACGTTTACCTCTTGAGTTTGAATCTCCAATCTTTACCCCCACATTATTACCATTCATTGAAGAGAACCCTATATCGCTGACCCATGATAATGTAAATATAGCATATTGGTTGTAACAGCAATTTTCAGAGGTTAACAAAAACTTTCAAGAGGCAAATTGTAATAAAGAGAAAAGGTTTATTCTTCTGAGGACTGAGGAAAGCCACAGCCACCCAGCTTTGAAAAGGATAACCCGTTTGATTTCACAAAACATGACATTTTATACAGTTTTCTTTGACATCGTAAACCCCTCCTTCCCAGTTTTCTGTCTTTAACCGGTTTGGACTGGTTTTTCTACCCCCCAGGCAGGTCAAATGCTTCTTTGTTCCTGAGAAGCAAAAAGGTCTTCATTTACGACCTAAATTACCTCCTGAGTGTCTCACACGCATCCTCCAGCTGTATAAACATGATAATAGAAAAACAAGGCTTTCTGTTCTCGTAATTCAGGAATACAGATAAAGAGACCATACGATATTTCAGTGCAATGTCTATTATTAATCAGTCAATATTAAAATTTCCACAACATGGTGTATGCAACATTTTTCTTATTCAATTTTATTTTTATTGAAACGAATTTACAGCGTAACTTTCAGTTATTATAGTGTACCTACACGACGGCGTGTTCCAGGTCCTGCCAATATCCAGCAACTTCGCACAGCCATTGAAGAGGAGTGGACCAACATTCCACAGGCCACAATCAACAACCTGATCAACTGCGAAGGAGATGTGTTGCACTGCGTGAGGCAAATGGTGGTCACACCAGATACTGACTGGTTTTCGGACCCCCACCACCACCCATACAGTTAAACTGCATATTTTAGAGTGGCCTTTTATTGTGGCCAGCCTAAGGCACACCTGTGCAATAATCATGCTGTCTAATCAGCATCTTGATATGCCACACCTGTGAGGTGGACGGATAATCTCGGCAAAGGAGAAGTGATCACTAACACAGATTTAGACAGATTTGTGAACAATATTTGAGAGAAATAGGCCTTTTGTGTACATAGGAAAAGTCTTAGATCTTTGAGTTCAGCTCATGAAAAATGGGGGCAAAAACAAAATTGTTGCGTTTATAATTTTGTTCAGTGTATAAAGTATGTACGTCTACGGTGTAACGTTTAACATGTAAAGTTAATAAATGGGGGAATAAATGGGTAACAACCAAGAAAATTATTTTAAAAAGTATTTTAAAATAATGGGGTACTTATTGTACTATTATGATAAGCAACATTCTTACATTTGGGAGCAATTTAGTGAGAACATACCTTATTGTAATAATAGTGTACCTATATAGCCCATGCTTTCTTAAATAACGCGGTGCATATCAGTGTGTTTATACAGTATTTTTATAGAAAAAAATGCAGCTGGTTTAGTTTGGGCTTCCATGTTTTAAGGCAAGTAAAACAAACTATTGCAAGTTTTTTCTTTTTCCTTTTTGATACTGGATAAATGCACTTTTGTTCCATGTAGTTACAGGCTAAGTGGTGCTTTCTATTAAGTTACAGGGTAAGTTTAACATCTGCAGGCTGTAATTTAAAGTGCTGCTTGTTGTTCCATGAAATTACATGGTACGTACAATAAAAATACATACACAATTTGATATCACTGGCTCTGAAACTTTTATTTGAAAAACAACTTAATTCAAAGCAAATTTACAACACTTCTTATTCATTTAATTTTTTTTAAAGCTGCAGTCCGTAGTTTTTCCTCTTTGTTGCCATCTCTGCTCGAAATCTGCAATTGCAGTTATTTGCGTAATTATCAACTTTACGTGGGTTGTGCCTCGGCATGGCACAGTGCGGATGAATCCAATGTTTTGAGGAGAATGTGCGGCTGTTAGTCACCGCGCCGGTGTGGATACTGTCATTCGGAATCACACATTCTACTTTTTGGAAGTATGACCAACATAAGAATTTTCGCAAGAAAATGTCATTTGAACATGTAAGTAACATCCACTTTGTTCTGACCAACTAAGGAAAAAAAATCATTAGATCAGTAAATCGCGCTGATTAAATCTAACGATCGCTTATCATTAGGCCTGTCGCGATAGTCAATAAATCAATTAATCGCACGATAAAAAAAATGAGCTCGATAATTTTTCCGGCCGCTTGTTTGTTTTCCTCGTCTCTCTCTCTCTCTACCAAAGAGACTGGATGACAACTCTCGGTTCCTTAGCATAGGAGGAGTGAACTAGAGCTTAGATCCTCTGCCCGAGCCCGAGCCCGAACTTGACCCGAACTGACCTGCGGGCCGGGTCGGGCCGATATTTCCCGACACTATCCTCGGACCGGGCCGGGCCTTGCCGGGGTCATAAGTTTCTATTCGTTACATGTTTGCAGCGTTGAGCGATGTAGCCAATCGCAGTCATATGTGTTGATTTCTTGAACACAATGGCCAATCAGAAGTATTTAAGATAGACTCCCCTCACCGCTCAAAACTGACTTTTTGTTCAGTGCTGAATTCTGTATGCTGGCAAATCCTCTAATTATAACAAACATAGTGTGGATTATATGAAAGATTCATTGTGCAGTCAGCTTCATTGATAATAACAGAGATGTGTGAGATCGTGATGAACTGTCAGCTTTTTAGGAATTATTAAGGGAGCACACTTTGCGCGCATTCAGTCATGCCAAACCATGCACGCAGTAGCTGCTTGCTTTTATGTTAAATTAACAGTGGTTTGTGTGTTAATGCTTTAATAACAAATAATTTATCATAGGGTAGGGTCGGGTTTTGTTTACATCCATTTTATTTATTGCTTTTGGTATTTATTCAAGTGCATTTTTTGTTAACAGAGACTGAGAGTCCATTGCTTTTATTGTTTTTGGTTGTTTTGTTCATTTATTGTGGATATTTAAAATGTTTTCCATTTTCAGTGTTAAATAGTCTTTAGAAATAAAAGTTTATTGATCTTTGAAAACGTCTCGGGTTATGACTATAACCCTTGTTCCCTGAGAAGGGAACGAGACACTGCGTCGTTAAAAACGACTCTTTGGGGACGCTCCCTTAGTGTGCGCTTCTGAAGTATGAATGAAACTAATCCAATCCTGATTGGTGTTGCGTCGTGACGTAACATGTGACGGCATAACCGGATGCATAAAAGTGACGCTGACACACACACACACTAGCCTCGCGATGAAGCAAGACGCTCTAAGGCCTCTAGGGGCGTGGCAGGACGACGCAGTGTCTCGTTCCCTTCTCAGGGAACAAGGGTTATAGTCATAACCCGAGACGTTCCCTTTCGAGGGAACTTACACTGCGTCGTTAAAAACGACTCTTTGGGGAACGAATGCCCACTAGGCCACGCACCAAAATAGGCCTGCCCTGGAGTGAAACTGATTCAGGCACTCAGCTAGGACGAGAGCACATGTGCGCCAGGCGTGCTAGGGAGGTGCAGACTATAGAACTGAATAAAAGTGTGCGGGGTAGCCCAACCGGCTGCCTAACAGATCTCCTGGAGGGGTACTCCCGAGAGGAGGGCCCTAGAGGACGGCATGCCTCTAGTCGAATGAGCCCTTATGGCCAGAGGTGAAGGCAAATTGCGCACCTCGTAAGCCAAAGCAATAGCCTGAACAATCCAATTACTAATAGTTTGCTTGGAAGCCGGGAGCCCTCTCCTAGGTGACCCAAAACACACTAACAGTTGATCCGACCTCCTCCAAGAAGAGGACCTCTCGAGGTAAATACTCAAAGCTCTGACTGGGCAGAGCAAATGAAGCTTCTCTTCTTCTGCCGACACATGAGGTGGATGATGGAATGCCTGCAGGACCGTAGACCTAGCCGTATTAGCAGGCACTTTAGGCACATAGCCCGGTCTCGGGTGCAAAAAGGCCTTAACCTTGCCAGGGGCAAACTCCAAGCAAGCTGGTGTCACTGCCAGGGCTTGGAGATCTCCCACCCTCTTAAAGGTGAACTAAGTAACTTTTTTACCTTAACCGAACATCTTTGGAGTCATTGTAATGTTTATATTACTGATTTCGTGTTGAATGGTGGTCGTCTCGCACCCCCCTGGTGCCTGTGAGCCGCAAAAACCCGCCGGCCTCAGTGTTAGGAAGTATCGTGTGATATCAGGTCTATCGAGGTAACGAATTGCTTTACGGCAAAAAACAGATCTGATAAAATTCTGATAAAATGAGCATCAAACAGAAATAACCCGGCGCCGTATACATGTGGTGTTCGAGGCGCACATACAATACAGACTGCCGCGCAGCTCTTAAAGGGGCCATACCTTATTTCCACTCATTACAGCGTCCATCCTACTGAACAGGTACCGGTGTACAGGGGGAGGGGATACGGCCGTGAGTGCGAGCCATCTCTGCGTGAGTGCTATTCACGACAGTACAAGTACTCCACAGCGACTCTAGGGGTCGCTGTTTGACAAAAACGGAATTCCTACTTAGTGCTGCTTTAAGAGAGGTGATAGCAAAGAGAAAGACCAATTTGAATGTAAGATCTTTAGGCGAAGCCGTCTGAAGAGGTTCGAAGGGGGCCAGGGATAACCCTTCGAGAACCACTGCCAGGTCCCAGGCAGGAACCCTGGACCTGGTTGTCGGTCTCATCCTCCAAGTACCACGGAGAAAACGAATGACCAGTTGGTGCCTCCCCAGAGGCCCATCACTTAATGGCGCGTGGAAAGCCGCAATGGCAGCCACGTACACCTTAACCCATTTAGGCCTAAAACGCCTGCTAAAAAAGGCCTTTTTTACATCACAGATGTGTGATCCGGTTTTAATGGGTTAAGCGTGGAAGGGGAGAGACCCGCAGAGAAACGATCTTGAAGAAACTCCAGAACTGAAGCCACCGGGCAGTTAACTGGGTCCAACTCATGTTCTCTACACCAAGTGACAAATACATTCCACTTGAGGCCATATAATCTCCTAGTAGACGGAGCCCTAGAGCTAAGTATGGTTTCAACAACCCCGGCTGATAGACCAGCATTTAGGTACTGAACCCCCTCAGAGGCCAGACCCACAGTTTCCACAGCTCTGGGTGAGGGTGGAAGACTGTGCCCTCCGCCTGAGAAAACAGATCCCTCCTCAGAGGAATCTGCCATTGCGGAGCTATCAGGAGTGAAATTATGTCCGAAAACCATACTCTAGCCGGCCACATCGGGGCAACCAGAAGTAGACTGATGCCCTCTTGACGGACCCTCTCCAGGACTCCCGGGAGCAGAGCGATCGGGGGAAATGCGTACAGGCGAAGCCTCGGCCAGGCCTGTACCATGGCATCCAACCCCAGTGGGGCTGGATGTGAGAGGGAGAACCAAAGTGGGCAGTGGGACGTCTCTCGAGACGCGAATAGATCCACTTCCATTGGTCCAAACCTCTCCCATATCAACTTCACCACATCTGGATGAAGTCTCCATTCCCCGGGCCTCAGCCCCTGCCTCGACAGGATGTCTGCTCCCTGATTCTGAACCCCCGGAATATACATTGCTCTGATAGACAGTATTTTCCCTTGGGACCAAAGAATAATCTGATGCGCCAGTCTGCACAGAGGGCGCAATCTGAGTCCCCCTTGTCGGTTCAGATAAGCTACCACTGATGTATTGTCCGATCGTACTAGGACATGGTAACCCTTGATGTCTGGAAGGAAGCTCCTCAGAGCCCTGAACACAGCCAACATCTCTAGACAATTTATGTGCCAAGAATGATGATGGTCCTGCCACAGACCCCTGGCAAAGCGGCAGTCCATGACCGCGCCCCAGCCAGTGAGGGAGGCGTCTGTCGAAACGGTTTTCCGGTGACATGACGCTCCTAACACTGGCCCTTGGGACAGGAGCCAAGGTTTCTTCCATATTGTTAGAGAACGAAGGCATCTGCGCGTTACTCTGATCATACGAAACGGATTCCCCTTGGGGGAAAACCCCTTGGCTTTTAGCCACCACTGAAGGGGCCTCATGTATAGAAGGCCCAAAGGTATAATGTTGGATGCCGCTGCCATGAGGCCCAGCAGTCTTTGAAATTGCTTTACAGTGATGGCCTGGCCTAGCTTTAACCTGGACGCCATCGCCAGAATGGACTCGATACGCGCAGGAGACATGCGTTCCTGCATCGTAGTAGAGTTCCACACTACACCCAGAAATGTTGTGCACTGGGACGGTTTTAACACACTCTTCTTTGTGTTGAGTCTCAACCCCAATTTTTGAATGTGGCCAAGGACGACATCTCGATGCCGAACTGCCATTTCTCGAGACTGGGCCAGAATGAGCCAGTCGTCGATATAATTCAGTATGCGGATTCCCTGAAGTCTCAGTGGAGCAAGTGCTGCATCCATACATTTGGTGAATGTGCGGGGAGAGAGTGCTAGGCCGAACGGAATAACCCGATATTGGTAAGCTTCGCCCCCGAAAGCGAACCTCAGGAACCTCCTGTGACGTGGAAGGATGGATACATGAAAATAGGCGTCTTTTAGATCTATCGTGACAAACCAGTCCTCGGATCTGATTTGACTCACGATGACAGGAATAGTAAGCATTTTGAACTTGAACCTCCTCAGAGACCGGTTCAAAACCCTGAGATCTAGAAGTGGCCTCAACCCCCATCCTTCTTTGGAACTATAAAGTACCGGCTGTAAAATCCGGACTCCCTGTCTGAATGAGGAACACGTTCTATGGCCTCCTTTAGCAGCAGAGATTGCACTTCTTGTTCCATCACCTGAGCCTGCTCTGGAACCACTGTAGTCTGCACCACCCCAGAAAATTTGGGGGGGTGGTGCCCGAACTGCAGTCTGTACCCTGATTTTATTATATGCAGGACCCATGCAGATATGTTGGGAAGATGATACCATGCCTCTACAAAATCTACTAAGGGAACCAGCCTCTCGAAACTGGCCTCTGGTGTTTTTATATATATATTTCAGAATCAGACAAACAACACCAAATAAGACAGACAGTCGTAACATAGAGCGCTTGCTGAAGAGCGAAAGCTAGTGTGTGTGTGTGTCAGCGTCACTTTTATGCATCCGGTTATGCCGTCACATGTTATGTCACGACGCAACACCAATCAGGATTGGATTAGTTTCATTCATACTTCAGAAGCGCACGCTAAGGGAGCATCCCCAAAGAGTCGTTTTTAACGACGCAGTGTAAGTTCCCTCGAAAGGGAACGTGTACATGCATTATTATGCCATTATCATTATTTTAGATGTAAATGGTCTCAGAACGACAATATTATCGTTTATAGCAATAATTTCTTGGACAATTTATCGTCCAGAAAAATTTGTTATCGTGACAGTCCTACTTATCATATCACGTCAAACCGTGCAAATTATACTTTGTTCTCAAATTGTTAATGTTAACAACATCAGCATTGCGTGACTACATTTAATGCCCTTCCGATATTTATTCTTGTTTTCGCATGGGCCCGGTTGCAGTATCTTTTTTTCTATAGCCACTCCGAAGTCTTTTGCATTTTACAACGGGTGAATCTCCAGTTGTCACTGGTGATTGTCGTTTGAACCTTTCTGGAGCCGCCATCAAATTGCTAAGTTTAATTATATCAAGTGCTGTGAGAAAAGGCTATAAATTTCCACATCCAACATCCTCACACGCAACATAGCCTACTAGCCGAGATGACGTAATGACATGTAATGACGCAAAGACATGCTCAAATTTCCTGCGGAAATCCACCAGTACCATGGAATTAAAAACATAATTACAAGCTTACCGTTTTGAATCGAGCTAAGGCAGGCTTGTTATGTACTTGCTCTAAAATTTATTTTGGATTATTTTTAACCCATAAAGTTACGGACTGCAGCTTTAAATAAACTTTTCATTTCAAATACTAAAGTCCTGATAGAAAGTAACACGTTTTGTCTCTTTTTTATTGCCTTGAGTACATCATTTAAATGGTTGCAAGAGAAGTACAAACAACTTCAGTACTTTCCCTAGTCCCTTCCTGTTACATAGGTACAGCATATATAATTTTTCGTTTCAGAAGACTTTCGGCCTCTTCTGATATCGATTCCCATCCCATCCCCCATCCAATAAATCGCAATAAGCTTTGTGCTTAATTAATTTTGCTATGAAACAAAGTCTCAGCATTCAATTTCATAAACGTTGTGGTGCTTTTTAATGTGGCATGACAGATTGTTGTAGCCGCCTCAGTTCAAGAGAAGCGTCAGTACGAAGCACATGTGAACTGATCATCTGTTCCTCTTTACTACTATAGCATGAAATAAACATTAATGAACATCCGAAGTAATGTTGAAAGATACAGTGCAACCTACCAAAATGAAATATAATCCTGCAATCAGTGTTTCAACCGAGGAAAGACGTCAGTAAAACAGCTTTGAAATATGTCACGTAATGTTACATTTACCTCAAAAAAGCTATTCAATGACCATAATAGTTAGCCATAAAAATTAACACTAGAGATGGGCATTTCAAAATTTAATGTAGTTGAATATAATCCATCAGGAATACATGTTTAGTCTATATTAAAAAAATAAATAAAAATTGAGTAGAAAAAAAAAGTATTATTATAATGTTATTGTTGTATGTGCAATTTAAATGTTTAGATACAAATCAGTTGTTCATTTTAACCTTCAATACAGCATATCAAGTGGGTTCCCTGTATAGTTTACAGCATTAGTTGAGATAGATTTTTTCCTTGAGAAAAAGTGTCTCAAGTACTGTACTTGATATACATTTGACCTGTACTCTACATTTAGTTTACCTTTGCTTTAGTCGAACAACCTATTTAAAATAATTGTTCACCCCATCTTGGAAATGTAGAAATGAGATCACCCTCATGTTGTTCCAAACTTTTGAGAAATATTTTGAGAAATGTCTCAGTGGTTTTGTTGTCCATGAAATGGTCACCAACATGTTTTTGGTTACCAACATACTTCAAGGTCCTTCGGATGAGACGTTAAACCGAGGTCCTGACACTTTGTGGTCATTAAAAATTTCCCAGGATGTCTTTCGAAAGAGTAGGGGTGTAACCCCGGCATCCTGGCCAAATTTGCCCAGTGGCCTCTGTCCATCATGGCCTCCTAATCATCCCCATATATATATATACACTGATTGGCTTCATCACTCTGTCTCCTCTCCACCAGTAAGCTGGTGTGTGGTGGGCGTTCTGGCGCACTATGGCTGCCGTCGCATCATCCAAGTGGATGCTGCACATTGGTGGTGATTGAGGAGATTCCCCCTTCCATGTGAAGCGCTTTGAGTGCCTAGAAAAGCGCTATATAAATGTAATAAAATGTAATGAATTATAAGGTAAATAAATTATGACAGAAACATATTTTGTGTGAACTATACTTTTAAAGTTAATCTTTAATAACACTAATAATTTACTGACACCGTTAAATGCAATCTTTAACAAATCAAAAATGTTGTAATGCCTAAATTCACATGTTTAAAATAGCTGTTTTTTCCAGTTTTATATTGAATTTATTAAGACAAAATAGCTATTTATTGATTGTCAACCATAATTAATTTTTGATTTTATAAATGACCAAACACCAGGGTCCTGCATTATTTATTTACAGAAACATCTGCCAATCCTTTGAATTGGTACCAGATTGGTCTTGTTGGCACGAGATGGAATCTAACTAATATATATAGGCTACATGAAGTATTAAGATCTTACATAAATATGAGGCGTTTTAAAGGCAGCATAGGGCCTCTGCTCCTAGACACACAGGAACCCAGCAATTACAGAAAAGAGCAATTTCACAACATCAAATATGTTTAAACATAAATCTCCTATCAACTGATATTGATCTGTCATAATCTCTAGAAAGACATTGCACCTTGAGAGAGACATTAACAATAAAAGGAAGTTAATCTGTCAGCAGTATATATGTCACTGATGGATTCTACCAAATCCTCTTAGTATTTGTTAAAAGCTCCTCAGTGGTCTGTTTTTCGCTGTTTTGCCCAGAGGGTGTTATTGCAATATACATGTCTGTGGTCAGGATGTTTGTTTTTGGGGGTTGCAGATATTCCATTACCCACAGCTGTGCATGAACACCTCCAAGCACTCCAGCCGTGAGGATCAGCACTCCTTTCAGTGGTAGATGGATGAGATGAACTAAGATAGGGCAGAGCTCTAGGGGAGATGCTATCATATGGTCCCTGTTGATGCAGAAACGATAAAAATCCATACCGTCTCAGAGGAAGAGGATGCGTTTAACCCTGGACTAATAAGAATCCTGAATAACAGCCAGTAAACCTTTTTAGGCTAAATCCCAATGGACATGAGTAGTTTTACTTATCAGCACAGATGTTATTAATTGGCAACATGTGGTAGGAGTTGAATCTTTTGGTAAGTTGGTTTAACTTGCACTGTGCTGGTGTAATTTCAAATTTTGAATGGCTTGTTAAAAAAATATTTTTTTTTCTTATTTTACTCATGGATAATTTAGAAAGCTCAGTTGAAAGTCTTCAGTACTACAAATTCCACCAAATAATGTGGCAATTTTCAGTAAACAGAACACATAAAAATCCTCTCACTGCGCCTTACATCACTTTTTTTTTGTGTCATTCACCTCTAAAATGCTGTCAGGGAGTATTCACTGAATCATGCACATGTAATGAATGATTTGGTGCAATTTGAATTTTAAACCACTTGAAAGGATTTAGGATTTTCCACAGGAACATGGCAGTTGGCATGTTTCCTGTGCTGGATTTGCTCATTGTGTATGGATATTAAACAATGGCAAAACTAGTACATGCAGAACAAAACCCATCCCTGGAGGACGAGGAGGTGTTGGGGTTTCTCCACACCAGTTTCACCTCTGTAATTACTGACAGAACCCCTGAGGACTTGGAAATGGGAATACTTTGAAATGTTGATTAAACATAAAAGCAATTTAAAATATAGCCTTAGACATCTTCGTGGGAAAACTTGCTTGTCAGATTAAGGGAATAATAGGTACTTTTAAACTATACCTTTAACCTAAATGGGGGTTTAACCTAAATTCATAACCTTTACTTTATTTATATAACTTTTAACTTTTTATTAATTTATTATAATTTAAATAAGCTTAAAATAAATTAAGGCAAGAGGTCCATTCAACATTTATTTATTTAAATACACTTAAACTAAAATAAGGCAATGTATTAAACATGTATTTAAATAGTTTATTTATTGTAATATTTATTTGATTGATTTTATTAATAATATTTATATAATCAATACTAAATATACTTAAACTAAATCATTAAGGCAAAAAAACAAAACAAAAAAAAAACATTTTGATGTGAAAGACTGACTGCGTGTTGCCTTGAATATGAAATGGCTTTCAGACAATCAATATTGTTGATTAATTTTTGGTGTCTCCCCTGCTCACTTTATTATGCTTCAGCGTCACAATTGATTTGTTTTTCTTGTTCAAGTAGCAAAACATTAATCTGTTACCCTGACGTACCCACTTTGAATATTGATAGAGATTATACATCTACTTTTTTCTCCTGAGATGAACATTCCTCCAGTGATGAATGTAAGATTTTAAAATAAAATATAAATCAATTGTATCCACCTTAGCAAAATTGCATCACCCTATTGCAGCTATTTATGTGAAGAACTGGCCTGTGTTTGAGAGCTCATCAGTGTCACTGCCTGTACAAAGAGGAGGGCTCTGCTTCCTCTAGATTCACGAGTCCTGACATGAGGCCTTATACTGATTCAGAATGAGGTGATGTATTTTTTACATACAGTACGTTTGCTCTCCCTAGAGACTGTGAATGGAGGCACACTATGTATGCTAATGTGTCTTGTCCGCTATGATAAGGATGATATCAATCAAATGTAAGAAAGACAGCTCAAAAAAAGACATTGCACTGCAGGAATTCTGTTTTTATTCACTTGTACATTTCCAATATGTTTTATGTCTTTCAACCACTGTGTTGTTTTACATTCTTCATGTAATTTATTCCCATATTACGTAAATCTAATATTATATAATTTGTTATAAATTATGTTTGACACCAGTGTTGGGGTGTAACTACTTCCTTAACTGCATTTTTCAGTAACTTGCCAGTAGCTCAGCAGTTTTGAAATTATTATATCATATTCCCAGTAACAAGCTACTTTTTTTCCCAACAAGAAATGTGACAAAATGCTACGCTATTTTTGTCAAATTGTTTTATCGCATTTTTTTCAACTGGCTTTAATTTCTAGCAATATACAAAATAATAACAGGCCTAATTAAAGTTGCTGTTCATCACGGTTTTAAACTGTGTTTGTATAACTTATGATGTTATGAATAGATTGCAGAATAGAATTAAAGCTACCAAGGCAGCTTCCACAGTACTGTAGGAAAGTAGTATATTAGCTTTGCTATTTGCTTGTTTTTATTAATGTATTTTTTATGTTTTGTACAGCAGCACCTTAAGCATAGGAAAAGTGTTATTATTATTACATTTATTATCATTATTTATTATTTCTGATGGCTACTTCCAGCAGGATAACGTGCCATGTTACAAAGCTCAAATCTCAAACTGGTTTCTTGAACATGACACTGAGTTGACTATACTCAAATGGCCTCCACAGTCACCAGATCTCAATCCAATAGAGCACCTTTGGGATGTGGTGGAATCGGAGATTCGCATCATGGATGTGCAGTCGACAAATCTGCAGGAACTCCGTGATGCTATCATGTCAATATGGACCAAAATCCCTGAGCAATGTTTTCCACACCTTGTTAAATCTTTGCCACAAAGAATTAGGGCACTTCTGAAGCCAACAGGGTCCAAACCGGTAGCAAGTTGTACTACAGTGGACAGTGAGTGTGTGGAATATAGTCTTTATCTTATGCAAGTGCGTGCCATTTCAGATGTCAAATGTCAAAGGTACTATCTATTTCTTCATGCATCAAACTTTTCTAATTAGGAAAACAAACTACACTGCATGAATTGTGAAATGTACTGACTTCATCTTCAATCATGCTGAGAATGTAAAGAGGTGCTTGCTCAGATCTTTAGTGCTTAAACAATAAATTAAATCAAAAATAAAGTGACGACATCATGGGCCAGATTTACTAAACAGGGCAATTTAGCGTGAGAGCGCAATTACCCCCCAAAAAATGTTAACGCCAAAAGAGGGATTGCACTGGTGGAAACTATTAATAAATCTGGCCACATGTGGCCAAAAACTGGTGTGACCGCATTCAAACAAAAAAACATGGACAATATTGTTTGAAAGGGCATACCTTCAGCAGCCATATCACCCTGTAGCCCAAGACTGGTTGCCCATTGAAGCTAAGCAGGGCTGAGCCTGGTTAGTACCTGGATGGGAGACCTCCTGAAAAAACCAGGTTGCTGCTGGAAGAGGTGTTAGTGAGGCCAGCAGGGGGTGCTCACCCTGTGGTCTGTGTGGGTCCTAACGCCCCAGTATAGTGACGGGGACACTATACTGTCAAAGAGCACCGTCCTTCGGATGAGACGTTAAACCGAGGTCCTGACTCTCTGTGGTCATTAAAAATCCCATGGCACTTCTCGTAAAGAGTAGGGGTATTACCCCGGTGTCCTGGCCACATTCCACCCATTGGCCCCTGCCAATCATGGCCTCCTAATAATCCCCATCCACTGAATTGGCTCTATCACTCTCTCTCCTCTCCAACTATAGCTGGTGTGTGGTGAGCGCACTGGCGCCGTTGTACTGTGGCTGCCGTCGCATCATCCAAGTGGATGCTGCACACTGGTGCTGGTTGAGGAGAGACCCCCTGATATGATTGTAAAGCGCTTTGGGTGTACAGTAGTACATTTGAAAGCGCTATATAAATGCCTCATTCATTCATTCATACCTTCAATTATTTTCGAAGAAAAGTATTATATGTATACTGCCTTACGCAGTATGTATAGGGCAGAGTGGGGTAAGATGAGCCAAGATAAGATAAGAGAAGAGAAAATTAGGCAGAAGTACAATGAAAGTATCTATAGTCATTTCAGGATGTTTCCTATCATTTTAAATGATCAGAATACATATATGACATGGGGTTCTAGAAATATGGCTTCTTATAAAAAAGTGTCTATGTGGCTCAATTTACCCCAGGTTAGGGGCAGGTTGATCCGAGTCAGTTGGTAAGTTGCACCATCTGGGTGTAAACTGGCCATCTAACTGAATCTGAATCAAACCCATGTGAATTTTTAAAGATAATTTACCTCTTTTAAAAATTAATTTAATAATCAAATTTCCTTTTACAAATAGTCTTTTTTTTTCTTAAAGCTAACTTAAACAATATAAAACCAATCAAATTAAGTTGGAATCTCAATATCTTTAATTGTTTGCATTTCTGAAACAATATGTAACCTTCCCAAAAACAGACTAAACAGAGAGTTTATTGAGTGTAATTGAAAACTGAATTAGAATGAATTAATCGAACATGTTAGACCATTAGGGACTACAGGTGGAAAGATATATACACTCACCTAAAGGATTATTAGGAACACCTGTTCAATTTCTCATTAATGCAATTATCTAATCAACCAATCACATGACAGTTGCTTCAATGCATTTAGGGGTGTGGTCCTGGTCAAGACAATCTCCTGAACTCCAAACTGAATGTCAGAATGGGAAAGAAAGGTGATTTAAGCAATTTTGAGTGTGGCATGGTTGTTGGTGCTGTTGTTGGTGCCAGACGGGCCGGTCTGAGTATTTCACAATCTGCTCAGTTACTGGGATTTAAACGCACAACCATTTCTAGGGTTTACAAAGAATGGTGTGAAAGGGAAAAACATCCAGTATGCGGCAGTCCTGTGGGCGAAAATGCCTTGTTGATGCTAGAGGTCAGAGGAGAATGGGCCGACTGATTCAAGCTGATAGAAGAGCAACTTTGACTGAAATAACCACTCCTTACAACCGAGGTATGCAGCAAAGCATTTGTGAAGCCACAACACGCACAACCTTGAGGCGGATGGGCTACAACAGCAGAAGACCCCACCGGGTACCACTCATCTCCACTACAAATAGGAAAAAGAGGCTACAATTTGCAAGAGCTCACCAAAATTGGACAGTTGAAAACTGGAAAAATGTTCCCTGGTCTGATGAGTCTCGATTTCTGTTGAGACATTCAGATGGTAGAGTCAGAATTTGGCGTAAACAGAATGAGAACATGGAACCATTATGCCTTGTTACCACTGTGCAGGCTGGTGGTGGTAGTGTAATGGTGTGGGGGATGTTTTCTTGGCACACTTTAGGCCCCTTAGTGCCAATTGGGCATCGTTTTAAATGCCACGGCCTACCTGAGCATTGTTTCTGACCATGTCCATCCCTTTATGGGCACCATGTGCCCATCCTCTGATGGCTACTTCCAGCAGGATAATGTACCATGTCACAAAGCTCGAATCATTTCAAATTGGTTTCTTGAACATGACAATGAGTTCACTGTACTAAAATGGACCCCACAGTCACCAGATCTTAACCCAATAGAGCATCTTTGGGATGTGGTGGAACGGGAGCTTTGTGCCCTGGATGTGCATCCCACAAATCTCCATCAACTGCAAGATGCTATCCTATCAATATGGGCCAACATTTCTAAAGAATGCTTTCAGCACCTTGTTGAATCAATGCCACGTAGAATTAAGGCAGTTCTGAAGGCGAAAGGGGGTCAAACACAGTATTAGTTTGGTATGTGTATGGTGTGCACAGTATGGTGTTCCTAATAATCCTTTAGGTGAGTGTATGATTAAGCATCTTTTAGTTCTTATCAGAAAATGATTTGGTGTACTTGTACATTGTTTCTATCAAATAAACCCAAACTAAAAATAATAATTATAAAAATAAAATATAAACTAAACCAGTTGCATAATATTACATTGAAATTATACCAGTTTATACTTCTTACGATATTTAACTTAACTACAGAGCCTTATTGTGCCATTGTGGACAAAACTAGCTTAGCAATTCAGGCTAATATTTAGCTAAATGATTTGCATGATTTTATACATTGCTAAATCACCAATATGGATCATCAATATTTTTTAGACCTGGACAAATTTGCTTTGATGTAACAGCCAAATGGATGCCTTCCACTCTTCCCATGTGTTTCTCCTTTTCACTGTCTGGCAGAAATTATGGGTGGTTCCAAAATATATGGTCACATGACAATAAAAGTGTACGGTTGTCAAGATAAAGGGGGTGGGTCAGCTTACCCACTGGCTCATCTTACCCCACTCTCCCCTACACAGTATGCAGATTATTTGTGTGCATAGAACAGTTGGATGACCATTTGGTAAAATACTGTATTCCATGCAATGCACTTGATTGGTCCTTCCATTTCCATTGAGAGGAATTAACAAGAAGCTATATCAATCTATTTTTAATAATGTTTTACTGTCTCATTATTTGGTTAAATTTCCAGAAGTTAAGAGAGACATTTCCTCAAAAGAGGAATACAAATGTGAAGTTCATTACTCAACACCATTTACTGAATTGAACATGCAACATAGTAAAGTCATGCAACAACTACGCATCAAACTTTACTACTGTTCAAAATGTTTAACTTTGCAACTACATATGGTCCTCTAAAACACCAAGCAGTATGCTAGAAATTCTGAACATGGCTGTTGACATCAACCAGGGCAGTAGAGAGCACCATACAGCTTGCACACATATCAACTTGTGTTGAGGAAGATGGAAGGTAGAAACTGGCACAATACCAGCAATTGTGTGACAAAGACACTTGACGCCACAATAGCTGTCATTCTTTATGCCATCCTGCCTGAATCACTCCCTCGTCAGAGAAGATCCTCGGTGCTGTGAAGTGTCATTTACAGATTTCTTGCATGCTGGGAGGGTGTGTGCTTTGTACAGCCACTGCTGAGTATTTTTAGTATCCACCTTTGTAGTTGCCGTGGAAGCTGTGCTAATAAACTGCTCGTCTCTGAGGCCCGTCAACTTTTCTGCTCAGAAGTGAGGCGAGAGCGGCTTCGTTGATGCTAGATTAGCACCCATAGGAATATCAGACTCTGATATCAAGTCAGGCAGAGACGACTGTGTCCAGATCAATAATTTTCTAAAGGGTAAAGTGATTACTGTGCAGTTATTGAATTTCAGCTGCAACTGCAACACAGAAGTCCATTTACGCACCGACTGTAAAACTGGGTTAGAAATGACAATATTCCGATATGACTTCACCTCAGATGTGGACCCATCCATTTAACTAATTAGTTTGGCTCTGTGCTTTTCGCTTTAGCCACCATCGTAGTTATTTCCATAAATCGTAATACGGCAACCGACATATGTGGCATCAAAGCGGTTTCCCTTTGAACTCTGTTTCTCAGGGTTTCATCAAAGGTTCAGCTGACCTTCCGTAAGCGGCTCTATTAGGACTCTATCAGAGTTGTTTCACAGGCTGTCACGACCCATTATGTCAGACTTGCATGATAGCATTAGGGTGACATCATGACAGACATGTTCAAATAAATTTGAATACGACAGACTGTGACACGAGTTAAACAATTTTCAAATGTTCCCTTGTGCTACAAATTAACGACTTAATTAATCTGGGAGCAGGCTACGGTTCAGAACGCCACAGCCTGATGTCCATATGGCACACCGAGAGGAAAGCTTCAGTTCTTGTCTGCCGCATAGTATAAAACAAATTCTGGAATCCGAATGTGGTAGAAAATGAGTTATAGTTTTGCTCTTGGAAGCTATTATTGGATAATGCTGTTCGACTAATATATAGAACACCTCTGTATAAAGTAGCTACAGGGTTTCTTTAGTTGCTCTTACACTAAGATCTTTATAGCCCAACACCTCGAGAGACTTTCTGCAAATATGTCTGAGATTAAGCGGGGTAGAATCTTCCAGCTGGTCAGATTCTCTGACATTGTCTGTTCTCCTGTCAGCTGGGTGAAGTTTGAGTAGTTTTCCCCGAGCAGCGGTCGGCTCATTGCTCCATATGTACTCTTGAGCTCAAAGCTTTAAATCTGTTGGAGCTGTGTGGTTGTTGCCAAAAAGTTCCCTTGTTTAACAAAGCTCTCTGTGTGTTATCCTTGTAGATTCACTTCTCTCTCTTTGCCAACATGAGCTACTGTAGAGAAACAACATGGCATAGCCACTGTTCAATTCGAAAGGGAGAAAATACCCCATGGTTATTCATTTTTAGCTCCGAGTCTATATATTTAGATGTTAGCATGGTTGGACACACTCAAATATTACAGCAGTATATGCATGTTACTAGGGTTGTACTTGAAGCCTGCACACAGTAGTGGTGTTTCATTCATGAATGAATAAGTGTTTTAGAAACAAATAAAGATAAGTTATCAAATTGTGAATACAAATCAAAGGAAAAAAAATATTAGATCTGCTTTGTTTTAATTTGCAGGATGCTTAAACACTCTTCCTGGTGTCTTTTGAAATGTGTACACATACATTTTTATAAATATTAAAGTCAGCAAGAAATGGAAATCTGTTGTCTAAATGCATGATATAGATCTCACTGTGAATGATTTGCCCATATAGTTTAATTTTCTTTTTCCCAAAATTTGATCTTCCAGACTTCTCTCTGCTGATGTATGCTGGACTTCTCCAATAATTTAGTCCTAACTCTGTCTCGGTCATGTAACATGTAAGGGTGGCGCTGCCAATAAAGCACCTAAAAGCTGTCACAAAGAACTGGCAAAAGTGATGATTATGAATATGTCAAATATAGCAAGGAGATATTTTAATTGTTTATTAATAAACAAGTGTTTTCTGTGTCAGTGTCGGCTGCAAAGATGAAGTTGACGATGCTGACTCGTGAGTAGTGAACGCGCCAGAGAGAAATGCACATTTTATACGAATTAGGCTACATAAGCAGAGAGCAGTCTGTTTTCTTTCATTTTGAATTGTTCTGTTTAAAAATAGACATGTCTGTGAGGCAAGTAGGCTACCTACCTTATACGCTAATGTTCGGTTCATTTATGAGACAGCTCCAGTTCACGCGCCGGCGCCTCCGTGTCGTGATTATCTATTGTCTGCTATAGCCTATTTACTTCTTATTTATTAAATCCAGGCAATTGGTTAATGAAACATTGATTACAATTAAGATACAATTAATACGAAACGAAATTCACTTTAAAGAAAGGCTTTGTGCTTTCTGTTTGAGGTCTCTGTGAAGGTTTTAAAGCAGTCTTTTAGTGCCGCTTTCAGAGCGGTCACAATCCGTAACGGAGAAACGTCATGTCCGTAACATTGTTTTTTCCTCATAAATGCAAACACGAAAAATAAAATAAAATGAATATTTTATGTTCTGTGGAAAGCCAACCCTTCTTCATCCGGTGGGTAGTATTACTTTTGGTTTGGGCAGTGTAATTCAAAGAAGTACTAAAAAATCATTTTTGTGTCACGCATGTTTATTACCCTCATATTAAATATAAAACGCATGTGTAGACAGATATTTTTCTAATATATCATAGATATATAAACAGACGTTTCAATATATTGGTATTAAATGCATTTTCTGAGAATTTATATTTTAAGTTTTGACTGCAAATGTCACGTCCATAATGCTGGAATTGCCCAATTTTAAAGGGATAGTTCACCCAAAATGAAAATTCTGTCAGTAATTACTTACCCTCATGTTGTTCCAACCCCGTAAGACTTTCGTTCATCTTCGGAACACAAATTAAGATATTTTTGATTAAATCCGAGAGCTGGATCACTCCTCAATAGGCTTCTAAGGGATTGAAACTTGCCGGCCCAGAAAAGTTATTAACGACATCGTTAAAATAGTCCAAGTGACTACAGTGGCTCAACCTTAAGTTTATCAAGCGACGAGAATACCTTTTGTGCGCAAAAAAACAAACAAAAATAACGACTTTATTCAACAATTCATTTCCTTCTCTGTGGGCCTTGAGCTAGTTCACGTAGTGTAACTGCGCAGCACTTCTGGGTTGTACGTCACACACGCATCACACACATGACCAGCGTCGGCCAATAGTGAGCCTACGTGTGACGAACAACACAGAAGCGGTGCGCAGTTACACTACGTGAACTAACTCAAGGCCCTTTAAATAATTTATCCTCAACTAGTTTTGTGGTGTAGGTCTACGTATTTTATAATGTTAACTTCAAATAATAGTACTAATAGTAATTTAAAGATGTGGTAGCATTGGATCTAGACGGGAAGGATAACTCTGAGTGAGAGTTGGAAGGGGTGTGTCCCGATTCTGCCTTCTCACACCGCGACACAGGTTTGTGGATCTGAGTGTCGCGATTTCGGTTACAGATCGCATATCGTTACAGCCCTGGTAGCTACCTGATACAACTATGAAATAGCAAGGTGACCAGTAAAACTACAACAGATGACTAGCCCTGGCTAATTAAAAAATATATAATTTAGCCTACTTTAAGATGCTTCTTCAGGTTGGAGGTGGAGTCTTTTGGACGCTGAAAGGAGGTTGGTTGCTGGCAAGCAGAGGTTGCACTGCACAGTTATATTTCGTTCTCCCTTCTCTTTCTTTAATGTGAAATGCTGTTTGAATTTCCAAGATAGAAACGCATTTTTGCCCTGGCTCTGTTGTTCCGGCTCCATCTCTACCTCCGCTGCTCCTCTTCCGACTCCATTGTGACTGATCAGGCAACCCGCACATTTTTTTGTTTTCATATTGGGGCTTCTGGGAAATGCATGGAGAAGTATCGTCATGTAATCCATTGATTTCAACAATGTAACTGTATTCTAAATACCAACTATTTAAATTGTAACTGTAACGGAATACAGTTACTCATCATTTGTATTTCTGAATACATAACGCCGGTACATGTGTTCCTTTACTCCCCAAGACTGACTATAAATGTAGTAGAGTTACACTTCTGGTTTAAAGTCACCAGGTAATCACAATTGACAATTATTTTTTTTTAATGAAATATTGCAGTATATAAATCATTTATCCATGTGCATCATAATTAAAAACAAAAATGTATGTGCCCTCGTAATCTTTACTCAAAGTCGCTTCCCTCCCTACTTGAAGTGACATCTCTTCTTTTCTCTGATGACATGTTTACTGGCGAGAGGGCGGGATCAACCTGTCACTCACATGACATCACAGCAATAGCAAACCACAACCATCCAATCATTTCCCGTTAGACAAAATCAAGTCCCCTCCTACTGCTTTTTTTCCAGAAGCCGTTTCACTTGGATATACGTCACAATAGGGAAGAAAAGCCTTTTGCATTTTTCGCTTCAAGACGACTTTAAGCCCCGTCCACAATCAGTTCTAATGGAATACAGAATACGATCCTCTCAGCAGAAATCCTGCTCTTCTAACAACATCACTTCTGTTGAAAGTTTGCTGTCATGCCGGGAAAAACTTTTCTACTACCTCTGAACCACGCAGGGGAAGATGACAGCAGATCTGTTTAATTGCCATGTTCACAATTCCTGGAACTGCTGTGCTAACACATAAGAGAAATTAAAGTTGTTGCATGCTTGGCTGCATATTTAGAAGAATAATGGGGTTTTGTAATTTTCTGGTTTATGAAATGTCATGCATGTTGGGTGGGAGGCAGCGCCGAGGCGATCGCACAGGTAACAATCAGTCAAAGCTAATTTTGTGTTTGTGCACTCGGCTCATTGTTCAGATCTGAATCCCATTATTATAAAGAACAAAGCCTGTCCTTTCCAACAACTGCGCTTTATCATCAGACCATGAAACAGCGCTGTAGTTACAAGATTTGGCTGTGTAGCTATGTCTTTGTTGAGGAGTAACTGAGAGAAATTACTTTGGATTGTGTCTTTATGTATAGTGGATGTTAAGAAATAAGACTGCACCTTTTACTGCTGGTTCTTGATAATCCTGCTTTCCAAGATATAGTCATCATAAGTCTGCTGATTGCAGAATATATTAACATTGTTTTCTGAGAAGAATCGAACCACCCACACGCAAGTTATTTCTAAAGCCTGTACTGGTTGCACAATGTCTTGAACTGCAGAGGTTGGTAGGCAGCTCAACGAGTATTGACAGAAAGACAGATGGAAACAGGGGCCCAATCTGCCTTATGTGCATGGCCTGAACTGAATACCACTGTATGCTGCATGACCACACCAATAGCACCAGCGAAGTGCAGCTTTTCACTTGGAACAAATCTCCCTGACAGCTGACAGGTCAAACTAAGAGACTTCCGAGGAAAACTTTCTTCCTCCTCTTCCTTATGGTTGCGGTTATTATTCAGTGATATTTCTCTCCACAGAAACGGCTGTTACTGCAAGGAAAGCAGGTCATTCTATGTTGTTTCCATTAGTTTACTAATAATCGTCTCCTTGTGGTTGCAGTTATGGGCTGGTTAAGGGGAATAGATGCTTCTTTATCGGAAATGCATTTGATGTTTTCTCTCAGCGAAATGGTCCACACCACACTCATTACAAACCTAATGATTCAGTGGTCAATAAATGCATTTAGATAAATAATGAATGATGATTTGTTTAAGCAGTTTATAGGCCATCTCAAAATCATCCATCTTTTGTAAAAATGAAAAGTTTTCTGTTTTGTTTAGGTGTTGCTGAATTTAATCAAAGCTGAATGATTTTCTTTCACTGTTCTTTTATAGCATTAGTATGTTTAAATAAGTATGTATAAAAAACATTTCAATAAAAGCATAGGGCTGGGCTTTGTGTGATAGCAGAAATGTTAACCAGTAGGCTATATTTTCTGCTATAGTGTTTACACAGCAGAATATACATAGTAAGATTTAAAAAAAAATCAGCTACTCAGCATAAAGCAGCAACTCTCAGTTTATCGTCTTTTTTACAGTGCCTTCAAGCTTGGCCCATTCAGACATATCCATACTATATAGGATAAGATATTATAAGAAATGTCCATTGTGCATGTAGTTATTACATGTAGTAAAATCTACTTATTATTTTGTATACTCACACAAAATAATAAATAGATTTTGATATACTATATACTATATACAGTATATACATATATAGATATATACACTCACCTAAAGGATTATTAGGAACACCTGTTCAATTTCTCATTAATGCAATTATCTAATTAACCAATCACATGGCAGTTGCTTCAATGCATTTAGGGGTGTGGTCCTGGTCAAGACAATCTCCTGAACTCCAAACTGAATGTCAGAATGGGAAAGAAAGGTGATTTAAGCAATTTTGAGCGTGGCATGGTTGTTGGTGCCAGACGGGCCGGTCTGAGTATTTCACAATCTGCTCAGTTACTGGGATTTTCACGCACAACCATTTCTAGGGCTTACAAAGAATGGTGTGAAAAGGGAAAAACATCCAGTATGCGGCAGTCCTGTGGGCGAAAATGCCTTGTTGATGCTAGAGGTCAGAGGAGAATGGGCCGACTGATTCAAGCTGATAGAAGAGCAACTTTGACTGAAATAACCACTCCTTACAACCGAGGTATGCAGCAAAGCATTTGTGAAGCCACAACACGCACAACCTTGAGGCGGATGGGCTACAACAGCAGAAGACCCCACCGGGTACCACTCATCTCCACTACAAATAGGAAAAAGAGGCTACAATTTGCAAGAGCTCACCAAAATTGGACAGTTGAAGACTGG
This sequence comes from Rhinichthys klamathensis goyatoka, assembly GCF_029890125.1. Classification (NCBI taxonomy): domain Eukaryota; kingdom Metazoa; phylum Chordata; class Actinopteri; order Cypriniformes; family Leuciscidae; genus Rhinichthys; species Rhinichthys klamathensis. The sequence goes on along the minus strand of NW_026606572.1, from coordinate 4,273,389 downwards.
AAAAATGTTGCCTGGTCTGATGTTGCCTGGTCGATTTCTGTTGAGACATTCAGATGGTAGAGTCAGAATTTGCGTAAACAGAATGAGAACATGGAACCATCATGCCTTGTTACCACTGTGCAGGCTGGTGGTGGTGGTGTAATGGTGTGGGGGATGTTTTCTTGGCACACTTTAGGCCCCTTAGTGCCAATTGGGCATCGTTTAAATGCCACGGCCTACCTGAGCATTGTTTCTGACCATGTCCATCCCTTTATGGCCACCATGTACCCATCCTCTGATGCAGTGGCGATTTCTTTAAGACTGCAAGGGAAGCTCAGCTTCCCCTATAATATCAAAAAATTAATGGTCAAATGTGTACTATTGTGTTAATATTTTATTGACTAAAAATGGGTTAGAACACATTCATCTCGAAGACGAATTCGTTCAGAATCAGCTACATATAGCAGGTCGGCTGACTCGATGTCCTTCTCATACATTCCCGTATAGCGTCACAGTGCATTTCCCCGTTGAAGCCGAGCGTCCATTGACTTCAATGGGGCTGCTTTGAATTTTTTTTTTCAGTGCTTCGAAACTAGACGGTCATTGGATAAATGCTGCGATTATCTCCCGCCCACGGACGCTCGGCGTCTCTGGGGTGAATAGAGAAGTGGGCTTGCCTGGAGTCCGGGCGTCTGCATGATTGGAGGACTGCATCTTCTTTTGATTGACAGCGATTGTGTGCAATAAAAATTCGCTGACGCGGAAGCTATTCGAGCTCAGTCGCATCGTGGATTTTGCAACTTAGTACGTTACTCGAAAGACAAACTGCTATAACCTATTTCTTGGTATTTGCTTGGTGAAATTGCTAGCCAATTTTCATCATACATTTCACAGTTTAACCTAATTCCCACATTTCCTCCGTCGATGTCAGGTGCCTTGTTATATGTGCGGCCGTGGTGTTTGAATCACGGCACATCTGTCTAGTTTGGTTTCGGTTTTGTGTCGGGATTCGGACATTCATGCTCCGCGTGTTTGTTTTCTGTTGTGAGCGCACGGGATGAGATTATGCTCGTTCTCGTGAATAACGTTCTGTCTTGTCGTGTTCGCTCTGTTCACATGTGTTGTGTTTTGTGTAGCACGCGGTTCGTGTTTACATTGGTCACATGCTTTCATGTCATGTTTTGTCTTGTGCTGTGGAGCACACAGCTTGTTTTTTACACTGTGTGCTTTCATGTTGTCATGTTCTGTGTGAACATGTGGCTTATGTAATGAGTGTTCTCATTGTTCTTCATGTCTCATTTTGTGTGAGCACATTGCTTTTGATTGGTTTTACTGGCCATGTGCTTGTGTTTTTGTCATGTTTGGTGTGAGCACATGGCTGTCATGTGTTTCCTTGTGCCATGTGCTCTCCTGTCGATTGTGTCGACTCCCATCTTGTTTCCTGATTATTGGTTAATTTGCCCCACCTGTCCTCCCTCGTTACCTGCCTTGTTTGGCTGCGTTTACACTTGGCATTAACATGCGACCTGTATCTGGATGTTGTCCACATACACATTGAAAAGACAAGTGTAAACGCACATCTGATCGGAATGTTATCCGATCAGTGGTGGCGCCAGGGGGGGTCTTGGGGGGTCTCAAGACCCTCCCAAAAAACGCTTTGACCCCCCATTTGACCCCCCACTCCCTTCCTGATTAAAAATATATATAAAGATTTAAAAATGTTTCTCTTCAAACTACGCAGAACAATAGTAATTAATAATTTATTCGACATATAAAAAAATATAAACATAGAATCACTGCAACGCCCCATGAACGTCGCTGCGGCCTGCGTCATTGCGTTCAAGGTGCTCCCGCGAGCCCGCAAGAGCTGCTACGCTACAGCGGGCACGGATGGTGGGAATCCTGGCAGCTGAGTGGATTTAACGGGGGATTTAAGCCATGGCCCAGCCGAGAAACCAAGACAGCCTCAACTAAAATCATACCCGCGCCGTTCTTTTGGATCGCAGGGGGAGCTAGCATCCAGGGGTTTTAGTTGCTCGTGATTCAAACAGCGGCTTTTTGTTTTGCCTGTCGTAATTTTTTTCACAGTGTGCATGGATCTGGTGGTCACTCATTATATCCAGTCTCCTCAAAAAGTGTCAATTTTAACATGCTATATAAAATTATCTGTGGGGTACCGGCTACGTAGCCTATTTTGAGCTAAAACTTCATATACACACTCTGGGGACACCAAAGACTTATTTTACATCGTATGAAAAGGGCATTATACCAACCCCTTTAAACTTGAGTAGGCTATCAATAAGTAGCCTATTTCAATCCTGATTCAAGTCAATTCTGTAATTACAGCTACAACTTCAGCAGGCACAAGACACAATTTACGAAATGGCTGAGACATCAATTAGACAGAGAGACGCTTGAAAAAAGGAATGAGAGATGATCTGTTTTATGACACAGATTAAACACTGTTAGGTAGTAGGTACATTACCGTTCAAAAGTTTGGGGTATGTAATATCTTTTTATGTTTTTGAAAGTCTCTCATGGATCACCAAGGATGCATTTATTTGATAAAAAACTGTAATATTATAAAATATTATAACGGAATTTAAAATAATTATATTTTAATATATTTAAAAAATGTAATTTATTCCTGTGATGGCAAATGGCAGAGAAGAAGACAGGAGGAGACTGGACAGAAGTAGGGCAATCAAAAGGTAGTGAGAGCATAACAATAATAGATACTAGTATTTTGTAAATATGTTTTCTGTCATGGGTGTGGCTATGGCAATTAAAATTCAAGCATATTGTTTGCAAAATGCAATTGATTAATTAATTAAAAACAAAGTAGTTGATAGGCTGTGTTGTTTTTGTTGTTAAGTAGCAGTAATATGAAGTTAGCCGTGTCCACTGTATTTTTTGTTGGTTTTCATGAGACCCCCCTTGAAACGACCAGGACCCCCCATTGCCCCCCCAATCAAACTTGTCTGGAGCCGCCACTGTATCCGATCAGCTTGTCCTGGTTTGGAGGTAGTCGAGGACGCATTGTGATCGGATCTCAGTGTAATGTAAACGCAATCCAGCCATCGTGTCTGCATTCACAGGTGAACGTAATTTAAATCCCCGCCCAGTCTCCCCGCGTGACTGTCAGAAAGTAATGGCCAGACGCAACACGAAATTAAACTTATTTGAACAATAAACGTCAATCTTTTAAACAGTTTATTTATGTGTCATTTTTCATTTTAATTGTGCAACATTATATGAACGAGGCGATCGCCTGTACACTCACAGTCAGTCATGAGATCTTAATGAAGAGCTGCACTTGCCAGAGGAATAATCGGACTTTTTTAATGTTTTAAATTTTGAATGTTTTTATTGTTTTAGCATGTTTATCAATCTCCCATTTCTGTCAATATAGTAATTGCACGCAACCTTAAACCCAGATGATCGATGATGTGACTTGTTTAACATGATCAACCCAGTTATTTTTGTAAGATCAATTCTGGAAGTATTCCTTCTTTCAAAAAATATAATTTGATCTAATTAATGGAGATTGCATGTGAAAGTAAAGTGAGTGAGTGAAAGCAATTGGGATGTTGTTTAATTTGTATCATCTTTACTATTAATCTGGTGTCGTGCCACAGACCTGATTTAAATATTATGCGGGAAACAGAAATCCGATCGGTTATCCAGATACAGAGGCTGCTTAATGTGAACAAATGTAAACGCCCCATGTCCTGATTGGCTAATGATCCGATCTGCTTGATCGGATCACGGTGATCGCATGTTAATGCCAAGTGTAAACACAGCCTTTGCTACCTATTTATTCTCCTTGTGTTTACAGTCCTATGCTGGTTTGTAGTTTTTGTTTGTATTTTGTTTTATTTTTTAATTAAAATAAAGCCCATCAACTCTGCACCCGAGTCCTCGCTCCTTTTACCATCCCCACACCTGACAGTTGAGTTTAAAAAAAATGAGCTTCCCTTCTTTAAAAGACCAGCAGCCGCCACTGCTCTGATGGCTACTTCCAGCAGGATAATGCACCATGTCACAAAGCTCGAATCATTTCAAATTGGTTTCTTGAAGATGACAATGAGTTCACTGTACTAAAATGGCCCCCACAGTCACCAGATCTCAACCCAATAGAGCATCTTTGGGATGTGGTGGAACGGGAGCTTCGTGCCCTGGATGTGCATCCCACAAATCTCCATCAACTGCAAGATGCTATCCTATCATTATAGGCCAACATTTCTAAAGAATGCTTTCAGCACCTAGTTGAATCAATGCCATGTAGAATTAAGGCAGTTCTGAAGGCGAAAGGGGGCCAAACACAGTATTAGTATGGTGTTCCTAATAATCCTTTAGGTGAGTGTATATATACTGTATTTATACAACAGTTCTTTCTGGTTCTCGAATCTGACTGGCTGAGAGCCTTTTCCAGCAGTGCTATATTCACCCAGTTACAGCACTCTAACCGTTTCACCGTTTGTATCACTCCGCTTGTGGCGACTGTCATGGCGGTCGAAGCAAATCCACCATATTTTTAAGTTTCGAAATGTAGTTTTAAGAGTTTTTTGGTGAGAATGTAGTTATGTAGACCTCAAATATGTGACTAATATATAATCATAGTGTCTATTTTTTTTTTTTTTACAATTCTTTCACAGATGCGAGCTCCAGGCCGTCAGCGGCCGTTCAGCGCTCATGTACCCGCAGAGAACAGCATCATCTCGACCAGTCGGTAAATTCTGTCTTTGCAAGTGAGTCAGAACAAGGAAGTTGTTTTAGCACTGTTATGGGAAAGACAGAGACGGACATATCGCTTTCCTCAGAGGACATTCAAACTGATTTTTTGGATATAATATTATGGACATCGATCTGAAGAATGAGCCCTATATCAGATGCAGGTAATACAGTCGTTTATTCGACCCTTCTCTCATAATATCATAATACTCTACTCTACATAATACAACAAGCTTCAATGAAGCGACTCAATGTTCCTTCGTTAGTTCTAAAGTGACGTTTTAGAGTTAGTAACGGAGGCTTGGACTCAACTGTTAAACTGTTAACTTGAGGTTTGAATCCATGGCAGAAGGAAGTAGTTCTGCACAAAAGATGTATTATTATTATTATTGTTTTTTTTTTTTTTGTGTGTGGTTGCATTTCTAGCACAATTTCTAAATTACTGTTTCAAAGTTATCTAGGCTGCTCTAGGACATCTAGACTCCCTCTGTATTTAAGAATTATTTTCAAGAGCAGGTTCAAACACTTATGAAATGAATAACAGCATTTGTTCTCTCATTTGAAATCAGCCCCTGATGGTTCATTTTAATTGGCAGTTGGTCACAGTGCTTTCCAAGATATCTGTCTTCCACTCCATTCAATTATGCTGCAGTCTCAAACATGCCAAGACGTCTTCCTGTCGCTGGAGTTTTCATTAATATAATCCACAAATGACATATTTCCCATCGTTTTTTTAAATTATTATTATTGTAAAGTTACCAGTTACAATGTCTCTTACCATATTGAAAGACACATTTGTACATGTGTGCACCCACTCGTCTTGCCCCTTACATCTGCCTCTCCTACTGTATGCAATTTAGAATTGATTCAGAAACTGCGTTGCTTAGTTACAACGCTTTATTGCTCTTCTAAAATTGGGGGGTGGGAAGGAAACTCTCTCTCTCTCTCTCTCTCTCTCTCTCTCTCTCTCTCTCTCCTCTCTCTCTCTCTCTCTCTCTCTCTCTCTCTCTCTCTCTCTCTCTCTCTCTCTCTCTCTCTCTCTCTCTCTCTCTCTCTGGCATGTTTTCTCGCCGCCACATGCTCTGTAGGAGCTTGTATGGTTCTTTTTCTTTCTTTTTCTGTTTAGTGCTGCAGTCAGTGTAGTTCTTAAATAGGCATGCAATACATCCAGAGAACTCTGACACCGGATTCCCAATACTCAAACGGCACACTGTTTTGAAGCTTGTTTTTTCCACTCTTCATTAAAATAAAATGAGTTAAAAATTGCTGTTTGATCTTTTTTCAGTTAGCATCTATAATGTAATTTTCTTCATAAAGAAGTCATGAGTCTTCAGTTACATCATATCAGCATGCAAATTATGATTATAGCAATGGCATTATGGATTTCCACAGTTCCTCATTGGGAAATACCCAACTTGTGTAAACTTCACCACCTGGACCTTTTGATTTCCAGGTATCTGTATTCTTAGAACATATAAATCTTTTTATAGCAGCTCTCACACACATTAACCTGGTAAAAGATGGATGATAGTGGATGTAACACATACCGAAGCGTCTCTCTCAGCGCCTCAGCCTTCCTTTACCTGCTCCTGACTGCTGCCTCAGCTCCTTCCTGAGAAAGAACACACTCGCGAGAGAGAGAGAGAGAGAGAGAGAGAGAGAGAGAGAGAGAGAGAGAGAGAGAGAGAGGACTAATGAGGGAGAGAGAGGGGGTGTGTGAGAGGAAAAAGATGCTGAATCCTGGTTGGCTGGAGAGTAGAGGCTGACTCAGTGGATCTGGAAAAGCAGCATGTGACAGATGCAATTCTCATCCCAGTCCTCACCATCAGACCAGAGGCTTGTTCGCCATTGGCCCCGCTCATTGGACCGGCAACGCACGGTGCGCTATAACACCATGCTTTCCTTTGCCAGACCCAGCGGAGCTCTCTCACTAGCGCGTATCACTTGCGCATCGAGCAGGAGACTCAACCCAGACACACTTCAGCCCAGTGCAGAGAGCCGAGACTGAGGAAGAGGAAAGAACGAGTTAGCAGCTCTCCTTTACTCTCGTTGCCGCTGTACAGAAGAGGAGAGAGCGGGATAACGCATTTGCTGGAGGCTACTATAAGAAGCAGAGGCACACCAGGTAAATCCCCCAAAGTGACTGTAACAGACCGAGCTGAAATGACTGATGTTTGAGGATCCGAGAGGATGAGGGAATCTGCTCGCTCCGTTCCTGACTGAGGGAAAGTGAGCTTGTGCCTATCATCTGAAACAGAGAAACAAAAGAAAAGGCTTGTTGGGTGGACTTATTTCTCTCTCTCTTTGGCTGGACTCTGTGCATGGCAGCTTCGGGTCCCCCATGGCGTGTTACTACATTGTCATCAGCTCCACACACCTCAGCAATGGACACTTTCGAAACATCAAGGGAGTTTTCCGAGGTCCCCTCAGCAAGAATGGCAACAAAAACTTGGTAACTACTACGTCTCCCGTACGAATGTGTGTTTGATCATGTGCTTAGGAATTGTTTGCATCTCTTTTGAAGCCAGTAATCTTGCCTCTAGAAACTTTTCTGTACTGTGGTAACACTTTACATATTATACATTTGACTCTAATTAATTAGTATTGTAATAATACTGTTATTATTATAGTAAAAATCTGTACAAGTACACTATAAAAAGGGGAAGCCTGCAAGTGTTACCTTAACAAGCTATTTCTACCTGATTTAACCCATAAACATTTGCTTTGTTGGTATGAATTAATTAATTTAGGTTGATTCAGTGATGTTAAATAAGGTTTTTGACTTGAGATGTTACCATTTTTTCAGAGGGATCAAATTGAAATTATAATGATAGATTATAAGCATTCCAAAAGTAATTAAACTGTAACAGGACCGTAAAATGAAGTTGCTCAAGGAATGAACCTTCTGGAAAAGTGTTGCGAAATGACTTTATTTTCAGTACTTCCTGTTTTACGAGGAAAGTTGCAGATGGAGAAAGGAAATGCTGCTCTAGCCTGTGCCCATAACTAAATTCCTGACAGATGGATAGGGATCAAATTAATCTCTACTCACAGTCATGGCCTGGGATTTAGTCTAACCGTACTTTTCTGGCCTTGCCCTCGAAATAATCCTCCTGTTTGTGCTCCCACAAAACTGCCTCTATTTCCGCACAAACTCTCTGCTATAAACCCGCCGTATCTAGGACAGCACAAAGGGGAATTTTAAAATAAAATCAGTGTTAGTAAAATATTATTTTTCATAATTACTCTAAGAGCAGTCTGAATATTGTTTTTCAGTTTGCTGAAAAACAACAAGCGGGATTATAAACACAAAGTAATACGATGCATGATGCAGCCGTAGAGTGTTATTTAATTAATGCGCTTGGCTCCTGAAAGGAAGTATATTTCAAAGCTTTTAAATGTGGAAATGAAATTTCATACTCTCTTTCACTGCTTCCATCTCAAGCCTTCCCGTGTCATCTCTGTCAGTTGGGGGGAACAGAGATTTCTTGACAGCAGCCTCCTCCTTTCAAAAGAATCAAAAATGATTGGAGATGAAATATTGAAGCTCTTGGCTCTGGATCAAGCGCCAATCCTGCTCATCTGCCTCCCGCCTCCAGCTGAAAGGCTAATGCTGAGGGAACGTTTGGGTGGCGTAACTGTGAATGCAGCAACAGATTGTTTCTCAAGCACGGACGAGAATGTTTCGGTGGCCGTTGTCGGCTTGATCTCAATGCAATTATCAGATTTGACACATCTCCCATTCTGTTGCGGAGAGAACCTGGTCTCAGTGAATTCAAAATTACGGCGGAGCATTGTGTACATCACTGACACCGCTCTGTAACACAGTAAATTCCGTTCATTACTCCCTCTGCTGCATAGAGCAGCTGTAAATCTCATATACTTGTGCACACACACTCTCAGATGTATGGGTATGAAAGGCAGACTAAGAAAGCTGTGCTTATCCCAGCGCTGGTGCAGTGCCATCTGGCTCTCTTTCCTGGTGCAGTGATATTTTAGTCCAGAAGAAAAGCTTTGTGCTGTAGAACATTTGTTCAGCATGGCTCAGACGCAGAGGAAAGGAGAGGAGGAAGGATAAGAACGATATAACTGCGAGTGTAAGTGTTCCCATAGTCACTCTTATGGTACTGTGGACTTTTGCGTTATGAAATCCATCTCTGTAATTAGTTGTATTGCTCTCCCGGATTTCTCAGCGCATCGCAGGGCTGGGTTCAAACAATAATTTTGAGAGAAAAAACAAAACAAAACAAGTTGTGCGTATCTCTATTGAATGACTTTGACTCTTACAATGTTCTACTTTAGTGGAAAAGAGATTAGAAAATGGCATGAAACCCAACATTTTTGAAACTTAAAATTATAAATTATGTTTATTTTTGGAAGAGAAGCAAAGTACTTTCTATTATATGTCTATAATTTCTTAAATTACTATATTTTATTTTGCTTTGTTTTGCTTTGCTTTTTGTTTTGTTTAGTCCAGATGCGACAAGGCAGTAAAAACATCTTCCTGATGTATTAAACTGAATGAGTACCTGTTTGGAGCTGTGCCATGTCAGTGGACTCTTATAAAGTCAGACACAAGCGCCTGAGTGGAATTTTGCCCCTTGCTTTAGCTTCCATGAATATGCATATCAACGGGGTTATTTCAACGCTCGTATTGATTTCCTCACAGTCGCTGCTAAGTCAGCCCATCTCCCCGCTGAGCTATGATGTGAGCATCCATTTCCACTCAGTGATGCTGCTTTTAGACACCACTGTGCTCTGGGAAAGGATCCTTATGCTGAATATCTATACGGTATGTATTGTCACAGTGCCTCTATTGGCAGATGCATGGCAGAATGAACAGGTGTTATAATCAGCTCTTGTGCTGATTGCGCTGGGGATCTGGGCGATTGTGTAGATTGGATGTTGCTAACGTGATATGCATGGAATTTAAATTCCTTTGTCTCTCTCATATTCCTTTTTGTCACATGTATTATGCTTTTTGTAGTGTACCATGATCCTGTGGCTTGTTATCTTCATGCCACCATCCAAAGCACAAAAGTATGTGAAGCCCTAATCACCACTGCATGTGTCCAAGAGCTGAGGCAGCAGCAGACTAGCTTAATCGCAGAGAGCGCCAGAGAAAGAGACTAAAACCGAGGGAGGAGAGGAAATGAAAAAGGGCAAAATGTTATTATGTTCCTCTTACCCTTTGTCTTTCCCTGCTGGGAAAGCTGGCCCGACAATTTGCATTGTGGGAGGACAATGTGTATGTGTGTGCGGACGCACTCTGAGTTCCTTCCTAATTGAGAATTACAGCAGAAACCCAGCTCTAGCCATGACCAGGCCCCGCGCACGAGCTCTGCTGCGGGGTAATTAATGTAGTAGCGCGGGCGATTAGCCTCTGCAACCTTTCGCCACGTTTTACCGCTCGGCCCCATCCAGGTGTGAGGGAGAAACGAGCGTTTAGATATCGCACCATGCAGCATGCATTATTTACAGACGGGGAGAACCCAAGGCTTGTCATCACTGCCGAATGCAGACAGATGCAGTTAACTTTACGCACGCCCGAGACAAATGTGTGGCACGCTCGCACTCGGCTGATTAAAATTCACTCCATTCATGGCCTTCTGTTACTCATAAACGCCAGGTTCATTTAAATACCCTGAACGTGGCGTTTTGCCTTCTAGTGCTGCATCAATTTCATTTCACAGTGCTGTTAACTTTATAACAATGAAATCATTCTCTCTGAACCCCGCAGACACAGTGTTTGTTTCTTTGTGTGTGTTTTGGAGGTATTCACTGTGACAAATCAAATCTCTTGCCCTGGTTGTGTTGTTCTCCTCCTCTCTGCACAAAAGAGGCACGGTGCAGATTCCAGGGGCCCTTATAAAAGTGCTAATCCCATGTTTTTTACTGGCGGTGAACCCATTTTCACACTGATTCACAGAAAATACCCCATTGAATAAACTGTGTACTTAGAAGGCACAAAGGCACAGCGGGGTTTGACTGTAGGCTTGCTGCTGAGGTATAATAGCACAATTACACAGTAGCGTGGCAGCTTTACCCTTTCTCCTTTCTGTGTTCGGCTCACCTGATGTTCGGAGATGAAACGTTTGTGGCGATTCAACGCCGTCATTGTTGTCATCTTACCCTCATAAATATTTAAGTTGCTGGCCACAAGGTCTATAATTTGCCCGCTGTTTCAATGCAGAATAAGCGGCTAACTCTGTGAGACCGATCTCCTTCTCCGAAGCGCTCGTCTCAATATAATCGCTTGAACTTTGCCAGGCAGTTTTCTACGTGTCGGAAGGGTTTTGCACTCGTAAGCAGTGGAGTAAAAATACCCTGCCAGCCCTGAGCTCTGGCCTTGTACAACTGAAGGGCACCATATAGTGAGGCTTCCTTACAGAGTTTCTGCCTCCTGAGGGATGTTTTCTGCCATATCATTGTCTGTTACACATCCACTCTGACCCTGAAAGCATACGAGTCTTAAAGGAATTGTTCACCCAGAAATTAAAACTTTGCCATTATTTACTCGTATGTTCATCCAAACCTGCATGCTGTTATTTATTTTTCCCTGTGGAATGCAAAAGAAAAAAATTGAGAAATATTTATGCAGCTGTTTTCCATTCAAAGACATTTCATAGTTACCGCAAGCTTCAGAAAGTAGAAGAAAAAAAAAACTTAACTTTTTCTTTTCTTTTTTGTATGCATTTGGGATACAGTATCAACATTGACAGTAAATACATTTATGATGTTATAAAGGTGTAAGAATGATTTCTGTTTCAAATACATTCAGTTCAAATACATCTCTATTCATCAAATAACTTTTTTTTGTGCAAACTATCCTTTTATCACTCTTTATGCTTTTGTGTTCATGCTAAATAATACAGATGCAGAGTGAAATAATAATAAATAAACGCAGTAGGTATGGGAAGGTACAGGTGCAGCTCTGGAAAGGAGCCCTGTGGTTGTGCCAGTAATTGAACGAGTCCCCATCATTGCTCATAGCCACTCACCGCAATATGAGTGCTGAGAGCCTTTTAATGTTCCCCATTCCTTTGAGTGATATTATAATGCAGAGCATCCCAGCTGCCTCGTCTCACTTGATTTGATGCTTGATAGAAGTGAAGCGCTCCTTTTCCTCCTTTAAAAAAAAAAAAAAGTGCTGCACACCGAGCAAGCTTACTGAGTAACACAGCGGCAGACCCTGATCTTATTGAGCTTCACCGCTGCCCACCTTAAACTTTACCGGAGCTGATCGCGGAGAAACGACTGCCATTGGGCCGTGTTTGAGATTGAGCACAGATGGGGATACAGAGAAAGAGGTGCAGAGAGGGACCGTGAGGAGTCCTCCAGGTGACCACAGTATTTCTGATGAGCTCTGAGTTAAGTGTGTATGTGTTCACTGAATCTCCTACCTCTCTCTATCTCTCCTTTTATCTGTCTCGTATTCACATACTTCAGCAAGCAATGATATTATTAGAGTTCTGAATACTAGGCCCTTTGTCTTTGACTCAAGTCAATTAACTTCTGCTCTGCTCTCATCCTGCTCTTTCATTCTCTCTCTTTCTCACTCTGCCTTGTAACATTCTCTTTTTTCACTTTCTTTCTAAATCCAACCTGATCTCATTACTATTCATTACTATTCGTGTGGTTCTGCCACACATACATTTTTTTACATTTGGAGAGAAGACAAAACGTATGCTATTCATTTATGGACAGCATCTATAATTCATGGAATTTATAGCTTGATTTTATTGTATTTATAACAAATTAGATATTTACACGGACAATACTAAATACAAGTAATATACTAAAATCCTATTTAACACTTAATTTTACACTTATTTTCATACTTACCTAATTTGACATTATATTTAATTCAGTGAGATTTCTGATCTGTGTAAAGTCTGAGATACTGTGCACACAAATCAATGGATGTTAGACTGTAACATGAATGCTGTTTCAATATTTTCTGGAAACCATGATACATTTTATTTTATTTTATTCAAAAATGATTTTATTTTTTTCAAAAGAGCAGCATTTATTTGAATTTTTTTTTTTACTCTCACATCAGGAGAACGTCTAAAGTGAACTATCGAAATGGTGTATTACCCACTTTGAATGGCAGTGTCACAGTGTGTGTAAACATTATGCATAAATGGAAGACAACACAATAATAAATAAGCACATACCAGACATTAGACTCTACAGCAGATAATGCTGCAGATGATTGAGAAAACTCAATGATTTAGTGCCATAAACTGCACAAAATGTGGCAAATCCAGTGACTAGTTGGTATCGAGTATGGGGCATCTGAGATGGACACAAAATCTGAGTTAGTCCGGTCCATGCTGCTGAATCATAAATGTCCCGGAGATGCCAGAGCGATGGTAGTTAATTTACTGTAAAATGTAGCAGTGGCACATTTATAGCACATTTCATTGTCAGCAAGTATGGTGTGCTTTTGTTGTATATTTGAGTGAGTAAAACTTTTACCTTAAACTTGGGTTGAATTTTTTTATAGTGCGGTTTCTGTTAAAGTGTAGTATGCATCATTGCAAAAGGGTGCTATATTAGGAGTATAACAAAATTAGCATCCTAATAAAAAAAATACTGAGACTGAAAACTGAATACATAATGAAATTTGAATAAACTAAAAGTATAACACTGATCTTCGTGCCTTGAAAGTACGCCGGTGTTTCTAAGAGTGGCTTTCCTGTCTCACAATGTTCTATTTTCTTCTACTCCAGAGAGAGAGAGAGAGAGAGAGAGAGAGAGAGGCTTAAAGTCTCTATTTGTGGTTGTTAATTATTCAAGTGTCGTCACCTTCGTCTCTGGGCAAAATGGAGTCAGACTGGGGCGGCAGAGCCTGTGCTGTCTCCTGCCAGCCACTTCTTAATCTGCAATCATTTAGATCCAGGAGGCGGAGTCAGGGTCAGACACTAGCACTTGAGCTTGATAGCAGACTGATTTATGTTTAAGTGTACAAAATAACTGTAGGAAATAGATCCATCATAACCTTATCACCATGAACATTCACTACAAAATGCTGATTTTATTTTTCTGGCTACAATTTCAAAACGCGTGTGTGTGTGTGTGTGTGTGTTTCTCGGCCTTGTTTTCAAGTGTACATGTATGTGCACGTCAATGTGTTTGTGTTCCAAACGCATTTAAAACCTCTCACCAGGGTTTGCTAGACTGAGCTCTGCACGTGATCAGTTTCTAATGATCAGAACGTGAGCTAATTGATGGAGGTCTGCGTGTGTTTAAAGATCATGAAACGGTAGAGAAAAGAAAAAAAGAAAAACTCACGTTACCAAACATTTCAGCCTTGGCCTGTCCGATTTGGCCAGTGTTGTTTTGAATAGAATGCAGATAGTGTTAGTGTTCAAAGAGGTATTGAAATCACTTTTGAAATGACATCATAATTTTTCAGTATTCAGTGTCACATGATCCTTCATTCTAATATGCTGATTTGCTGCTCAAGAAACATTTATTTCATCAATGTTGAAAACATTTGTGAATATTTTATGGAAACTGTGATTTCAGAAAGTTCAAAAGTAAAAAAAATAATATTTAAAAAAAGGTAGGTAAAAATGTTGTTTTGAGTTTAATGCATCCTATACGGAATAAAAGTATTAATGAAACAAATAAAAAGATCTAACTGACCCCAAGCTTTTGGACGAATACGTGCCTTATTAAGTTATAATATTCAATAAAATTTGAAGTCCGCTGGTTAGATCATTTCTGATCTCTTCCCCATAATTACGTCTTCTCAGTCAGTGAGGGCTATGATCTGGACTTCATAGAAGAGAAAACCACCAGCCTTTCATGTGGTAGCCATGGCGATTATTGACATTTAAACCCCTGTTTCAAAGCTTTAATAAACACCTAAGCAGATAACAAAGCGATCCTCGTTGAGGTTCGGTTCAGAAAACCGGTTGACTTGTGACCCTGGGATTCAAACGTCGTCAGTGCTTGTCATGCGTTTATAGCCTGTGTTTTTTTCACTTCATATATTGCACGTGCCCACGATCACAGCAATTTCACGCCTTCTGCCCCTGAGCTCTGGTGTGAGACTGCTTGTCTTGCTGTGTGCTTGGTGAAATGAAAGTTTTACAAACAAATGTGCTGTGCTGCTACAAGGTTTCAGCCATAAACTCCATAGCATTTGAAATCTGGTTGAAAAGTTCAGCTGGTATGTACAGGCCCTTTTTTATCATATCACACAGGTTGAGAGACAGTTTGAAAGATAAAGTTTTAATATGTGCATATTTCACACCGCAGAGGCACACGTTGCATCAGACACAGTTGAAAGGTCTCTGATTTGGGACACTTAAATTCTGCAGGATCTCTCTCAGCCTCTGAGGCTGACCAAAGGATGGTGTGTGTGTGTGCACGCTATCCCATAATCCCCCTCTCCCTCTTGATGGCATTCTATTCCCAAAGCAACCTTTGAATGACCCATGTAATCTCTCCTTTCTAATGACATCACCAATCTCAATCTAAACTTTCTTTTCAAGCATTTTTTTTGTAGACAATGCTGCCAGCACCGGTCCAATAATCAATATCACACATACAAGCGGGGCTTTAAATCTAAAGATAGATGTATCTAAGAGCCAAAAAATAAGATAGAAGAGCTGTATTTGTGAGTGTGATGATCACTGTGCCAGAAGAGACCGATGACAAAAACAAACCCTTGCATGTTTCAGCTCTGACCATTAATTCAGCATCTTGAGTTGACATACGTTATTCACCTAATGCAAGAAGCGCATCTGACTGACAAACAGATGCCTTAAAAGTGCCCCTTTTGACACATTAGAGCGAGAGGCTTCTTTATTTTGCATAACACCCTCAATTAGTTCTTTCTTTAGCTTTACACAAAGGGTTCTGAAGATCACATAGAGCTTCAAATGCTCTAAACCTGCCGGTGATTTGTAAGGCTAGTTCCTCTGTACCTTCATTAGAATTCTCCCATAGAAAAGGCATTGATTTTTTTGGTCTGGCAGCCTAGCAGATCCTCAGAATTTATCTTCCTCTGGCCTCTCATTTAATCTCTGCTTGAAACAACAGCAGCGGTAATGGCAGTGGAAGGATCCCGGGGAATGTGCATGGTCAGCGTGAAGAGAGATAGAGTTGGTGCGGGCTGTGTAAATTAAAGCAGCAGAGCTCAAAGAGACAGTTTTATGGAGCCTGTCCCTGTGCATGTGTGTGTGTGTGTGTGTGTGTGTATGTGTATCTATGTTTCGATTTCTGCTTGCTGGGTTTCTGGTTGTGTGGTGTTGCGGTTGAGAGCATAAATGTCATTTCAAACACTTATGCTCTTTATTAGAATGTTTCCACCTGTGTGAAAACATTATCTCCTTTATAACTTCCCATTTCCTCTTCTATTCTGGATGAATGGCGAATTTGACCCTGTTTCTATACCTAGCCTCTTTCACCTTAATACATATTCAGTACTGATTTAAAATGCATTTTTAGGTCCTGCAACTCTCAATATCCAGCTCATGAATTGACTGCTTCATCACGGTGCTGGGTTTGCAATAGCAGACCACCTTCAGATTGCTTTTCATTCATCAGAGAATCCTGATAAAAAAAAATGCATCGCGATTTCCACAAAAACATTAAGAAGCACAACTGTTTTCAACATCGATTATAATAATAATGATGTTATAGCTCATCATTTACTCAACCTTGTTTTGTTCCAAAATCAAATGACTTTAAATATATATATATATATATATATATATATATATTGAAGATTGTTTCAGCTGCTTTTTTACCGTATTATGAAAGTCAAAGAGGTCCAAAAATGTCAAGCTCAAAAAAAGGACATGAAGGTAACGTAAGATTAGGTCTGATAGAACAAAATGTGCAAAAATTATACCTTTAGGGGTACAGCAGCTTGTCACTGCAAAGGACAAATTGTACCATATCTGTCTTTAAATTGTGTATTTTAGTACCTTAGATTAGTAATGTGAACCCTTAAAGGGATAGGTTTTTTTGGACACCCAAATTTGTTTAATTATGTCATTGATTTCCCACCCTATATACATATCGTTCCAAACCCATAAAACTTTCGTTCATTTTCAGAACACAAATGAAGATCTGTTTGATGAAATCTGAGAGATTTCTGTCCCTCCATTGACAGCCTACGCAACTACCACTTTGACGCTTCAAAAAGTTAATAAAGAGATCGTAAAATTAATCTGTGTCAATTGAGCGGTTTAGTCTAAAATTTCTGAAGAGAAACAATCTCTTTATATGATGAACAGATTGAATTTAGGATTTTATTCACAAGTTGTAGTTGCGTAGCTGTCAACCGAGGGACAGAAAGCTCTCAGATGTCATCAAAAATATCTTCATTTGTGTTTAGAAGGTGAATGAAAGTCTTACGGGTTTGGAGCAACATGTGGGTGAGTAATTAATGACAGAATTGTCATTTTTGGGTGAACTATCATCCCTTTAGGGCTATTAGCCTTTTAGGGGTAAAAGTGTCCCACTACCTCAGTGACAAGCTGTTGTGCCACTAAATTTACCATTTTTGTCTTAAGGTGTATGATAAATAGATTGAATTTCGGTCTTTATTCACTCTCAAATTAAATGAAAACATTGATCAATGCATGAATACACAGACTACATTACATTAGACATAATCAATGTTTTGATTTGATTTGAGAGGCTTACATTTCAAACTGTTCATGAAACAAAAGGAGCATACTGCTGTGAGCATTCAGAAGGCTTGGAATATAAGTCATATGGATAAAATTCACTGTGCCCTTTTTGGGTCTTGAAATGGTCAAATCCCACTAACTTTCATTGTGTGTACAATAACAGTTGTTCAAAATATCTTCTTTTGTTGTTTCACAGAAGACAAAGTCATGCAGGTTTGGAACAACATGAGAGTAAGAAAATGATGACATAATTTTTATTTTTAGGTGAACTATCCCTTTAATACATATTCAAAACTGATTTAAAATGCATTCTTGATTTTTGCAACGCTCAGTATCCCGCTCATGAATTGAGTGTTTTACCGCAGTGCTGGGTTTGAAAGTGCAGTCCACCTTGAGATATTATGGGATACATTTAATACATTGTTTTAGTTTCCTTGCTGCAGTGTTTATCTGTGTAGTGGCTCTGCTCAAAAGCTCTGTTTGCTTGTAGAGTGGTGGACTAAAATTACATGGAGGGGAGGGGGTAGGCTAGGACCCAGGGGAGGGGTCGGGTTCGGCTCAGGGCCTGGGCAGGTGCCAGGAGTTGGCTTATGTTCTCGCAGTATCAGCAGAGAGCTCAGACTCGCAGAAGGTAAAAGCATTTCTGCGACCCCTAAGACTTTCTTCCAGTTATCCCACACCCGCTTCATTAAAAGAAGACTGTTGGGATGCAGGAGAACGTACGTTCCCAGCAGTATGATGGCTGTCATTGTCTACATAATGAGTTGCTTTGCAGGGCATCTTTGTGTGTTTTATAAAGTCTTTGCTGGAGGCTGTATCTTTGTTGGACTACCCACGCAGCTAGCCTCCCTCTCCACCCACTCCCCTCCTCTCATCTGTCAGAGTAGTGCCCACATATCAGGCCACTTTCTTCTTTAATGAAATTCATTAGCCAGAACATCTTAAAAGCTGGAAGACTAATTAAGCTTCTTTTTGAAATGCGTGACAGAGGGAACATGTATTGGGATTCTACATCGCTGCCAGAGGCATGATTCCCTGCACTATGGTAGTCAACAACGGACCCTAGCGAGACGAAAGGGTCGTTTTTGCAAACAAAAGGCAACAAAACGTTGCTTTATCTATATTATTAGGCAAACAATTATTGACTTGGGAGCTTTGAAGGGATTTTCACCTCTTCATTGCGGTCCAGAGGCATTGTGTCGGCCATTGTGCTTGCACAATGCTTTTGTAAATATTGGCGCGTTCGCCTGAACACTCTGCTCCCGTGGTCTTGCTTTAAATGGCACAATGACTTCAGCTGTCACCACAAAGTGGGGCGATGTTCGCCCTCATATTGCTTGCTCATATCCAGCCTCGATTGTTTGCCTTAAAATAACCTGAGCACAAGTTGCTGCAGTTTAATGGAGACGTGCAATCTTTCAGTATCTTGCTGTGTGGTGTGTACAAGCTCTTCGATTGCACAAATTTATCTCAGGTTCAGGGGCACTTAAGGGCCCTATTTGTGAGGTTCAGATAGCATCCCCTTGCCGCCGTAGAGATGTATCTGCAGTGTACATTTATAAGCCTGATATCTCTGTGTTTAATAATTAATGTGTGGTCAGTGTTTTTTCTAGCACTTACAGCCGTCCCCTGTAAAAGCAGATTTGATTTGCCATTCTGGATTGCCCCAATCAGGGGCTCGGAGAGCCGATCACGCACCGACTCTGACATATGCTATGTGGAGCTAATGTTAGAACTGTTCTGGCGCCTGTCCAGGTAGTGCTTGGTTATTGTATTGGGCTGAGTGCGCTCGTCGCTAATGCAATTCATCTTTGAAGAGCAGTAGTAATAAACAGAGGCATTGAGGCTATGAACTGACTTAAAACCCACGCACATAAAAATAGAGCTGGGGTAATAAAGGGGACTGTTGAACAGGTTGTGGTATTATGACAATGCGTGCACCTGAATTGAAATGTGAAGTGAAATTTTAGTTTGAATTGAATTAAATCTTTAATGCTTCACCATAATCCTGGCAACTATAATTTCTTTATTCATTTTTTTTTTTTTTGTATCTGATACTCCAGGAATTGTTGTGTTAATGTGCTTTTGATTAAATTAATTAATTGTTTTTACATTTAGTCTGCTTTTTTTTTTCTTTTTTTTCTTTTACATTAAAGGACATTTTTTTGTTAAAGGAATATTCTGGGTTTGAATCAAGATATAATTTACTGCACTTGTAGCATAATGCTGATTACCACAAAAATTCATTTCAACTTGTACCTTCTTTTTTTAATAAAACAAACATTTGGTTTACAGTGAGGCACTTACTCTTTTACTGTTACATGTTGCTCACTCTTTGATTAGTATAGCCACAAGTAATGTAAACAAATATACCTGTTAACACATTTCTCAGTCATTAACAAATAGTTTCTGTGTGGTTATATTTAAATCTTCAACTTGTTGCCATGACAACATAACATCTAAAACCCTGTAACGACCATTTTAATGATTTAACAGAAGAATTAATGTAAGTGCTTCATTAAATTATAAGCTTCTGCATTTAAATCCATTCACTTCCCTTGTGCCTTTAAAAGAAAGAAAAAACACAAGGCATGAGTTAAATTAATTATATTTTCTGCACATCAACCTTATGCCACAAATCTTGTTGAGCTGAGCTCAACTTGTTTTATACCTGAAATATTCCTTTAAGACCACTTGTTTATATGTATAATTTTCCATCTACGTCTATATCTGTGACTACATATACCGTAGGTAATGTGTCATTTCAAGATTTATATTTAGTTAGAAATTAAATGCAAACTGTCATTCAGTAGATACTTTTATCATAGCAATGTACTTTATAACAGCGACACTCCTCCTGGCGCAACCTGGGGTTAGGTAGACACACACACACACACACACACTCACATGCACGCTTGCACACACACATTCTTTTTCTATCATGTTCGGTACTTCATAGAAACCTGCCTGCATTTTTAGATTTTCATTAAGACATTATTTAGTACGTTTTTTGAGCCATTTTCCTCATGGGGACCGTTGGCTGCCCCATAATATTAGTGATTTCAGGTTTTACTATTCTTGTGGGGACATTTTGTCCCCACAGTGTAGACAAAACCTGATCTAGAAGAATCTAAATTACCATCAAAATTCATGTTCATTGACAAAACAGGTTACAATTAATATGCATCTAATCATCAATCCGTGGGTTGTATAGTTTAGGGAGAGGAAGGTAGCTACATTATAGGGTTAAGGTGTTGAATACAGGATCACGTTTCATATTATTGACTTATCTGTCCTATACCTGTGGTAAATCATCTGTTTGCCATCAAATGGCTTCTCTGTCAATCTTTCTACTGTTTTTTCATGATATGATCACATCTGCGCACATCAGCAGTTCAGAGGCAATTCTCTCACGCTGCTGATCCCAGATAGATATCCGCTGGAGCAGAGGCCTCAAACGTGATGTCTTTCTCCTCTCAGATGTCATAGGCTAATCAAAGCCCTCATTTCCATTTGGCCTATCAGATCTGTTTCCGAGGCCAGGGATGCAGCACGTGAACCCGAGTCAGCCTCCGCCACGCCCGCTGCTAATTAATGCAGAACGTGTTTGTACCTGACAGCGTGATCTATTATTGATCAAAGAGCTTATTACTGTTGATTTTGGGTCTTGTGACATTTGCAACCGCAGTTATTTTTCTCTGCAGAAATTGGTGGCATTTGTGCTCTCATTTAAAAGGGAAAGACACTTGGCTGATGACTGATTAAGAGGGCTACTCAATAACAACCGCCTGATTCTCTGAAGGTAGAGTCTTGAATCCTAAGTGGAGAACAGTGCAAAACCATTAAACCAATGGAGTCTTCTGGCTAGTTCACCAATTTATGATTATTCTGTCATTATTTGCTCACCCTTATGTCGTTGAAAAAGTGTATGAAGAATATATTGGCCATGTGGTCCCTTAAAGATTCAATGTAACAGAAGTAGTGACAGATTCTTTTCTTCCATATTGTGACGTACATTGATAATGAAAATAATGTGGGGAAGGGCTTGGATCAATATATTGGTTGTTGATTGGATGGAGGCAGCTCAAACCCAATCTCACGGGAAAAGGTAACTATTTTACAAGTGGTGATTTTGTATGAATTCCTACAAAGTGATATGTACAAAAACATACAATTTATGAAATGATAATGACAAAACATGAGGGTCCATCCCTCAATATAACATAAATGGGTCATAATTTTCAACAGTTCTCCAAAATGTAAAAAACATACTGATTACCATGAGATTGTGTTGGAAGATTTGAATGCAAGCTTGTAGTCGATTGTAAGAAAGGGGCAGGTTTAAGTAAACTAAGAGATTGAAGTCAAGGAGTCACTATTCATAGAGAATCTTGACATACCTGAGTTCACCTTGAAAAATGTATTTCATGAAAAAAGTATTTTGAGTCAGATCTTTTCAATGAATTGACTGATCCAATTCACAAAACTGGTCTGAATGGTTTGTTAACTCAATGATCAATTTGCCGACTCAATGATCCGGTCATAGCAGTGAACAACAACTGAAGTGGAAGATTGTCTCAAAATAATGACTTTAATTTCAGCCTTCGCATTGCACACATATGGACATCCTTCATGCTACTTTTATGGTGCTTTACTGTCTTTTTTTTTTTTTACAGTCCTCATTCATTGCTACTGTATAGTCCCCAGAATCCCCATTCATTGTTACTGCATGAAAAAGAGCAACCAGTATGTTATACAGAATTTTTTCTTTTGCGTTCCACTGTAGAAAGAAAACCATATGGTTTGGAACAATATGAGAGTGAGTAAATGATGACAATTTTTTTTTCTCTGAACTAATTCTTTAACTATTCGGTTGCCCGATTCAATATTTGTATACAGGTGTCTCCTATCACTCTTTTTGAGGTTATGTTCAGGCAGACACCCACAGGGAGACAGAAATGCCCTTTCTTGGCGGGCGTCTTGTTTGCTGCCAACCCCTCGATCAGACATGTAGTGAAATAAAATTGCAGAGTGCAATATCTGCAGCTGTTGTTCAGCTAGTGTCAGCGAAAGGTCTGATATGGAAGAGAAATGGGTTTCCCAAGATCCAGCGTGGAGTCTGCAACCTATCAATTCACTCCTTTCATTTCACATCCACTGTCCTGTATCTAAATAATGTGTATTATATACTTCCTCATACGTGAAGGGGAAAAGCAATCCTCCTCCAGTTGATAGATTCTCCTGGGCACAATACTAGTACCTTTTCTTCTGTCTGGTGGTACAGAGCGAAAAACTCACAATTTACTGATTAAACTGGACTCGTAGGAGCTAGATGCCTGTTCAGGCACCTTGGGAATTTAAGATCCACAGAATAAGTGTGAATAATTTGCTGACAGAAAGAAAAAGTGACAGGGTTCTGTTCAAAAGACAAATGGCTGTGAAAGAGGAAGAAGGCTAAAATGAGTATTGATTTCTTTTGTGATGGGAATTCATTTTGCCACAACTAGCACCAGATTGGCATATTGTCTCCTTGCAGACTGGCTTTCCATTAAAAATCACCTTGTTTGACCTTTGCTCCATTGTTCACCCACACTGGTGGTTGCCTTTCTGTCAGGTCTTACAAATCCAATGGAGGTCAAGATTGACTTTCTTGCTACATCAAGGTACATTCATTAATTTACTTATTCATTTCGCATTACTTTATAAATGAGGAATGTTGTACATGTTGTACATGTTGAAATGTGACCCTCTGTCGGCTCAACAGAGGGATGACAGATTTCTATAGGCTCAACCGCACTGGGTGGTACGGAGCAGCTCCAGAAGGCAGGAGACACCCTTAGCGTGTGGCCCAGTCGTGGTGCTTTATCATCTCATTTCAGCTGTGTCCCAGTATGCCTCACTGTGTGCATGAAGCAGGCTGTAGGCATATGAGCAGTTTGCAAAGCTCAATGTTCACAAATTAATTGGACTAAAAGAATCTACAAACAGTATATGATACGCCCAATGTGATCTGACTAATTTTGCGGAATGAATGAATTATGAAATTCAATTTTTTTTTATGCATTACGTACATAGGAAGACGGAATGTTTGCATACATCAACACAATTTTAATTATGTGGAGGGCATACATACACAGTTTGTTTACAAAAGTTTTGTAAATTCTGAAATAATTCCCAAGGATTTTTTTTGTACATTGCATTTCATTATTCAGCATGTCACAAAATGCGTTGTCCATGAAATGTTCATTCTGTGAATGAAATATGTTTTTTGATTATGTATTTTGTGATTCAGACAACCTCTTTTTTAACAAAATGCATATGCCCTCCACAGAACTAGCATTTCATACATGCTGATTCACACAATGGATTGTTAAAAAAGAATTGTGGACGAATTGCATATCTCATTCAAAGATTGAGCATTTGATGGACGAAATGCATTTTGTGACATGCTTGGTGCATTTCGTGCAGTTTTGAGTTTAGTGCTGACTTTACAACTCCAGTGATGAAATCAAACTGGCTTTTGTCTTTCTGTGTACAAAATGCATAACAACTGAGTAACATGAAATACTGGGAAATTTGCGAAATTATCCCACTTACCGATATTATGCGGCCAATGGCTATTAGTCACAGAACTAAAGAATTGAACCCAAAATATTAATTTGACATATTTTATTACCTCAAGATGACTCGGAGTACCCACTTCCAAGTTAGTTGTAGTGGTTGATCTTGTGCAATAACAGACCGCTGAAGGCAGTGATTTAAAGATCAGAATTGAGTTTTGCAGGGAGCTGTATAAAACATGTATTAATGATGCTTGCTTCTGCACTAAGCATGGACAAGTTTGTGAAAGGACTGCTAGTGCCAGGTAAACATAAAGTAGGCAATGATTCTACTTCAAACGTCACAACTACCAAAACAATAGCCTTTTCTCAATATGAGTTCTTGTCTGTGTTCTTGTGGACTTGTGAAACGTCATCAGTCGCTGCCCAAGTACTGTTCCAATTGAAAAGTTCACATCTAGCCAAGTACAGTTCAAAATCCCTGGATGTGTTTTTGCTCCATCTGTTTTTATCAACAGCTATCGCAATTCGATTTCCCCAAAACCATACAGCATTACTTGTACGTCTGTATATGTAAAAAAATAAATAAAAATGAACCAGAATCTGCCAGGTTCAAAATTTTAGCTAAATGCATTTTTCCTTGAATGTTTCTTAGAATGAAGTTATTTAAAATAAAATAAAAAATACATTTAAACGCATTTTATGATGCAATCTGAACAGTGCCATTGCTGTACAGAGTAAAACTGCCAATTAATAGAGTGCTGGCCCCTTAACTCTTTTTTTTTTTTTTTTTTACTTCTTCTTGTCAGATTCTCACTCTCTCTTCAAATGTCGCACATTCTTGTCGAGCAAGCTGTGGCGAGTTCACAGTACAGTGAATTAGAGTGCCTCTATCTCACAGAAAGGGCTTTAGGGAACATCCCACGCCACCGCACACACTGGCAGTCCTGGACAGATTAGATACGGTAACCCTAGCAAAACTCGCTTTTATCCAATTATCTCTGTTGTTTTGCTGCTATCTGGGCCAACAACAGCCACACTCTCCTCTCCCTTTCAATCAGCTATCTCTTTATCTGCGGCTCAGATTCTGTTACACCCATACATTGCTGGATCTTTGTAGTGTGTCTCTGTAGAGGCAGGGCAGAGTGACTATGACCATATTAAATATGCTAGAGCTGAAGTATTCACTCTGATCCTCTGTGCCACATCACAAGACAGAAATACACTCCCTCTCTCTGCTATGGCAACCTCGCATTCAGAGTTCTTTTGATTGCTATCCTTTTTAGAATGACGGCGCTTGTAATGCGGTCCCTGCTGACTTGCAACGGAGCAGAGTAGGTTAGTTACAGAGGCATTAGTATATTTTTAGTGCTCAGTCCTCCAGCATTTAATCTTCCCTCACTCTTGTGAATGTGCTTCATGCTGTTCGAGGCTCATAATGGAGTATTTTCCCTTTTTTTGCTGCATTGGAATATCTGTTGCATGACCGTGTGTGGGTTGCTTCACGGGCCGTTTGCATATGTGTGTGCATTTCTCTGTGTTCGGGTGTGGCTAGTCATTGTTTATGCCTCCACGTCTCGTACTCTAGAGGGTCTGTTACAGAGACCCTTAATTGGGGGGTGTGGATGGGAGAGAATGTGGTTACAGATGAGCAGAGTTTGAGTGCAGAGGGATTGAGAGAGAGGAATGTAGACGCTCAGGGATGGAGGGAAGAAGTCATTATCAGTCAGTGTGGAAACAAGCTAAGAGGAACAACTAAATTACGCTAACCCACCCGCACAAGCTAAGGATAATCTTATAAGAATATTACACAAGTAATCAGGGAGATTCGTAAACAATTATTTTTTAAATGCATTGAAAAAGAATTCACAAAAGTAAAGGTGTGCTTAGTGATTATTTTTGTTTATGTTGTGTTGGATTTTCTAGTTAGCCTGTTTGCCTCTAACTGCACAATCTGAAAGCAAAAAACATCTTTCTCTATTGAAAATCATTCAAAGTAGCCATGTGTTCTGACTATACATATAGTCATTGATGAAGGCAATCAATTACATTATTCATATCACAAGCATCTTTTTAAAAATAAAAAAGCACTATTCAATTCATTGTCTGTTAACCTGTTTAATGAGAAAATAATCTTTGTGCACCTTGAAATAGCCTATTTAAATTGGATCAATTTTAATTGTAATGTAGCAGATATGAACACCTGTGATCACACATCAGTTTCTATTAATTATCAAGTTATTCTCTCTTTTATTAAGTTGCTTGGAAACCATAAATGGCCCACAGTAGACTAATAAATTACAGAGGTACTTGCAGAAGAATTTAGATTGTTGTCGTTGTTGTTATAAACACATTTATTTACTGAACAATTATTTATCATATTGCTGTTGCGATCCTTCACATTGTGCCTAAGCAACTCTTAACATTTGTACTGCAAATTACTATAATGCAATGCCTCTTGAGACTTATTGCTTTTATTTACATTAATATAGAAGATCCTCATTACAGCAGTGATACAGGAGCACAATCACAGCCCTGGGATGAACACATTGCTCCACCATCTATTGAAGTCACCTGACATCATTATACCTTGACGAGATGTTTGCTCACCTTCAATCTTTAACCCTTAAATGCAAACCTCGGAAATTGAGACATCATTCACTACCCTCCTCCTCATTCATTTTTTTAAAGTTAGACATCAACCTTCTCAGTATTCCTCAATCAATTCATTATAAACAATATAACAAGAAAAGCTAATAAAATTATAAAAGAACCTGTTTTCCCTTTCATTTTTTTTTAAAAAAAAATTGTAAAGGATCGCTAATGACCCGAGGTGTGCAATAGTGTAAGTATATTTTTTTTCTGCAGAACGACAATTGAATATTTGATGACTGATCCCTGAATAAGTGCAATTCACCTTTATTCCACAAGTTAACAATGTCTGATACACAATGATGACAATAGAATAGGAAGTATCATCAGCAAAACTTGAAATGGCTCAGCGATATACTGCAGAGCAATTACTGAACACAATCAAATATTAGTGTCACTAGCCGCGTTTCCAGTACCCTTCAAATTGCACAAATTGAAATTGCGAATTGAAAATACGCACAATGGAAACACGTCAATTTCGCGAAAACTCCTGTTTATCGCAAAAAAGTTTTTTACGCTCGCATGAGGTGGTTTTTCAGGCAATTCAAAAAAGGAATATTTCGCAAAACTGCAATGGAAACCGTTTTTGCACATTTACTGTCACCTGACTTAGAAGGCGCGGTGTGTTTGGACAGAATATGAGACAGAGTTCTTTATTAAATTCATAAAAGAAAAAAGAATTACAGGAATACTGGATTCTAAACCTCAAAGAAATGCCACAATCAAGACATGAGGGAGAAACACAGAGAGACACCTCATATGTGCCGTTCACAGTATAAGGGTCTTTCCTTGCCATTAATGCTTGGATAACTCCACGTCTCCCTCCATTAATAATAATAATGTCTAGTGCGGTGGCTCTGATATATACACTCACCGGCCACTTTATTAGGTACACCTGTCCAACTGCTCGTTAACACTTAATTTCTAAGCAGCCAATCACATGGCGGCAACTCAGTGCATTTAGGCATGTAGACATGGTCAAGACAATCTCCTGCAGTTCAAACCGAGCATCAGTATGGGGAAGAAAGTTGATTTGAGTGACTTTGAACGTGGCATGATTGTTGGTGCCAGAAGGGCTGGTCTGAGTATTTCAGAAACTGCTAATCTACTGGGATTTTCACGTACAACCATCTCTAGGGTTTACAGAGAATGGTCCGAAAAAGAAAAAACATCCAGTGAGCGGCAGTTCTGTGGGCGGAAATGCCTTGTTGATGCCAGAGGTCAGAGGAGAATGGCCAGACTGGTTCGAGCTGATAGAAGGGCAACAGTGACTGAAATAACCACTCGTTACAACCGAGGTATGCAGCAAAGCATTTGTGAAGCCACAACACGCACAACCTTGAGGCGGATGGGCTACAACAGCAGAAGACTCCACCGGGTACCACTCATCTCCACTACAAATAGGAAAAAGAGGCTACAATTTGCAAGAGCTCACCAAAATTGAACAGTTGAAGACTGGAAAAATGTTACCTGGTCTGATGAGTCTAGATTTCTGTTGAGACATTCAGATGTTAGAGTCAGAATTTGGCGTAAACAGAATGAGAACATGGAACCATCATGCCTTGTTACCACTGTGCAGGCTGGTGGTGGTGGTGTAATGGTGTGGGGGATGTTTTCCTGGCACACTTTAGGCCCCTTAGTGCCAATTGGGCATCGTTTAAATGCCACGGCCTACCTGAGCATTGTTTCTGACCCTGTCCATCCCTTTATGGCCACCATGTACCCATCCTCTGATGGCTACTTCCACCATGTCACAAAGCTCTAATCATTTCAAATTGGTTTCTTGAACATGACAATGAGTTCACTGTACTAAAATGGCCTCCACAGTCACCAGATCTCAACCCAATAGAGCATCTTTGGGATGTGGTGGAACGGGAGATTCGCATCATGGATGTGCAGCCGACAAATCTGCGGCAACTGTGTGATGCCATCATGTCAATATGGACCAAACTCCCTGAGGAATGCTTCCAGCACCTTGTTGAATCTATGCCACGAAGAATTGAGGCAGTTCTGAAGGCAAAAGGGGGTCCAACCCGTTACTAGCATGGGGTACCTAATAAAGTGGCCGGTGAGTGTATAAACCTACCAACGTCCGTTGCCAGGATTTTTGGACTGACTTATCGCGAGAGGAAAAAATGACGTTTTAGTCGCATAACATCGGTTAATGGAAACGCCGTCATTTCGCAATAGTTTTTTATCGATATTTAGAAAAAATTGCAAAAGTTTTGCGCAAATCTTTAATGGAAACGTGCCTAGTGTCAGTTGATGGTGGATCTGGTGAAGAAGCTGTCCGCGTTCAAAATATTGATTTTGAAGATGATGGTTTTGAGAATATGTTTGAGATCGCAAATATGAGCCAGATGCTGAATGTACTGGGAAATGAGCTCTGACGAGGACAGTGATGATGGTATAAAACATCTGCTCACACTAAACCCTTGCAAGCTCCAAAAGGTAACAAAATATGCTTTATCTTATTCCTTTTTAATTGTTATTAAAATATCAGAAGAGTTTTATATTATCGCGACAGGTAGAGATCCATCCGTGTTCGATATAGATACGGGTCGCTAAAGACCGGAATAAGTAATAGTGATTGGATAAACATTCATGCATTTCATGTACGGCATGGAAAGATTCAAGATTACATCCAAACGACTTTACAATGTAATGATCCATTGGGTAGGGTGGGGGTTACAAGCATACTTGTTGTGACATCACAAAATTGCGACGTATTATTGATATTAATTAGGCTTATGAATATTAATTACATTATGAACTATTATGATAAATATTTTTAATATTTGTAGTAGAGTATTTGCTCATTAAGTGAAACTATATTACATTGCTTTTTGCAAGTTTCATGACACATTCAAAGTGAAATGTCCAGAGAGTTGTGCTAAAAGCACGTCCAATTTTATCCAAAACATATGAACGTGAATCTGTCCATGTTTTATTACGTTGGTTGTTTTATGTTTCACAGCAGCTTGGAAGTGAAATGTCTGGTTTAGTGGTGCTAAAAGGTTAATGCTTTATCGTGTTTAAAAATAAAGTACCTCACACAATAAACCTTACCCAAATCTAACCGATAGTGTTTACAAAAGCAAATTATAAATAAATACACTTTTTATAAGTCCTTGAGATCTGTTCTTGTGACTTGTGTTTCACAGGACAAGTTTACTATGTCAGAAAAGTCAAACATGTGGAGTTGGTTATCTTATTCAAATGACAAAATCTATTAGTTTACAAATCATGCACTTTGGTAAATGTATTTTGAGGTCATAATATTATATTGTGTATATATAGTGTAAAGGGAATGGCGTAAAAATAAGTCTTGTTCAATTGATAATCTGCCCCTGTAATCATAATATGTGCGAAAAGGAATAAAAGTTGTTGGAGTTTTACTGCCGCTAGTGTTCATTTCAGCAACAAACCACAAAAAAAAAAAAAAAAACTCTGGAGTTTTCAAAACAAGGGTACAGGCACGTTTTTTCCAATGAGCCTAGATTGGATAAAAACAGTTGTATGTCTGCATGTCAAATTATGGATGGGAAACAATTGTGGGAATGCATTTGTTTCCTAAATTGGTTTTGTCATTTCATACATGTAGAGCCATTGACAAGTAATAAAAAGGGAACTGTGTGAGAACATATTGTCGCTATTCCCTTCTGTTTGCTTTTCTGATAACGACTGCAACCACTCAGCGAAACATTAAAAACATTTCCAGTGCCACTCAATGTAAAACATGCGAATGAATTGAAATGAAAACTCCCGCTCGAAAAATGGAGATGCTTCCTCTGTATTAGATTTATCAGTCATTGAAAAAAGTGGTGAGGGCATGTCTCCAACTCAGCAGACGCATCTTTTCAACATAAAAAATAACACACTGACTTATGAATTGTGACATGGTGGAGATTAACTGTGTTGTGTTGTGATTGTGATGCCCGATGGCTTTTTTGGCATCCTGCTGATTGACAGTTTGAATTTTAACATCTTACCACTGCTTTATTATTCAATGTGGCCTTAGCAAAATGGTAAGTAGAGGGGGGTAATGATATAATATTGTTCTAGGCCCAGACCTGACACATAATTAGATAAGCTATAAAATCACACACACACACACACACACACACACACACACACACACACACACACACACACACACACACACACACACACACACACACACACACACACACACACACACACACACACACAAAATCTGACAGAGAGAAGGAGAGGATGGTCATAAAAAAACCTATTACAAGCCAGATTCAAATGGCTTGGAGCTTCTTGTAAAAACCCAATCATGATATAGCCTTAGCTCACACAAGAGCAGCGCTCACTAATGTAAGCATCAGAGGGGATAAGAAAAAAAATCCATAAAGCAAAATGAGATCAGATTAAGAGAGAATGTTGCTGTTCTAGCCCCTATAGCGCAGGACTCAGGGGAGTAGATGGGGAATTCCTGTGCGCTTAGATCTCAAAACCACTTCTATAACTCGCGGTATAACAACAACTCCCCCACAAAACGAAATCTTTGTTCGCGTTGTTGCTGTCAACATGTGTCCACATTTTTGATAGCATTTCTGAACAAAGCCATCCATCGCTGTGTGTAACTCAATGAATAGTTTCTAAAACTGCAATGACTGACCTTTAGGATCTGGCTTGTGGATGTGTTTTCTTTGTTTGGGTTTGCAGTAATGCCATTGGTTCAGTTTTAAACTCGAGATTGCAGACTCAATTTCAAAGTGGCTGCAAAAAAAATAAAATAAATACTTTGATCACTTTGGCGGCGTGCATAGAAAATGGAACTATAAACTAGATTCATTCTCTAGCTCTAGCATCTTTCCCATGCAGAACCTTATTAATATTTAACCATTTACCAAGAAAGAATTTGTATTTAGAGGGTGGTTTGAAAGAAAACACTCTCTGACTGAGACAGAAGGCACAGCTTACAACCAACGCTCTGATTTTTTTCCTCATGTTTTTGAGATGGCTAGTGAGAATTTCACATTGAATTGATTTTGATTCTAAATCTGAACATGCTGCTTCACAGTTGCTGTCAGATCAGTCAAGGGCCTCGATTCTAGTAACGTTTTAGCAACAGATGAATAATTAGTTGCTCACACACTGTACCTTTTCACTCCGTCAGACTGCACTCATCATGTGAATAAATTCATTGTCATGATGCCCAGCGTGAAGTGGAACGAACGTCTCTCTCCAGTATCCAACGCCAATTTTTCCACATGCGCTGATATAAAAACACATTTTCATTGAAAATGTCCCGCCCCCAGCTAAATGTCATTGGTTGAGCTAATGTTGCTGTCAGAGTGGTGCAAATTGTGTCACCTTCATAATCTTCCAAACCTGAATGATTTTTTCCCCCTCTCGTCTCAATGTTTTTTGTTGTTGTTTTTTTCTATATACAATTCATTGTTGTTTTGGACCCCATTGACTTTCATTGAATAGACAAAAAGTAAATCATGTGGGTTTGAAACTACATGAGGGTGAGTAAATGATGACATAATTGTCATTTGTTTGGTCGAAAATACACTTCAACTTTGAGAATGAATAAAAAATACTTGATTGTTTTCATATGTTCAGTTTAAAACTAACTGGTCTAGACAAATCTTTCTCAGAAGTAATATTATAGATCATCAGGTACAAACACTGCACAGTCTTTGATGATATGTTTGAAAATTCACAAGCCATGTTTCTTATATCAACATCAGATACAGTTTTTTCCTCACTGCTGGTGAACTTAGTTTAACATTAACAGCAGGAAACATCTGCTACAGAGATAAATCACAAGAATCGATGGCTTTTTATCTTTCTTCTACTTCAGAAGTACAAACACGTTCCTGTACAGGTATGACAAGAAGCAATGTCTATTGCTGTAAAACGAACTTGGCATTAGACTGAATAATAGAGAGTCTATAAAAACGTGTCAGATTTGATAGAACCATAAGAACTATTATAACAGCTCTTGAGTGTCAGTATACTTGCCATTGTGCTTTTATTTTTGTCACAATATTTCTATGCATACTCCATATTCTCTTAAACCATGGTAGTGTTTCCAATAAATCCACTCATAATTCTTACAGCTTCTCACAGCCATATGAAATTGAGTTTCATTCCTTTAAACCCTCTAAAACAGTTCATCGCCAGCACTCCCATCTTAACCCGTTTCTGAGGTCAGTAAAGGTCATATTAAAAGGAGATTTTGAGAGCTTTCACCTTTTATTTCCCCTTGGAACAGCAGAGATGCCTGTATCAGTTCCTGTGATTGTAGCAGTCAAAACAGAGCTGACATTTCAAAATGAACCGAGGACTGAAACCGATGCAGTCAAAAGGGGCCAACACTTTTATGTGCAAAGCCATAGCCTTTTAGACATTTCACAGTCAGTTGTGTGCCTTAACTCTGTTTGGGCTTAAAGGCTGCTATTGCACTGTCACCTAACCTCAACACATATACACTTGCTCTTTTATCTTATGCCTTAAAGAGATGGTTCACCCAAAAATTCTGTCATTATTTACTCTCATTCATGATCTTCCAAGCCTGTATGACTTTCTTTATTCTGCAAAATACAAAACAAGATGTTTTGAAGAACCTTTTTAACTATGTTGCACGATGAATCAAATTAAAACCAAAATTGCAATATGGCTCGGTGCGATTATCAAATCGTAAAGGCTTTAATGAGATAAATATGTGCACTGCATGTTTCAGAGTGAAGCGCAGCACTGTGTGCAACTCATGATATTTTCAGTGTCTGAACATTGGGAAATTAAGACAGCTATAAATATGTCGTAATTTTATAGTCGTACTGTAAAATTAAATTGCTTTTTAAAAAAAATATTACTTTTTAAATATATCTTTTTTTTTACAGTGAAATGTTTACATTAGTAATATTTACAAAAGCTCTAGTTACAATGGTAATATTTGGTATTTTGTTTAATATTTTTATTAATAATAATAATAATTTTACTATTATTATTATTATTATTATTATTATTTTTATTTTATTTTATAGTAATATTTATATATCACAATGATGATTTGTCCAAATTGTGCAGCCCTACAAACATTTTAAATAGCAATCACACATTTTTTTCAGATACATTTATTGTCTATAGAATGAAGGTCAATGGGGTCCAAAACAACATCATTGGACCTCATTGATTTTCATTGGACATTTTTTCAAATATTTTACGTTCCATTGAAGAAGGAAAGTCATGAAATGAGGGTGAAATGAAATGAGAGTGATTAAATGATGACAGAATTTTAATTAACATTATTTCTTACAAATTCATTTAAATAATTGGCTTCTGCTGGCATAGATTGTGAAGTATCAGACACGATTGCATTGATACCAATGGCGCACAGATCTAAGCACTCATCACGCTAAAGGCAAAAGATCTGATTTTATTGCTAATATGTCAGAGTAATGTCTTTTTTTCATGGGTTGCAGTTGTGGTTGCTCAGATGGACGGATTGAGTCAGTGTTGTCAGTAGCAGCATGTGATATCAGTGATGTACAGATGTACCCCATGTCCTCAGAGACCTTCGGCCCAGATGCTTCATCTTCCTCCCCTGGCCGCCTGCACGCAGCTGCCTGATCGTGGACTCTCCCAGCGAACGTAGCCCCCGCTGCTGCTAATAACCCACGACAGGATCCCAAACAACAGACTGCGCGCAGCTAGCGCCCGAGCCGCAATGTTTATAGCTCCTGACACCTGATTCCCGTTGTCCTTGGGACTTATCAGTCGACGCTTATTCGCTCTGTTGTTGTTCGTGTACCACTGAGACCTCTGTATCAAAAAAAAAAAAAAAAATCAGATTCCTCCATGATTAAAAGTCTGCATCCTTAATCAAATTTTTCCTTCCAGCAGTTCTATTTCATTAACTTGATAACAGCATGCTGAACGAGGGGAGCCTGGGTGCTTTGTGTGCAAACTAGGCTGTGAGCGCTCATAATCATCATTCAGTCCTGGAGTGAACATCTCTGAACATCTGGAGAGATTCTGTTGTTGCTGAGGACCAGCGTGTCATGGAAAAAGTTGTTCACGCACATTAGTTCTGCTTGTGATGTGGTTTACACATTAGAATTTGAACTCATTTCCAGTGATGGCTTCTCAAAGGTAGATAATTTGTCAGCGGGGCTCAAGATCAATAAATTATGGAGTGTACTTTTAGATTGTTTATTAGAGCATACTGGGCAGATTTTGTTTTCTTTGTGTACTTGTAAATATGCAACAATTTAAAAAAGAAAAGAAAAAGATTTAATTCTTCACTGCAAAACAGTTTTTTTTTCTCATAAAAAAATGAGAAAAAAATGTGAATCAAATACAGTTTGTGTTGCAAAATTATAAGTATATGCATATGTAACAAGTATTCCATCTGAAATTGGTTGTTTGTCGTGTTTAAATGCATTATACTTTCTAAAGGTTTATAATAATGTATTTTAACTGGTTACAATTATCCATGAGATCCTACAATGCATTATACGGTGCATTACAAGGCATAATTAATGCATTAAACATACTTTTATAATGCATTATACATAAAGGCTTTACGTAAGTGTTACCCAATGCATTTTTACTTCACAGCAACATTTATCTTTTTTAAAAAGATGAGTAGATATTTTTAGAAAATAAGACTTTTATTTACTTACAGCTGCATGTGCTACATTTTGATTGCATACATACTGTACATACATTGACTAAGTCCAATTGTAGGATTTCAGGTTAGTTTCACAGGAACACATACTGTATTGTATGGGACAAAGGGAGCTGGACAAACTTTAGTGTTTTGATTTCTTTCCAAAATGTCAAAAACCTTTTCCAAAAGAAGTATTTTTAGCAATTATCTAAGCTCATCTGTGTTCCAGTGGTAAATCTTGCGAGCATTATGTTGGCATAGCTGAGGGTTGGGATGCTGAGCTCAAGCAGACTTCAGATGAGACAAGAAACAGAAGACACATTATCACATCTCTGATCACATCCACACACGGTTCAAAAATACCACTCCAAACTCTCTCTTTGCTGCTTTACGTGAACGCAGGTCTTGTGTAGAAAGACGGGGTTCTTTTTCTGTTTCCATGGTTGCTTGTCTTAAGCCTGGTTTTGATAAAGCAAACGCTTCCCCGAGAGATGGAGATAGCGAGGATTAAAAGAATGAATAGAGGAGCACGGAATTTCTCTCTGAATCCAAACTGCGGATGACAGTGGGTACTGTAACCATTGTTCCAGTCTATGACACTCATTTTTATTAACTACCAAGAATTATTCCATCTTCTACAATTTCCATCACACTGTGAGAAGAGAAAGGCACCCACTTGTTTAATTGCCTTTCACTCGCAAATAAAGGCTAGCTTGCAATCAGTTATAGAAAAAGAAGAATACATAGCCTTTTGACAATATGAAGGGGTTCTCCATAAAGCGTGTTCGTTCTCATGTTGCCCGTGAAAGCTGCCGAGAGGAAAATGAGGCTTCCAGCATGGCTAATTGATTCATTTGACAATCAGAATAATTCACGTCTGGTTGATTTTCTTTCAAAGGTTAGCGCGGCCCTTCGTCGAGATTTGATTGTGGTTCATCTACATTACCCTGCATGAGAAATGGAAAAGAGGAGCACATGCTGTTACAAACGTGGATTTTGGCTAGCTGTAATGTAATGCTGATTCACTTTATTAATTATCTTTGCTCATTTTCCTAGCTTCTATGGCCTACATACTGTATTCTCATTATTTGGTCGAGATAATAGTTTTTATTGCCATTGGAATTACTGTTTCAGTAATTTTGCGCCCTAATGATACTCTTGACGTGTAATTTACTTTTTATAGAACCTTGGTTTTTATGCATAAGGACGTAATTATGCATATTTTACTGTTTTTAAGATATAAGATGTGTAACAGCGACACTGCAAAATATAGTGTTACCAAAATAAATATTTCCTTTGAAAATTATTATAATAATTTAAATTGTATTATTCAATAATATGATCATGCTATTAGGTATAACACTATAATATAATAATTATTATAAAACATTATTAAAACATAATAATATATTGTTTAATGTTTTCTAATTTGATTTTTTTTTCAACAACTTTATTAAGTTATTACACAACTACATGGTCTACTAATATGTATTTATTTATTTATTTATGTATTTATTTATGTGTGCTTTCTGAACACAAATGTAGAATATATTAACCTTATACATTTTAGCCTCTCTTTATTTCTGTGTTCTCCCGTCTGCTACAGAGATGAAATCTCAGTCTTCATGGGGCCTACAAAGGTTATGAGTTACCATATAATGCCATCACAGCTAAATCACAGCTGTCAAGTCTATGTCACGGTAATTGTTTGCAGAGGCTATCTGGGATGCATTCATTACTGGACCACTGATCATTCATCACTGAATATATCAAACTGTTTTATGGGTAATCCATGTGATGTGACAGCTTGTAATGCAACGCCAATGGCATAATCCATTCCATATCCCTTCTCAAACCAAATCTTTTTGAATGTCCACTTTTACAGGAAATGTTTATGAATTAATCAAACAGATTTTCCTGCGCAGATTGCAAAGAGGAGTTAGAATATCAGGACATTGGTTTATGGAAATGTAGTTCGTGAATTATTTTGTCAGAATCCTTGTATTATGAAATGAGTGAATTCCCTCAAAGCATTGCTAAATGTATGGCGGTACAAGCTGGATCTGGATCAGACATTTACTTATGTAATCCTGCACTTTTGAATGACCTATTATATATTTCATAATAATAATGTCATTAAAACTTGTCATAAAAAACTAAAACAAAAATTAGCGATGCAGGTTTTTGTTAAATATTCTGTACTGTTTTTAATAGCACATATGCTTGCACTTCAGTTCATCTTAATGCACGAAAGAGAAAATCTTCTTTGCTAGTAAAATTTAAATTATAAATATAATTTACATTACAAACAAGTGTCACAACGCAACACGGTTCGTTATCAACAAACCCGTCGAATTCGTCACCAGTCCTTGTTCCGGGACTTCATAATTTAGAAATTAAACACTGTCTGTGTGTATGCATGCAAACTCTCTTCAGATATTAAATGATGCCGAGATAATGATGACAACAGAAATATCAGCTCCCATTGATCTCGGTCCACTGATCTTGAAGTTGTTTTGTGTATTCCTCATCGGTCCTGCACTCTTCTGTACCTAGAGCCCTGTTATTATAATCCTGCATACAGATCCCTGTAAGAGAGCTCTGGGGGAAGAGAGTAGAAGTAGGTCATTAGAATTATTTTACATTTTTCCCCCCTCATTTTTGTTCTTTTCGGTCTCTGCTCCAGTTCTTGGGGGGTGGGAGGGGCAGAAATTGGGCCTCAGGATATTCAAATGGTAATCACATATCATGTCATCAAAGCCAAGACACTCTTTTTGTGCTTTGAAGTTTATTTGTGCCTGTTGTTTTTGTGTGTTGTCGGTACATTCGATTTGACCAGCACTTCAAAATCTTATCTGGAGAAAGATGTCTGTTAGCATTCCTCTTCATCTCAACGGCACTTGCTTGGTCAGCACAGGACACTACCATTCAAAAGTTTGGGGTCAGTTCGATTTTTCAGCCTCTTATGCTCAAAGAGGTCAGTAGTAATATTGTTAAATATTATTAAAATTAAAAGAAAACTCTTTTCTATTTCAATATATGTTAAAAAGTAATTCATTTCTCTGATGGAAAATCTGCATTTTCAGTCACACAATCCTTCAGAAATCATTCTAATATGCGGATTTGCTGCTCAAGAAACATTTCTTATTATTATCAAAGTTGACAGCAGTTGTGCTGCTTATTATGTATATGCGAAACCCGTGATCAATTTTGTATGATTCTTGGATGAATTGAAAGTTCAAAAGAACAGCATTTACATTAAATATAAATCTTTTTTTAACAATGTAAATGTAAATAATGTAGATGTAAATGAATTTGTATTAGTTTAATGGGTCCTTGGTGATTTGAAAATAAATACCATGATTGGCAGATGGCACTACAATAATATACACAGTCTCAAACCCTTTTCTATCCTGAAAGCAACAGACAGGAAAAAACAGTCATTTCCATTTCCGAAATCCATTTCACGCGTTTAAAAGCCCTTCATGGTAAACATCTGCTATGCTGAAATGAAATATTTATCATTTAAATGTTGCTACCAAAAAATAAGTAAGAAAACATGGATACTTTTGAATGGCCATCAATGGAGAAAGATGCTTTCTGCTGTCAGACATTATTACTTGTACGTTTAAAGGAGAACTCCGGCGCAAAATGAACCTTTGGTCTAATTACACATTGTTACCTAGTCAACCGTTATCTGAGATTTGTTTTCATGATTATCGAATGTAAATAGTTTTATCTCTAAAAACAGTTTAGCCTATAAAGCTAGTATAACGCTAGTATATTGGGCATAGATCAATGACAAATAAAAATCGCTTGTTAATACCACTAACAAGGCTCAAAATAGCCCCACACTAACACGGTAGCATAATGAGGGTCCCTACCTTCAAACCGAAGCATTGAGAACTTTGTCAGTGTCCAGACAGTTTAATAAGAAGATATTTTAAACATACAGTCAACTTCGCGTATACAGGCAGGAGCCATCTTTGAAATACAGCCTTTACCAGTTGATCTACGAACGCCGATCCAAGTGCGCTGGTGAGATGTGAACGAGCTATAATTTGTGATAAGGTGAGCGCGAACAGCAGGCTTGGATCGGCGTTCGTAGATTGACTGGTAGAGACTGTATTTCAAAGATGGCTCCTGCCTGTATACGCGAAGTTGACTGTATGTATTAAATATCTTCTTATTAAACTGTCTGGACACTGACAAAGTTCTCAATGCTTCGGTTTGAAGGTAGGGACCCTCATTATGCTACCGTGTTAGTGTGGGGCTATTTTGAGCCTTGTTAGCGGTATTAACAAGCGATTTTTATTTGTCATTGATCTATGCCCAATATACTAGCGTTATACTAGCTTTATAGGCTAAACTGTTTTTAGAGATAAAACTATTTACATTCGATAATCATGAAAACAAATCTCAGATAACGGTTGACTAGGTAACAATGTGTAATTAGACCAAAGGTTCATTTTGCGCCGGAGTTCTCCTTTAAATTGTAGCCGGTGAAGTCACTCAATCCTACAACCCAGGAACGTTCAGTCTGAATAGATTGATTCACATGTTTTCATTCTGCATAGCTTGGTTCTCATTTTCTGATTTAACAGGACAAGAAGCTTGTTTGTAGAGTTAACAGACTGAAAGCATTTTCTGAGGACCCTTCAGACCTTTGTGCTTTCCCCTTGGCCTTTATGTGATATGTGTGGCGTATGTGTCTCCTGGCCCGTTTCTCTGTGTCATGCTGTGATTAAATGGTTGTTTCAGTGGCTGGGTCATGAGGCCTTTCGACATTATTAAGACAGAAGTGGCTGGCAGGGGCCGGCTGGCGCGATTGGAAGGATTAATTACAGCTTGTCTCATTTCGGCAGAGTCTCTCTTATTATTATCGATTGAGGTGGTGGAGATGAGACTTCGAAGACGCTGCTCATTTGAAGCAGAACCCTGATGCATAGGCAGCGCTAGCAGCTATCAAACCGAGGCTACTCATTCATTACAGAGCGACTGTGGAGCCCAAACTTAGATTAAACCCCGTCACGTTGTGCTTTAGTGTGGCTCACATGCACATTATGCTACACTAAACAACGTAGTGGGATTTTAGGGATAAAAGTTAGAGCTTGGCTTCATCGATTGGCCGTCACAGAGTGAGAATTGCAGCAGACACAAAGCTCACAGCATCACATAGCTCTGATGATGGAACAGCTTATTGAAGTTATGTTATAGCTTACATGTGGTTCAAATACACCCCATTCACCTGGAGTGAAATCTTCACCTGATGTGATTGAAAACTAGAGGTCAAGGTCTGGACGGCTATGTTAGCTTCTGCTGCTAAATGCTGTTACTACACCATCTGGTTCGCAAAAATGCTGTCCATTGATGGCCATCTAAATACAGGTAGTGTATAGTGTATGTTTGAAAGGAACATACACTACCATTCAAAAGTTTGGGGTCAGTAAGATTTTTTTTCATTAAAGAAACTAACTCTTTCCCTGCAATTGACGATTTAACTCATAATTTATGAGAAAACGCATCTCTGCCAATGACGAGTTTTTACGGATTTTCGTGTTATCACTGTTTAAAGGTAGGGGGCACTATCTCCTGAATGAGTACAGAATCTCCTGATCAAAACACAGGCAAAGAAGAAGCAGAAATGAGCGATCTCATATGTAAGCAGATGCATATGAAAAATAATGCGATCATCAACAATAAACAGCATATAATTCAAAATTGCCTAATTTTACTAAAAGAAATGTCGACCTAGGAAGTGCTATATGACTGTGCACACATTAGGGGTGTTGATGGACTCGATCTACTCCATCTATGTTTTGATCATCGTACTGAATCAGATCCAGACACAGATTTTCTCAGCTTTTTGCTCAAAATGTTGCTTTTTTTATGAAACTTACCCATATTCAAGTGTTGATAAAAAAAAGAATATTTTTTGTTTGTTTGTTTGTTTAAAAGCAGAGGATGTGTTCCTTCTTTTGAAATATTGCATGTTCAGATATTCACACAACAAAATATTCTGTATTTTTAAATGACCAAAAACACTGGTGCTGGCTGGCCACTTAAAAAAAGAAGAAAAAAAAAAAAGCTTAAACCCCTTCAGACCCTGCGCCTATTTTTTTTTTTTGCCAATAAAAATAATTGTTTTTATAATATGAGTGATGCCTGGTCACTGATTAGTCCCTGATCACCCAATCACAATGAAGATATGACCCCTAACTTAATCTGATTGAGCTTCAAGCATCACATATTATTAATATGATTTTATTTATGTCTTCAAAGTGACCAACGGTCAATAATTTTTTCATTGGTTTTAGTGAGAAATATTCACAGTGGATGTGAGATGAATGATTACACAGCAACACACACACACTCACTCCCTCCACACAATCACATATTCAACAAAACAAACAGCAAGTGCACATTCACAAACACCCAAAGATACAAATACACACATACTTAGATTCACCCACTGCAACCAACAAAAATAATCAAACAAGTTTTTTGAAACTTCATATAATCTCACCCTTTTTTACATTCTTATTGCTTTGCTCACCCTCACAGTATGTGTTCTTTATCAAAATCTTCAACACTAGTTCACAAACTCTAGTTCATGGTTAAAATATGAGGATTTGTATGTTCCTGCAGACGTGGTGTCCATTGTAGTGTACGGACATGAAAAAAAAAGAAGTTTTTAGATTCATTTCTACATTGAAGAAGAGTAAATATCAAATAGGTGAAATTATTTTTGCTCATTTTTCAACTTTAGTTAAATACAGTTACCATGAAATAACAATGAACAAGGAAAGGAAGTTCCCATAGCAAAACTGGCCAACTGACTGGATGAAATAATGTAAATTATCATGTAGAGTTTTTCCAGATATTATAAACCTCCAATAGTGATTGAGAAAATGGGTAGAGTTTGATTGTGAGATCTCGACAGTAAATGTGTGAGATACAAACCTAAACCACTTAAAACGAAATGAGGCACCGGTAATGGCCTTATTTACAAGCTTGAAGCTTGCAAGCTTCAGAAGCACTCAGACCTGTAAGTCCTGCACTTCACACTCGCAGCACACCATCATGCCAATGAGGGAATTAACAAATTAGTCATCTTTCATCGTCACCGTCGTCTGTGGGTTACTTTTAATCGTGTTTGTTCCAGCTCACATTCTATTGCTGTTTTTACAAGCATGCCACTGAATGAAAATGTGCTACAAACTCACTATGCGCATGATTTTGTGACTTATTCGCTTGCCACAATGTGATTGTGCAAGAACTACTCATGTTGATTTTGAGTAGTGCTGCATATGCCATTTCCTTTTTGTTCTACAGCCAAACATTTGGTTTTATTTTCAGACTTGGAAAATCATTTTCGGTCCATATTGCATTTCAGCTTCAGTGTGGAGCAATAATAATGACAATACCGGCATATAATTATTTATGAATATGTATGCTTAAGATGAATATTCATGCATTAGATGAATATGCATGCATGAGTTGACTTTGATTTCCTAGGCACACCGTAGATCAATAATGAGCACACAAAGGATCAATACAAACCGCATTTTACCTGTTAAGGGATGAAAGTTTGAATCGTTTCTCTATTTTTGACAGGTTGCTTTAGCACTGTGTTCTTTCCTCAGATGCAACTTCCACAGCACCTGACTACAGCTGCATTTTTTTTTTGACATTTGGGAAAGGCTTATCAAGCTCAGCTTCATCAAGCAGAAAAACGTCCCTCTAATTGCTGCATGCTCCCTGTGATTTATCCAAGCTCCCGTGTCGTGTCTCTGAAAAGCCAAAGAAAAACATACGCTGTTCCCTTCATAACCTCAGTTGATTGCAGATGATAATTATCACATCTCTCCCTCCCTCACAATAGGAGGGCAACCTTAGGAAAATTAGCAGCTGTCAAACGGAGGCACATCTCCTCTGACTGCTTGTCAGCATAGTCCCACACCCTTTCTCTTCCTTTTTTTGTCTCGTTCTTACATTTTACCTTGTCAATGAGTACTGTGCAACTTTCCTGTAGGAATTGCAGCTGCAAGTCAAGGGCATTTGATCATAGTCTTTACAAGAGAATTCTTCTTTTTACTCCCTGCCCCAAATCCACAGGCACAAAGCGGATGGAAACCAGCTTTTAACTGAGCCCTGCTTGTGTGTGTGTGTGTGTGTGTGTGTCTGTGTGTCTGTGTGTGCATGTGTGATCTCCCTCTCCTCTCTTGTCTTAATTCAACTACATCCTTTCCCAGTGCCGGCCGGGGGGCTAGCGCTTATAGAGGCCGAATTGTAATGCAGATCACTTTGGTACAAAACCTCGCATGAGACGGATCCAGATCCCTGATGTATAAACCGAGAGTATAAGGCTGAATTTCTCATCTAGCACCTAAATCGGCCTTGTCCCAGTCAACGTAACGTTTACTCTTGTCTTCAGGGATTCTTCTCTCTCCAGGCTTTGTGTCTACAGTCTACACAGCCTCCAATTACAACCCACTCTCTACAACTACTAGAAGAAAAAAAAAAAAAGAAAGATGCTTTGAAATTGTTGCAAAACCCAGCAAATAAATGATTTTTAAAAGTGGTGTAGGGAAAAGGAAATAATTGTGGACTGTTGGATATGAATTATTGTTTTATTGTGCTCAATGACTACAATGTGCACACAGTGTGATGTAAAATAAAGAGCTTTAATTTAGCAGGAACAAATCATAACATAACGTTTCTTCTTGCACTGCAATAGATCATTTTCTTGTTCTTATTTGTATTGATGTCCAGCAAAAATATCAAAACACTATTAAAACAACAATTAAGTACATTTTTCATAATAAAGCCATGAAGAAACATACATACAAAAGTGAGCATAGCACTCTATGTTTGTTTATGCATTCACAGCATACTGAACTTGCATCTACATGAATATGAATGATATTCAGTGCGATATGCACTGCTATAGTGTGTGATACTGTAAAATCCCCTCAGCAATGTTTATTCAGATGTAACGGTAATGCCTGGCTCATATATGACGTGCTTCACATGACAAAACATAGCTGAAGCTGTTTTGAAACCCTGTGCTAAATGAATCTGATGTACCCTCTTCATAGCCTCTTCACCCTTACAGAATTAATGCTTTCAGGTTAGTCAAGTTAAAATATACACAGTTCAAGAGTGAATCTCTTGTGATTTACTTAAGCCTGGGGGAAAAGTGACTTACCTCACCATCAATTTAAAATGCAATGCAATTCAATGGTACATCTGACTTTCAAGGCATAAATGTAAAAAATATTCACTAAAATTCACCAAAACATATATTGATTCAATTCAATTTAAATAGCTTTATTTGGCATGACTGTAATAGTACTATAGTATTATTATTAATATATTATTATTATTATTATTATATATTAAATCTGACCATTATGTACGTATAACAAACATAGTGGTATTCACATTTCACGTAGATTTCCAGTGAACATTCTACTGCAGTTCCATTGTCCTAGAAGCAGTGCAATATTGTTGTTGTGGTTGGTCGAAAATTGTGTTATCACAAATCTTATCAAATGAGTTGCTCCCTAGACACCCA
This sequence comes from Rhinichthys klamathensis goyatoka, assembly GCF_029890125.1. Taxonomy (NCBI): domain Eukaryota; kingdom Metazoa; phylum Chordata; class Actinopteri; order Cypriniformes; family Leuciscidae; genus Rhinichthys; species Rhinichthys klamathensis. Next base: position 4,228,566 of record NW_026606572.1, on the reverse strand, counting down.
CAACACTTTTTCTTAATCCTCATACAATTACGTGTCGTAATCAGGTGGTCGTCGGAAGAGGACATTACAGCAAGCGAGAGCTGGAGACAAATGCAGGAGCTCCCATCATGCCCTCTAGAGGAGACTCTTCAGTCAATAATGGAGATAGATTCTGTGTGTGTCAGCAATTTAGAAACAACAGCCAACAGGAATCCCACCAGAAGGGATACAATTAATCACAACAGGCGAGATGTAAGCGTCTGCTCGTGGAGATCTCGCTCTCCCGCAGTATTCAGTGTAAAATACCACTGCATCATTATTAAGGCTGGAGCCTGTTGGGTTTATTACGCTGCTTCAAAGTCAGAGTGCAGTTACTGAAAATGGCTTCACCTTGCATTGCCGTGAAGTGTGGCTTGAACCTTGCATCGTCTCGTCTATAAACTGTAGAAGCAGTAGTGAGTGGTGTGCTATTAGAAGAGTGTGTATTGAGAACAGTACAGTCAATGTTCCATCACAACCAATGTGCTCGAGGAAGAGTAAAATCACTCCTCTAAAAAACTACTTGAGTGGGTGGAAACAAGCGGATCATGTCAAAATATATTTACGCTACGGTTCTGCCAGCCAGCAGAGTAAGGGTTGTGTTTTTTTTTGCTGTTTGCTGTAGCTTGAAGCGGAACCAGTGTACACAATGTATATTTTAATTATAATTCTAATTTTAAAAGATGAGAAAATGTGATACTTAATCAAGAACTGAATCAGGCTCTTTGAAGACCGACACTATTAGATGAACAATGTAAAAGTAACTGTGTAAAAAGGCCACTAGAATTTTAAAAAAGTTCCCCCCACTTACAATGTAAGTCAATGTTTCCTCCACCCAAGAGCAATAATTTAGTTTTAAAATTAGACTGTTAAGATAATTAGACTGACTCTATTACAGTACTTTGTTGCTGTACTTTTGATATTATATTTATATTGTGTATATAAATGATAATTATATTAATAAATGAATAGTATTAATTATAAAACATAATTAATAATAACTAATTTGAAATATTATTATAGTAGAATAGTATTATTAAGTATATTTGAATAGTGTATTATATTTAAATGACCTCTAGTACGATTGACTGTCATCCGTGTATCAGTGTAGCCTAGTTCATACTTCATCAGTGGTTCTGAATACTGAGTAGGTTTGCTATGTATATTAATGGGCAACATGTTGATGTGCTCATGACATCATTATTATGATCGGCTCTGATCTATGTGATTTTTCTCAAAGTGTTGCCATCACTGCTGGTTATTATAAAAGCCCGTAGAGTCTTCACTAGAACTGTCTGGAAATATGCATGAGATTTACAACAGATTTGCCCGTGAGCCATGTGCAAAGTTAATATTTTCTATTTCCTCATAAATTATGCGAGAATCTGTAAAAATGAAATGATCCCTGATGAAATTGCATTTTTGATTTTCTTGACTAGATATTGTTCCAAGGCTTCAGGAAATGTGCATTAATTAATCAACAGGTTGTTTTTAATTAATTTAATTCGAGACAGGGTTTATTTTACTGTTTAATTCATGAATCACATAATGTGATTTTGTGAAGGACCATCTTCATTTTCTCTACTTGCATCCAAAAACACTTTCTCAACCCTTTGCTCAGAAATTGCCCTTCTTCTGTGCCACATAAAAGACATCACTCATAACCCAGGTGTGATAAAAAGAGCAATCACAGTCTCTCTGATCACCACTCATGTACCCTCATGTCAATCATATTTTGTCTTTATGTTTCAATACATTTCTGCGGTGAGGTGGCTCTGTGGTTCCCACCCTTGTGGTTGACCTTGTTAGGCAGTCCCATAAATGCATAAAGAGCCACTTGATCTTCAACGGTTCATGTTCTCGTGCTTTATGTTCAGTACAAAAGAAGCCATGTTAAGTAGCGCTTCAGATTTTGGAGATGCATTGTGATGCTTCAGAAGTGTGCTATTTATACGAACACCCCCTGTGTGTCAACGCATCGCAGGATTTGTTTTAAGTCAGGCGGTAATCCACTGTATGTAAATACCCTTGTCTTTTGATGTTTTAATAGAATGCCAGTTTGAAGTCTGCTGCTACAAATATTAAACAAAAGACAGATGTTTAGTTTGCAAAATGTTTCTAAATGTGGCCTGCATTAATTATTCCTGCCTTAGGTTCTTGAGACAATGTTAAAGAGAGAACCTCTTGTCCATAAGGAGGACATTTTTTAGTACACATCCATTGCACCTTAAAATCTACTGAGCTGAGGTTGGAGTTTCACTTAGTGCTTATAGGGCATCAGAGGTGGCAAATGTACCACAAAAAGTTGTGTTTACACTGATTTTATAATGCACATAGTCTGCAATCACTTACACAGGAATCACAATAGCAGACAACAGTGTTTAATGTGCTGGAAAGTTTTGATTGATTGTTGATTTGTGTGCATGGCCTACAGAAAATAACAAAGTATAGACTGGTGCTGTGAGACATGAGTGCCAGTAAGCAATATAATGCAAGTTATAATGTTATAATGCAAGCACCTGGTGGTTTAATAAAGTACTCTATTAGTTTAGTCACAAAAATAATTAATTTCTCCATTGTTTGATTATGCTGTTTGCAATGCTTCATGGGATTGCAGTTCTTTCGCTCACTAAAACGGTTAAGTACACAGTCTTGTACCTTTGTCTTTTTGTCAAAAACTTTTTTGTAGAGTTGTGATTCACCTAGTAGCTGATTAACTTGGTTCATGGCTTATAACTTTTTAACAAAGACTATCTTAAAATACATGTGGGAAAAATGAATGAAAAAGAGGGCAGACACTGTTGTGCTCTATTCTAGATATGGTTCTGGCCCCTCCTTCAATGCTAGTGTATGGGATTTTTTTAACTCACGCAATAACTTCAGAAATCTGCATGATTTCAAGTATCAATTATGTCCCTATAAACAGTGGGAGATGCATTATGTGAGGTAATTTAATAGTGTTCTAAGTGCTAACTATGAGAATCAGTAATAGTGATGTTTGCCTTAGAAAGTACCACTAAAAATCATTAACTTAAACAATACAATTTTGATTTGTTTTTTTTTATAATATGTTTTTTGTTGCTGTTGTTGTTGCTATGGTCACATGCCCTTGAGAACAACCTCATTCTATTTTGAAATATTGAAAGGAACAGAGAGGTATAGGGGGATTTCTCAGCTTGACACAAAGTTGTTGTTAAGTGGCTGCTTCCCCCCATGCAGTGATTAGATCTATCTGCTGTGTAAATGAGTTCACAGCTTCACACCACATCACTCGCTTTTGGTGTTTTTTCTTCTTCATTCCACATATGAGTTATGTTGTTTAATTTCGCTCCCAAATACTTTCAAGTACAAAAAATGTTGCTAAAGCCAACTTGGATTTTTTTTTTTGTGTGTGTGTGAAAAGTCCCTTGACTCCACTGTTATCTTGAGATCCAGGGGGTTGCTAATAAGTCTATAAAACAAGAACGTGCTTCTCAACAGTCCAGGTGCTCACAGGACTTTCCCAGAAGAAGTAACCATTTCCTGATATAGAGCAAGCGATTTTGTACTAACCTTTCAGGTCTATTGAGCTAAAGAAAATAAGGGTCACTTTCCCTAGGACATCCAGCTAATCAAGCGATTCAGTTTTCATTACCTGCAAGCTAGCCACTTATTAAGTACAATTACACGGCAATTGTTTCATGCTGTCTCTCAGTGGGAGTGAGTGTGAGGGATATTATTATTTTTGCATATCACAGACGTGTGTTTAGCGGTAGCGTATTCTCACCTAAGATGAGTGAGAGACAGACTATTTTCACAAGGCATCAGATCATTTGAATGGGCCGGGATTCCCTGTTTCTCAGTCTAATGGGTTTGATGCAGTTGTGAAAAGCTCACGATCATGTCAGCAATAACACCAGACATACGTTTGTCGGCTTTGACTGATGATGACAATCGTATATCATTTATTGGCCATCTCATTCTGGTTGACACATTTGATAGTTCACTTAATCATCCTTGGCTGATTTACTAGTCCTCCTATGCATGCTGTTGTTCACAGAAATGACAGGTTCACATTTGAGTCTACGATGAGTTTTATGGTAAACTGATTCCAATTAAAATGGAAGTGCTTTTCCTCTTCCCTGTGGTCATTTGGATTGGAGACCTTTTGGGAATAGACTTCTTTTTTTTATCTTGTTTTTAAATCTGCAAGTTTCCATATTTCTAGGGCGTTAAAGAAATTAAATTTGAAATACAATTTGCCCCTGGTAAAAGTATTCCCATCTAAAATTTGTTGTAAATCAATATTTAATAAAGAGTATTAAAGAAGAGGAAGAAAATGAGGATGGCATCATGGGAGCTGAGTTCAGTTTTATGAGCATCATTTTCAAAGAAGAGCACCACAAATATCCACCCTCTCAAATTATGAATATATATCAACATGACAGCAACATGTGTACTGTGTATATAAATCTGTCTACCAATATCACTGTGTATATTTGTGAGTTTATTTGACTATATCTGGCAAATAGAGTTTATTGAGGGACAAGAGTCTCTCTGTATTAATAGGACAAATTAACACTTACTGTATGTGTACAATAGAAAAATTATTGAAATTGAAAGGACATTTCAATTTCTGTCGTGTATTATGGTTTTCCCCATCAATTTCCTTTTTTAGCATATTAATGTGTTGTTGAGTCATAAGACTAAAAACACCTACTACATCTCAATTCAAGGACCTCATGAAGGACATTACATTGAGTGTCATTCTAAATTATGTGTTTTAAACAAGTTGGAAGCTATTATCCTGATGGATTATTATGTTTACTTTTGCTCCAGGATTATGCTGAGAAGGGGAAAACCTTGGCCAAAGCCCTGGAGGACCTCAAGGCCAACTTCTACTGTCAGCTGTGTGACAAACAGTATTACAAGCATCAAGAGTTTGACAACCACATCAACTCGTATGACCACGCTCACAAGCAGGTAATGGGCCTGTTGTCTGCCCCTTGAGACTTCCACTGATGCAATGCATAGCAATAATAGAGTGTTTTAGAATATGACAACAGATGGATTTTTTAGCACACATGTAAAGCACAAGACAAATGACTTCCCCTTCGACTCAGAGTCAGTGGAGTGGAGGTGGTCTTATGGAGTTTTAATTTAGGAGGCCATAGATCAAAAGCAGGCAGGACAATTGGAAGTCCTAGTGCTTTGTTGTTGTTTCTTCGTGTTGTTTAACCCCTTTTCTCAGGACAACGTTAAACCTCTTTCCCAGCATGCTGCATAAACAAGTTAGTGTGCTAGATTTGTTGACCTGTTCTTAAGGACTGCAAATTGTTTAAGCCATAAAGGCAACATGCGTGAAGTTTTCCTGAGAATAGCTTAATAGTCTCATCCATTTCCAGATCCACTGCATTTGAATATTATACGCGTTTCAATATTATAAGTTAACAAAAGTGCTAGTTTGCAAACAAATCATAGAAAGCAACAAAAACATTGTATTTGCAGCACTGTTGTGCTTCATTCAGAAGTTAATTGACAAAAAAAAAACTTTCAACAAGTTTGAAGTTTAAAGGAGCATTTCACCCGTGGGAACATTAATCTTTATTGAAAGTGGGTCATATATGTAGTCGAAATGTAAAATAAATTTCGAATTTGGTGCCTTCTTGACCGAGGAAAGACAGAAAGTAACTTTAGTGCGCATTTGTATGAAAGACAACAACTCCCACAATGCAACACATTGCACAGCTCCGCAAGCCACTCCCACTAACAGCGAGGTATCCGCCTATCAGAGAAATCACTCTTCCGTCTACAAGGCTAGCTACCACCAGAGCTCGAAATTCATATCACACAAAATTTCTAGTTAGTTGGCGAACTCATTAGTGAATTACTCCTCATTTGTATTTCTTTCGAAATGGTGAATTATTGCATGATACCAGGATGTTCAGTCAGAACATATGCGGTACGAAACTAGGATGGTTCCCAACACAAACGTCCATGTCCTCGTCTGATTCAGCGATTTCATCCAGGAGAAATTGGCATCGTTGAAATTCTTTGCAGCAGACGGACTCTATCTCTGTGTCCGTAGGCGCACAGCGAGAGCACAGGCACGACCAGTCCGCCCCAGCTCGAGCCAGTCCGGGCTTCTCTTCCGCGACAGGCAGGTCTTCTGCCTCCTGTTCCTCCATCAGCCTCAGCTGCTCTTCGCTATATTGTGGCTCGTAAAAGTAGCCACGAACATCTGATTCGAGCATCAGACTTTCTAAATCCTCTTCTTCCATATCATATTAAGTACATTTCACCATTGTCGTAACTTTACATCTGGCTTCACAGCGCCTGTTATCTTAGCTTCCAAACAAGATGGAGGATCTTGTTTTTAGTTTCTGCAAGTGAAGTCCCACCCACTGATCTGTAATAGGTCTGTAGCGTGAGTGGGTCCCACCCCCTGGGAAAATGAGGAACGAGTGTTTGTAGTCTCAACCCCTCTACCAAGATATGGGACTTCCTGCTTAGAATGACGCAAAATGACGATTTTTACATCATTATAAGCAGGAACTGCAACACTGAAATCCTTATTTCTCCCATCTCAGGGAAAAATGAGGGAATAATGCACGACCATTCAAAAATATGACTGGGTTTCTAACGATACAAAGCTTAATGCAAATGGATGAAGTGTCACTTTAATGATGATGGATGGATGGATGGATGGATGGATGGATGGATAGATAGATAGCTAGCAGGGTGGAAGTTCACTCCATTTCCCACAATGCATTGCGTTGTTGAATTTGTTTAAATTGTAATTGAATTCTTCAATCCTGAGAAATTCTGCAGCAAACAAACATATCATAACTTCAATGCAGTTTCACACTCAGTGTATGTTGATTTAAGAACCGCCAGCATCCAAAAATAGCAGTATAACCTTTAATAGCAAGTTAAAGCTTTAATTCCACCACTTGTCCTGCTGTTTGATATCGGCCCTGACCCCTGTGCTCTGACTCACTCAGAAACTAAATGCATGGAGTCTCTGGGGCCTGCTGTGCTGTCAATAACAGAGCTCACTGAACTATTGACTGAACACCATCTACAAACCCTCCACCCATGACCTTGCTATTGAACACTGCAAAAGAAGTGAAATTAATGGATTATAAAGGAAAAAACCACTCCCCCTCACTCTTTGATATGGGTGCTACACTTGCTAGATTGTGTCATTCAGATGTGTTCGTCGCATGGCCTCAAGTTCAAGTTCAAGTTCATTTTATTTATATAGCACATTTTATAACAGACACTGACTGACCAAAGTGCTTTACAGAACTACAAAATTAAAAGACAATAATACCATGCATAACAGCACAACACAGATAAGTACAGCAAAGCTAAGTACAGCAAAGCTAAGAACAGCCTTAAACGGGAGTAGCAAAAACATTGTCGGACTTAAAATATTAAATAAGAAAACAGAAATGGCAAAAACAGTATCTGACTCATCAATAATAACACAGAAATGGCAGTATCAAACTTAGATAAAAAGGAAAAACAGTATCATACTCAAAGGAGAAATAGTAAAACGAACCAACCTTATTTATAGGCCATGGAAAACAAGTGCTTTTTTAAAAGTGACTTAAAAGAGATCCTCCTATCCTCTGCCTCCTATCTGCAGAGTTCAAACTGTTCTACAGCACAAGCACATGCTACCATTTGTACCTCCTCAATGAATGAGGTTGATGGATGAATAGCACAATTTCCCAGCAACCCTCTGAGGCTGGCAGAGCATGTCTGCTGAGAATATAATGGAGTATGGGAGACTCACGGACCCACAGGAATCCTAGAGCTACAGATAAGCCTGGTGTTCCTGTCAGTGTGTGAATCATCACTGCCAAGCCTTCACTGTCTGCCTTTGACTGGTCTCAATGTTGCTTTTAATTAAGAATACATGTCCGGTCAAAAAATTACTGTGTTAAAATTTTCATTCATTCTCAAGTGACCTGTCAGTCATGTCTGCCCCCATTGTACATGAAAGGATTTCACAGGGTATTTGCAGTACAGCTCTCTCACATCAGTCGTGCATCCTACTATAAATGATGCAACCACATCCAGTCATGTGAAATACAGGCTACATGCATTAATGGCTCATTCCAGAGCTTCTCTCACCAAATATATTAACAATCAATAAAGAACAGCTGCTCGAAGGAATGAACCTGAGAGTCAAATAAATATAGCCCACGCCAACCTGTTTGCTATTTTCTGCAAGGATGGCTGACAGTGAACCAGCGCAGCGGATCAGGCCTGAGTTTGCCCATACTGTGCCAGCAGAGAGTGACAAGATAGGTGCTGAAAGATAGAGGGCAGGTGCACAAAGAGACCCTATCCTGATGGGATCAAACTAGTTACCCTGATGTGCCCACTCCACACTGAGCAGCCCTTTAACATGACAAAATTATATCTGATGTGACCGCCTCGCATTCCCCTGACTATGAGCCCCAGCCACGGTAAATGCAATCACTGAAGCCTTCTCAAATAGGAGAGGTTACAGCGCCACTGAACTGTGTATAACTGTGCAACCTGAGTGGAATGCGTAATGTTGGGCCAGATGACTCTTCTTGGCTGCCTGGAGAAATCATCGTTGTTTTTACTCTCAGCTATCGCTAGCACGGAATCTAACTTGCCCAAGTACAACACATAGTCCGTCCTGCAATAAAAATGCTTTTCAAAAGGGCTTGTCATCTGTCTTAAAGCTAAGCATCAACTATTAGTGGATAATTGAAAGAAAGCTTTCAGGATTAATTGGATGTGATAACTGTTCTAGAGCTGGTTGTTGCTTGGAGACATCTAGTGCTTTCAAAAGGAGTGTAGTCTTTAAACACCCATAAATATCATATCCTTGTGAATTATTAATGAAAGTTAATTTAGATTATCTAACAGACCAAAGGGAGTGTACACTGCATGTACAGACGTAATCCTAATCGATACATCTCACTGCCTGAGATGCATACACGGCCTTAGCATCAGACCCTCGTGGCAGCTTCCATCAATCTTGCATTCAAAGCACAAAGCCTTTCAGACCAGGAAACAAATGCAAATTAGCATCACTGAGTTTTATCTAAAATAAATAGGACAATTTCATGGAGTTTAGCAACCTCATCCTCAGCTTCTTTTTATTTGCACAGAAAATGGATTTGATGAAACATAACATTGGTGTGCAAACACCTTAATTACCTTCCTTCTCTCTTGAAGAGATTTTTAATCTTTTTTGTTGTGTATCCCTCAATGTGTGATACACAGCGATACCCCAGTCTTCATAATGAAAGGTTGTTAAAGCATGGAAAAAAGATTCATGGTCTCAAAGAGGATTATTATTTAAATAGCTTTTGTTGCTTTGGCATAGTTGACATACTAAGATAGGTGAATGAATGAGAGATTCTTTGTCCCCCCTCAGAGGCTGAAAGAACTGAAGCAGAGGGAGTTTGCCCGCAACGTGGCCTCCAAATCGAGGAAGGATGAGAGGAAACAGGAGAGAGCTCTCAGACGCCTACATGAGCTTGCTGAACAACGCAGAGAGGTGCAATGGTGGGGGACGTTTTGTTAAATTGTTATTTCCATATTTATATACAATGTGCCAGTGTATACATATATAGAATGGGGTCTAAAAGTCAAGAAAATCTGCTCTTTTTCATTGATAATGTTCACTTCTTTGTATAACATGTCAGATGTTCTTGCTTCCATTGAAGCACATGAAGCACAATATGTAATTTGATTCTGAAGTCATTTTGGATACCACGGCACAATCATCTTGTTTCCCTGTGGAGTCCAATCATCATTATCACCCCCTTTTTTTGGTTAGTTAAAAGTGTAAATGAACCTGGCACATGCATTTCATGATTTTGTCTGTCTTTTCTTCCTCTTTTCTGATGCAGTGCCCCAGGAAGTGGTCCTATGTTTAAGTCTACCACGGTGGCAGTGGAGGGTTCTTTCAGGGAGTCCTGCTGTGATGATGCCCAAGAAGAAAACCACAGCTGTGCGGCTCAAGATTCAGGGGGTCAGATCCATTCCAGCAGTTGTGGCTTAGCTAGTAAGCAGTCACTGTGGCCGTACAATGGCAGGGCCAAAAAGCAAACTTTCAGACGCAAAATTGCATTCTCTTTTTCCTTTCCAAAGAAAGCGTCTGTTAAGCTTGAGTCATCAGCGGCGGTTTTCTGTGAGAGCATAGAGGAGGGATCGATGGAGCGGAGCCGCAGACAAAGACTCACAGCACCCCCTGTCGAGCTTGACCTCCCCAGCTCCCCCATGGAGGAAAAAGTACTAAATTGTGAGGAGGCAATTTACAGCACTGGCACACAGCAGGGCAAGCACTTCCAAGAAAGTGACAGCACCGGAAGTCAGGGGTCATCAGATATCCCTGTGGCGAGGGAGAGCCCCTCGTCAACGGCCTCAGATTTGTGTGCTTTGCTCGTTTACTCAGAGGATGTGCCCAGTCCTGCCGTCTCCCTCATAAACACTTCCCCCTTCCGTTTAAACAGTGCTGATATTGTTCTTGACTCTGAGGACTCTGTTGAGAGCCTGAAAAGCAGCATTGCTGAAAGTAAACCTGAGACCTCTGAGGATGTGACAGTAGAGGAGAACAGCATTAGAGAGGAGGGGCACTCAACCATCATTGAGCCTCCGGAAAAGACTTTCTCAGATGTGTCACCTAAGAATGATTCTGCTCAAAAACAAGAACAAGTGGAGGATGCAACTGCAAAGACAACTTCCCCTTTCACAAAACCCAGCCAGCCTTTTTTCTCTGTCCTAAGCAGAGATGGTAACACCATCTTCCAGTGGCCCTCCGAGATGGTGTCCTTCACAAGGACAGAGCCATCCCTGTCTTTCAGTTGTAACCCCCTCCATTTTGATTTCAAGAGGTCACGGATTAGAAGGTCTGCTGACACTCAGGAGATGACTGAGCTCAAAACTGATGAGGAATTATCTGTCTGCTCAGGTTTCAAATCCTGCCACTCTGACAAGCACATTGAGGAATCCACAGCCAGCCACAGAAACAGTCCCAGCGAAGGACCTGAAGGCAAGGTCAGAAAGTGTTATCAGTTTTCAAGTGACACAGAGAGTTGTGTCAGGCTGAAAACACATGACAGGTGTAGACATTCCAAAGATTGGATTCATGCAAGTAAGAGGGCTGAAAAGAAATTGCGGACCAGGGATCGACGTCATTACAGGAGCCACTGCAAAAGGAAGCGAAGGAGGCGGAAGAGGAGGAGAGACATATACCGGGAAACAGAGAGCAATATGGTGAAATCTAAGAAATTCCACAGACGACCTGAGTGTGTGGAAGGACTTGATAGCCAATTTAGAGGCACCACTTCACAGCAAGTGCATCCATTAGAGAAGTCAAAGCAATCAGCTCAAAATCAGACTGAGGACAGCAGCACAGCTCCCGTAGTTGAGGAAGGGGTGGGAGGCATGAGGCAGGAGGCAACAGCCGATGTAAACGGCTCAGCGGGCTGCATCATTCTCTCTGATGAGTTCTGTGCTGATGGTGAAAAGGTGCTTAGGAACAGCAGGGAAAAGCCTGACAATCCAACTGCAGGGGAGCTGACGACCATAGGACAGTGTTCTCGTAGCCAGGACGCATCTCACTCTCAGAGATCCAGTGCAGCCGAAGGGTGCCGAGAGGAGACACCTTCATCACCAGAGACTAACAGAGATGGACCATGTGAAGGACAAATTTCGAAAAAACGACGAACAGATTCTATAAGTGATGTAGATGAGTCTTACGACTCCTGTCAGTCGCCGACAGAGATTTCTGATGGGTGCTCAGAACTTACCTGTTGTATGCATGGGATTATGAGGAAAAGAAAGAGGCGGTCACATGTCCAAGATCAAACTCCATGCCTTGCAAAAGAATGTACCGCTGTTAAAAACAGTGTTCTGGAAGAAAAGGACAAAGCTGTGGAGGAGTCAAGCCTGAAATGCCTTGTTTTAAAAGGCGTGTGTGACAGCTCGAATGGGTCAGACCAAATCTCATGCAGTATTGATGATGTAGAGAGCAGTGTGGTTGGTCCTCAGACATTTACTTCCATTAGCAGTGCCCTGGGTCATACTGTGGTGGAGAGCAGTGACTGGCAACAGAGCGCCTCCTCTCAGATCAATGCTTCATGCACCAAGGGCAGTCTAACTCTACTAGAGACAGATTCAAAGCTCTCGGAAGAGCCAACAATGGAGAATAGTAACATCGTTAGTAGCGAGTCCAAGGCAGCACAAACGCACTCAAAGGACTGTAACAAGTATTCAGCAGCTGCTCAGGCCTGCCTGCTCGATGTGAGAGAGTTAGCCCTGCAGAGGACTGAAAAAGCTACTCACGACAAATCATGTCAGCACAGCATTCAAACCCCGCCGCAGAGATTTCACCTAGGCATTCAGGCTGAGGAGAAGTTGAGGGAGTGCTTCCACACCACCAGCAGCCTGTTCCAACCCTCTGCATCTTTTCAGGCCCCCTCAGAAAGCATGGAGAGACACTGTCTCCTGCAGATCCAGAGTCATGGACAGGTGCTACACCAGCAGATGTTCCCCACCAAGCTCAAATCTGTCCTATCCAGGCCTCATATGCCCATGTCATCTGCTGTCCTTCATCCAGTTCACCTGCCATCCTCCTTGCCTTCTGGCTCCATCACAATACGTCACACCATACTACAGCACCACACCGCTTTCCTGCCCCCACAACCTCCTATTTACCCCCAGGTAGTGCCTGTTTCTCGACTCCCCCTGGGGCCAGAGATCTGTCGGCCCACTGCACCTCCCTTCGTGACCCCTCAGCAGGTATCGGTAGTGGCACCCCCTAGTATTCACCCAATGACTGTGACGTTTCATGCCCTGCCACGACCTGCCATGTTTCCGCCCATGTTGCCCCCTCATCACACTGTCATTCCCCTTCAGCCTCTCTTCTAGCTGTGTGTAACAAAATGTTTTTTTTTATACTGCAGAAGTGAGAGAAACATCTGCAGCACTGCTCCCTTAGTAAGAATTTTGAGATCCTTGGGTAACATACAAAAGAGTTGTCTTTGCAGTTTGGGAAGGATGCTGTTTCTGTGCCATGTTGTCAGTAGAGATTCTTGCAGACACTTTTATTAGGAAATAAAAAAAATATATAACTCACCTACCTGATTAAGTCCAATACCTATTTTATTACGATTTGTTGTTAAGAAGATTAACAGATTTTAATCATCTCAAAGACCATCGTTTTGTTGGATGAAGAGCAGCATGATCATTCGGAACACGATTTAGGTGCACATCTTTGTAAAAATAAATTATAAAATATTATAAATACATATATATCTACGCTTTAGTCTAGATAATAACAAAATACGGTTATAATAATAATATATACAATAACAATAGAATATATGATGGTTGCATATATGTAGTGATATGAATACAGGAAGTCCTAAAGGGTCAAAGTGTTATTATGTGCCGTTTACAGAGCTCCATAGTAAACCTGCAGAGAATTGATGTAACACAGACATTCTTCATATGTGACAGCATTTAAAATAAATCACACTGGCACTAGTGTATGATAATAATTACTACTTTATTAATTATTTAATGCTGCTGTACCTGTCAAAGGCTAGCGGAATGCAGCAAAATAGCGTTATGCACCATGTGCTATGACAGCATTGTGTTGAACACATACATAATGCTCATGTTTATGAGTAGTTTTTATGCAAATCAAAATGCCCATAGCATGTAATGGGGAAACTGAATGTCCCTGTTGAAAGCTGAACTGAATGGGAAAATTATATTTCTTATTTAGCTAATTATGATCAACCTCAGTGCAGTGAATAAACAAACAGAATTATGGTTAAGTTCAGACTCTTCTGAACTTAACCATAAGTTCATATGTGTTGATATGAATGTGTTATGTGTGGTTTAATATGTACTTCAAATTGTAGATCTTACATGCTGTTGCCTAAAATATTTGAAAAGAAGCACAAAAATTACCAAGTGCAAATCCATACATGGGTGTTTCCTGTATCCCTCATATTGTAACCTGCTTGGATTAGGAGAACATAGACTAGATCTATCTGTAGAACATGGAGTACCCTGCCCTGTAGCAGTTATTGAAGGATTTTTATTATTCCTATATATATTTTTATCCAGTGTGTAAATCTGAATGTTTACATATCCAAAAACGACCAATGGCCTGCCTTGTGGAGCTAAAGTTAACATTAACAGTTATTCAAAATAAGCATATACAACTAAGGCAATTCCCCTTCTCCATTCATTAATATTATTGGTTTGATTTACATATTGCATGTAAAAAATAAAAATATATATTACAAGCCTTGGTGATAAAATTCTGGTAATATGATTAATTCTAACAAATATTTAACTGAACTTTATTGAAATCCTGCTTCAGGGTAACTTCAAAACAGAAGTGTGGTTTTGTTAGCAAAGCATTCAATTTCTCCTGCTTGCATCAGATGAAAGAAGAGACTAAACTTAAGAGAAGGATTCATTTACTTATTTAAAATACTAACTTCTAAGACACTTGAATCCAAAAGCAAGTCAAGTTAGCTATAAGAACAGTTAAAATGCTGTGTCTTTGAATTCTCACAATCCTTTCATTTTCAAAGGAGATGTGTTGAACTGGAATTAATGACTTAGTTTTGTGGATTTTGCAAATAGCCATATGGAAAGTAGACTGTACTTAATTCTTGATAATTATGCTCAACCATATGTTTTTTTTTTTTATATTAGATATCTTTTTATTTAAAACAGAAAAATGAATCAAGGCTATACAGCTCCACAATAATATTGCACCACTGCTAGTGAACAGGACTCAAGGTTATTTAAAAATAATCAATAATGACAACATTAATAAATATTAACAGGTAATAGCTGTATGCAATGCCTAATGAGTAAATATTAATAATGAATCTGTTAATGTGAAGTAGCCGATTCTATTAAAAATGTCGCAGTGGAGGAATTTAAGCAGAGCTGCAGTCTATTTAGTTTTTTTTCTGGATATCCTAAAATAAAGTAATTTCATTACTTAATATTCAAATTTGCATTGAAATGAGGTGGTATATGAAAATAAAAAGTGGTGTAGAGAAAGAGAGAGACTGGTGTTTTTTTGTAACATCTGTTCAACAAAGCCCTAAATACCACCAGATTGCTCCTTCTTAATTCATGTTGATTCTTAAACCCTAAACACATAGGAAATTGTGTAAATGCACAATGTTAATGTTTTTTCCCCGCAGTCAAAATTGTATATGCTGTAAATCAGTACTATTTATAAATCATGTAATATGTAATGTACATGTACATATGTTTTATGTTTTTATTGTGCCAGGTACCCTGTATGTATGAATTATTTAGATAAGATAAAAACAACTATGTTTTTTACGCCACTTTGCCAACTGAATGATGCTAAAGTACTATGTAATAAAACTAAGAAACAAGCACTTGCTTTCATGTGTGTCCATTTAAAATGTGTTTTTGGGTTCACCACACACTCAGGTGAAAAAAGTCCACAGTATATGACTACAAACACACTGGAAATGCATGCTTTTTGAAGCCGGGGAAAATCCAGGATTTTTGTCACTGCTAGGAAAGAACTGTTGAATATTTCATTTTAAGGTCTTTCACAAGCGATGCAGAGGTTATTGAGTGAGACAGCCGTGGTCATTTTCTAGCATCTTTGAGGCAGTGTTAGACCATCGGAAGCTTGAGCTTCTAGTACGCGAGGCTTCAAATTCACACTCTAGTCGGCAGCTTCCTGCAGCAGCTCTCTGAGAGAGTGACATCATTATGCAGAATTATTCTGCCATCCTGTATGAGACTGATTAGCTCAGATGTTCCGCTGTTATTTCCCCTCCAGTCCTTGAATCACATCTCTCCAAGGCTCCACTGTTGTTAGACAGCATTACCTTCTTTCTGCTCAGCTACAATCGCAGGCTCTCTGAGCCATTTTGTGTGCCGACCTTTTTTTACTCAAAACAGCACTCTGTAGATTTCCTCATACTTTGTGACTCATAGGCCCAGTCACAGCACTCCCTTGTGCCATTTTGTTTCCCTGGAACGGATGCAAATGATTTCTGCACCCGCTACCTCTATCCCACAGAGCTAAAACATGGTCTTCCTGCTGTCTACACTACTGTTCAAGCACCTCTCCCTGAGCCTGGACGACCCGGATGATGGCTGTCGGGCTCGTGTACTTGTGAGAAATAAGCTAAACAATAATGTCCATACTTATTTCCTTTTTGCATACATTGACATGCAGCATTTACATAACGCCTTTGTTATATAAAAGCACCAAATTGCAACATTTTGCTATCTAAAACATTGTTTTTCCTCGGAGCGTATCTTGCCTGCAGACTTATGGACCATCTCTTTACAAACACCCACGTACGACACTGCCTCTCACAGCCAGGGATAAACAAATGCCTGGCTACCCTCAGACAAAGGGATTCTCTGCAATCTGAGCATTGTACCGGTCTAATCATGATTTCGTATTCATCAGAATCGGAGCATTATCGTAGTCATCTTGTTTGTATGTTGATGAGAGTCTCACGTTCAGAGGATGGATTCTATATTGGGGATGCAATTAAGAATCTAGGCATCTCATTTGTGTCGTCTCATTATCCTTTTTGTTTGTTGCCTTTCTTTTTATTTTCCTCGCAAGGTCAAGGAAATACACAAGAGAGTGATGCAGGAAACTGCAAAACACACAGACTCACGCAGGACTGTCAAGCTGTTAAATAAAGTTTAATTAACGCTTCCATTCTCTTAGAGCAGGTTTTTATTACTAAACGAAGATGAGCTCCTGGATAATTTTACCCTCATTATTATAGAATGGAACAATAGTCTGTGTGGCTCTGAATGGCAAGAGAAGCATCTGAATTAGGGACTAAACTATTAAATCTGGCTTCAGTTTTTATTAGACACCATCTGTGGTGTGTATTAAAGTCTGACCTCAAGTGAAGCTCTTTGTAGCTTTTCTTCATAGGGACTGCATGGGACTCTTTAAGTGCTTGTGTTACAGCGAATCCCACAGTAAGTCAAATAAATTGTCAAGAAAGTTATTGCTAACCTCAATAAGAGCCGATTCGACAGTAGCAAGCTTACAAATTTCACTGCCTGAAGTCTCTGCATGAAAAATGTATAGCGTATAAAGAAATATCAAATACTATAAACATCTAAACACATTCAAGGATCATGGTTCTAGGCTAATGAATATGAAAAGCCATGACAGGCCAATTATTTTACCAGGGCTAAAACATGTTCTTAGACAGAGCATGAACTGGATTGCCTATTACCCATTTACCCATGTAAAATCACTGACTTATGTTCAGTAAAGACTTACATTTATGATAAGTAATTATTGGAATAAACAATTCTTCCACCATATAGTTGATTGTAACAGTAGGTGGTTCCTAACTTTGCACAATAATATACAGCACTGAACATAGAACACAGAACGCAGAATATAGATTATATCGAATAAATGTATAGTGGGCTATATAAATATTAGATTTGGTAAGGTCTTTGCTAACTTGAGATATGTAAAAATGTTTTCTGAATCAGAATTTAGCTAACTTTTAGTTTTACTATATTAGTTATCTATCAGTTTTATAATTTGTCACGCAGCAAAAAATAAATAAATAAAGTGTACTGTATATCATATTGCCTGTGTCATTCTCATAAAAAATGAGCATATAGACCATAACAGTAAATGCTTTTGCAATTTATTTGAAGTGGATGTATAATTATTTGATGTGTGATCAGATCAGTAGGTTTTGAAGTGAATCTTTTGCAGCTTGTATGATTTGTTACAGAGATACACATATTCATGCTTTCTTTAGTTTGAATTGACTTTAACTAAGTTTCTTATTTAGTAGTTCAAACTGTTAGTAACTATGGCTGTGTCCGAATCCCTTTTCTATATGAACTTAATTTTATGTAGAACTTACATCTGAACTGTTTATGAAGTACATGGTTACACAGGTGTGGTATACTGTATATTCTACATCTGCTACAGTATGTTTTTTTTGTGAATTTTTTTTTTTAATTTAGTTTCATACTAACAGACAGAAAATAGAATAAACAAGGCATATACATGTACAAAAAATACATTATACACTACCTCATTCCCTCACTCGCTCAACCCAAAAACTACGTAAGCACACCCACCCACACACATATATACGCAAACAATACAAACAAAACTAACACAATTCTACATTTATCGAAACCCTCCCTACTGAGTGATCTACCATGTCTCCCTCCCCCTCTCGGCAAGAAATTCAGTAACTTGAAGAGCTTCCGACCAAGATCTTAAGGTATTTTCCTTAGCACCGTGAGACCGTGCCACAGAGAGCTCTAAAGTAAGAATATCTAACAGCAAGTTCCACCAATGATGTAGTGAAGGAGTATGTGGTGGTTTCCACCGTATAACCAGGATTTTCTTTGCAGCAGTTAGGCCAGAAAGCCAAATTCTTTTTTCATGCACAGACATCAGACCTCGAGAGTTATCATTTAACAAGCATAATACGGGACAGCAATGAATCTCTTTACTGAGAATTTCAGATAAAGATTTACTAACTTGTGACCAAAAGGACTGTACTTCAGAGCATTCCCAAAACATGTGAAGATTAAAGCTGCAAGCAGCATTTAGCGGGGTTCGAGCATTTAAAGGGTTAGTTCACCCAAAAATTATGTCACTCTACCGCATGGTGTTGCCATATGGCAACATACTCTTTGTGTTCATTTCATTGCCAATGTTTCTTTAAGAAAACATTCTCGTGTTTTTTGTTGGAATGAGAAGACCTTAGTTTAGCCAATGATTGGCTTTGGTTAAGTCACATGACATGTAATTTTTTTCTGTGGCGCGATTTTTGACAGACTGTCGTCTCTTGTCGGTAGTTGCTGAAAGCAATCTAAAACGTCAGTAACAGACAAGGACCATCCCATATCACATACACAAAAAAAAATCAAAACATCACCTCAGTTAGGTTATGATGACATATTCACCAAAATAAAAGTTTTTATGAAATAAGTTTTTGGTAAATCGATCAAATGTCTGTGTTGCCAAGCGGCAACACTGTGCAATAGTGGAATGACATTATTGCAAAAGTTTAGCTAGCTAGACAGGTCAGCTGCAATCTGTTAAGCTGTAGCAATAACAACATTAATGCTAGTGATATAATGTTGATTAGTCATAGGTTAAGGACTGCCAATATGGAAAGCTGTTTGAACTTTTATTCATTTCCAGGATATGAATTCTTGATATCTATAATTGTATTTTCACTAGTAAAATGTCACCATAGGCTGCCATTCAAAATCAATTGTTGATATCAAGAATTGATTTCTTACTAGTAGAAATATAATTTTGATATCAATCATTTCTTTGTTAGTAAATATGTGAATTCCTGATATCAATAATTCAAATGTCACTAGTTAAAATGTCTATTCTTGATATCAATAATTGAATTGCTACCAGTAAAAAAAATCATTTTTGATATCTGAAAATCTGATATCAATATTATTTTAGATATCTAAAATGTCTAAAATTCTTACTAGTAACAATCACATTCATGATATCAGAAATTAACATTGTCACTAGTGAAAATTAAATTATTGATATCAAAAATTGCCATTGTTATAGTAGAAATCTAATTCCTGATATCAATAACTATCATTTTAACTAGTAAAAATGTAATTGTTGATATTAAGAATTAGTATCCTGGAAAATAATACAAGTTAAAACGGCTTGCCATACTGCCAATGCATTTGTAGGCTATTATGAAAAAAAAAATCAAATTTAAATGGCTTTTTTTTTTTTTCTAAAAAAAATTCCACTGTTGTATGTTGTTGCCGTATGGCAACATATCATAAGGGACCTTAAAATAAAAAAAAATCTAATTTTCTTTTTACAGCACTTCAAGTTAAGTCAAATATTTTTTTCTATAGGTCTATCATAATGCGTGCGGTATGACTCACCCTCATGTCCTTCCAAGCCCGTAAGACCTCCGTTCATCTTCGGAACACAGTTTAAGATATTTTAGATTTAGTCCGAGAGTTTTCTGTCCCTCCATTGAAAATGTATGTACGGTATACTGTCCTTGTCCAGAAAGGTTAGAAAAACATCATCAAAGTAGTCCATGTGACATCAGTGGGTTAGTTAGAATGTTTTGAAGCATCGAAAATACATTTTGGTCCAAAAATAACAAAAACTACGAATTTATTCAGCATTGTATTCTCTTCCGGTTCTGTTGTCAAGCCGCGTTCACGAGTCCGCAGTGACGCTGATGACGTAAGACGCTGCTGACGTGTTATCTGATGTGTCCGTGTATTTGGGTTCAAATAAATATGTCTGGGCAAAAAAATTAAAGTCTTCCTCTGTGTCGAAATCCTTAGACATGTTTGCGAAGATTGTTTTGTTTACAGCGTGCGTCTCCCTCAGACTGTAAACGAAGCTCGGGCGCACTGATAACACGTCAGCAGCGTCTTACGTCAGCGGCGTCACTGAACGCGGTTTGACAACAGAACCAGAAGAGAATACAATGCTGAATAAAGTCGTAGTTTATGTTATTTTTGGACCAAAATGTATTTTCGATGCTTCAAAAAATTCTAACTAACCCACTGATGTCACATGGACTACTTGATGATGTTTTTCTAACCTTTCTGGACAAGGACAGTATACCGTACATACATTTTCAATGGAGGGACAGAAAACTCTCGGACTAAATCTAAAATATCTTAAACTGTGTTCCGAAGATGAACGGAGGTCTTACGGGCTTGGAACGACATGAGGGTGAGTCATTAATGACATAATTTTCATTTTTGGGTGAACTAACCCTTTAAGGCCATACGGCAATTTAGTGAGTTTTCGTTTAGGATTTATATGCTTTTAAGTGTTTTTTTTTTGCCATACCCATTTTCTAAATGATCCTGTTATAGCTACCCAAAGGGTTAAGTTAAACTTTTTTTGACAATTATTGATCTAGAGACTCCAGTTAATTGTACTGTACTGCTTTGGTTCTGATCGGGCAAAAAAACCTAGACTAGTTTGCAAAAGTATGTTTTTAACATAATCGCAAGTATTTAATGAACAAATTGATTGACAGCAGTGGTTCTTCAGGCAAAGTTGTTCAGTCTGAGGAGATCTATCAAATGATATGCATCACGTGATTACAGAGCCGCAAAACTCGTTAGCGCCAACTAGTGGCCGATTTGTTTAAAAAATCTTACAGACCTCTAGGGTCATGAGTCGAACATGCCTACCGAGTTATGTTCCGATAGGCCTCTGTTAACCTTGTCTAATAGTTGCCCAAACTTCACTGGCTAATGGCAGCCATGTTTTTCGAGATACGCCAATGTCCTCATAGATATACATGGCACCTTGGACCAAGACACTGCATGCCAATTTTCAGGTCAATCAGACTAACGGTCAGGTGGTTATAGCCCTTTTCATGTTTTTTCTTGTTATAGCGCTACCATGAGGTCAATCATCGCGATTGTTTTAAAGTGACCAAAGTTTGAGCCCATACACGTGTACCGAGTTTGGTGAAAAATTCTCAATTCGTTCACGAGTTATAACCATTTTAGTAAAACTGACTCCGCCTAATTCAAACGTTTTACCGCCCCTTAACAACCGTGAATCGAAATTTCAACTTTTTTTCCGATAATTATTAATATTCAGAATCCAGAGAACATTTCGGCACTAGTTTGGTTCCGATCGGACAAAAAACCTAGGACTAGTTCGCAAAAGTAGGTTTTTGACAAAATTCAAAATGGCTGATGATTTTCCCTGGTGGAAATCGGAGATATACGTTTTGTCCATCTTGAGCCAAGGATTACAGTGATACAAGACATTTGAGTCTAAGATAAACGGTCGAGTTATGCGCAATTTCATACTTTTGCTTGCTGTAGCGCCACCTATTGGCCAATCGGGGTCATACTTTGATAGGTTCTCCCCAAATTGAGGACTACCATCTGGCCGAGTTTCAAGTCTCTAGGCCTTACAGTTTGGGCTGCACGATACGTTTTACGGCGGAAAAATAATAATAAAAACCCTTACAATTACAATAGGGTTTCAGCACTTCGTAAGTACCTATACTGCCCTGTGAACACAGTTGACAGAGCGGAGCTGACTCTAACTTAATCAAATGTCTAATGCTGGGCGTTAAATAAGTTCTATATACAATCTTAAGTGAATGGATCGATGATTAGGATTTTTTGAAGCTTGGTTAATATTATTCCAAATAGTTTTCCAAGCTATTGTAGGGGATATTAAACTATAATCATTTTGCCAAGTTTTTTGAATTGTAATTGGTTTATAAGAACTTTGCATTATTTGAGAATACATTGTGGATACAATTCCCTTAGTATTTACATTGTACAGTTGATTTGTAAAGTCATGTTTCGAAAATTTAGAGTCCCATGGGACTCCCAACACATTCTCATCCTTTGGCGTCATATAGGTGACGCCATGACATTTTGTCGAAATCTTACGCACATGGCATCCTTTAGCGTCAATATAACACGCACTGTTATGGGTAGGTTTTGGTCTGGGGTAGGGTTACGGTTATGACGCCTTGGGATCTGCGTCTCATATTGACGCTAAAGGATCCCATGTGCGTCGGATTTAGACGAGCGTCACCTGTATGACGCCTTGGGTTCTGCGTCTCATATTGACGCTAAAGGATGCCATGTGCGTAAGATTTCGTCGAAATGTATGACGCCTTGGGATGAGAACGGGCTGGGGACTCCATATGCCTTTAGAGCAGAATGAAGCTGCAAATATATATAAAAAAGAACTAGCTAGAGTATGTTGTCATTGTCCTTTGACCATTGTGATCTTTGACCCACTGGCACAGGTAAGTTTAACAAACGGGTAGAAATCACACTGAGAAACAATGAACCGGCACAGGACAGCAAACACAAGGGGATTAAATAGGGAGACTAATGATAACATAACAGGTGACACAGATTAATTAATGATGACTAAACAAGGGTAACAAGGGGGCGGGGTAGGTGACGAGACAACGCAAGCACATGGCCCAAACACAAGGCCATGTGCTTGCACACAAAACACGGGTCTGTCATGATCCTGCCTCAAGACTAAGGAAAATCAAGGACACGAGGGCAGAATCATGACACATACTGCATATAGCAGGGAATGTATTGCACTGTTTCAGTCACTTCAGAGAGCCGTGGACATTTCCCCTGTGATGGGAAAGAGGTCACAGGATGTTAAAAATCTGAATGGTTTGTGATGGCTATGAATTGCCTAGTTGCTCTCATGACACAGGCTATCTTCATACTGGCCCCAATGACTGTCCCCTTAGACATTTTATTGATCCTGCTGTCACTGATCTAAACGCACCGCACGGGTACTGAGATGATTTCTGTCAAAATAGGGGTCAGAGGCTAGTAATTTCACTAAGCTTTTCAATAGAGAGGCCTGAACCTAAGATGACAATATTATATATACATATACATATACATATATATATATATATATATATATATATATATATATATATATAATATTGTTAAAAAAATTTGGTAAGATTTCTTTATTTGCTTTAAAAAAATACAGTCAAAACAGAAACACTGTTAATAAAAACAGCAATACTTCAATCTGCATATGGTCCTTAAGAAATCATTTTAAAATGCTGATTTAGTGTTAAAGAAATGTCTCGGTTACGTATGTAACCCTCGTTCCCTGAGTAGGGAACGGAGACGTTACGTCGAATGATGACGAAATGGGGGTTTCGCTTAGAAGCCTATCACCTTCGAGTGGGTCTGCGGAATTTGCATAGCGTAACTCCGCCCCACCTCGTGGGTATACAAGGAAGAACGCTAGCAGAATGCAGACATGTTTCCCTGCTGATGAGCCAAGTCTGAGCTCGGCGTTCCAGCGGAACAGCGGAGGTGGTAGGAAGACCTAACGTCTCCGTTCCCTACTCAGGGAACGAGGGTTACATACGTAACCGAGACGGTCCCTTTCGTAGTCACTTTGAGTTACGTCTAATGACGACGAAATGGGGGTACCAGTCTAATCACGCCACCTCTCGGCTGTCTTCCAGTGCCCTGCGTAAGTGTAAGCTCCCTGTCGTTTGACTGGCACGGACGAAGGACTCCCACTTAACACAGTATTACCAAGGTACACTGGGAAGCATATCTCAGTAGAGATAAGCAACCATGCCCGCCCGAAGGGAGGTCTTAGGAATACACGTACGGCCTGAGAGGGTAGCATATGGAAGAACACTGGAGTGTCCAGCCCGTAGGGTGGAATCTTTCAACTCCAGGAGTGGCAAGGTGGCTTGCCAAGGAAAAGACACATGCTCAGGGAGGCTTACAGTGGAAATACACACGTGGGGGTCACCTAGCGGGGGGACCATGCACGTGGAGGCACCTAGCCAACTGCGAAAGCTGCCAGGGGCATAACCTTGGCGTTGACGTCAACAGTGCGGGAGGAACTCAGGGCTTCTCGGGGAAACTCACCTGAGGAGAATATCGCACATATCCAGTCCTTTATTAGTATTAGCTCCTGCCAGTCAACTGCTTCAGGTCACCGAAATTCTAAATATAACACCAGAGCAGTGTTAATTTCGTTAATGAAAACTATGATGAAAAATGTTCGTTGACAACCTTTTTTTCCCTGACTAAGACAAGACGATGAGAGACGACACACACGTCATTAAACGATAACTGTGACTATATCAACACATGCAATATCGTTGACGAAAAAAGACGAGCCTGAAATGTGTTTCACGAGTTCACACTTACAAATGATCAGAGAATAGATGGTTATGCGTATTTGGCGTGCTGTCCGGGGGGAGGGCTCCGAGCTCGGAAATTGGGCCCGAACCCAGAGTACCCCCCCCCCCGTATCTCTGTTTAGGAAGATAACTAGGCAAGTGTGAGGAGATAGGGTGGTGGAGGGATGCTTAAAACTGTCGAGGAATATGGGTGAGTCGACTGAGTATATTTAAAGGCTTTACTCGTGCTGATTGAGTGGACCTGTTGATTACTGATTGCTGACAGCTGGCTGGAATGACTTGATTGTTTGATCATTAGAACGTCTTCCTCCCGAACCTTGTTAATAAAACATCAATTCACGAGTTCACACTTACAAATGATCAGAGAATAGATGGTTATGCGTATTTGGCGTGCTGTCCGGGGGGAGGGCTCCGAGCTCGGAAATTGGGCCCGAACCCATAGTACTCCCCATAAAGCAAAGTGAATAAAGGACAGCCGCCTGCTTAAAGACCCCCCGAAAAGAGCGCAGAGATTGGCGGGCTGGCATTTCAAGGAGAGCCTGGTTGTTTGGCTGGGAGAGCTCTCGCAGCGTCCGACGGGAGTTCAATGCTTACGGTGTCGGACGGGTAAGTATGGATGTTCGAACTGGAGGCTTCTTGTGGCAATGGTCACGGCATCGGAAAGGGTAAGCCTCACCAGTCAGGAAAGAGAAAAACATAGATGCTTGACTGGGAGGGTTTGGCTACGTCCTCTGGGAGATCAATACTCGCTAGACGGAGGAGGAGGAGATGAAGATGCTTGACCTGGGGAACTCTCGCTGTGTCCGCTGGGAGATCAATACTCGCTGGACGGAGAAAGAGAAGAAATAAAAACTCTACCGGGAAGGCTGTCTCTGGGTCCGCTGGGAGATCAATACTCGCTGGACGGAAAAAGAGAAGAAATAAAAACTCGACCGGGAAGGCTGTCTCTGGGTCCGCTGGGAGATCAATACTCGCTGGAAGGAGAAAAGAGAAGACATGGATGCTCGACCGGGAAGGCTCTCGGTGTGTCCGCTGGGAGATCAATACTCGCTGGACGGAGAAAAGAGAGGACATGGATGCTTGACCTGGAAGGCTCTCGCTGTGTCCGCTGGGAGATCAATACTCGCTGGACGGAGAAAGAGAAGACATGGATGCTCGACCGGGAAGGCTCTCGCTGTGTCCGCTGGGAGATCAATACTCGCTGGACGGAGAAAGAGAAGACATGGATGCTCGACCGGGAAGGCTCTCGCTGTGTCCGCTGGGAGATCAATAATCGCTGGACGGAGAAAGAGAAGACATGGATGCTTGACCTGGAAGGCTCTCGCTGTGTCCGCTGGAAGATCAATACTCGCTGGATGGAGAAAGAGAAGACATGGATACTCGGAAATTATTATTATTATTTATTATTATTTATTTATTTATTATTTTTTTACCGATGAGGATTTGGTGGGCTTTTTTGATATGGAAACGATTAGTTCTGATGTAGGTTTGGAACGCGTCTGAGGACCATCTTCCAAGCGCTTGGATCTGCTGTTGGGAGAGGCCTTTTTGGGCTGCTGAGGTTGCTGCCCCGATGCGGAAGGAATGGCTGGAGAAATTCTCTGCTGGGATGCCTGATAGTTGGAGAACAGATTTTAGGTGTTTTTGGAACCAAAAGCGTGTCACGGGTTTGTTAGAGTCGTCTATGAACAGGGGTTCGAGATGGGATTTAGCATGAGAGTTTCTCAGTTGGAGGTATGCTAGTATAGTTTGGAAAGGTTGAATTGGTGACGAGAGGTTGAAAATATATATGAAGTGGCCTTTTTTGGTTTGGTCTGTTTTGCTTTGTTTGATCAGAAAAGAGATAGTTTCGCTGTCAAGCACTGAAAGATCTGAGATGTTTGGGTGGATTTTTGGGTCGAATCTGGAAGTGATAGCCAGTTCAGAGCATCTTAGGAAACCAAAAAAAGCTAGAATAAACATGGCGTCGAGTGTGCGAGAGGTATTAAGGATCCTGAGCGGAGGGTATGAATGCATTTAGTAAGAATATCTAACGTTATGGGTTGTCTGGTGTCCGGGCGGGTGGGCTGGGATCGTTGGATGCCTTTAATTAAGAGGGAGGTTTGTGAATTATTTATCTCCGGTGAGGGGGCGCCGTGAATCAATTTGTTAAAAAATTGGATGCCGCTTAAGTAACTTTTGATGGACCCGACTTGGAGGCTCTTAATGCTGTTAAGGTAAGAGATGAAGGAGGTAATTGTAAGGAGGGAAAAATCAGGGAATGGCGTGTTGTAAGAAAGGTGGAAGGCTTTAAAACATCTCCATGCGGTCACATAGGATTGGAGAGTTCTGGGGGAAACTGCTTGGAGAATGGTGTCGAGCGATATGTTGAGGAGGGATTTTTGCGGGTGGGTTATGGGAATATTAATTCCGAATAATGAGGTACTGTAGTTGGTAGCTTGTCTGCCTCTGGAGCCAGCATCCTGAATTTCTGAAACATAAAGCGAGACAGAGAGTCAGCAATTTGGTTTTTTGACCCGGGGATGTGTTTAGCAATTAAGATAAATTGGTCACATGCTGAAATCCAGATTAGACGTCTTAGAAGTGGCATCAGTGCGGGTGAATGGGAACGGCCTTTATTAATGCACTGGACTGTAGCTTCATTGTCACAATGCACTACGATACTGCTAGCAGTCCATTCTTTCCCCCACAGGAAGGCTGCTACTACGAGAGGGTAGAGCTCGACTAATGCGGATGACTGTAGCGTGTCCTGTATTTGGGGGGGCCACGTAGACGCGAACCAGCGTCCTTGGCAGAACCCCCCAAAGCCGACTGAGGGGGCTGCATCTGTGAACAGCTGGATGTCGATGGGGGAGGAAATTAGATCCTTATAGAAAAATGATAGGCCGTTCCACTGTTTAAGAAAAGTTATCCATAGCCTGAGTTCGTCGTGGCATGCTGGAGTTAGGGAAATGAGATCCTCTAGTGCGTGAACTGAAGACGCGAGAGAAAGGAGATGAGAAATGAAAGGGCGGCCTTGTGGAATAATGCGCATGGCGAAGTTTAAGTGGCCGAGCATGGATAGGAGTTCGCGTTTGGAACACTTTGAACTGTCTACGAGGGTAGATGAGATGAGGATTATTCTATCGATTTTTTCCTTGGGCAGGGAGGCCTGGTATTTAACTGAATCTAGCTTAATGCCAAGGAACTCGATGGATGTGGCGGGACCCATGGTTTTTTTCTGGGCGATGGGAATTCCGAGCTCGGCAAATACTCTTTGAACTGTGAGGATCTGGGCTGCTGGAATGGCGCCGGGAGGCGAAATTATTAGAAAATCGTCCAGCAGGTGAATGAGGTGAGGAATTGCGTAATTGTTTGACAAGATCCAGCAAATGGCTTCAGATAGCATGTCAAAAATTTTGGGGCTGCTTTTGCATCCAAAAGTTAAGCGTACGGCGAAATAGAATTTCCCATGCCAGCGCACTCCGAATAAGTGCCATGAATCCGGGTGGATGGGCATCACTTTAAAAGCCAAAGTGATGTCAATTTTTGCGAGCCAGGCACCCCGACCCACAATTTTTATGAGGTCGACTGCGTGATCTACGTCGTGGTATTTGAGAGAAAATTCGTCGAGTGGGATCAGGCTGTTAATGCTTGGGAACAGGGATTTATGTGGAGCTGACAGATCGACTATGAGGCGTTTCTTACCTGAAAACTTTCTCGTAGCCACTCCAATGGGGCTAATGCGAAAAACTTTGAAAGGAGGCTCGTCAAAAGGGCCAATCATGAAGCCTGACTCGACTTCTTTTTTAATCAGGTTGTCTACCACGTTGGGCTCGGCGAGAGCCAATTGGAGATTATCGCAGATTATGTTTTGGGAGAGCGGACAAACCACTCCCGGTTTAAAACCGTGTTGTAGGCCAGACAGCAGATATTCAGTGAAGTCAGAGTCCGGGTGGTGAGCTAGTTCGATAGAAAGGCGAGAAATATTCACGGGAGTCGATAAATAATTTTTTGACAGGGCATACAGGACGGGCATGAGCACCGCCACAGAAGCTGCATATGTGCAAGTACCGACAACGCTGCCTGGTGCACTTGCCGATATTAAAATTGTTGCAAGGCTGTTTGCTGTCCGTAAGTGCTCTGGAGCGGAAATTAGCCTCGTGTGGATATGGGTTGCTAGTCGCCGGTCTTGGTGTGTAGCTGGTGGATTTGACTGGTCCCGTTTCCGGGCATGGAGGAACGGAGGGGTTAACTTGAGGGCACGATATTGTGGAATGTGCCACTGACCTGCAGACCGCGCAAGAAATATTCCTGCAGCCAAGGAAAACTCAGCTGTGCAGGTCAGTGTCTAGTGCTCCCCAGTATGGGCATTGGTTCCACTGTGAAACCCTAACAGCATTTTGCTGAGAAGAGTTTGTGATATGTGTAAAAGTGCCCTCCCCCGTAGGACAACGCGAGCTCGGCTATCAGCGCTAAATAGTCGTTCAGTTCGCGTCGCCTATGAGGGAAGGCTGAGCAAATGATTTCTGTGAAGTGGCTGAAAGCGATTGAAAACTCCGAAAAAGAAAGTAAACGTGATGAATGTGTATTCTGGTTTTTTAAAGTGACTGAAAAATCCCCGCAGTCTAACTGACGGTTAGAATCGGATACGGGAAGCAGAGAAAGTAAATGTGAAAGATCTACATCTGCACCTGCCAGAATCTGTGCTCGGATGTTTTGAGTCACTGGGGGAGGCTCCAGAGCGACAGCGTTTGGTGGGACTGGCATCGGGGTAGCTGTGAAAAGAGAATATTGTGATTTGGCATTTAAGAGAGAGCTGTAAGGGAGAGAAGCCTGGGCTGCGACTATCGGCGGAGGCAGCCTCACGCTTCAGTCGGCCTGTGGGGCTTGAGAAGGAAAATTGAGAAAAGCATAAGGGGGAAAAAGAGGAAATAAATGAGATGCCTGAGCCTGTGTTGCAGGCGGAGGCTGTCTCGCACTTGCTTGAGCTGCAGGCCACTGAAAATGGGAGGGGTTAGCAGTAGTCGCGGGAAGGTGGTGGAAAGTTTGAGCCTGCACCGCTAGCGGAGGCAGCCTCACGCTAGCGTCTGCTATGGGAGCCGGAGGCCACTGCAGAGGAAAAGAGTTAGAAACAGCAGGAGGAAAACACTGGAAGGCAGAGGGTGACCCGGCGGGCCCAGCTGTGTATGGCACTGCGGCGGGAAGCGCCGTGCTGAAAAGCTCAGCTGAAGCGGGAGGCGAGTGAGGTCTCGTGGCGGTGGAATCTGGAGCGCGACCCAGGCTCGCAGAAATCCTGGCGCCGCGGGCTGAAGCGTGCGGCAAACCGAATCCTGCACGGGAAGGTGGCGGAGTCGGGCGAGGCGAATTCGGGGCCTCACGAGAATTTCCCGGCCTGCTGGCCGCCTTGGAACCTGGGGTGGATTTAGGAGAGAGATTTGATGATTGCAAGGTAACGTATAAGTTGTATAGTTGCGCTTTAGTCATCCTGCGCGAGGGCTGAATATCAGAGTTTATCAGCGCTTGTCTCAGACTCAAGACTGTCCACTTCCCAATAGGCGGAATCGTTGGTACGGCCGAACGATAGGAGGACGCCGGGGAGGAAGCTGGAGTCCTCGCCGGTGGAGGTGAGGGTAAACCTCGGCGTCTTGGCGTGCGAGAGGTTGCTTGCGCAGACCGGCGCCCGCGAGATGAAACGTGGGGCTCGGAGGCGGTATCAGGTGGAGAGGTTGTCCTGGGGCCAGCTGATGGCGGCGGAGGAACCGGAGCATGGTTAAGCTCGTCATCGGATGGTGAAAACTGCATTTGGGACATCGTAGCAAAGCGGTAAACCAAATGCTTAAAACTGTCGAGGAATATGGGTGAGTCGACTGAGTATATTTATAGGCTTTACTCGTGCTGATTGAGTGGACCTGTTGATTACTGATTGCTGACAGCTGGCTGGAATGACTTGATTGTTTGATCATTAGAACGTGTTCCTCCCGAACCTTGTTAATAAAACATCAATTAAAAAAAAAATAAAACTTGACCAAAACCACTTGTTTTTGTCAAATAAAGGAGACAACAACACATTGACTGTTTTTACGAGCGTTCATGCTCACGGTTGCCAGATTTCAATACTTTCAACCCCCAGTCAGAGCTTTTATGTTAAAAGAACACGTTTTTTACCCAGTCTTTTCAATAGTATCTGGCAACCATGCGCACACCCTCTCTCTACACTGCTGAAGAAGTGCGGATGATCGAAAAACACAGACAAGTAAGCTGGAGTTCAGCGATCTTTATTTGAGATTTTCTACTTAAAGTGTCATTCAGTCGGTCTGTGTTCTGTCAGGAGCCGCTTGCACTGTTTGTGCAGCTAAATCTGCTATCAAAATGCAGGCTGATATCCAGCAGTGTTTTTAATGTTGATCATATTATATGAGCAAGAATGCATGTTTCCTGAATATCCACACGATTTCAAATGTGACATTGATTTTATACAACAGTTCAACAAACAAAAGGGTAACAATAACTTAAGTGATGTACTACATTTGTGAATGAATCTGTGGCTTTGAACGAATCGTGAGATTCAATGATCCGTTCATAAATACAGCAATTCGTTACTGAATGAATGAATGACTCACTCATAAAGACAGTGACTTACTGCCACCTACCTGCGATTTTAATTTAATATTTAAAAGTATAACTTCGTTTTACCATCATTGCATATTTATTGAACATTGTTTTATTTAAAGCATTATTTATTTTATAAAGGTATTTATGAAGGTAAAATATTAACTGGAAAAATCGATTAAAGGGGGCAAATATTGTCCCTTAATGGAAAAGGTGTGAGTGCAGTCTAAGTGGAAGAGAGGGGGTACGGCACAAATTTGGAGAACCACTGAACTAAAAGGATATGTAGAATTGCACAAGTGCTACTGCTAAAGAGTGCAATGTCAATACAGCCTGTTACCTTAATTTAAATTTCTCATAAGCTTAATTGAATTGGCCTAGAGAGAAAAATTATAATGACATTTTATGTCTAAAGACTACATATAAATAGCTACCAAAATTAATGTCGGTAACTGCAGTTTGACTAAAAGTAATGACTAAAAGTTGACCACAAATGCAATGACTTTTCGTCAACGAAAACTAGACTAAAACTATGAAAGACAAAAGGACTGAAATGTGACTAAGATCAATAAGCATTTTCGTCTGAAGATGAAGACTAAGACTAAATTAAAAAAATGGCTGCCAAAAGTAACACTGCACCAGAGGTCAGTCTCGAGAGACTGGTCCCCCTAGTACATTAGATTATCTAGACACCTGGAAAGGTCTTCGAAATATATCTCAGTGGGTCCTGCGCACAGTGGAAAAGGGGTACAGAATTCAGTTTGAGTATCGTCCACCAAAGTTCAGCGGGGTGGTGCACACGCTGGTCAGCCCCGAGCAGGGTCAGGTCATGGAACAGGAAGTTCAGTCCTTCTTAGTAAAGGAAGCCATAGAGCAGGTTCCTCCTCAAGAGAGGGAAGTCGGGTTCTACAGCCGGTACTTCATAGTTCCCAAGAAGGATAGGGGGTTACGTCCTATAATAGATCTCAGGGTATACAGAGTTCTTCCATTCGGTCACCTCGCACCTTTACGAAATGCATGGATGCTGCTCTTGCTCCATTGAGACTTCAAGGCATTCACATTCTCAACTACATCGATGACTGGCTCATTCTGGCTCAGTCAGAGGAGTTGGCGGTTCAACATCGAGATGTTGTTCTGAATCATCTAAGGTGCTTGGGATTAAGACTCAATGTCAAGAAGAGTTCATTAATTCCTCTACAGAGAACTATTTTCCTGGGGGTAATATGCGACTCAGTCACGATGCGGGCACAGTTGTCTCCTGCTCGTATAAACACCATCTTGACCACAGTAACGAGTATCAAGCTAGGCCAGGCCATCACTGTCAAACACTTTCAAAGGGTTCTGGGTCTCCTGGCAGCAGCGTCCAACGTGATTCCTTTTGGCCTGCTGCATATGAGGGCCCTGCAGTGGTGGCTCAGGACCAGAGGATTTTCCCAGAGGGGGAACCCATTTCGCACGATCAAAGTAACGCGCAGATGCCTTCGTTCTTTGGTCATGTGGAAGGAACAAGGTCCTGTGTTAGGGGCATAGTGTCAGAGGAAAATTTTGACCACGGATGCATCCCTCACAGGCTGGGGTGCGGTCATGGAAGGCCGCTACACCAGGGGTCTTTGGAGGGAACATCATCTCTCATGGCACATCAATTGCCTGGAGATGTTGGCAGTAATTCTGACCCTCAGACATTTTCTTCCGGACCTCAGAGGCCATCATGCTCTAGTGCGAACGGACGGTGGTCGGTGGTCTCATATATAAATCGACAGGGGGGCCTGAGATTGCTCCCTCTATGAAGATTGGCACATCAGGTTCTTCTGTGGTCCCAGGTCAAACTTCTCTCAGTCAGAGCAATGTTTTTTCCCGGGGACAAGAATGTGGGAGCAGACATCCTGTCGAGGCAGGGGCTGAGGCCCGGGGAATGGAGACTCCACCTCGAGACGGTGGAGTTAATATGGAGGGAATTTGGTCAGGCGGAAGTGGATCTGTTCGCCTCTCACAAGAACACCCACTGTCCGCTCTGGTTCTCCCTCACGCATCCAGCTCCTCTGGGACTGGATGCCATGGTGCAGACGTGGCCGAGGCTACGTCTGTACGCATTTCCCCCGATCGCTCTGCTCCCAGGGGTTCTAGAGAGGGTCCGGCGGTACGGGATCAGCTTGCTCCTTGCAGCCCCGTACTGGCCGGCCCGAGTATGGTTTTAGGACATCATGGCTCTTCTAGCAGGCCCTCCGTGGCAAATCCCGATCAGGAGGGACCTTCTTTCTCAGGCCGAGGGCCCAATATTTCACCCTCGGCCGGAGCTGTGGAAGCTGTGGGTCTGGCCCCTGAGGGGGACCAACTCGTAAATGCTGGTCTCTCAACTGAGGTTGTTGAGACAATCTTAAACTCTAGAGCCCCCTCCACGAGGGAACTGTATGCATTAAAATGGAATGTATTCAACATATGGTGCAGAGAACATCAGTTGGACCCAGTTAACTGCCCAGTGGCTTCAGTGCTGGAGTTCCTCCAGAGTCGCTCTCCCCGTCCACGCTTAAGGTTTATGTGGCGGCCGTAGCTGCCTTCCACACACCTCTAGGGGTGGGCACCTTGGGGAGACACCCACTCATAGTACGTTTCCTTCGTGGAGCTAGGAGGATGAGGCCTGTCGTCCAGTCCAGGGTCCCCACGTGGGACCTGGCAGTGGTTCTTGAGGAGTTATCCCTGGCACCCTTCGAACCCTTGGATGAGGTGTCTGAGAAAATTTGATCTTTAAAATAGGTAGCTTTCATGCTCGCTATTACTTCCCTGAAAAGAGTCGGTGATCTGCAGGCGCTATCCGTTGCTCCCTCTTGCCTCGAGTTCGCTCCGGGCAGAGTGAGAGTCATTCTCCCCCCTTTACCCGGCTATGTGCCTAAGGTGCCTACAAATGTGGCACGGTCTATAATCCTTCAGGCTTTCTATCCTCCACCACATGTGTCGGCTGATCAAGCTAAGCTTCACCTATTATGCCCGGTCCGAGCTCTGAAGGCCTATGTACATAGGTCCTCGGGCTGGAGGAAGTCGGACCAGCTGCTTGTGTGTTTTGGGTCACCTAAGAAGGGTTCCCCCGCCTATAAACAAACTATTAGCAGATGGATGGTAGAGGCCATTTCTTCAGCATACGAGGCGCGCAATCTGCCTTCGCCTCTCCTAATAAGAGCCCACTCAACTAGAGGAGTGGCATCCTCTAAAGCTCTGCTAGCAGGGGTTTCCCTTCAAGAGGTCTGATGCCGCCGGCTGGGCCTCCCCACACACCTTCATAAGACATTACACACAAGTTATCTCGTCTTGATTGTGCCACATTGCTTCACACCAGGGCGTATGTCTCTGAGTGTGGCGCAGTGGGCATTTCGTTCCCAATGTGTCGATTCTCGACGCAGCGCGAGTTCCCTCGAAAGGGAACGTCTCGGGTTACGATTATAACTGTAGTAACTGTACTGCGTCCCTCGGCCACACTTCTCGCGCTCCTGAGAACGACTTGCTTCGACCAATCAGAAGCTGACGCTGTTATGTTCCGGTGTCCTTTTATAGCTTCCACATCACCGTCACATGCGACGTCACGGGTGACGTCATGACGCAACACCAATCAAGATTGGACTATTTCCATACAGGCTTCAGACACATCACGCTGAAGGCGTTCCCCAATGTGTCGATTCTTGACGAAGTGTCTTCTCAGGGAACGAGGGTTACAGTCGTAACCCGAGACGTTTTTCACTTTAATAACCTGATGTCACTTGCTATTGGTCCTAACAGTACTTTAGGCTATCGTTAATTAAATGCCAAAACATTTCCCAACTGTGGGGGAAAATATGCGAGTATTCTTAAAATAGTGTTGCCTAAAGTAATACTATGCTTCATTTACAAATGTGCCAATGACTGGATTTGGCAGTAACTCTTAAGAATGTTCAAGGGCTGTTAAACAGCATTTTTCTCTGGCTGAAATCATGTAGCATAAATTTACAAAGTTTGAAGGCTTTAAAAATACAGCCACGTTAACCCCACTGATGGTTTATGTAATATTAGAAAATACAATGAAAAGAATAACACATGGTTAATATGTGCTTATGTGCACATGGTAACTCAAGAACTGCAGCTATATTTTCTTGACAAAGCTACCAACAATAACTGTATATAAGGATAATTACTTAAACGGCAAGTATACCAATGTGATGTCCTGTCATGTGAAATTCTCATAATTAAGAGTAAATAAGTGCAGAAGATATCTGACAGTTACTTGACTTTGTAGTGGAATTGCAGCTTAAGATAGAATGCACTGCTTTTTATAAAAAAAAAAAAACATCATGCAAAGTAAAAACCACTGTTGCCTTGGTGAAGTGGAAGTCAAACAGCCATGTTAAATGAGTCACTGTGAATAACATGCTATGCTCTTTCAGAGAACCACTACATGCAAATTTCTCCCCAGTATTTTTCTCATCATGCTCCTAACCATGCCTGAACAGAATGCCTCTGCTTCACAAAAAATGTATTATTTAATTAACCTTTACCCTTGCAGCTGTGACAAAAAAAAAAGAAAAAAAAAGAAAAGAAACAGCTTATCAGTGCTTCGATGTATTCACCCAGTTGACCAGGATCAAGCGTTGTTAACCACTGTATGATGAGGGAAAGGGCAAGAGGTAGCTATTAACTGGGGATTGGCTGTTATCTCCTTCCCCTGCAAAACAGGCTCAGCGAGAATGGAAGTGGCTGAATGCGTGTCATAAACGCAGGCTCAGAGAGGACTGAATATGCTTAATGTCCTCTAATAGGGCCAATTCAACATAATGGAGACATTCCTACGGATTGACAGCAATTTTCTTTATTGTCTTATATGGAAAATAGGCTCTCGCTGCCTGTAAATCACGTATTATATTATGATGAAAATCACAAGCGCCACATCAAGTGGAATTCATATAGACTGCAAACAAGGGCATCATGCATCATGTTGGCAGTCCTGCCTAGACAAGAAAAAACAACAACAATATAATAATCTTAATGTAAGCGCAAATGTATGATCACATTGGCGAAATTTCAAAAGTTCTGTTATCAAACCAGTTTGAAAATGAACAAAATCTGCATAGGAAAGTTTTTTGCCATCATGGAAACAATAAATCTCGCAGATTCCTTTTGAAAGTCCTGTCGAAATTTTGCAGGCAAAAAGGTCCATTGTCTATATTGTCTGTGGTGTAGCGATATATGAAACACAGCTCACACAGAAGTCACCTTCAAACCAAGCAGCTTTCATGTGACAAACTTGAGCATGTTGCAAAATCTGCTCAATGATTTGGTTATCTTCATTCCATATAGTGCTGGCCTTCAACATTACTGAGGGTATGTTCTCAATATGGCTCAGATTTTGACATTAAATATAATGCAAATAAGAGTAATGTTATGATTGTTAGGAGTAAGGAGGACAGGAAACGTCTCGGTTACGGATGTAACCCTCGTTCCCTGAGTAGGGAACGGAGACGTTCCGTCGGATGACGACGAATGGGGTTTCGCTTAGAAGCCTATCAACTTCGAGTAATACAAAACGAGCCAATGGCAAAGAAATGCCATGGATCTGCGGAATTTGCATGGCGCAACTCCACCCCACCTCGTGGGTATAAAAGGAGGAAGCCCGGCAGAATGCAGACATGTTTCTTCGCTGAGGAGCCAAGACTGAGCTCAGGTGATCCCCGCGGTACAGCGGAAAGTGGCAGGAAGACGGAACGTCTCCGTTCCCTACTCAGGGAACGAGGGTTACATCCGCAACCGAGACGTTCCCTTTCGTTGTCACTCCGAGTTCTGTCGGATGATGACGAATGGGGATACCAGTCTAATCACGCCCCCTTCTCGCTGTCTTCCAGTGCCCTGCGTAAATCTGAGATCCCTGTCGTGAGACTAGCACGGACGAAGAACTCCTATTTAGCACAGGAATACCAAGGTACACTGGGGAGCATATCCCATAGCTTTAGAGGAATATGCAATTACTGCCAACCCAGAGGGGGGGACTTAGAGAATACACATATGACCCAGAGGGATGCATATGGAGAACACTGGGGTGTCTAGCCGCAGGTGGAATATTTCAACTCCAGGGGTGGCAAGGTGGCTTGCCAAGGGAAAGACACATGCTCGGAGAGGCTTACAGTGGAAATACACATGTGGGGGTAGCTCAGAGGAGGTACCATGCACACGGGAGGCACCTAGCCGACGCGCAGGCAATAGACACTGGCGCCGACGTCAGGAGTGCTGGAGGAACTCAGGGCTTTCGGGGAAGCTCACCTGAGGAGAATATCGCACGTATCCAGTCCGTGGAGTGGAATGGCGAGCAAGCGAAGACACCTGAGCGGGTCCGGTACTAGCTGGTTGAAGCGAGTACATGAGAGGACACTGTCTCCACTCGGAGATTGTAGAATCTGGCGAATGTATTGGGTGTCGCCCAGCCTGCAGCTCTGCAGATGTCTGTTAGCGAGGCGCCATGCGCTAGAGCCCAAGAGGACGCCACACTCCGGGTGGAGTGGGCGGTCACACCAAGGGGGCACGGTCGGCCTTGCTGCTGGTATGCCAAAGCAATGGCGTCCACTATCCAGTGAGACAACCTTTGCTTCGAGAGAGCCTTTCCCTTCAGTCTCCCACCATAACAGACAAAGAGCTGGTCTGAGGTCCTGAAACACTGCGTTCTGTCTACATAGATGCGGAGAGCACGTACTGGACAGAGCAGTGCCAAGGCTGGGTCTGCCTCCTCCGGGGGCAGCGCTTGCAGGTTCACCACCTGGTCCCGGAAGGGAGTGGTGGGAACCTTGGGCACATATCCAGGCCGGGGTCTCAGGATCACGTGTGTGTAAGCCGGCCCGAATTCCAGGCACGCTTCGTCAACGGAGAATGCGTGCAGGTCCCCTACCCTCTTGATGGAGGCCAATGCAGTCAGAAGCGCTGTCCTCAAACCTGCCTCGTCCCGTCCAGGAGCCACACGTGGAGGTTCCAAAGATCGGGACGAGGGTGCCATAAGGTGCCCCGTCCCT
The DNA here is from genome assembly GCF_029890125.1 of Rhinichthys klamathensis goyatoka. Lineage (NCBI taxonomy): Eukaryota > Metazoa > Chordata > Actinopteri > Cypriniformes > Leuciscidae > Rhinichthys > Rhinichthys klamathensis. The sequence goes on along the minus strand of NW_026606572.1, from coordinate 4,190,192 downwards.
GAGAAAGGAGGTCCTTCCTCAGAGGAATCGGCCAACGAGGTGCTGTCGCGAGGAGTACAAGTTCGGAGAACCAGGTCCGGGTGGGCCAGTACGGCGCGACCAGAGTGACCTGCTCCTCGTCCTCCCTGACCTTGCGCAGGAGTTGCGCAAGAAGGCTCACTGGGGGAAACGCATATTTGCGGCCCCGCGGCCAGCTGTGCGCCAGTGCATCCGTGCCGAGCGTTCCCTCGGTCAGGGAATAATACATGGCGCAATGGGTCAAGTCGTGAGAGGCAAACAGATCTATCTGTGGGTCCCCGAACTGGTCCCAAATCAGCTGAACCGACTGGGGATGGAGTCACCAATCTCCCGGGAGGGGCTGAAGCCGTGAGAGCTCGTCGGCTGCGCAGTTCAGGGCTCCGGGGATATAAATGGCACGAAGCAACCTCAGATGCTTCTGACTCCATATGAGGAGGTGGCGGGCGAGTTGTTGCCATGCCCACCTCGGGACTCGGTCGCGAAGCCAAAGCTGAAGCGGTCTCATATGAAGCAATCCGAGCGGCGTTACCGCGGCTGCAGATGCCATATGCCCCAGGAGCCTCTGAAAGAGTTTCAGTGGAACCGCACTCTTGCCCTCGATCTGTCTCAGGCAAGTCAGCAGTGACTGCGCGCGCTCGCTCGTAAGCTGCGCGGACATGGCGACCGAGTCGATTTCCATACCGAGAAAAGAGATCCTCTGCACGGGGCAAAGTTTGCTCTTCTCCCAGTTGACCCGAAGACCCAGACGGGCTACGTGGCGGAGCACCAAGTCCCTGTGTTCGCAGAGCTGATCTCGAGAGTGAGCTAGAATCAGCCAGTCGTCGAGATAATTCAGGATGCGAACCCCGTGTTCCCGGAGAGGAACAAGGGCTGCCTCGACGACCTTCGTGAAGACGCAAGGAGACAGGGCTTGCCCGAAAGGGAGAACTGCGTACTGATATGCCTGCCCCTCGAAAGCAAACCGCAGGAACGGTCTGTGTCGAGGGAGGATGGAGACATGAAAGTAGGCGTCCTTCAGGTCGATCGCTGCAAACCAATCCTGGTGCCGCACACATTCGAAAACACGTTTGGCGGTGAGCATCTTGAACGGCAGCCTGTGGAGGGAGCGGTTCAGAACGTGCAGTAGAAATGCGCGGATGGGCTATTATTTCATCCGCAACCGCATCACAAAACTCATCATCCGTCCGCCATCCATCCGCACCAACGTTTTTGACCAATTTTCAAAACCGCACCTGCCCGCCATCCGCTGATTGGGCGATACAAGGCGCTGCTGATGACAGCCGCGAGACTAGAAAGCTCTCAGAATATCAGGAGTGAACTCCGTCTCTGATCGGCGCGCAGGGACAAAAATAAATAAATAGCCTAAATTAAACGCACTTCGGCAAACCTGATCTTATCTGATAGGCTACTGTACAATATTTTCATTGTAGCCTAATAGAAAATGCATTTTGGCACATAATTTCAACATGCTGCTTTAAAAAAAAAAAAAAAAAATTATTAAAGTGGGGTTATAGCACTTGCGTATTGTTGTCCTACTGTTAGTTTGTCTGCTTCTATTGTTCTCATTTGTAAGTCGCTTTGGATAAAAGCGTCTGCTAAATGAATAAATGTAAATGTAAATGTATGGGGCGCCAACAATGTTGCGTGACAGTTCTCCATTACGGACGCGAACACTCAGAAAGCGGCACTAAAAGACTTTCAAACTTTCACAGAGGCCTCAAAAAAGCACAAAGCCTTTCTTTAAAGCGAATTTCGTTTTGTATTAATTGTATCTTCATTTTAATCCATGTTTCATTTACCAATTTCCTGGATTTAATAAATAGGCTAAAAAGTAAATAGTCTATCTTGATTGTGTAGGCTATTTTTCATTATAAAATATTAGGCTGTGTATACCGACATGCATCAATTATTAATATTAGATTTCATCTGTCTTTTGTAGGCATAGCTGATGGCGCACCAACGAAAAAGCCTATAGTGACTTCGGCGTTTCTTTAATATCGAGGCTATAGTTTATTATATGATTGTTAGGCCTGTTGATGGTATAAAATGAATTGCACTGTGCCTGAAAAAGACGCGCTCTCCGCTCTCTTCCCGTGCATTCAAAATTAACGGGAGTCTTCAGAACAGGCTCGTCCCTCGTCAACAGCACCGAACTTAGCTCCAATGTCAATCAACGTCTGGGCCGGTGGAATCCTTTACCAGAAGCAATATCGAACGGGCGCATATCAAGAGAGCGCACAACTTATTCCAGGCAACACTTTTCTGACCTTCTATTTCCTTTGTTTTTAATTCTCCTTTTTTGAGTTTGTCACGTACCTCCTTCGCCGGCGTTGCCATCTCTGATAACAAGCAGTCTCTGCATAGACTCGACTAGCTGATGAAAATTTGACTATTTCAAAGTGTGCTCGATTTTTTTTTTTTTTTGGATGTAGGTATAGTCAGATAACAATATTTAACAATGTATATTTTTCATTTGATTGGTTCAACCGCCCGCCACCCGCCCAAATTTAATTAAAATATATTTTTTCGTCCCGTCATCCGCCTGATCCGCGGTTTATCCGCGGAGTCCGCGGCTGTAACCGCCAACCGCGCATCTCTAACGCGCAGATCCAGGATTGGCCGTAACCCACCGGTTTTCTTGGGGACAATGAAGTACAGGCTGTAGAAGCCGGACCTCATTTCGGCTGGAGGGACAGTCTCGATCGCACCCTTCGCCAGTAGGGTAGCAATCTCCGCTCTCATGACAGGGGCATTGCCACCGACCATAGTGGAGCGGACACCCCTGAAGCGGGGAGGAGACCGCGCGAACTGAATCGCGTAGCCCAGCCTGATCGTCCGAGCGACCCAGCTGGACAGGTTGGGAAGCTCTAGCCAAGCTCCCAACGACTGTACCAGCGGGGTCACACGAACCACAGACTTCCCATCGGTGGTGCAGCGAGGCGGAATGACTGGCCCAGACGTGGACGGCATAGCGGCCCGGTGCGGGGGCACAGTCATTAACCGCGCCCTGACAGAGGAGACCAGGGAAGGACGAACGTTCCACGGGGGTCTGCTCTGCCAGGGGGCTGGCGACAGAGGAGGATGAGAGTGGCACGGTCCGGGGACGGCGCGCACTGTCATCCGGCTCTGGAACAGAGGAGGACGAGGGGTGCAAGGCCCGGGGGCGGCGCACCGTGTCGTCCGAGAACTCTGTGTGCTCAGGGATGGATATGTCACTTCTTTCTTTAACCACATTAGGGTGCTGCCCACCCGGGGGTGAGCAGCGGGGAGTGGAGAATAAAAGATTATCCCCCGGCCCTCCACCGGGGGAAGGAGTGGTCCTGCTACCACCTCCTGAGAAGTAACCATCGACATCCCTGAGCAGCCCGTCTCAGGAGCGCCGCTTGGCCCGGCGTTTAGCGGGGGGCGGGGCTGGAGAGGGCTGGGGTGCCTTCCTGCGGCTTCCTCCACGGCCGACCCCGGGTGAAGGCTGCTGCTTGGGCCGGGCGGGAGCCGCAGGAGGGCGCCCTCGGCGGCGAACAGACTGAGGCGCCTGCCCGGCCGACTGGGTGGATTGCAGCAGCGGGTCGAGGGGGCAGGATATGTTTAATGGCCTCAGTCTGTTTCTGAGCAGTCGAGAACTGTTGGGCGAAGTCCTCAACTGCGCCACCGAAGAGGCCGGCCTGGGACATGGGGGTGTCGAGCAGCCGGGACCGCTCGGCATCCTTCATGTCAGCCAGGTTCAGCCACAGATGTTCATAGACAGGAAGTTAAGCTCGACTGACTGCAAAGGCTCAAAGGGAGCACTCCGCAGGGCAGTTAGAACCACTGCGAGGTCCCAAGAGGGAACGAGAGGAGGGCAAGGAGGATTCAGTCTCCTCGCTCCTCTCAGGAACCTGACGATCAGGTCGTGCTTCCCCACAGACTTACCTTCGACTGGGTCATGGTGTGCGGCAATAGCGGCAACATAGACTTGAGGGTGGAGGGAGACAGCCTACGCTCCAACCCATCTTGAAGGAAGGAAAGCACGACACTGATCGAACATCTCGGTGAGAAGAGCACCAGTTGACGAAGAGGTTCCACTTCAACGCATAGACGTGTCTCGTGGACGACGCTCTAGCGGAAGTGATGGTAGCCACCACCGCTGGTGGTAGCCCAAACACACTAGACAGCGCTCGTGCCCATCAGAGTCAGATACAAACCGACCGCAACCAGAAGTGCACGGGCGAGGCATCTTTAAAAAGACGTGCCGCGTGCAAGCTCTTTTAAGAAAAAAAGGAAAACTCAAGTGCTGAAGCGCCCGCGGAGAAACACACCAACTGGCAAACCACGCACAGATTAGCAGGAAGTGTGTCCTCGCTGGGAGATCGCTGTCACACCAACACTAGAGAGTTCGCTCGTTTCGTAAAAGCTGACGAAATCAAAGAAGGCTACAGGAACGAAGGATGAACTTGGCTCCGAAGCGAAAACATGTCTGCATTCTGCCGGGCTTCCTCCTTTTATACCCACGAGGTGGGGTGGAGTACAAATGCAAATTCCGCAGACCCATGGCATTTCTTTGCCATTGGCTCGTTTTGTATTACTCGAAGTTGATAGGCTTCTAAGCGAAACCCCATTCGCCGTCATCCGACGGAACTCGGAGTGACAACGAAAGGGAACTGTTATTTCCTGAATTTTCTCTGTCTGGTATTGACCTTAAGGTATGCGATGAGGCTAAATATTTGGGACATTATATAACTGAGGATCTGTCTGATGATAGGGATATTGACGGTGTCGTATGAAATATGCACAAGCTAATACGTTGATTCGCAAATTTTGTATGTGCTCTGGATCTGTAAAGATTGCACTTTTTAGGGCATACTGCACTCCAATGTATACTGCCCATTTGTGGCGGCGCTACAGAAAGAGCAGCATGCAGAAACTCAATGTAGCTTATAATGACGGAATGAGGCTGCTGCTTAAGGTGCCACGATGGAGTAGTGCAAGTCAATTGTTTGTCAGTGTTGGCATGCCCACCTGTTCTGCTGTTTTGCGCAATCTCATGTACAGATGTATGTGTAGGTTATCAGATTCTGCAAACAGCATACTTTCAACATTGACGAATCCGGCCCTAAGTTCAGTCAGGTTCTCCTCTAGTATGTGGAACCATTGGCGTTTTAGCCTATATGTAAACCTGTGGTATTGTGTTTTGTATTTTTTTTTTTTTTTTTTTTTTTTTTTTATCTGTATGTTACTTTATGTTTTGTACCTGTTTGTGGTTGGACCATGTGTGTCCTTAATAAAGCTTTGATTGATTGATTGATTGACTCGTGCAGCATTCGTCGCATTCCTAACAAAAACAACAACAGTTAAAGGGTTAAAAAAAGTCTGCTGAACACAAAAGAAGATATTTGAAGGATTTTGATTGCGTCCATGGAATACTTTCACTGTATAGACAACAAAAAAATGAAACATTGTTAAAAAAATTATTTTGTGTTCCACAAAAGAAGATAAGTCATGTTTTGAATGAACTATCCCTTTAATGGTCAGGTATTTTTTTACATTCTTCACTTAAAGTAATTGAAAAACATCAAAATGACAAGGTAACCAAAACATTTTCAATGCTTTAAAATATTATTTGTTCCATATAGAACTAAATCCATTAAGGGTACTTTTTACTATACTACCAATCTATTTCAGCTCTGTCTTTTTGTCAAAAGCACTCTGATCTAAATAGTCTCAGATAAGCTTGTGGATGTGTAATGGAAGCAGGTACAAGTGACAGGTGCATATTTGCAGTATCAGAAAATCAACAGTATGACTCAGGCTTTCCCGCTCTGCTTGTTCTGCTAATAGCCTTCATTTTGGTCCAATTGCTCTTGACAGCTGCAGATATAAAAATGTGGTTGCAACTCTGTAACATAAAACTTTATGATAGATTTTCACTCAAGTGTTTTTTTTTTCAAGCGAGCAACTCTCAGAAAGGCAAAGGGTGAATGGTATGATATCTCTAACGATTCTGTCACGTATTAATGAAAGGAATCATGCATTCATAAATGAAAAATAAACTCCATCGCCATTGACATGGGAACTTCAGGGAGATCTGTTGAAACGTGTCTATCATTATGCATCATTTGAAAGAGCAATTATTCCCGCTTGCTCGTTCTCCTTTCAGTCGGCTAATAACAGAGCTTAGCATAAATGACTGCAGTCCAAGTGGTTGGCTAGATTAAGCGGAAATGCGCTATGAGCGTGACTCAAGTGTGAGAGAGCCTCCATAAGGGGTGAGTGTGAAAGAGAGGGAGGTTTGCGCTTGTGTGTGTTGGGAGCTTCTCTAACACACTTCCCCCCCCCCCCCCTGAGCGCTCAAAGTATTTAATTGCATTTAATTAATTGTGGGTGGGGGTCTGAGTTTCCAGCGCTCAGAAAACTTGACCCCATCGCCCCAGGGAGGAAAGTCCCAGCTGGAAAGTGTCCTGGTATCAGGACTGCTTAGATAAAAGTAATTATGTGGAATTATCCACAAATCGATGATGGAAAAATCAACAGTGTGTTTAAGGAAGCTGAGTAGGTGAAGCCTGGCCTGAGTACTGAGTACTTGTGTTTAAGTCCCACTGTGGCAAACATGTAATAAATATTCAGCAAACACCCTTCACTGACAAACGTATCAGCACGTGTTATAATTCAAACAGCACGATTGCATGTGACTTTTACAACAGACTACAATTACAAGAAGTTAATGGTGATTAACCTACATTTTAGACACAGTATTACCAGTTAATTTGTCTGTTTTTGCTCTGTCAATGAAAAGGTCCAAATGAAGCCACAGAATAAGAATTGTGCAGAACAAACACTAAGTAGAGGTATTTCTGGATTAATCTTATTAAGCGAAATTTTCAATGAATCATTCATAAAAATGTTCAGTTCCTGAATGAGTTAATAATTATTGATTGTGACTGAATCTCAAAGTCAATGAAAAAAAAAAAAATACCATAGGCTACTGTACTCTTTCTATTTCTACCATATAGATATAAGATAAATAGGTTAACATAGTATGAGTATAGTATACTAAATGCTATTTCAAATTCAGACAGTTTGGTTTCTGAATGAATCAGTGTTTTTGAACAAGTCAATGACTCATTCATACAGTAAAAACCTAGTCACTACCTACTGGTATATCGATGTAATATAATAATAATGATAGTGTTGATGAAAATGAGGGTTGTGGTTTTAATTATACTGCACTTCATTTAAGTTAAGACATTTCTACTTAATATCTTCGGACCATCTGTTGGCCAAGACTTGGAAGATGGTGTATAAAGAAAAAAATGGCAACTGGCTACTGTTTCTGTGAAACCCTTCTAAAATATAAAAAGATAACTGGTAAGTACAACCTACGGTTTCATGGACTTTGTGGAGACATGCACATGGCAGCCATCCCAGAACCACAAGTGCATATTAAGTGTGCCATTTGGGACAGGGCTGTGCACTCAGATCTTGGTGAATATAGTTGTTCCTCATAATAAATAGATTACATTTTGTATTTTTGTACTTAAATATTGTAGAATTTGCACAGATAATGGTAATGCTCTACCGGGTTACTCTGCATCAGTAGATAAGGCATTAGCAAATTGCACATGAAGGGTGTCACTTGAGGTGTTGAGCCCTAATCAGTGGGGAGTTCTCAGTGCAAATCCAGCATTATGATTGGGCTTCTCCAAGGCCCACTACCCTGTGACAGAGTAATCTCAGCTTTTAGAAACACTGCCGACATGGCCGTATTTTTAGGATTTTCCAATACCACTGACCTAATTGCAATGGAAACTAGTAACTGAGACAGGCGTTGATTCTCATATACTTTCCAAACTGATTTTTATTTCAGTTGTAATCAGATCTGACTTAGACTGAATGGCACTGTCACATTAACCTTGATGCACATCAAATCTTTCTCGTTTTCAATTGACAGTGATTTTATAATCAGTATTTCTTGTGCACTTCGCTGGCAGTGTTAAAGGGACAGTTCACTCTAAAAAGTAAAATGTGTCATCATTTATTCATCCTCGTGTCATTTTAAACCTGTATGACTTACTTTTTTTCTGTGGGACATAAAATATATTTGAACAAATAGGCTATAGTGTTTTTTATTTGTTTGTTTTAACACTAACCCTTTATTTAGAAATATTGCAAATGACCAATTTACTAAGAATGTAACTAAAATGAACGTAACTAAAATGAACATAAAAACTGATATATATGATATATAAAAATATAAGCTAATTCAAAATATGTATAAAAACTGTCATAGTATATAAATAATACTGTTGGTTACAAAACATCTTCAAATATTTTGTGTCATACAGGTTTGGAATGACATGAGGGAGTAAATAATGATAATTTTATATCAAATGCCATAATGCCATTTTGTTCAATTTGTGTTCTATTCTTTTCCCTGTTGTATTGCTGAAAGTCAGTATTGATAGTCAGCTGGATACGAAGGGCAGATAAGTCCTGCATATGTTTTCCAGCCCTCTCCACATTACACAATTATTTAGTCTTCATCCTAATGACTGTTTTTTACAAATAGTGGTGGTCTATAGCATAATAGCAATTTCACACAATCTCTGCCATCTCCATATGGTAGCTAATGGTCTAAAAATCAGATTAGGCGAGATAGAGATGGACGCTTCAAGAAGCTATTGTTATTGTCTAATGGTGTAATCAGTATAATGCTGGGAGAGGATGATATTTGTCGTTCGAGGTTATATACCAGCAGATAAGTAATTCCAAATTGCCTTGACTTCCTTCCTATGCCTTGTTCAAGAGAGGTTAGATGTGTTATGCTTGCACATGATCCAATTGAATCATGGCTGACAGTCATACTACTACGTTGGGTGAAATATTTCTCCCTTTATAGATAAGATGTCTTGGTACTGGTCACCCTGAAGTCTCTCATATTTCCTCTTTCACACTGCAGAGACAAAAGTGCATGGCCCGAAGAATGAAAAATGGCCCGCCATCTGCGTCGTTAAAAATTTCCTCTCTTATCCCTGAATGTCATACACAAATGGACCTATAATGGCAAATCAGTGCACTACATTTTCATTAAAGCAATAAAAATCAGAGATCAACTTCAAACTATTACCCATTCCATGTGGCAATCTCTTCCCCATCTCTATTTAAATGGGCAAGGTTATTAGAATTGGTAATTGCATCGAGCACATTACACCACGTTAATGCAGTTCAATAGGTACTGTAATTGTTTGCTTGCGGGCACTGAAAGAGAAACCAAACACTTGAGACAGATCAGCTGAGAAGAGAATTAGAGAGTATTGTTCAATGCATCTTAATATTACAATTGCCGCAACGCAGGGCGCGTGGGTCCTCACGGTGCTTCCCTGCCCCCTCGAAACACCCAGTCTATTTGCCCAGATCACACAGACAGCCTCCATTATGGAAATGTCAGCTCAGATCGGCGTGTTTTTCCAGTCTGGTCAGGCCCGGCTCTGCCATGCCCTGAAGATGGAACTTTCTCTATTCACTGACCATAAAGACCGAGCTACTGTTCACTGCACACAGCTTATGCTCTAGGGCAAAACACAGACCAATTCCCAACTCACATTTTCCAAGGTGTTGAATCTTCCCTTTTAGGGATTCACATGATTACACATTTCTAGGTGATTGGATGGATGCTTTGCCAGCCCCCCAGTGCAAGACTCTCATCAAGCTAATGCATGGAAAAAGACCATCTGAGAGGCTCAGAGCATGCATTGTGAATGCTGACGGAATGTACGGACCACACATCCTACAACATACACTCTGTCTCTCCAAAACCTGGGCTCTTCACATCAGCGTCTGCAGTGATGTCTGATAAAGGTTGCACTTCCCTCAAGAGCCTAAGTTAAAAGGGCCAGATAACAAGCAACTGCACCCACTCAAAAATTGCACTTGATTTTTTTTTCTTTCCCTGCTCCCTAGAGAACAAGGCCCAGTTACTGAGTGCGACTTTAATTTAAACATTCTGACTTTCCAAGCCCAGGGCCGCTTTGATCTATTTTTGATTTGTTCTTCCTTTTCAGGCCTGCATGTATGAGAAAGGCCACTGGACACAAAAAGCTAAGTTAATTCAGACACCACAATACAGCGAGATTTGTTTATGACTAATAATGCCTTCTTCTATACTATTTATACAAGTAGGACATGCTCCTGGATCAACATCCTTTTTTTTTTCCACGAACAGCATTTCGGTCAATCAATCATTCTTCTCTGATTTCTGGGGCAAAGTTGGAATAGGGTTTCGGGCTTGTTGACAGGAAGGTTGTCTCCGAAAAAACAAAATGTGTTATTCCAAAAACATGTCCTACTTGTGTAAATCCCATTGTGCATATGCGTATTAAGTGTAATACCATATTGCTTGTTCAATAACCTTCAAATTTCATGACATTAGATGCACTGAGAGATTGTATAGCTTTCCTTGAATATCTGATGCCAATTTTAAGTAACTGCATTGAAAATGCATTAGTGATGGGCATGATTAACCAATTGGCATTGATCGATGATGACAACAATAATTGCATGACTTTCAAACATGTAATTGCATGTTGTCTTCAAAACATCTCATTTTAAATATTATGTTTGTTTATATGGGGTTGTTATGGTGGCCCAGTAGTGCACAACACAATGAAATTTAAAAAGCAAACATAACAAAATTAATCCACAACACAACGGAAATGAGCCACAACACACCGGAAAATGTACAACACAACGGAAATGAGCCACAACACAACGGATAATGTACAACACAACAAAATAAATGGTGCGTTCTATTATTGTCAACGAACCGACTGGGCCCTCGGATATGATGTCACTTCCACACTTCAAGCATTCTGGTATGTTTTGCGCGTCCGAGTCGGAGAAAAAACATGGACGCCACCCGGAAAGCTGTTGCTACGGTAGCACTGGCCGAGTACCAGGCGCTTATCAAAACGCAGCCATTTGAACTTCTAAAATTTTCACTTTATTTTATGTTTTAGTTTATCTTCTGTTAGCAACCCTAGCCACGTTAGTAACACCCGTTTGAAACAAGGCTTAATTCAATATTTCACTCACAACAAGACTGATTCCCATACACACAGGCATTGATACGGACGCAGTAAGGTATTGCAGTAATATGAGTGATTAAAATCGTCATTTAAACAACCAAAGCGGTCCAAAAACAATGAAAACAATTCATACTAAGTCACACAGGGCGCAGCCATCTTGGATTCCGTATCGGAATTCTTGCTCGGTCTCCTCACGGTTGTCCGACTTCCGAGCTGGAAATCCGAGGAAAGGGTTACAACGTTACAACGTTTTATTACGTTGATGTTTGTTGGTGCGTGTTGCTAGGCAACGTCTGTCTTCCTCCGACACGGATAAATAATAGAACGCACCAAAAGCCACAACACACAGAAATGCTCCCGACCACCAGATGGCTCTCGGAGCGCGGTAAAGTTAGTTCCCTTTCAAGGGAACTTCGAGCTGCGTTTGAGACGCGGTGGGAACGCTCTGCGTGATTGCGTCATGAAGCACGTGTAAAATCAGTCCAATGGAAGCCCGATACGTCATAGGTGACGTCATAGACCAGGAAACTATAAAGCACCCTTGAAAACAGACCGCGACAGCTTCTGTAGTCTTCAGCAAGCGCTCTCTGTGATTCTGTCCTTGTCTATTTATTGTTGTTTGTCAAGCCCAATATATATATCACTATCTATCATTATGGCGAGCGAAGCAATATTATAGACGTTGTGTTGTTCCCTGCCCTCGTTACATCACGGGTGGGGACACACATCAGCTTTTTGTTGCTGTTTGGGAGTGGAGCATGCAACAGTCATTTCTCGAGGGATCTGACTGTGCATTGCGAGAAGCTGTCCGTGAGGACGCTCCGCTCTCGCCGGGCGTTCTTCGAGGAGGACGGTTCGGTTCGCGTTCCCCGAGCGGGTCTCTCTGTTGCCGAGGCTCGGAGACGGCTCGTATTTCGGGGTTCGAAAACGGATCTGACAGCGGGGGTTGGGACGGGCTCCGCCCTTTCTCAGCTTTCACATGCCAGATCTAGTGTGCTGCGATTTCCAGTTCCGAGGAATTGGTATCGTTAGTGTTTTGTTTAAAAAGAAAGAAAACAAATACAAATCTTTTTAAAAAGGCAGATGTTTGAGTTTTCAATGAATACATTTTCCAGCTCATAACTCTGTTGAATAAAGAGGAGCTTTTTTAAAGAAAAAAAAGGAGGTTTTATCTAGTGCTGTTGCCAGTTAAATATTTACTGGCCAGCTGAACATTATGAGATTGAAAATTAAGAAGAGTTTGTTAGATGAACTGTATCTTAAAACAGGAAAACTCTGTATCTCAGCCTCCTCGTCGGGGACTGTGGTTTTTCCCTATCTCCACACTGAGGTGTCGAGATCGTGGAATAAACCGGTTTGTATTTTATGTGTTTAATCCCCAGATGTCTGACTATAGTAATGTTTGGGTATTAAGTATCATAGTATGACATTGCCTCGGGTTAAAGAGACGCTTGCGAGCTTTCTCTCTCCCGAGTCGGCGTTATCGTTATTAACCCCGACGTTACCCACCAGCCATCTTGATAATGAGTACATTTTTATTGGGCAGCGCTGGTGGGTAGAGTATATAAGGACATGGATGAATGTGAGGGGCGACTCTCTGAGGAGGGTCGCAGCGCTGCCAGTTCGGTTGTTTCCTGCTGGTGGCCGCAGAGTGATATATATGTATATATATATAAGTTTTTCTGATATAAAGATAAAGGAAAATAAAGATATAATTATGTCTGTTCTTCTGGACGCTCCGCTTTCAAGAAAACTAAGAAATAAACCATTCAGCGGCGTTCCAGAGGTTTCTTCCTCACCAATCTAATGTTCCTGAGAACTATTATGCTCCTCTCAGCACAAAGTGCAAAACAGAGCGTCGCCATTCGGGCTCCTCCGCAATTGAGGGGTACCTGGGTGGCGGTCGCAGTCTAGCCAGTTAGAGACATGCAAGATCTGAAAAAAAAAGGGGTGCGACTCTCTGAGGAGGGTCGCAGTACTGCCAGTTCGGTTTCCCTGCCGGTTCGCCGTTTCAGGGCACCAAGGTGTCAGTGTCCCCAAACGAGCCTTCAAATAAAAGAAGAGCAGTCAGTTCGGTTTCCCTGCCGGTTCGCCGTTTCAGGGCGCCGAAGTGCCTGCTTTTTTCAACGATCCTCCGAGGAGGGTCGTAGGAACTAAGCTAGTTAGAGGTAGGCAAGATCTGAGGACTGTCATCATCTCTAATAAAGCTTAGACAAGAAGTCCTGTCGCAAGAAAACGAGGCTATCAGGCTTCTGAGGGCTCCTCCGGGGCAGGGACGGTTTTGAGAAATCGTTTCTCCTCGGCGACCTCTGGGGTGCGACTCTCTGAGGAGGGTCGCAGCGCTGCCAGTTCGGTTGTTCCCTGCCGGTTCGCCGTTCAGGGCACCGAGGTGTCAGCGTCCCCATACGATCCTTCGAGGAGGATCGTAGAGCGGTCAGTTCGGTTGTTCCCTGCCGGTTCGCCGCTTCAGGGCACCGTAGTGACTGTTCAACCAAGGGACGGTTTTGAGAAATCGTTTTTCCTCTGGGGTGCAACTCTTTGAGGAGGGTTGCAGCGCTGCCAGTTCGGTTGTTCCCTGCCGGTTCGCCGTTCAGGGCACCGAGGTGTCAGCATCCCCATACGATCCTCTGAGGAGGGTCGTAGAATGGTCAGTTCGGTTGTTCCCTGCCGGTTCGCCGCTTCAGGGCGCCGTAGTGACTGTTCAAACAAATCCAGAGGCCAGTCTTGAGAGACTGGTTCCCCTAGTAAATTTCTGGCAGCGTGGAAACTACTGCCACATATTTCTCAGTGGGTCCTGCACACTATAGAAAAGGGTTTCAGAATTCAGTTCGGTTCTCGTTCGCCCAGATTTCTAGGGGTCCTCCTCTCATTGGTGGACCCCGAGCAGGCTTTGGTTATGGAGCAGGAAGTACTGTCACTTCTGCAAAAGGAGCTGTAGAAGGGGTTCCTCCTCCCAGCAGACAGCCATTACTTCATTGTTTCCGAAAGAGGATGAGGGAGGTTCCCGAGGTTTGCTTTCGGGGGCGAAGCATACCATTATCGGGTTCTTCCATTCGGCCTAGGTTTATTACCCCACACCTTTACAGTATGCGTGGATGCAGCTCTGGCTCTTCTGAGACTCCAGGGCATTCGCGTATTATACTACATCAATGATTGGTTGTTCCTAGCTCAATCTGAGTTTATGGCAGTTCGGCATCGAGATGTCGTTCTGTCTCATTAAGGATGTTGGAGTTGCCTCTCAACGCCAAGAAGAGTGTGCTCTGAGGACCACTTTTCTAGGTGTAGCAATTCTTACAGCCGTAATGGGGTATATCTAGGCCAGTCACTCACTGTGAAACAGTTTCAGACGGGTGGGTCTCATGGCAGTTGCGTCCAACGTATTACTTTTGGCCTTCTGTTCATGAGACCCCTGCAGTGGTGGCTCAGGACCAAGGGGTTTTTCTCCGAGGGGAAATACGTTTTCGCATGATCAAAGTCACGCGGCTATGCCTTCGAGCTTCGGTCATGTGGAAGAACCTTGGTTCCTCGCCCAGGCCCAGTGTTGGGGGCTTCTTGTCGACGCTTATTGCTATCGACGGATGCTTCCCTCACAAGTGGGGGCGATCATGAGTGGTTGCTCGGCGAATGGCGGACAACACACTGGTGGTCTCGTATATCAGAGCAGATATCCTGTTGAGGCAGGGGCTGAGGCCCAGGGGATTGGAGACTTCACCCCGAGGTGGTGGAGCTTCTTAGGGAGAACTTTGGTCTAACTAAAGTCAAGTCGACCTTTCACATCGTTTGTACAACGCATTGCTCTATATGGTTCCCCCTCACGCAGCCAGCTCTTCTCAGACTGGATGCGATGGTGCAGGTGTGGCCGAGGCTGCACCTGTACGCATTTCCCCCGATATCTATGCTCCCGGAGGTTCTGGAGAGGGTTCGCCGGGAAGGGGCTCATCTGCTACTAGTAGCCCCGTACTGGCCGACTCGAGTTTGGTTCTCGGACTTTGTCTCTTCTGGACGGCTCTCCCATGGAGATTCCGTTCAGGAGGGACCTGCTGTCCCAGGCAGGGGGCACGATATTTCACCCTCGACCGGAGTTGTGGAAACTGTGGGCCTGGCCTCTGAGGGGGCCAGGCTCATAGAATCCAGTCTCTCGACTGAGGTCGTTGAGACATTCTCCATTCCAGAGCTCCTTCCACGAGAAGACTGTATGCACTGAAATGGAAATTATTCTCCACCTGGTGTGGTGAGCGTCAGTTAGATCCTGTTAACTGCCCTGTTGGTTCAGTTCTCGATTTTCTGCAAGACCGTTTCTCTGCTGGATTATCTCCTTCCACCTTAAAAGTTTATGTGGCGCCTATTTCGGCCTATCATACCCCTCTGGGGGGTACTTCTTTTGGGAGAGATCCTCTGATTACTCGTTTTCTCCGTGGTACATTGAGGTTTGAGACCTGCACTGCACTCTAGAGCACCGGCTTGGGATTTAGCCATTGTACTTGAGGGTCTGGCTCTGGCTCCCTTCGAGCCTATTGAAGAGGTTTCAGAAAAATTCCTCACTTTGAAAGCTTTATTTCTCCTTGCTATTTCATCTATCAAGAGAATTGGAGATTTGCATGCCCTGTCGGTTGCTCCGTCATGTCTGGAATTTGCACCTGGTATGGTGAAAGCATTTCTATACCCTAGACCGGGTTATATTCCTAAGGTCCCAGTTAATGTTAGGGGCCCAATAGTGTTGCAGGCCTTTTATCCTCCACCTTTTAATACCCCAGATCAGGAACAACTGAACCTGTTATGTCCAGTTTGGGCATTGGATGCCTACGTTCACAGAGCTGCCCTGTGGCGTAAGTCAGAGCAGTTATTTGTATGTTTTGGGTCACTCAGAAGAGGGTGCCCTGCATCTAAACAGGTTATGAGCAAATGGATAGTTGAGGCTATATCATTGGCTTATGAAGCGGCCGGTCAGCCTTCACCTATGGCTGTACGGGCCCATTCTACAAGGAGTATGGCGGCCTCTACGGCCTTAATTTCGGGTGTTTCCCTTCTTGACATTTGTAATGCGGCAGGTTGGTCCTCTCCACATACATTTGTCAGGTTTTATGACCTTGACCTCTCCACTCCTGGGGCGAGGTTGCTTGCTTCTTGGTGTGCGCAAGGACTTCACACAGAACGGGCATTTGTCACTATGGCGTAGTGGGTATGGGGTTCCCACCGCGTCTCAAACGCAGCTCGAAGTTCCCTTGAAAGGGAACGTCTCAGGTTACGTATGTAACCCTGGTTCCCTGAGAGGGAACGAGACGCTGCGTTTGCCTGCCATACTTCCTGCATACCCTGATCGACTTACTTCAGACTTTTCAGAAGCTGTCGCGGTCTGTTTTCAAGGGTGCTTTATAGTTTCCTGGTCTATGACGTCACCTATGACGTATCGGGCTTCCATTGGACTGATTTTACACGTGCTTCATGACGCAATCACGCAGAGCGTTCCCACCGCGTCTCAAACGCAGCGTCTCGTTCCCTCTCAGGGAACCAGGGTTACATACGTAACCTGAGACGTTTTCCTTGCCATTGTTCTAGAGTCAGCAGTCTTAATAACAACTCTTGTCTTGTTAACCACTATGTACTCCAAACACTCCAAACATGTTCTTTATCACACTGCATCACAGCCTTATTAGTACTCCTTATTGAAGGATCTATTGAAATCCCTATGGACAAAATGCATGAGAAATATAGCCTACTTCTGGAACCAAGGCCACTAAAAAAGTAGGTGAATAATATTGCACTATAGTCACTACATTCTGCAACCTGGCCCAATGCAGGTAGAGCTCTCACCACTTCAATGGTTTAGGTCCTTGTTGAGCCGGAATAGAGCAATGGGGAAAAGCTGTGCATGTGTCTGTTGGTTTTGGTTTGGATTACTTTAAAACGTTTTACAGAGGGTAGAGCAATGGAGAGAGAACAGTGTGCACTTAATATTCAGTAGTTATAAATGAACATCTGGTTCACGACATGCTAAGGGGCTAATGATGCTGTATTATATGTTGATTCAGTGAGCCTCAGGCTTCTTGTGTTTCAGTGCTTTCAGGTTCAGCTCTGTGATGTCTCTCATGGGCGGCGCTAGGGAGGGGCTAGCAGGTGCTTCAGCACCCCCAATAAAGACCAAAGCCCCCGATAGCACCCCCAAAAATTATTTCTGGAAGCAATTATATTCAGGCTGTTTTCTATGGAAGTCCTGAACCGCATGGTAAAAAAAAAAACCTATCTTGTTATTTCGAGATATTAAGTCGTTATTTCAACATAATATCTCGTTATTTCGACATACTATCTGTTATTTCGACATATCTCATTATTTCTACATAATAAGGGGACATTCTAATCTGCATTAAGCCACATTAAGCGTTCTTATAATGGTTTTCTATGGGAGGAAAATGCTTAACGTGTAATTAAACGCGTTGCGTTCATATTCTGGGCTCATTTGATGTTTTGTACATAGTATAGCCTACTTTATTATGATTTTGGTATCCTAATGATTAATAAAGCCACACACAATTATCTGTGAACTTGATTAATATTGCAGATATGTTTTACTGTGCACCAACAAATGCCTTTCAACTTATTATGTGTGCAAAAATCTGAATTAAATTAATCTGCAGCAATTTGTACAAATAGAGAGTCTGTAGGCCTACTATACGAGTTGTAGCCATTAAATAAGCGCATTTAGTTTCATATTTGTTAAAATATTAGAATTTTTTTCATCAACCAATTTCCTGGATTTAATAAATAAGAAGCAAATATAGCAGACAATATAATCATGACATGGGAGGCGCGGGCGCGGTCACTTGCATTGCACGTGAACTGGAGCGCATCTCATCATAAATTAACCAAAACTCAGCGTAGGCCTATGCCTCACAGACATGAGAAATATATCTATAGAAAGCTTGAAATGTCTTTAAATGGAACAATTAAAAACGAAAAGAAATAGGCTACTCTCTGATTATGTAAGCCATTATGTGCATTTCTCTCTATATGCGCGTTCATTACGGAGATGGCGAGCGTCAACTTCATATTTTGCAGCCAACACTGACACAGAAAACACTAGTTTATTAATAAAAATCAATGCATGCGTGTCACCGGATTTACAAATGCACATCTTGCTTGTTGCACGCACGACATACTGTATTATGTCGAAATAACAAGATATTATGTTGAAATAACATTATTAATAATAATAAATCTTTAAGAATATTTGATTGAATGCTGAATGTGGTGCTTGTTCAATTTAATAAAATTAAAACTTTAATTGTGATAATTTAATATTAATATTTAATATTAAATATTGAGTGGCCAAGTTTTGCTCATTTGTTAATAGTATTTATATATAATATATATATATATATACATACATATATATATATATATATATATATATATATAATTGTGTAGCCCCCCCTGTCAATGATCTAGCACCCCCTCAGCACCTGCGTTAAAAATTCACTGGCGCTTGTAGGATATGATTAAGTATATTATTGCATATATGTAAATTGTTAATCTAGACAGAGATTAATTACACATGAAACGCATTTAGACATTTAGGAGGGAATTCACTAAGAATGAAATGGCTGCATTGTAGCCAGTTCACTAAAGGAATTATGCAAATCAAATAATGGTGCAAGCAAATCTGTGCTGAACACTTTGCACAGTGCAGTTCCCAAAATTGTGGCTCAGTTCTGAGTGTTAAATTGCAGGATTGAGCACACTAGCTTGATCTGGGATACTTTGCTGGGACTGAGAAGCATCACTCCACCAGATGCTTTTTATAATGACGAAAGTTTGTGCTGAAATGCTCTGCTCAAAAGTGGTGTATAGCTGTTTTGTAAATTGGTCACTTTTTGGGATGTCTCTGAAGAATTTCACTATTCTTCATCAGAATTTATTTGCATTATTATTCACTTATTTACAATTGATTAAAAGTATTGTGTAGATTCAGATCAAATTGGGCTGAAATTAAGTTAAAGTAATACATTTTAGTGTAATAA
Organism: Rhinichthys klamathensis goyatoka; assembly: GCF_029890125.1. NCBI lineage: Eukaryota > Metazoa > Chordata > Actinopteri > Cypriniformes > Leuciscidae > Rhinichthys > Rhinichthys klamathensis. Next base: position 4,171,102 of record NW_026606572.1, on the reverse strand, counting down.
GAAAGTGACAACTGACATATTTTATAGGCCTTATTTGTTGGTGAATTTGTACTATGAGTTTGAGACAGATTTCATGTCAATCAAGTGAATGTGTCAAATTATGAGGTACTGTATTTGCTCAAGTTGCTTATATTAGCAGATAGTGTGCATATACATATTGATACCCATGCCTATATAGTGTATATATATATTCAGACAAAGACAGAAAAATCACCTATATAATATATTAATATATTATTACAGGCTCAGCTGTAGCCATGACCTTGAGCGTAAATATAAATATAAATATAAATATATTTCTGCCTCATACTGTTATCAGAATTCCCATTGGATCGTAGTCGGACGTTATTGCACATACTTGCTGGTGTCTGAAAGTTAGTTTTGAGCTGAAATTCTTCTTTAATGTTGAGGTTAGCTGGTAGCCTGATATGAAAACGTGGGAATCAAGCAGCGGTATTGGCTCCCTCAAATACCACTTTTGTTCATAACCACTCCTCAAGCCTCAGTTGGCCTGCTTTTAGACCAAAGGGTTCGGCAGGCCAAAAAACCCTGGCCGTTGGCCCCAAGGAAGCCCAGAGGAGGCACGATTAAGCCCTGGAAGTGACAGTGGAAAGGTGACTAGCCCTCACTAGCACGCTTGTTTTTGGCCCGACAGTGGAAACAGCTATTGTGATGTTTCTGGACTCTTAATGAGACAGAACAGAATCTCAGGCATCATTAGTCCACTAAACATGCAAAGCAGCAGTATGCTACCCAGACAGCAACATAGTGATTGGTCAGATCTGGGCCACATCTGGTACATGTGGATTCAACGCGTACCAGATGTGGGCCGGTTCTGGGGCGACAATATATGTTGCTGTCAAGATATAACGGTAAGATATGTCAAAACTACAATGGAACATCTTAAAGTTTAGAGATGACACTTTAAATGATTATGTGGCATGACGAGCGGAATTACTATTTACCTAGTGTAATGACTCCGCCACCTGGGAATTCTCAACCCAGGAATACCAACCTAATAAATAGGCTGCACAGATTCGTTATCTAAAACGTGGGTGAAGAGACATGGGGCAACATATAGAGAAAAATAGATTTTTTATTTCTCTCAGCAGCATTTACATAATAAATAATTAAAAACAGGTCACATGATCTCTAGATCAATTTCACAGTAACATGCGCCATCTGTGTCAAACACCACAACATGATCACTCAATCAACACATTGAACCGGAGCGGCATTACCTGGAAGTACCAGCTAGCTGCCAATTTAATATGAGCCCTTAACCCCATACACTTGCGCTCACGCACACACGTGAAAAGTAACTGCAAACCAAAACACACGGTATAAGTGTAACCACCCCACACACGATGGCAGCTAGCCGCCCCTCTCCAGGACCCTCCAGCTCCAGCACGCAGTATCTCCATAGCGTGTGCACAGTCACCAGGAGATCAACATAGAAGCAAAACAGCAACGTAGTCCCACTCAGACGATCCCCGAGTTACACAGGGAGAACCCTCAGATATGCAGATAACCCGCAAGATGTAATCAGCCCATTCATGGTCACGCACCATGCGGAGATACATTCGCTCAGTCGGGACATGCCGCTGAGATGAATCGGCTGTGAGCGCGCAGCAGACAGGAAGACCAGACCAAGGTTAACCCTTCGGTGGCAACGGATGACACGACATCCGACACCACCCAGACGCACATCCGGTCACCAAAATCCCCTTCCTTTATACGCCATACCGAGGCACCCAATCAACTATGCGCATACGCACGATCTCTCAATGGGTGGAGTTATTCCACCCTGCCACATCTACCCCACCATTACGCATCGTCGTCCCGACGATGGACAAACCTCAACAATCACCCCCCCACTGAAACAGGGGAGCCAAGTCATCCTGAATATTACACCAGCAGATGACACTCGTTTCCCGTCCCCTAACATGACGCGGCTATACGACGAGAAACATAAAATGGAGATACTGACTACAAGTACTCCTGCCATGACGGCTATACGACAAGAAACATAAAGTGGAGATACTGACTACAAGTACTCCTGCCTTGACGGCTATACGACGAGAGACACAAGGGCGACACTTAGTATAAGTACTCCTGCCATGACGGCTATACGACAAGAAACATAAAGTGGAGATACTGACTACAAGTACTCCTGCCTTGACGGCTATACGACGAGAGACACAAGGGCGACACTTAGTATAAGTACTCCTGCCATGACGGCTATACGACAAGAAACATAAAGTGGAGATACTGACTACAAGTACTCCTACCTTGACGGCTATACGACGAGAGACACAAGGGCGACACTTAGTATAAGTACTCCTGCCATGACGGCTATACAACAAGAAACACGAGGGAGACACTTAGTACAAGTACTCCTGCCATGACGGCTATACAACAAGAAACACGAGGGAGACACTTAGTACAAGTACTCCTGCCATGACGGCTATACAACAAGAAACACGAGGGAGACACTTAGTACAAGTACTCCTGCCTTGACGGCTATACTACGAGAACAATACCAGATCTCCTCCCGTGCCCCTCACTCTAATGGTCGTAACTCTTAGCCCATAACTCACCCTGCACTTACCAACCATAGGGGGAGCCAGCTGACAGGAAAAGTCCGGTTCAAACCACCTACGCTGCTGTTTTGCTTCAATAAAAAAAAAGTAGAAAGACAGATGAGAAACACCTTTAATTATAATTTCTCTTTTCTTTTTAAATACACCCACGTCTCTGCCCAAACATAGACAATCCTGCCGACTACGCCAGAATGTGGCATGACGAGCGGAATTACTATTTACCTAGTGTAATGACTACGCCACCTGGGAATTCTCAACCCAGGAATACCAACCTAATAAATAGGCTGCACAGATTCGTTATCTAAAACGTGGGTGAAGAGACATGGGGCAACATATAGAGAAAAATTGATTTTTTATTTCTCTCAGCAGCATTTACATAATAAATAATTAAAAACAGGTCACATGATCTCCAGATCAATTTCACAGTAACATGCGCCATCTGTGTCAAACACCACAACATGATCACTCAATCAACACATTGAACCGGAGCGGCATTACCTGGAAGTACCAGCTAGCTGCCAATTTAATATGAGCCCTTAACCCCATACACTTGCGCTCACGCACACACGTGAAAAGTAACTGCAAACCAAAACACACGGTATAAGTGTAACCACCCCACACACGATGGCAGCTAGCCGCCCCTCTCCAGGACCCTCCAGCTCCAGCACGCAGTATCTCCATAGCGTGTGCACAGTCACCAGGAGATCAACATAGAAGCAAAACAGCAACGTAGTCCCACTCAGACGATCCCCGAGTTACACAGGGAGAACCCTCAGATATGCAGATAACCCGCAAGATGTAATCAGCCCATTCATGGTCACGCACCATGCGGAGATACATTCGCTCAGTCGGGACATGCCGCTGAGATGAATCGGCTGTGAGCGCGCAGCAGACAGGAAGACCAGACCAAGGTTAACCCTTCGGTGGCAACGGATGACACGACATCCGACACCACCCAGACGCACATCCGGTCACCAAAATCCCCTTCCTTTATACGCCATACCGAGGCACCCAATCAACTATGCGCATACGCACGATCTCTCAATGGGTGGAGTTATTCCACCCTGCCACAATTAGTTCACCAATTTTCAACCAGTTTTTTCCATGTAACAATGTGTACTCTTTCTCCATGTTACCTGGACCCAGATAATATCTTAATAATGGGTAACTGGCAACCAGCCTGAGCGCTCAGTGTGTTTTCAGACCCTCCCCACTTTCTGTTCCATTCCATTGTGCTTCGTCTAGATGTTTTTGAATGCATGGATAAATGCTGTTTGTACACCAACTTTAATTTCCCTCTTTTTCAACATCTGTTTATTTTGTACAGGTCATCAACATTTAAAAAAAATCAAGTTATGTTGCTTTGAAAAACATGTTCCAAGTGCCTCATTTCTATGCAGCTCTATTAGCTCTATAAACTAATCTAAGTAATGAAGGCTGAGTGTGCTGACCCTTGTGACCAGCCATTTTATTGTTCTTTCCTTTAGGGTGCCACCCTGCAATGTTGTAAGTTACTAGCGTTTTCGCTTTGCACAGCACCGTTATACGAGCAGATGGCAAGGTTATATATTTACTGTCAGATATTATTAAGGCCTGGACATGTGGTCAGCTGAGATAGCAAGCATATGTTTGTGCCACAAAACAGTGCCCTCCAAAGGAGGCTGATTGAGCTGACACCAACAAGGGCAAATTCTCCTTCGTTGTCACTTCTTTTTCACTTCAGTGCTAGCAGATAATGCACGAGTCTTGACTTCAAAAAGCCATATCCAATGTGCTTATTCAAAATGTATTTTTAAATGTCTACAGATTATAGCTAATGTCAGTCTTTATTTTCATGCTTTCATATGTCTCTTCCATCCCTGGCAAATCGAACAGAATGCTATATTTGTTTTCATGACGATGCGGGCAAAGTTCCAAGCTTTTAGTGTGAAAAATCATATCGTTTTCAGTCATTGCTAAATCTTCTTTTGTAGAGCCATAGCAGATCAGGCCATAACTTGGGTTCACTTTACAGAAACCCAAACAGAAGATGATTTGAAATTCATTTGATGGGGAAAGCTTAATAATTAACAGGAAATTTCGAGTTCCATTTCCAATGCATGGAGCAAATGATTTAGACAGATCACCCTCTTTACTGGCTGCATTTGAGCTCAGTTGTTAAAAAATGATTCAATCTGTGATAATTAGCAAAGTGGTTGAGGAGCTCCCTTCTGCCGCAGTATTCAGAGCCATGAGTCATGCATTCAGACGCTGAATATGAAAACGATCTTTATGCACTGAGAAAAATGTCTCTGACAAATCTAACTGCACGTACGCGCGCGCCCAAATTCACAGTCAAGATCTCAAGTCTCTCGTGTTCATTCTTACAAACTAAACAACAGAGGAGTTTGACAATAACAAAGGGAGGCAAAGACTCGCAATTTGAGATGAGCGTGTAAACAGGCGTTCGTGAATGCTGAAGAGCAGCTCACCTCCAGACTGTCAGTCTCCCAGGGGGGTTCAGATTCTCAGTAAAGCAAACCACACTCATTACGCCAACTTCTGTTTTTACTATCAGTACCTCACACAAACTGGAGGTCTATTTCAGCTCCCAATGTTTTCCTTCTCGAGTGCTCATGAATGCTGGTAGACTGTCGCTATGCGTTGTCTCTTTGAATTTGCTGTATATCAGGAGCGGTGCTTGGCGAACCAAATACCTTTCATTATTGTGTACTGTCTAAACCTCCTGGAACACAGGGCCTATTATGTGGTACCTCTCTTACTAAAGACATAAAAACAGTATGTAATGGCTCTCACTTTCCAGGGTCCATTGAACACAGTCCTTTTGGAGTATAAAGTATAGAATCTAACGTCTTATATTCAGTGGGGGTGTATTCTTAGAGGAAGAGGTGCGGCATACAGTGCATTATAGAATTTATGTAGCATTACCTCCCTCTGTAATGAAAGTCGCTAGGCGTCAAAATGTTTGACAAGTGTGCAGTGTAGCAGGGAAAGCGAAGACAGACACATGTGAATATATAGCCTATGTGATCTTGTTTGTAAACCATTTTTCATGTAATATGAAATACATTTTAAACCATTTTATTGTTATTGTGTTACTTTTTTGCCTAGTTTCACAGACAAGGCTTAAAGGGTTAGTTCACCCCAAAATGAAAATTCTGTCAGTAATTACTCACCCTCATGTTGTTCCAACCCCGTAAGACTTTCGTTCATCTTCGGAACACAAATTAAGATATTTTTGATTAAATCTGAGAGCTGGATCACTCCTCCATAGGCCTCTTAAGGGATCGAAACTGGCCGGCCCAAAAGTTATGAAAGACATTGTTAAAATAGTCTGAGTGACTACAGTGGCTCAACCTTAAGTTTATCAAGCGACGAGAATACTTTTTGTGCGCAAAAAAACAAACAAAAATAACAATTTTATTCAACTATTCAGCTTCTCTGTGGGCCGTGAGATTTCACGTAGTGATACTGCGCAAAGCTTCTGTGTTGCACGTCACACGTAGGCTCACTATTGGCCGACGCTGGTCATGTGTGTGATGCGTGTGACGTACAACCTAGAAGCTTTGCGTAGTTTCACTACGTGAAATCTCGAGGCCAACAGAGAAGGAAATGAATAGTTTAATAAAGTTGTTATTTTTGTTTGTTTTTTGCGCACAAAAAGTATTCTCGTCGCTTGATAAACTTAAGATTGAGCCACTGTAGTCACTCGGACTATTTTAACGATAGCTTTCATAACTCATAACCGGCCAGTTTCGATCCCTTAAGAAGCCTATGGAGGAGTGATCCAGCTCTCAGATTTAATCAAAAATATCTTAATTTGTGTTCCAAAGATGAACGACAGTCTTACAGGGTTGGAACAACATGAGGGTGAGTAATTACTGACAGAATTTTCATTTTGGGGTGAAGTAACCCTTTAAGCCTAGTCCCAGAATAAAATGCATGTTTGGGCTGTTTTGACCGAAAGCAACTTGCACTGACATGTCTTAAAATATGTCACTGACATTGTTTTGTCTCAAGATGCACACAAGTAATGTTTTTTTTTTTAAGGCAAGTTTATAAAAGCTACTTAAAAGTCCTAGTCCTGGCTTAGTCTAAACCCTGTCTGTGAAACCCGGCCTTAGTGTTTTATTGTTTATTTAAATAGTATAGAATTTTAATATCAAACGTTTATCAGTTATTCACCATAACATGTAATATATAACATTTTTTTTTTATCTTATAAGTGTTATTGGTATCTTCCAGAGTTTTAATGCTGCATCCCTAAAATGTTTAGAGCTAACATTGATTTTTAAATAAAGTTATTATTAGTAAATTTGGCCACACTTTATATTAAATGTAACTACTAGGCTATGTACTAACATTTGAATGAACCATTTGATGCAGTGCATTGTGCACAGACAGGTTTTTACATTGCACTTATATTTAAAACATACCTGCATCCAATTACAGCTGTAATTAATTTCTGTAATTACATTTATAATAACAATGTTGACCCTTTCCATTACCCCTTATCACCACCCATTTTCTTTATGTGAGTACATAGTAGTTAATGACACCTAATATAAAGTTTGACCATACATTTTAACTCAGGATTTGAATCTCTAATTTTTTTATTTTACCTAATTTATTACCTTTTGTGATGAATTCCCCATTCACATTATATGCAATGGTCTACCAGCCTGATCTCATGAAATGCTTCTCTATAGCACGTATTGTATTTATCGTGCAATTTATATGCGAAAATGGGGTTTTACGTACATACGATACGCCGTTTTCGCGTACATATGATACGCACTTTATGGCGTGTAATACCCACTAATCCTACCCAAGCGTATAATACACACGGACCCCACACCACTAATCCAACGCAAGGGGTTTACAGTGCGTATCATATGCATGTAAAAACTAATTTACGTGTATAAATTGCACTATAAACAAAATGCGTGCTATAGAGACACATTTCAGGAGATCGAGCTGAATGCATCATATTTATTTACGAAACAAGATCTCTCTTACAGCTGTTGGGCTTAATGTCAGACTTGTGTGTCTTTAGAGGTCATAGTCATTTTGTGGATAAGGGCCGTCTCTCAGAAAGGGAAAAGTCTTTTGTTTCTAAGTTCTGGTCATGGTGAGCTGGGCTGCAGAGAAGATCAATGGCCGATACTGTGAGAGGACTGGTGCTGTGTGCAGGTCAGACTGAGAGGCGGTGTGAAGCCTTTTCATAGTGACAGAACCCCTGCCAGCTTCAACAACAGAAACACAGCGTCAACAGCGCTCGTGGGGAGACAACAACAAGGCACTCACAATTTCAAGCAACACACACAGAGAAATGGATTTTTATTGTGACATTGAGGAGATCATCAATACCTGTTGTGCGTGATGGGGAAATATCAAGGAGAGTTGTCGATACATGATGAAAGGGCAAACTCTTTGTATTAACGTCTTTCTCAAAGTCATAAAAAGTATATGTTTCTCACTTTCTTTCTAAAATGGCCATGTGACTTTTGTTAAATTGTTCAACACAGAGGGTTGTACAAGGCAACAGTGTTCTTAAAAAAGGGTGAATGAGTCAGACAACCATTTCTCGACCTTGTTTTATTAAATGCTGATGTTCCTAGTGAAGTTAAAAAAAATGATGTGGAGAGAAGAGGGAGCAAAAATAGAGGCTGTTCACAATGACCACATGTGTACAGTTCAAATAAAAGATTGAAGGTAAAGGGACAGACCATTGGTGAAATTATAGGCCAGAAACATGCACTACATGCCATGTCATGTCACAGACAACTATCTTGAGTTTAATACTAGCAGCCAGCTAGGCTTGCCGAGTAATTAATCTGTGGGTAGTCCAGTTTTGGCACCTAACTGGTCCATTATTTAGCACTCAAAAAGATCCCATACAGACTCAGTGGCCGACACTGGACCACTGAATCGAACCTCACTCAGGACAACTGAAGAGCATCTGTTCTGGAGCGTGCAGTTTGCGGTGTTCACACAAACCTACACAAAATATTATAATCTAATGAGCATAATTGGTCGCTTTAGAGTGGAGGGGTAAAGCAAGGAAAGCCTGTTTTTTTTTATTTTATTTTTTTATTTTACTAAAGGAACAGTTTGCAAAAAATCATTTACTCACCCTCATGTCACGTTGTCATGCGCAGATTCGTAAACATCACATTTTGGGGATTTTAAAGAAGCTCTTTTAAAGAAGTTGACAATGTTGCGCCAACAGTGAACAGTGGCCAATAACATGAGTACTGCATGTGAGTTCATCTTTTGTGCTGTGCATTTGGGTATGTGAATAATGGTGGTAAAAATAACCACAATTCTTAGTGATGTAAACATCTTACTGCAATTAAGTCCTCTGATTATTAGAAATAATCACTATATTGTTGAACATGAATACTTGTCATTGTTTGTAGTCAAGCAGGTTGATTAAATGTTATGCAAGTCGGACTGATATTCTCGATAGTTCAGCGTGGTTGTTAATGACTAGAAATGTTGATTACAACATGAGTGAGACCAAGCTCCTAGAGGTTTAGAGAGATTAAACCTATTTTAAAGTATAAAGGGACAGAACTTCTTTTGTAACACCACAGAAGAAGAGATAAATAACATGATTACAGGCAATATCTTTGAGCAGATGCATTAAGGAAGGTGAGCAGTTGCACAATGCTTGGTTAAAGGCACATTCAAGGCTCTCTTGGAAGTAAAGATGGGCATGAGATTAGGCAGTGAGTTGTGTGAGAATTGCACAAGATGATGACCACAATTAGAACAAGTTCAGAAGTTCTCATGGTGAAAAAAATAGCTTTGAGGCTGTAGATATCAAATGTTCAAAAATCAAAAGTTACTGTAAGCCTGTGTGCATGAAATATCTGCAGAGATGTTGGAGAAAAAGAGGATGGAGAGGAGTGATATGAAAACTGAAATGGCACTGGGGGAATCTGAATATTTCACTTTAGTATGACCTGCAGTGGGTAAAAGGTCGGGAGGTGTCATGGGAGTTGTGATGAATGATGCAATTCATTTAAAATCATTGTTTATTGTCTCTACTATTGCTGGTTTTCATCTACATCTGGTGTTATTGAGGTCCACATCCAGGCAGACACAAATCGATGATTGCCTTGTACCTCTGAACTTACTGCTTTCCCTGCACAAACCAGCAGTCATTTATGACATGGTATCCCATCATTTCCAATGGACTTGAACACCTTCTTGGCCCTTGATTATTTTCCTTTTTATTTTTTTATTATATTCCTTTATAAAAACTTCTTCGAACTCAATCACCACAAATCCCACAGTGTTTGTCTTCACTGTTTGTTCCACTACAAGTGAGGCCTAGATGAAGTAGTCAGACATATGGGCCAAAGTGACAGTAACTGGTGTGGGACAGTTTCTGTAAACAAAATCAAATTGTTTTCCCATCTTTAGAGTCACAGGTGAGTTTAAGAGTCTATCATAGACATTTGATTTTGAAGGGCAGCTGGGAGCATCAGCCTGAATATTGAAATCAGCTCAGAAGAATGTCCACCTCATTCAGAAATGTGCCTAGATGGCCATGGGGACAAGAATTTTGGTGCTTTTAAAGAACTACAAGATATAACAAAAAAATCTGTGAAATTTACAGTAGAAAATTGGCAACGTTGCTGAACTTTTCCATTAAAAGCAACACTGTATGTTTTACAGATTAAACTTAAACATAATTGTGTGGAAATTGTGTTAATATACCAAATAACTAAAATCTTTTTTTTTCACATTTATATTATACTGTACTGACAACAACCTTAAAAACACAGGCGGTAAAGAGAAAACCACATGTTTAATTGAAGTTTGACAAGTAGCTTTCCTGAGGTAAATACTTTACTCACAAAACACTATCATGGTAACAGACATTACTCAAAAATAATGCAATGGGTTTTTTAAAACTGTATTTTTTAAACTAATCATAATTAACTAACATCTGATATTTCTTTTCAGGCCTAACATTCTAACACTTGAAAAACAAAATGTAATCTGAGGTTGATGTGTTTAAACCCGTGGAAACTTTGAGATGCTGGCTAGACAAATCAAGAAGATAATAGTCTATAATAGTCCCATGACATACTGAGTAATCAAATGAACTTCTAACCCCTAAGATTTTTTTTTTTTTTTATGATTTTGATATCTAAATTTGCTCTGCCAGTAACAGAGGGAGAAGTGGGGGCTTGTTTTGCACAGATTGCACCAATCATATTGGAGGAAAATATCGAAAGATGATCATTAGAAATATGACATGTTATTCTTATGTCTATCCCATAAAACCTGATGTGTTCTTCTTTCTGGGTGAGATTCTCAGAGATTGTAAGAGGACTCTCCTGGCCGTAATTAAAGCATTTAAAGGGCATTTGCTGAAGTCTGTCTGGTATTTGCTGCGCAGCAAGTTAGTGGGGCACTAGAGTGTTCATAGGGGTCAAGACGTTGACCGGCTCAGCCGAAGTCGATTAGGAGATGCGCTAGAGGATAAATATAATTATAAACGTCGGACAGGAGACATTTAGGGACGTCGATTAGGAGACGAGCTAGGTAAAACTTAAGTCAGGTGTGTAAGGGAAAAATCTACCACAACATTAATTTAGCAACATAACATGTAACATACATCCCAAATGTACATAACCAATAAGAAAAAAACTAAGCAGTAAATTGTTACTGAAAAATCATCATATGTGAGCTGTCACACAGAGAATTCTGGCAATGTCACCAGTTATTTTTTACTTTAAAAAATACATTTAATACTATTTTAATGTAAAACATGACATGACATGTTTCATTAGATCTACTACAGTTTTTCACTGTTTAGAGAAAGGAAACTTACAAGTAACCAATTAACAGGTTTTTACAATAGCATGTTACAGTCTTTTACCAATAAAATTACGATAATTTTTTACAGTAGGGTGATGACTGTAATACTGTAGCATGAAATAATAATATGAGCAAACCGGTTCCACCATCTCAACATGAAGCCCAGAAAGTGAAAATGACATAATCCTGGCAAAGGCCGAGGTAAAGTCATAGATGTCACTGGACTGAGAAATCTCTAATAGTTAGTGAAGGGTAGAATAGGTGGGATGAGATTCTTCATTTGTGGTATGAAATGATGTAACAGACTGGATTAGGTAGAAAGAGGATCTTTTCTGTGACGATAGGAGAAAGCTTACATAAAGTGCATAATAGTTGTAGGGCAGAAGAACTAGAATCTCCATTAGCCTTCCTCACTGAACTCCCACAGACAGACTCTGATGAGGCTGAGTAGGACGAGGCTGCTGCTGCAGTGCAGATGCACTGAGCGTATAATGCTGATGATTAATGGCTGATTGGTTGGCAGGTGTGAGAGAAGAAAGGGAATTCAGGCAAATGAGAAGCCAATATAATGCTTAAAGAAAACAAATAAACTAGATACTGTGCTTAAAATGGGCTGTCAAAGCAAGTTCTTATTTTGCTGGTTAGCCTAAGACAAGCTAAGAAGGCTCAGAAAAGAGCAATGTGATTCTTACCTGTAGTCTGCAACAGGTAAGAGACCAATCCAAAAGAAGTGCTTCCTAATTAGTGTAACAAAACAAATGTATTATTCTTTTCTAGGTCTCATAAATTACCACAGTACTGATAATTGTTTTGATCAAAACCCTGTCATTAATTAATTATTGTCATTCTGTATTTATTTATTTGCATAGGTAAGAAAAGCTGTGACTAAATATTTAAAGGTAAGCTAGGTTTAAAAGAGAAAAAAATACCCTCGGTTTCACTGACAAGGCTTAAACCTAGTCCCATTGAGCTGTTTTAACTGAAATCAATTTATCAGTAAAATAAACTGTCAAAAATATGTCAGTGCCATTGTTTTATCTCAAGATGCACACCAGTAATGTTTTTTTTTCTAAGGCACATTTTTAAAAGATCATTAAATGTCCTAATTGAACTAAACTAAATGTCAAAATTGAACTAAAACCTAATCCTGTCCTAATCCTGTCTGTGAAACCAAGCCTTAGATTATTCAACGTTAGGTAACACTTTATTTTAAGGTGACATGGTTCATGTTTCTACATGTACTTAATATAGTAACAGAGGTGGAAAGAGTAATAAAATATTCTACTCAAGTAAAAGTACTACTACTTCAATTAAATTTTACTTAAGTACAAGTAAAAGTACTGGTCTAAAAATCTACTCAAGTAAAAGTAAAAAGTAGCTCATTTAAAATTTACTCAGAGTAAAAGTTACTGAGTAACTTTTTTAACAGCGGGGGTGGTGTGGGGGAATCCCCCGTGTAGGGTTGTAATGGTATGAGATTTTCACAGTATGATAACGTCTCAGAAAATATCACGGTTTACAGTATTAATCAATTAATAAATAAATAAACTGTATTATTAAATTATGGGTATTATTATTATTATTATTTATTATTATTCTTTCAGTTAAAATGACAGTTAAATTAAAGGGTCACTTCAGGATTTAGCATTAAGCTTTGTATCAGTAGAAAACCTGTAGTATTTTCGAATTACCGTGCTCATTTCTTCTACATAAATGACCCAGACCCATTTTAAATACACATTCATCTTTCCAGAGGTGAAGTGCCCCTTTAATGAAAACAGGATTTTTTTTTTGGTTGAACAAATGCTTTTATTATAACAAACTTGAAACCATTTGTTTGTTTTGTTTATTAAAATTTCAATAAAACATGTCTAATCAATTAAATTTGATAATTGATAATGAATTAGATTAACAACTTATTTTTAACATTAATAATTTAATAAAATGTTTAAGAAAAATATTGTCCTATGAAATGTATTTTATTCAGAAAATGAATGTTTCTTTTTATGATTTAATCCAAATATATTATCAAAAACGGTTGTAATCAAATGTAAATTTAAAATTGTGTCCTTTTATTTTTTGGGGAAGCGCTGCAAAAACAGATTTACTAAATTAAACCATGGACAAAAAATATATTCCTTGAAATAATTTTTAAATAAAATGCATTATTATTGTTGTTATTATTATTATTTAGAGAAGTAGGCTACGTTCTATTGTATGCCTATAATAGTAATATATTTCTGTCCTAATTTCTCCTAGTAAAACCAAACTTTTATTTTGACGGGTTGTAGTGAAGACCAAAAGTGTAAAAAAGTGTTTCAAAGTGTATTTGACAATGGTTTATCTCAAATAAAATTATGAAAATGCTCATTAGGCGTTCTCTCAGAGCAGCTCTGGAAATGTTCATGTATTCATATCCTCAAATTGTTTGTGAGTACTTTAGTATGTAGTAGACGTGTTTTGCGTGTTTTACGTGACATCTGCGTTATGTAAATTTCATTTTCATGACTGGATTCCGGGGTTCCCTCTGCATCACGTAACCTTTATCTGCAGGAGGGATGGTGTCCTATATACTCCTTTTGCAGCCACTTTGCGTCCACATTTTTTGCAAATTGGATATCTATCCTCGAGGACAACCACGCTTTTTTTCTACAAAGTATTTTCATACTGCCCAGTGGCCATAATTCGCTTGGCGCTTCGGTTTCAGCTTCAGCTGGTTCTGCGTCACCTTTTTTGCGCGTTTGTTCTCCCGCCCTTCAATCAATGCTGTAGTTTCCGGAGTGTTTTTTTTTTTTTTTTTTTTTTTTTTACTCAGTAACGGATATGATTTCAAATGTAGCGAAGTACAATACTTCAAAGAAAACATACTTAAGTAAAAGTAAAAGTACAGATTTTAAAAACTACTTAAAAAAGTAGAAGTACACAAAAAAACTACTCAATTACGTAACGCGAGTAAATGTAATTCGTTATTTTCCACCTCTGTATAGTAATAACAGTAAATTATGCATAATTACAAGTAACTAACCCTAAACCAAACCCTAACCATAACATAAGTACTTGTAGTTAATTAATATTACTCTGAATTTACTGAGTAACTACAATGTAACTACATCACTCTATGTTTGGTTACACTTTCTTTTAAAAACGTACTCGGTTACTGACGTAACCTCGGTTCTCTCTAGAGAGGGAACGAGTACTGCGTAATAGCTTACGCTATGGGGAAAACCTCTTTTCCACGAGATATTGAAGCCAAAAATTATCCTTAATTTTTTATTAATGTAAAACGCTTTGCAGCAGCAAGCAGACACAGGCGAGACAGCTCGCGCGCCTATTGGCTGCTCTTGCGGCAAATGCAGCAGCCTATCGAGAGAGACTCTGCGTGACGTAAGGACCAATGGGGGCAATTCGCACCCATATCGTCACGTCCCGCCAGAAAGGGCGTGGTCTCGCTCTATAAATATGCTCGTTAGGCTGGTACAAGCTGGTTTTCATCGCCGAAGCGAACCAGAGCGTATTCCAAGCACGGGAAGATACGCAGTACTCGTTCCCTCTCTAGAGAGAACCGAGGTTACGTTAGTAACCGAGTACGTTCTCTTACGAGAGTATCTCTCGTACTGCGTAATAGCTTACGCTATGGGGAACACAATGCAACACGCCGTGCGTACAGGGATCCAACACCAAAGTCCCAGGGGCCGAAGCCCGGGGCTCATATAGTGCATAATCACTATAAACTCACATAGAGTGGAGGAAGAGAGGCTGGAAGCGTCATTCCTTATAAAATAGCACCCAGAGGGGCTATCATATGACAATTAAACGCGCAGCCAGGGTGAAAGCTTTCAGCCTGATCTGGGTGGCCATACGTGTGTCAACACTCATGGGGCTGCAGTAAACTCAGCATCTGGGCCGCACAGCGGGGCAGATAGCACTGAATTCTAGACCGCCAAAAGCTTAGCTTGTAAGGCGGGTACCTCCAGGTTATAGTATTTTATAAATGTAGACGGCGAGGCCCAGCCCGCGGCCATACAGATATCTTGCAGGGTAACCCCGCTAGACCATGCCCACGAAGAGGCCACGCCTCTCGTGGAGTGCGCTCTGACACCCAAGGGGCACTGCAGGCCCTTTGCAGTGTAAGCGAGCGCAATGGCATCCACTATCCATCTGGATAGGCTCTGTTTTGAGGCGGCAAGTCCCTTGGAACGCCCGCCAAACAAAACGAAAAGCTGCTCAGTCTGTCTGAAACCAGACGAGCGCGACACATAAGCTCTTAATGCCCTGACGGGGCAAAGGAGACTCGCGTCCTCCTCCTCATTGAGAACCGGAAGGGCAGACAGGGAAATTACCTGGGCCCTAAACGGTGTATTGAGGGATTTCGGCACATACCCGTGCTTAGGTTTGAGAATGACTTTCGAGTCATTAGGCCCAAACTCCATACATGACGCGCTTACTGAAAGCACCTGCAAGTCCCCTATGCGCTTCACTGAAGCGAGAGCCGTGAGAAACACTGTTTTGAACGACAGGTGTTTCATGTCCACCAGCTGGATTTGCTCGAACGGGGCACCTTTCATGGCCTCCAGGACCGTGGAAAGGTCCCACGTCGGGACTGAAGGGGGCCTGGGAGGGTTTAGCCTCCGAGCTCCCCTAAGGAAACGCACAACTAAGTCGTTCTTCCCCAGCGACTGGCCAGACACCGGTTTTGCAAACGTTGCTATGGCCGCCACATATACTTTGAGCGTGGATGGGGTCCTGCCCTTATCCAGTAGCTCTTGAAGGAAGGAAAGCACTTCCGAAACCCCGCAGTCCACAGGTGAAAAGCTTTGGGCTTGACACCACGCAGAGAACACAGACCATTTCGAGGAGTAGAGCCGCCTGGTAGACGGAGCTCTAGCCTGCGCGATCGTGTTTAACACTCCTTCTGGGAGGCTAGCGGGTACCCGTTGATGGCCCATGCGTGCAGGGACCACAGCTCCGGGCGAGGATGCCAAATCGAGCCCTCCGCCTGAGAGAGGAGGTCTCTCCTCAATGGTACAGGCCATGGGGCAGTGCTGGTCAGCTGCATCAGGGCAGGGAACCACGTCTGGTTTGTCCAGAGCGGAGCTACGAGCAGCACTGGGCATCCGTTTTCCCTGATTCGTTCCAACACTTGAGGCAGGAGCGAGACAGGAGGAAAAGCATATAGGGGACAGCGGGGCCAAACATGAGCCAGCGCGTCCTTGCTTTTCGAGAAAAACTCCGGGCAATGAGCGTTTTCGTGGGACGCGAATAGGTCCACCTGTGCTCTGCCGAACGTTTTCCACAGCAGCTGGACTGTCTGCGGGTGCAGCGACCACTCCCCTGCTGGAACATTGTTCCTGGACAGTCTGTCTGGTCCCACATTCAGGTGACCAGGCACGTGCGCTGCTCTTAGTGAGAGCAGGTTGTGCTGAGCCCAGACCAGGAGGCGTTCCGTCAGCCTGTGAAGGTTTCATGACCTGACGCCGCCCTGGCGATTTATGTATGCCACCACTGACATGTTGTCCGACCGGACCAAGACGTGGTGGCCTGTCACCTGGGGACAAAAGCGCCGTAGCGCTTTGTCGACTGCTATCATCTCCAAGCAGTTTATGTGAAGGAGCTTTTCCCGTTCTGACCACAGGCCAGCTAGCGGTCTGCCCTCGAGCAGCGCTCCCCACCCTGAGGTGGAGGCGTCCGTAGACACCACCTTCACACTCGAAGCGGTCCCCAGACTCACACCTGACTGATACCAGTCGGTTATTTTCCAAGGTTCCAGAGCTGAAACGCACTGTAGGTCGACCCTGAGGCGAAACAGACCCGCTGTCCATGCCCTGGGTGGAACCCGCGCTTTCAGCCACATCTGCAGTGGGCGCATGCGAAGCAAGCCCAACTGGAGTACAGAGGCTGCTGAGGCCATTAGACCCAGCATTTTCTGAAACCTGGCCGCGCTCAGCTTCTCTATGGCAGATTGTGCAGAGAAAGTGAGCGGGGCGGATTCCGTAGGATTCGGTGTGTCTGTGAGAAAATGTGGGCGCGGGACTGCGAGCACATTTATTACACTGAAAACACTGTCGGTTAGAGCCGACTGAATGTGTGTTGGTTTCGTTTTTACAGAAGGGACACGCAGCGTGCAGTGTAAGCGGGCATTGTGACATGGGCGCGTTCACTACATTGTCTGCACAATCGACCTGAGTCGATTTTATTTGTGCTAGCCCTGCACCGTGGCGGGCTGTGTCTGGGTGTGGGAATGGGCACTGGGGCGTGGGCATTCTTACAACACTCATAACACCATCGGCCGTGGCCGGAACACCAGAAAATGCACTCTTTATTGGATTTATCTGGGTAGCCGTAAAAACGGCTTTTGTGCGCCTGAGAGAGCAGACGCATCAGCTCAGTCTCAATGCCGGCTCTCTTCCCAGTGGTTTGGCGGGAAACGCTAGCGGAGGGGAGGTCCACGGAGCTCGCCCAATCCTCGCTATCAGATGCCAGAAGAGAACACGCCTCGGTGGGTTCGTCGAACTCGTGGACGGACGCGGCGGCAGGCGGCGGACGTTGTCCGTCAGTGAGCGACTCGAGCGAGGCCGGCGAAGCTGGCGGGCGAACCGGCGAGCTTTGGCGGGCTGGAGAGAGCTCGGGAGCGCGCTGGGCGCGGCGCTTCTTGCGGCGCGGCACCACGGCGGGCTGTGGTGAAGGCTCGGAGAATGATGCCAGGCGAGTCCTCAGAGTCACCATAGGCAAGAGCTCGCAATGAGGGCATCCGCCGTCAGCGAGCGCGATAGCCGCGTGATTCTCACCCAGGCAGGACACGCAGATGACATGACGGTCCCCGTCGCTGAGTGGGGCGCGGCACGAGCCACAGGATGGCATCTTTAAAAAGACGCAGCTCTTTTTGTGATGAGAAGTGTAAGTCGCGTCACGTAAGCGAGCTAACACTCTCAGCAGAGTAAGGATATAAAGGATACAAAGGATATAGAACGCCGGAAAGCGCAGCAGGTACGGCAGTTGAAGGCGGCGAGGCCAGCGACTCCAGAAGCTCGTCCCGCTGAAAGGCTTGCTTCGACGGCGCGGCTTCTCACTCCGGATCCAGCGATGCGTGTGCTTCGCTGAAGAGATGAAAATCAGCTTGTACCAGCCTAACGAGCATATTTATAGAGCGAGACCACGCCCTTTCTGGCGGGACGTGACGATATGGGCGCGAATTGCCCCCATTGGTCATTACGTCACGCAGAGTCTCTCTCGATAGGCTGCTGCATTTGCCGCAAGAGCAGCCAATAGGCGCGTGAGCTGTCTCGCCTGTGTCTGCTTGCTGCTGCAAAGCGTTTTACATTAATAAAAAATTAAGGATAATTTTTGGCTTCAATATCTCGTGGAAAAGAGGTTTTCCCCATAGCGTAAGCTATTACGCAGTACGAGAGATACTCTCGTAAGAGAACCCAAATTATAAAAACTCGGAAAAAACAAATTAAATTAAATAATTCTTGGTCTTTTGAAAGTCATCAAATATTTGCTTTAAGAATCTATGCTGCATGTTTTTGATTGTTTTATTATGCATTTTATTATTGCTGAGTGCTGTGTCATGAAATTGATACTGTCTTGCCTTTAAAGCTCCACCATTTTGTTTTGTATGCTAACCTTGCAATGAATTTTTTTCCAAGATTTTCTCACATGGTAAAATAAATGTTAATCACCATTTCTCTGGTCAACAGTAAGCTATTTAGTCAGCAGCTCTTAAACATCTTTCTATAACCATGCAGATGTTCCAGTCCCTTGAGTTGGCTAGCAGTAAAACTGACCACAGTGCAGTGTCCATAATATGATAAAGTTGTAGGCTCCTCATCAAGTGTCGAGCACTGATTTAAAAGTGGTCTATTACTGACAACATCAAGCTGTTTCAGCTTGAGTGAGTCTCTGATAAAAATTAAAATGTGTTCATCCGCAATGCAGCAGTACATATAATGCATTTTTATTAATAAAATGACTTTTATTACGTCCAGACCCCCAAAAATCTCCAAGATAATTCAATATTTCAACATTTCATTTTCAACATGTCCTATGTCATTTTAACTAAAGCTGAGCATAGTACACCACAGCCCCTTGTCATCAACACCAATTGTGTTTCCTTTTGTGTTACTTTTGACTCATAATGATCTTGATTTGTATCATTAAGCAGTATCATTAATATTATTAAAGGGTTAGTTCACTCAAAAATGAAAAGTCTGTCATCATTTACTCACCCTCATGTCGTTCCAAACCCATAAGACTTTTGTTTATCTTCAGAACACAAATTAAGATATTTCAAATGAAATCTGAGAGCTTTCTGTCCCTCAATTGACAGTCTATGCAACTACCGCGTTGAAGCTTCAAAAACTTCATAAACAGATCTTAAAACTTATCAATATAAATTGAGCAGTTTATTCCAAATTTTCTGAAGAGACAATCGCTTAATGTGATGAACAGATTTAATTTATTATTATATTCAAACATAAACATTTATCAATGCACATCAGTTACAGGAAATAGAAGCTCAAGCATGTTTGCTTGACATGCGAGAGCCAATGAGATTCATTCTCATGTGTTATACAGCATGTTTCAGCTTCCATAAGAACCAATGAGGTTTGTTCTCGCGCGTTGTGATGTAGCACACGTTCCAATTCAAAGAATCGCACTAAACAGTTTTGCAAGATCTTTATTTTGTGTTTGTTTTACTCTAGTGGCAGTCACATGAAAGGTGCACATTCCATGGTGACTGTTATCAAAGTGAAGCATACAAGGTGAAGTTGGACAAACAATGTTTGTATTAATGTGCATGTGTTATGAACTGCTCCGAGACATGAAGATGAAGAATGGAGAATACACAGAGAGAATCCAAGAAACAGGCAGAGGTCAGGGCAGGCAGCAATAATCAGAGTCCAATAACAATCCACAGTCAAAAACAGAAAACAAACACGGGAAAACGCTCAGAAATGCAGACACACAGTACAACAAGACTTCGCAATAAGTGAATGTGAACACCAGGTATCTGTTTCGACCTCACTCTGACCGTCACTACGGTCTAATAGGATGATAACCTTCGTTCCGCCTTCTCTCGAGACCTTATGTAAACAAAGTCATGCCCATGACCCCGGAAGCGGAACGTCACGCACTATAAAAGGCGAGTTAACTTCCGGCTCGTTCTCTTTACCTTTCTCGCCTATAGAGACCCGGTACAGGTAGGAACCGAATTAATATTTTTATTCACTATTCAATTCATCACCCAAGTGGTGCAGGTGCCTTGCGCCCCTGTGAATTGTGGTGTTTTATTTTGTATTATCTGTGCAATCACTTATTTCTTGCTGTATGTGCTTGAATTGTGATTAATTTATTATTGATGTTGAGGCTAGTTCCACATACTAGCCATTCAATATTTCAATATTTCAAATATTTTAATATTTCAAATAATTCCAAATAATTATTTTATGCTACTATTCAGATATTCTGAGACTAGTTTCTAAACATACTAGCCATTCAAAATTATGGGTTATTTATGTTTTTTTCAGAGTATCCATCAATAACCTAGTGAATATACTTCATTACAAAATTTTGGTGAGTATTGTTGCCTTTGGAGCCCTATATCACTGTTCGCAGCTGTTGGGGTTTGATATAGGCCTGCTAAATACGTTCGCGTACTAGTGCAGGCCATTTTTGCTTTGAGTGGGCTTGATATATCCTTCACGGCTGTGCGCAGTCAGTGGGATTGTGTGTGGCATGGCCTCTCATTGCTGCCGATATTGCCAATCACCAATGGACCCTCGTGATGGGCATAGGGAATGCCCTTCATGCCTGGGGATGGCTCATTTAAGACAGGATGTGAATAATCCCTGCAGTACGGCTTGTGACCTGCCCAGAGGGGAACGACTTCACCGCGCTAATAGAGTACGCAGTTCTGTACCTGAGCGTGGTAGGGAGAGGGAACGCTCATCAGACAGGCATAGTCATAAGCGTTCTCGCAAGCACTCACGCGATGGCCATGAACCACACCGATCAAGCCATGAGAAGGTGGTGGAAGTGGCTAAACCCCCAACTCCTGCTCCACCAGCAGAGGGTGCCAACACGGACACTCAACTACAGATCCTGGCTGCTATTCAGAGTTTAGCACAGAGGATGGACAGAGTTGAAGCCCGTCACTCATTTTCACCATCACTACCTACTGGTCAGGAAGGCGTTCCTCCACCTGCACAGCAGGGTAATCCTGACACTGACACAGAAGATGCTGATGTATTATCTCTTCGTGCTCCCGACTCGCTAGTTGATAATGCGCAGCAGGCAGAAGGAGGGAGCCAAGGAGAGGGACCCCATTCAGATTCTGCCGAAGTGGATGGCGAATCAACAGGGAGGGAGGATTTTCCAGCAAATACTCTTGTGGCTAGAGTATTTAGTGCAGCAAAAATTCTTTCTTTGCAGCCTTCTTGTGCCTGACCCAGCTCCTGTTGGGGGTGTCTGGGAAGGCATACCTCAGAGTAATTCTCCATCTTGCATTCCAGTGGCAGATGATTATACCTCAATGTTGAGGACAACATGGAAGAAACCATCTCAGAAGCCTCAATTCAATGCAGGTTGCAGACGGTTGGCCAATGCCCGTTACCCAAAAGAAACCGGACTGGGGGACATGCCACCAGTAGAACAAGAAATAGCATAATGGACAACACTGGGACCAGCTTATGCATCTGCTAACCCTCGCTGTCCCAAGAAGGTGTGTGTGAAAACTGATCGTCTGATCTCAAGATCCTTTAATGCCACTGCACGTGCAGCTCGTACAGGTAATGCTTTGGCTATCCTCTTAGCAGCCTTACGAAAAACAGTAAGTGCGGATGACCAGGATTCTAGGAACCTTGTTGATTCGGCTCTGGCAGCCCACTCACAATTGACACGTGATGTGGGGGACGCTATGTCTTCGGCTGTTTTATGTCGTAGACAGATATGGCTGGCACAAACCTCTTTGCCAGAGACCATACGAAGTGAACTAATGAATTTGCCAGTAATTCCCGGTCACATTTTTAATTCAAATTCTCAGGAGGTGCTGGATAAGGCGGAGCGCTCCATTGCAACAAGAGAAGCTGTTCAGCGGGCCTGTAATAAACCAGCTCCAGTCTTCAGACCAAGGGCTCGAGAAACACAAAGGCCGCAGCAACCTGCCTGGTCTAGACACATGAGTGGCAATCTTGTTAGTGTTCAAGGGCAGAGCTTTCGTGCCCAAAGACAAAATCATGCCACTTATCCCCAGAGGAGATTTCAGTCCCGTGGGGGAGCCCAACAGAGAGGTTCACGAAAGGGTACAGGACGTGATGGCGGACCTGCATAGGGGTCAGGGGCTGGCCGTCGACTGTTCCTCTCAACTTTCACGGGCCAGTTGGGAGAGAGTGATCTCAGACCAGTGGGTTTTATCCACAATAACTCACGGGTATCGGCTACAGTTTCGACGGCGCCCCTATCCTATGCTGTCTACAGGTGGCAACGAACCTGCTGACATGGACATGGCCACGGCTGTCCTCACTGAGAGCAATCCACATCCCGGGTGTGACAAACAGAGCAGCCGACATTTTGTCCAGGACAGGGCCTCTCCCAGGGGAGTGGCGGTTGCACACGGAGGTAATAGCCCAAATTTGGACCCGATACGGGACAGCTCATGTAGATCTCTTTGCTTCCAAGGAGACGACCCATTGCCTGGGATGGTACTCCCTCACGGTACAAGAGGGCAGTTTAGGCCTGGATGCTCTGTCACAAGAGTGGCCGAGAGGCTTATTATATGCTTTTTCCCCCTTTCCTCTGATTTCCCAGGTCCTCCAGAGGATCAGGGAGGGTCATTGCACAGTTCTGCTAGTTGCTCCACGCTGGCCGGGAAGACCATGGTTCCCGGACCTAGTTCAGCTGGTTCAGGGTCCTCCGTGGCAACTTCCATCACGGGCAGATCTCCTATCCCAAATAGACGGGCAGATTTGGCATCCAAACCCGATGGCACTACGTTTGTGGGTATGGCCTCTGCAGAGTCCGTCCCTCAACAGCTAGATGAAACGGTACGCGAGACACTGAATAACGCCAGAGCTCCATCTACTCGGGCTAATTACGCCATAAAGTGGAGAATTTTTTCAGAATGGTGTTTAGGCTTGAATGTTGATCCAATAACCTGCTCTGTGCCACTTGTCCTTAGATCCCTGCAGGCTCAACTGGATCAGGGCAAAGCGGCCAGTACAATCAGGGTTTATGCTTCATCTATTTCAGCAACTCATCGGGGAGTGGATGGCCAGCCATTAGGCCGACATCCCTTGGTAGGTCAGTTCCTGAAGGGAGCTGGTCGCTTATGTCCAAATCGCAATTTGCGGGTGCCCAATTGGGATTTGCCTTTTGTACTAGACTCTCTCACTAAGCCCCCGTACGAGCCTATGGCAGATGCAGATTTTAAAGCTTGGTCTCTCAAGACAGCTTTTCTCTTGGCTATATGCTCTGCTAAAAGGGTAGGAGAATTGTGTGCGCTATCTATTAGTGAGGATTGTTTACGTTGGAGGCCGGATGGCACAGGGGTGACGCTCTGGCCCAACCCTGCCTTTTTACCAAAAGTACTTAATTCTCAGTTCAGGAATCAAGTTCTGGAGGTAGTTCAATTTCAACCCCCTTCACAGGCAGATCAGCAGAATTTGCTCACCCTTTGTCCAGTAAGGGCATTACGCACTTATGTTAATTTTACTCAGACCTTGAGGAAGTCTCATTTTCAGCTTTTTGTTTGCTATGGTAAGGCCAAACTAGGGTGTCCACTTTCTAAGCAACGTTCATCACATTGGTTGGTTGAGGTTATTTCCCAGGCTTATAAAGGAAGTGGGTTACCAGTTCCTATGGGAATACGGGCCCACTCAACCAGAAGTGTAGCTACTTCTTGGGCTGCACTAAAAGGAGTTTCAGTGGGGGAGATTTGTGCTGCAGCATCATGGTCTACACCATGTACATTTTCAAAATTTTACAGAGTTGACGTAACTAGCACAGCGCCTGTCGGCACTGCAGTTTTGATGTCGGTAGCCCAGCGAGGTTTGGATAGTTCACAGTCTGTAGTTCCTCGCGACCCTGGTGACGGTCAGAGTGAGGTCGAAACAGATCGTAAGTTATGAATATAAATATGGATCTGTGAGACCGAAGGATGACCGTCACTATCCTTGTCGCTCGGAACACTAGTGCGTTCAAGGTAAGAGAACGAGCCGGAAGTTAACTCGCCTTTTATAGTGCGTGACGTTCCGCTTCCGGGGTCATGGGCATGACTTTGTTTACATAAGGTCTCGAGAGAAGGCGGAACGAAGGTTATCATCCTATTAGACCGTAGTGACGGTCATCCTTCGGTCTCACAGATCCATAGTTATATTCATAACTTACAATTTATGGTGTGAACTAAACAAGATGATGAGAAACAGGTGAATGAGATGAGTGCTGATGAGTCCGGGCAGTGAGTTATGGGAAATGTAGTTTGTGAGTGAAACATGATCGTCTGGTGTGGAGTGCCCTCTGGTGTCTCTCAAGGGCACTCCAGCTGGTGACCGTTACAGCATGTCTCTTTGTCTTACCGGTTCCTTGAAATGCCTAGTAGGAGGGGCCCGCGAACAGGAAACTGATTATATGTCATCCTAAACGGGAGGAATTATTTTCAAGGATATTTAGACCTAAAGATCATGAATGTGTATGCGTTTCAATGTTTTCTGGTAATGCAACTTGTTAAAGATTATCAAGGTATTGTTTGTAAGGTTGCAAATACTCAGTGAAATGTAAAATGTACAGTTAGTAACTGATGAAGAGTTATGATTGGTCAGTTTGAAAATGAAGGAGGACACTAAAACTATAAAAGAAAGGATGAAATGTTTGGAAAGAAAAAGAAAAGGTTTTTGTTGGATCAGTAGCCAACCGTGTAAGTCAATTTTTTCCCTTTTGTGTGTTTTCTTTTTTTTATGTATGTGTTGAGTTGAACTTTGAACAGTTCTACCAGAAAGACTCGGGAGAATAAATACTGTAACAATAAATACATTTATTGATAGCCCAGCAAGCAATAAAGTTCTTTGGCGTAGGCCCCGTCCATAGCTCGCAATCCGAGGGTCCGGACTCTGCATTTCCTGCCTGAAGACGAAGGCAGGGGCGCAGCCGACCCCCTGGGAGGTATAGGAAGGGACCATCCTGGTGGTGGTGGGGAGGATGGAGGGGAAGGAACCATCTTAGAGGTGGTGGGGAGGATGGAGGTAAATGAAAGCGTCAGCATCTGCGAACTCAAACATGTGTAAGTATCTGTCTGTTATACCGCAAATATTAGACACGATTGGATAGATGAGAAGGCAATAAGTGACGTAGCAATTGAGTCTTCCTGGCAGAACTTAACGCTAAAGCTTCCATTTCTTTTTGTTAGTTTGTTTTCCTGCTAAATTTCCTAGTGAAACTTGGACTTACAATGGACATTTTGCTTTGGCCTTTGTTGCACTTTTTTGGAATTTGTGGCACCCTGAATGAGGGAAACATGGATTCCAACATGTACTGTGACATTCTGAAGCAGAACATGATGATTCAGAAACTGTGCCGAACGGCATGATAACTACCCCAAACAAACCGGCAAGATGACAACTGCCTTGCTAAGGAAGCTGAAGGTGAAGGGGATGGAGTGGCCAAGTATTTCTCCAGACCTGAAACCTATTGAACACCTGTGGGGCATCCTCAAGCGGAAAGTGGAGAAGCGCCATGTGACTAACATCCAGCAGCTCCGTGATGTCATTATGGAGGAGTGGAAGAGGATCCCAGCAACAACCTGTGCAGCTCTGGTAAATTCCATGCCTAGGAGGATTAAGGCAGTGCTAGATAACAATGGTGCTCACACAAAATATTGACACTTTGGACACAGTTTTGACATGTTCACTTAGGGTGTACTCACTTTTGTTGCCAGCTATTTTGACAATAATGGCTGTATGTTGAGTTAGACAGTTAATATATTCTGCTATACAATCAGCACAATGACTACTTTAAAATACATACAAGTTTCATTTCTGTAGCATTGTCCTTTGAGAAGATATACTAAAATATTTGCTGAAATTTGAGAGGTGTACTCACTTTTGTGAGATACTGTACATGAGGGTGAGTAAATAATTCATTTTTGGATGAACTAATGGGGGCTATACACTACAGTGGCTATATGTAGAATTTAGAAACCCTTGTTATTAGCGACACCGGTGGCCATTAATTGAACTGCAGCCAGCAACTTTCTGCTCGTGCTCGCACTAGTGCACATGTAACGTACAAGAGACAGAGGGCCAGATGTACTAACGCTTTTGCGCTCACTTCAGGCATATTTGTTTCTCAAAGTGCGCATAAAACCATGGCGAGGTATGTACGAACAGGACGCACCGAGATGAAAGCGCAGACTGCCTGTCCTGGGAACTGAAAATGGCAAAATGCGCTTTTCGTGTCATGCATATGCATTCATGGGATGGTCAAGGGGAAAGTGGGAGTGTCACATAAAGAGATGGGAGGGGAAGTGTAAACTGCGCCTAATTATGTATTCCGCGTTATGTACATGATTTCCATTACACGAGAGTAGATGTTAAAACTTCATGCTGATTTGTACTCGGCTTTCGCCAAGATAAGCAAAACTAAGACATAGCTTTACAGTAAACTATGCTTCTCCATCCATTTACGCTTCTTTCCATATGGTGGTGTGACTCCCCTTCTGTCCGACGTTAACGGCTGCAGTGTACTTGGCCCGTCAGCACACGCGACGGCTGCAACTACAGGACCAGCACGACAACCGTCTGGATTGAGCCGAGTAGGGGACATCTCTAGGGTCTTCAAGTGGGCACCTTCCGTCCTCAGTGTTTCGTCGACTAGCCCACGACACCTCAAGAGGGCTCGACAGTGACTCTGGCGTCCCAGAGTCACCCCCCTCCATCCCCCACTCAACTCAGCCCAGCTTACTGACCTCTACATCCCTCCTGCTGCTGAGACCTAACCACAATCTCACAATCTCTCCGCAACCCAACCATACGCGCCAACCCGTTTGACTAAGGCTGTCGAGCCCCACTGGTGCGTTAATATGCAGTTTCAGTGGCAACGGTTCCGTATACCACCTACCGCAAAACACAATATCTGCCCAACTACCCGTCATTCACGCAATATCCACAGGAACGTAAACCAACAGACTCTTCAAGTTTTCAAGAATTCTATGAAACCGTAGCGTGGCGGCCTGTACACAGCCAGCTAGAATCTTTCCGTCTCAACCACAGCCAGTTGCTGCTCCTTTCTGCTGCTTCAGATAAGTTCTTTACTGTGCGACACAACTCTTGGCCGCTGAATCCGACGTCTCTGAGGAACCAGGTTGTAGAGTGTGCCACAAAACCTCGACAACCCACTTCCACTGGGTAACCCTGGACTCTCCATCCTCGCTGTTCTGCTACAGAAAAAGCCGGTGACAAATTCTCCGCCTCTTAAAAGCAGGTGTAACTTAGGAAGCGGGTTTCCTGGCATATGCCTCCTGGTGAAATGGCAGCAGTAATCCGAGCAAGACGAAGACATAGGCTAAGGAGACGAGCTGAAAAGATTTTTTCCACAAGAATCACACTTTTTCAGTTGAGTGAAAACGAAATCATAAAGCGTTACAGATTAAGCAGCTACGCAATATTACAGTTACTGGAAGAAATCAAAGATGACATCGAATCTGCGACTCAGCATTCACATTCCATTCCAGCAGTTGTTAAACTCCGCTACATTACAATTATTGGCATCAGGATCATTTCAAACTGTCATAGCATCAGCAGTGGGAATATCGCAGTCTGCACTCAGCCGTATCATAGTACAAGTACTTGATGCGCGCAATTTATGGTATAATGGGTGGGGACAGGCGCTGATTACCTGATGAACTGCAGGTTTGGTACATAACACACACACTGCGGTTTCACATCAAGCGCTTTCTGCGTCTTGGCCATAGCGCTATTAACGCTGCGTTCGCAAATGTATGTACATCTGGCCCTGAGTGCGCCGGAAGGGCTGTCGCTTTAGCATAGTTTGTGCTTGCTGTTTTATAATTAATTGAAACATAGCAAACTGGCAGCTCCAGTAGTAATGAAAAAAAATGTCCTGGACTCTGCCATGGAAACTAGCATGTATAAAACAGAATTAAACTATTTAATAATCAATTAAAAAATAATTTATATTACGCTGGACCAGCGCGGTTTGGAAAATGGATTGATGATTGATTCAGCTGCGGGCGCCATCTCCCGGCGAGATGCGGGAATTCATTCAGCGCCCGACTCTCACAGTGCATTATGAGTATTCTCTAGCCGTTGAGCATACATCAGTTGTACACTCGTTATTGCGGTGCATTGTGAGATTAAATGAGTGCACCCAATAACGTCCACTATGGTTTCTGACACCACTACAAATGGCAGTGCGGTCAAATAGTCCCTATTTAAGGGAATATGGGGCGATTTCGGACAAAGCCTGTGTGTTATCTATCTGCTCGTGCATTAACTGCCGTATTACAAATTCTTGATCATACCTTGACGAGAGCTCCCCCTAGCAGTTTGGATAATTTACTCCACTGTATACACATGAATAGATAACATTCTTGCAGATCTCTATTAAAGTAAACAGGAGCCCAAGACACACTTCAAGCACTTTCAGACATTTAGTCCGGATAGATTACCTCCAGAGGCGGACAGAGTACAGAGCTTTGTTACTTGAGTAAAAGTACAGATACCCCTTGCTAAATTTTACTCAAGTACAAGTAAAAGTACTACAGTCAGATGTCTACTTAAGTAAAAGTACTAAAGTACTTGTTTTTAAAAGTACTTGAGTATCAAGAGTACAAGAGTAAATTTTCTAAATATTGCATTACTAATCTACTGCCACAGTGCTTACATTTATGCACAGAAACGTCCTACATGGAGTTATGAAAAATTTTAATGTTAATACCTTGGAGAATGTAAAAGGAATTGAAAGTAAAATCAAGTCATTTTCATCTTTTTACCATGTTGCTTTATTTAATTTAATTAAATTTTTGGGGGGTCCCATCTTAAATGCGGGGACAACACACACACACACACACACACACACACACACACACACACACACACACACACACACACACACACACACACCACATGTAAGGGTGGCGCTGCCAATAAAGCACCTAAAAGCTGTCACAAAGAACCGGCAAAAGGAATGATTATGAATATGTAAAATATAGCAAGGAGATATTTTAATTGTTTATTAATAAACACTTGTTAATAAACAAGTGTTTTCTTTGTCAGTGTCGGCTAGATGAAGTTGACGATGCTGACTCGCGATCTTCAGCAGTGAACGCGCCAGAGAGAAATGCACATTTCATACGGATTACATAAGCAGAGAGCAGTCTGTAGTCTGTTTTCTTTCGTTTTGAATTTTTCTGTTTAAAAGTAGACATGTCTGTGAGAGGCAAGTAGGCTACCTTATACACTGTGTTTCGGTTCATTTATGAGACGAGATCCAGTTCACGTCCGGCGCCTCCGTTTCTTATCTATCGTCTGCTATTTACTTCTTATTTATTAAACCCAGGCAATTGGTTGATGAAACCTTGATTAAAATTAAGATACAATTAATGCAAAACGAAATTCAGGTTAAAGAAAGGTTTTGTGTTTTCTGTTTGATGTCTCTGTGAAAGTTTTAAAGCATTTTTTATGCCGCTTTCAGAGCGCTCACGTCCGTAACGGAGAACACGTCCATAACATTGTTTTTTCCTCATAAATGCAAACCCGAAAAATAAAATAAAACAAAATTAATATTTTATGTACTGTGGAGACTGAGCGCCAACCCTTCTTCATTCGCTGGGTAGTAGCCTACTTTGGTTTGCGCAGTGTAATTCACATAATCAGTAAAAATATATTTTGCCTCCTAAAGTTTTTTTTATTAAGAAAATCAGAAATCCCTCGTGGCTACGCCACTGCCACATCTGTGTTAAACACACCACATACTCAAGAACATCAAACCAAATGCTTGGCTTACATTAATGTGTAATATAAAATCTGACCATGGAGTTGACTTTGGCGGAAAGCTGAAAGTGATTGCTGATAGGCTGTCCCAATCAGTGGCGCCTGCACAATCCAATCACGTTTGAGAGGGAAACAACAAATTGAGGGTGTCCGAGATTTTTCTTTTTTTTTTACTGTTTTTTTATTTTACTCGGGTACTCACGGTTATGGATAGAAATGTATTGGAGTAAAGAGTACAATATTTGCCTCTCAAATGTACTTAAGTAAAGTCATGAGTACTCCCCAAAAATGATACTCGAGTAAAGTACAGATCCCTCAAAATTGTACTTAAGTACTGTACTCAAGTAAATGTACTCCGTTACTGTCCGGCTCTGATTACCTCTGAATAGAAATATATAAACTAACACATTTTAAAATGGGGTGTCTTCCGTTTTAATGACTTTTCTTTACACTAGTGTCCCACTCTCCCCCACAAAACTAAATGTCTCCTGACATTTCAAATATAACTTGAAGTATATTCAACAGTTTCTCAACAGCAGTCTTTAACAACTCTCAACTATACTCCAAGGTCTCCAGAAATGAACGTTAGAGGCAGGTAACTGCTTTACTTCTACCGAGTAGTCCCTTTGAACCAAAGAAGGTTGGCCTAAAGTATCATAAGTGAATACCACTGATTTCTGTGACCCGGTCACCAGGCTGAAGATCTCTCCCCTGAGTCTTCTGGTCATAGTGAGCTTTCCCACGGGCTGCTACTTTTGAAGCAGTCTTTGATGCAATTTGGTACGCCTCGCTCATCCTTTCCTTCCAACGAGACATACTCCTGGTAAGTGCCATACACGTCATCTGTCTTCAGGTTGATGAGAATGTCAATCGGTAAGCGAGGGGACCTTACATACAACAAGTAGTATGGAGAGAATCCTGTTGCTTCACTCCTTGTGCAATTGTAGGCATGAACCACTTTGGCCAAGAAATTATTCCAGTCTGCTTTCTCCTCATCCATGAGTGTACGGAGCATAGAGTGTAACAGACCTGCAAACTCCTCAGAGTAAAAAAGGTGACAGTATTCCGGGGGGGGGGGGGGGGATGTAGGGGGGGGGGGGGGGGGGGGGGGGTTATGGAGGGTGCTTGCAGTGGCAAAACTCGCCGCTCGGTTGCTAGGATAGTTGCTACAATGTTGTACATGATTGCATACGAGCCAAAAACAATGTCTTAACGATGTTGTGGAGCTGCAATATAGCTTCTATATGTTGCAATATGGTTGCTAGGGTGTGGTTACACAGTTAGATGTTGTTCTGGATGAACACTATACTGTATATATAATTATCATAGGATTGGCAAAGGAGAAAAAAGTCAGTAAAATATAAATGAACCATGATGAGCAATACATTTGTTACTGTATTTATTATTCTTTGTTAATAAAAATACAGCTGTTCGTTGTTTGTTCATATTACTTCACAGTGCATTAGGCTAACTAATGTTAACAAATAGAACTTTTAATTGTAATAAGGCTACTAGTAAATAGTGAAATTAACATTACCAAAGATTAATAAATGCTATTTATTTATAAAGATTAAGAAGTGCAGTTTATGAATAGTTAATATTAACTAGTTTGGTGTTATCGATTTGTTATACACCGATTCAGATCTCTTTTGAAGAGACAGATGTTGGACAGATCAGTTATTTTAACCATTCATAAAAGTAAATCGGTTCAAATGAGTCATTAGTTCGCGAATCGGACGTGCCATTAGCTGACACACACGGCACGCGTTGTGTGATTATCCCAGCAGATAAGGACATCGCACAAGATTTGTCTCAACTCTCAACACAGAAAATATTTAATCACTGGATAGGTTTTTTGTTTATTGAAAATGTGGTTTATGTCAGCTGAATGTGCGGAACGCTTTTCAGAGAGGATAGGGCAATTTTAGTAGGCTACAATTCACACCCAGCGGTAATTCAGGAAAAAAAATCTCCACGTGAAACTTTGGTCTTTTGATCTTTTACTATCGTGTCAATTCTCAATAGATTTTGATTAATATGCGCGATAGAGGGAGAGCAAGGCAGTTTGAATACAGTGAGAGTGCGCGCGCGACCGGCTCTCTCTCTCTCTATATATGCTCAATCTTTCAGCGCCCTGTCACGAGCGCAGCATAACAAAGCGGTAGCTAACGTTAATTGAATCAAGCAAACAACTAGCTGTTGTTTTTGCTCCAAAAAAGCTTGATTTACCTCGAATTTCACACAAGATTCCTTCACGTTATGAGTTTCCATCAGACTCGCGTGGTAGCCAGGTGTCTCATCCAATGGCGATGGTGACGCAAGTGCTAAGATTCCGATTGGCCAAGAGAAAAAGTACTAAGATTCCGATTGGCCCAGAGAAATGTCAATTATAAGAATTATCCAATAATGTTTCGCAATTCTAGCCTGTGTGCAGATTAAGGGCAGCCTACAAGTTCATCTAGTGAAGTGATCCATCACCACAAGAATGTATTCAAAACCTTGATTGCAGGTCTCCAAGTGGAGGAAGTCTATTGAGACTATTACAAATGAATGTGTGGTGTGAATCTTGATTAAAGGAATACTCCACCCAAAAATGAAAATTCTGTCATCATTTACTCACCCTCAAGTTGTTGCAAACCTGTATGAGTTTCTTTCTTCTGCTGAACACAAAGGAAGATATTTTGAAGAACGATTGGAACCAAACAGTTGACATAAAATATCTTCCTTTGTGTTCAGCAGAAGAAAGAAACTCATACAGGTTTGCAACAACTTGAGGGTGAGTAAATGATGACAGAATTTTCATTTTTGGGTGGAGTATCCCTCTAAATGTGCTTAAGT
This sequence comes from Rhinichthys klamathensis goyatoka, assembly GCF_029890125.1. Taxonomy (NCBI): domain Eukaryota; kingdom Metazoa; phylum Chordata; class Actinopteri; order Cypriniformes; family Leuciscidae; genus Rhinichthys; species Rhinichthys klamathensis. Next base: position 4,137,819 of record NW_026606572.1, on the reverse strand, counting down.
TTGTCTGACTGCTTGTTTTTCTTTCTTTTCAGACACTCTTCCAGTAGCACTCTCGGATGAGGCAGAGGATCCTCTCCACACCCAGATGACCCATCTTTTGGTGTAGTTTAGTTAGAATCAGTGAGTGGTAAGACTTCTGCAGAAGCAACTGTTCTCTTTGCCTGGTTTCCCTTGTATTTCAGAACTTTCCCAATAATACTGTCATTCTCCTGACCTTCTCAAATCTGGACTGGGGTCAGTGGTGGACCCAGGCAAAGTCCTTTTAGGCAAGTCATGCCACTCGGCCGCCATCTTGGCAACGCCTCCGGGCAGCTATTTCGGACTAACAAGACCAGGCTCCTATCTAAATGAATGGGCAGAGAGTCAGAACTACACTTTCACTGGTCACCAGGACATAAAAACTGCTTGTATAGAAACAGCAGTAAAATATGATAAAAATCGCTGAAAAAGTTTGATGACTTTGCCCCTAAATAAGGTTTAAAAGGCCTTTTTCCCCACAGGTTATACGTTTACTACGCATGCGCAAGGGTTCTCGTCTCCGCTGTTGCAAACCTCAACTGTGCGCATGCGTCAGTGGAACCAGACAATAGGCTTACATGTTTCCCAGCTTGACTGTTAAAAGCAGACGATTGGCTTTCCAGCGGGAGGGGCGGGGCATGTGCATACAACCGCCATCTTTGGCGTTACGGGTTTTCCCTATATAGTTGTATTGAGGATTGAGGAAGTGGCATGTCTCTATATAAATTGTCTCTGACCCAGGTCACCTTGGTTGCTCTCTCTCAGACATTTCTCAAGACTTAAGGCATTTAAGTGAATCAACCCTGTTCCTTGTGAGGGATTTTCACACTCCACTACCACCCCTTCCACTGAATCTTGAAGGACTTCTGGTTGCGTTTGTTCTGTGCAGTGCTCCATAAACTTGTCGATGTCCAGCGGTATGCATGACAGTCCGTCCGCATCAGCATTACTTTTACTCGGCCGGTATTTTATGGAAAAGTTAAAGTCTGCAAGCTGCGCAACCCATCTGTGCCCAGTGGCATTCAGTTTGGCAGTGGTGAGCACATAGGTAAGAGGATTCTTATCAGTGTAGACAACAAAGGATGGTGCATAGTACAAGTAATGGCGGAAACGCTCACAAACAGCCCACTTTAACCTCAGAAATTCAAGCTTACCAGAATGTATGTGGTAATTTCTCTGGGAGACTAAGTGTTCTAGACCTATAAGCAATCCCGACAATCTTCCCATTCTGGCGTTGATACAATACTGCACCCAACCCTTCCTGGGATGCATCGCAGTCTCTCACAAAGGTGATCTATCAGGTTGCTAAGTGTTGACTGATGGGTTTGTGTCAATTCAATGGATGTCTGTGATTCCAAATTACCTTTCCTCTTCCGGGTGGATTTTCCTTTCATTGATACTACTTCCTGATTCACTTGAACCCTTTTCTCTCACTGTCAGTATCTGGTACAGTGGCTGGGTGATGCGTGAAAAATTGAGAATATAAGAACTGTAATAGGACAGGAACCCTAACATCTTCCGTAGGTCACCCACTGTGGACGGCGTCCTTTCCTTCAGGGCCTGCACTGGGGCAATCTCTGCTGAGTCCATCGTATAACCTTCACCAGACACCATCTTACCCAGGAATCTCACTTTGAATTTTTTTCGGGGTGAGCTTTATACCATGCTCTTTGTAGCGCTGGAGCCCCAGCTGCACATGGGCCAAATGGTGTTCAAAAGTGCTGCTATGGAACAAGTTGTCATCTAAATAGAGTCGACATATTGTGTCCCTGAGGCCTAACAAGCAGTTCTCCATACTTCTTCCATACATCCAGGAAGCCCTGGTGGTAGGCCTTCCCCTGGTCAAAAACTGAAAACTAAGTGCTTCCACTCGATGCGTCAAGCATGTCTTGTATCTTAGGGATTCAGTGGGGATCAGGCACTGACTTCTGGTTTAACTCCCGATAGTCACAGCATAACTGAAGACTGCCGTCTTTTTTTCTCACGCAGACTACTGAAGACGAGTTTGCTGACCTGGAAGGAGCCACCCAACCCTTTATTTAACAAGTCTTGCAAGTACTCTTTGACCTCATCAAGCAAGTGCTTTGGGACCGACATATTCGTGTTCTGCACCGGCCTTATGTCATGAAGTGTGATGTGCATATTCAAGGATGGAATGCAACCAAAGTCGTCATTGTTGTAGGCAAAAGCTTGACACTCATCTCTATGTGCTGCACGCTTTACTCTCAATAACAAAATAAACATACAACAACAATGATAGTGGGGAGAAAGCAGCAGTTAAGAAAGCATCTGATTATAGCGATATGGATCTTTGCACCAGCTCTGCAATTCACCGGCATTATGTCGACAGATGAAGTAATTAAAATTACTCAGTCATGATAGTTTGTTTATAAAGTATATTTGATTCTATAGACTATATAGATCAGGCTATGTGAGACAACAGAGACTTTAAATCCCTTTTCTTTGCATGATGACACATTGACATTACAGTACAGAATTGTTATTTTTGCATTATCCTAAACATTGTATAAGCATTCATTTCATGTGTCATTGAACGAAAGAGGCTCACAGGAGCATGCACAACCACCACATATTTTGGAGTTTCCCGGCGAAACCAGCCCGAGTCCTTCACATAAAAAGCAGTCTACAGGCTTTCAAAAGCCCTGTTCGCAGGGGATTAGTACTATCTGAGGACCTCGTGTGAATTTGAAATTACCCACCCACATCTGAATTTCGTGTGGCGCATTCGCACAGGATAAGTGAAGCCTGTGATTTTACTCAAATTTACTGACTTATCTCCTGGATATGATGTCATTAGGCTATTGCTTGGAAATCTCTTGTCGTTATTATAGGTCTAGCTGTATGATATATCATAAACAGAAGAATTGTCCTTTCCGTATGCTGCTATACATGTCATTCATCTCCATCTAATCATTCTTTTTATTTTTGCTCTTCTGATGGTTTTCAGCTTTCTCTTTCTGCAAATTGTATAGTTGTATGGTGTATAGCGATATGACCCAGCACCCAAAATACTATCAAAACACTCCAACGCAGCCTCTATTCTTCGTGAAAGATGGATAAAAAAGCGCACAGGAAACAAAAACCTTGAAAAAATTATAAACGACCCCGCCAAATCACAGAGATGCCGATTGGCACGGGACTAATATTATCACAGGACCTCTGTGTTCGGCGAAATATGGTAGGTCATTTGCGGGGGAATTTTTACTTTACAAATTACAGACATGGCCGATTCGCACAGGATTAAGATCACAGACAACCTCCGCAATTATTACAAATGACTAGAGGTCACCAGGTAATACTTATCCCGTGCGAATAGGGCTAAAGACAACCTATGAAGTCAGGGAATGTCTCGCTTTTAACTTTTATTACAAGCTGTTCACACTATAGCAATAAAAAAGTGATTAAAACATGAAAATTCTTGCAGATAGCCCTTTAAACGTGACCAAAACAATCAAACATTTGGGAGAAAGACAGACAGGCAAGGTTACAGGTCTGGTGGCATGGGTAGGTTTAAGGGTGAATTAAGAGGTAGGGGAAGGGCCATTAGTGTAATTAAGTAAATTACAGAAATTCATTACAGATGTAATTACATTTAGGTATTTTTTTAAATGTAAGTACAATGTAAAAATATGTATACACAGTAAGTGCATTGTATCAAATGAATGATTTAAAGGGACAATATGTAGGTTTTTTCGCCACCAGGGGCCGCTAACCTCTTACAATAACAAAGGCATATATTGATGACGCAGAGCATTAAGCGGAATTATGGATATTGTCGTCAAGCTGATGGATCTTTTATGGATGAGTGAATACATTGATGTTTTTAACATGACTGTGGGATGAAGCAGGGCGCGATTGCTAATGAGAGACAGATATCAGCGCCACACGCAACGCGAGTCCCGTGGATATAAAGGAATATATAAGGAAGTTAGTAGCGGACGTGGAGCTCTCGGCATCTCGAAAGATGTTGATCTTTGTTTTAGTCCTCTTTTTGTCTCAAAGTCTGCTTCCCATGGTCCATCATGTTTGAACAAAACAAAAACAGCATGAGCGTCCTGCTAGGCATAACCCAGTTGTCCACGTCTGTCACCATGGTTACTATGGCAGTACGAGCGGAAACCATAGGTGGAAACCGAGGGTAACACGGATATGACTCCATTGACTGGCGACTCCCTCACCCCTGCTCACACGCCCTGTTTCCTTGGTTAAAATCACAATTTTCTCATGATTTACAAATAGTTGGAAACATTTGGCAGTCCCTCCAGAAAACCGCGATTATGCGATCACTGAATTCAATGCATAATCAGCCAAAGTCCGCATATTTATGCGGGGGTCGCATTTTTTCAAATACTCCGCAATTTCGCCGCATAAATTGCTGATTTCCGCGCAAAATATGCGGGGCTTGCATGATTTAATAATCCCCGCATTTTCGTCGCAAAAAAGTCACACATATCTTAGCAGAAAGTTGGAAAATGTTGCGTTTGCTTCACACAAGAGCAGCCGTTTCCCCCTGTTGCCATGGGAACGTTATGAAGTGAAGTAATTACGCAACATGAACATCATTGAAAAGCTGTAAAACAGGAGCACACTTTATTTTTAAATATTTAATTTATTCATTTTTACTGAAGTTGTAGCATATTCCTCTAGTAAAGCTACATAACTTGTTTGACTCATCAATGTTTTGTAAGTTTGATGTGTTTATTAAGGTCTTGTAACGCGTTGTGTCAGGAAGAAAAATAGGGATAGCTCACGAAGTTATTGCAGAGGCCAGACAGACTCACGGAGGCGATTGGCATCTCACAACTCGCACTTTATTCCCAAATCGAACTCGTATAACTGTCTGTCGTTCTACCGTCCACATCGTTACTTAATAAACAAAATAAGATAAAAGAAGTAGCATCAAACAGAAATTACCCGCACACATGGGGTGTTCGAGGCGCATGGCACATACAATATAATAACGTTACTGCAGACAGTTCAACAGGGAGTGCGCAGCTCTTAAAGGGGCCACACCTTATTTCCACTCGTTACAGTCTGAAATAAAACAAGATGAGAAATTAAATATTTCCAGCACTTTCTGTGATGTAGTATGCTTGCTTATCATAGGAAGTAATAAGACAGGACTCTTTACATTTAGGTAGTAGCCTAGTGAGAACAGGGTGTTGGGGGAATCACTTTTTTTTCTCTTTTTCATCAAACCGCAGTTTTTGCAAGTTCCCGCAATTTCATCGCAAAAAATTGCATAAATATCCCGCATATTCCATCGCATTTTTAAAGAAAACGGGCCGCGTAATCAAGGATTTTTGCCCGCAACAATCACAAAAAAACTCCGCGTTTTTCTGGAAGGACTGATTTGGGATATTGTAAGTAATCAACTAAACAAAATATATAACATTGACATTTGTTTGAGTGTGCTGACCTCAGCAGATCTATGTCTGAAGGGACACAAGCTGATTCTTTTTTGCAAGAAATACTGTGCATATGGTGAGATGACAAGTTCACCTTCAAAATTCAATTGAACACATTCTGTAAAAATGAAATGAAATTAAGCTTGTGTTTTCACAAGCTTTGCTCTTCTTCAAAAGGCCAGGAAAAGTTTTGTAAAGTTTGATAGGACACCATTTATCTGAATATGACATTTAAGTTTGCAGATATTTCTTGCATGCTGTGAAGTTCCCAAAAAGGGTTGGTGACAGGTGCTCCACATAAGCATATTCATAATTTCCTTTTGACACGGGCTGTACAATAGAGCATATGGATGTATTTGTGACCTGCATATGTTCATGCTCAGTTATTCCTGTTTAATAATGCTTCCTTCTACTCACAATCCTAAACACAATCAGAGGTGAAAAAGCTACTTCACTTTTCTTTTGCCCAAATGAAGTGATAATTATGTGAGAGCCTGTTATTTGATTCCAGAGTGTTAGATTCAGGCAAATGTGTGGTTTCAACCCAAATAAATGTGTTTTTAGAAGAGAAAAAAGTAAAAATTTAGAACATATTCTATGAAATTAAAATGTTTTTTTATACTAATTTGCAGATATCTGACTTATGAAAGTCTAGGTTTTTGAGAATCAAACAAGGAGCAAACAGATTTATTTATTTATTTATTTATTTATTTACCTTTCGTAATTGTGGATGCACAAAAGATCCCTATTTATATAGACCATCTTGAAAAATGTATTATTTAATATGTTAATTATAAAAATAAATTTAAAAAAATTGTTAATTAATGCCACCTTAGTAATAATGGGACTTGATAGTCAATGAAATAGTGTCTGGCCTTCCTCAGATAATAATTTAAAACACAAAAACATGAACCAATTATTTGATCATCAAATTTGTAATTTGTCAACTAACATTAATAATCATTTGACACATTTTATGTTGCATAATTTATTCCATATCATAATGACCCGTCATTTTTGTTCCCACTTGCCTTTCCACACATCAAGCTGTCATTGCAGACATCAGAGATGTGATCTTCCCTCTGTCCTAAATGAATTTGAACAAGACTTGGGCTGCTTTGATAATTCACTTTGTAAAGACATCATTATTATGCATTGAGTTTCAAGAACATGTCAAATAATAAGACAATGACACAGTGAATGTGTAGGGATATATTTTGTGTCAGTCAGAGACTAGAGACGGCTCATTTCTGATTATTTTTTATGTGTTGTCCTGACATGAGATCCTGATGTTGTTGGACATGTCACTAACTTGTTCTCCACTGCCTGCATTATGGATTGTGAATATGTAAATATTGAAAATTATTATAGTGAATGAACTGATTGCATAAGTAATCTGACATTGACCTAGCCTGGTTAAAACCAGACCATTCTCAGTTGTAACTGAGTTAGGGTCTGGCAAAGCTTCATAGACAAATCATTTCCAAAGGGGCGTCACCAACGGACGTAGCTCAAATGCCTCTTGGAGCAATTGGATAGACCTAAAACCAATCAGAGCGATGAAGAAGATGACGTATGCAGAGCGACGTTCGTCTGTTATAGAACAACTTAGTTTGAATAAACGAGCAGACACTGATCAGCTACTTGCTCTACGTTTATTTAAAATTAACAGCAAGACAACTGGAAGTGAATGTGCTTTCCATTAAATAAATCACACACAGTAAACAAAACCTTAACAAAAAAAAAACCGTCTCAGGTTACGACTGTAACCTTTGTTCCCTGAGAACAGGGAACGAGACAACACGTCATCGACGCTATGGGGAACGCCTCAGGCGTGACAGGTGTCTGAAATCACTATCAAATCACGTCAATCACTTTGACCGGCGACAGCCCGTGAATCATTAACGTGAATGATTAACGTGCGACCTGGAAGTATATAAGGGCGCCTTGCAAACATGACAAATCACCTTATCGTCTGAAGGGACTGTACGGCAGGCGGGCCCCGAGGCATGGCAGGGAGACGTATTGTCTCGTTCCCTGTTCTCAGGGAACAAAGGTTACAGTCGTAACCTGAGACGTTCCCTTTCGAAGGGAACTCAACAATACGTCATAGACGCTATGGGGAACGAAATACCCACTCCGCCATGCTGAGGGGAGTGCATGCCCTCAGGCAGTGACAACTGTCCGAACCAGCAAATTCAAATGAAATGCTAGAACCACTCACCCTCAGGTCACACTGGGCTGTCAGTGACATCATTCCCTACGGTCATAGCCCAAGCTATAAGCCTCACAGGAAAACCTCCATAAACATGGTTAAATGAAAGGCCTACCTGGGCCTGCTCAAAGGCCTAGGACCACAACTTCAATTAGAAGGGGTCCCTTCTAGGGAATGTGGCTAGGGAACCCGAAGGAACCCCAGCCAATCACTATTCAGGGGAACGTCCTTACCCCGAAATGCCACCAGGACGGCCTGACCCGGCATCAGATACATAGACACTTAGTCTGGCCACTTCCTGTCTGTCCGAAGACAGAGCCTCTGGACACTTGCCTTAGGTAAGGCATCCAACCCGAGGGACTGCGAAGCTGGCAGTGAACCACTCGGCCCGGATCTCAGAGACGGGATATCCCGGAGAGTATGACTCAGCATAGTGCTTTCCAACCCTTGCCAGCGAGGGGAGTTTCTCTACTCGATCCACGGATCAACCCAGTGTCTGTGTTTCAAAACACTGAGGAGGCCTGTGAAGGCCTAAGGACTGATCTAACTGGGAGGCCTCACGAGAGGCCTACGACCGTCTGACCAGACTCAGGAGTCCGCGTGTTCACAGTGACCCTCAATGAGTGGAGCATATGGTCCCCCTGGTAGGCAAAACCAGGCTGTAGGCAGGAAAGAGGTTCCGAGAGGGAACCAGTAGCAGAGAATGAACACTTTAGTCGAGCCAGGGCGCAAGCTCACCTTCAGCAGCTGCCTGATAAGGCCAGCTGAAATGATAGCAAGAGGCCACTAGCTTCCTGAACCCAGCACCGCTAGGGAACCACTCACAAGGAGGCCTGGTGAGGCCTACTACCTGATAGCAACAGTATGTGGTCACCTACAGGGAGGCCTAGAGAGGCCTACTACCCGATAGCGATAGTACGTGGGGAACTCACCCTCAGGGAGGCCTGGTGAGGCCTACTACCTGATAATCACAGCATGTGGGAACTCGTCTTCAGGGAGGCCTGGTGAGGCCTACTACCTGACAGCCATAATATCTGGGAGCTTTTTCTGCTACCCGATAGAAAGTCAGGCTAGCTGTCCAGTTGTCTGTCCTTGGGCTTGTCTCCAGGGAGGCCTGGTGAGGCCTACTACCTGATAACCATCTTAAGTGGGAATACACTTTCAGGGAGGCCTGAGGGGCCTACCACCTGATAGCAACTGGTAGCTGAGTCCGGGTGACAGTTCCAAGGCGGCCTGCTAAGGCCAGCCAGCCGGGGACTCGCCTATCAGGGAGGCCTGGTTGGGCCTACTAGCTGATAGCAAGTCAATTCTGCTACAAAGGAACACTGTTGGGAACCATACTACACCAACGTAACTATTGGGCCCACCCACAGGCGGCCTAGTACGGCTAGCTACCTCTAGCGGCTATAAAGTATGTCCCACAATGTTGGGACTCACCTCCGAGGAGGCCTGTTTAAGGCCTACTACCCACCGGTGAGCCAACTGCCCGAACCACCAAGGCCAACCATTTCTCTCGAGAAGTGGCCTACAGCGCCCTATTGGGGGCTGCCCATACAAGAAGGCCTGCTGAGGCCTACTACCTGATGGCGCAGCCTTCGTTGGCAGATAAGCTGTTTACACAGCGCCTACAGCATCCTGGTGCCAAATCACATTGCCCACGGCATTGTACTCAGCAAGAGAGCTTAGCACCCTTAAAAACAAGGGGAGTACAACATATGCCACTCTGCCTCAACGGAGGCCCCAGTTAGTCAGGGGCCTACCATCTATGCATGGGCGTCAGCTCAGGGCAATGCTCTGGCTACAGGGGAGCGTACTTCGACCAAAGAAGAAGTGCAGGCTTACTTCATACTCGACCCGAGCCATAGTGGTGCGAGGTAGGATAAACAGAACTGGGAGTGAAGTACTCAGACCTACCCTGAATCACAGGGGAATACTCACATCTCACCCTGAGGTTACCAGGGGGCGGGCCTGCCAGCGGCTCTAGGGGTGACAGAAATGTATCTGTGCCCAACCTAGGGGAGTGAGGCTTGAATGAAAGCCAACCACCTACAACCCGGCGCTCGAGCAGTAGCTCAGCGAGGTAAGTGAAGCCCATTCTGGCGGCCTAAATCCGTAGGCCAGTTCTGCACGGCAGGGTCGGGCAGGAGACTCAGTCTTCTTCGTGAAGCGAAAGACGGCCTAACCCTGCTCAAAAGGACTTATATACCACGGAGGCCTAACTGAGGCCTACCATGTCCTTATAAACCATCCTCTGCAACATGCTGCATTACTCTAGTCACCCCAGAATGCAGAGAAGGGGGCGGGCCTTGGCCTAACGACTCCCATGGGAGGAGGCTGATTATACAGGGATGCCAAAAACCTACATTCACAAAGTGAAGGGTCAGAGGAAGAAATGCTAATTTTAGCAGAACGCCTCTAATATCCCTGGCACAGCCTAGGCCAGCTACAGAGGCGGCCCTGGTGAGGGCCAACCTGTAAGCATAGATCTATCTGAGGGCTCAGAGGAGCCACAGCCTACTAAAGAATATAGTCTGTATTATTCCATACAAAGGGCTGCAGAACGCTCAACCTAATGAAAACTCAACAGAGCTCAAGGGGCGAAATACTCAGAAAAGTCTAAACGGTCCCATGGGCCGGACATAAGATCTATCTGAAGCTCTAGCGTCAGTCAACACTCTAAGTAAAACATTCTATCAGAGAGAGACCAACTACTCTACCCTGAGGTGGCTAATAGCCCGAAGGCTAACATAGTTATCGTTCTGGCCACCTAACGGGGAACTTCAGGGCCCTGATAATCCAAAAAAGTTCTCTTACCTTATTACCTTGACATGGCCCCATAACTCTATACAGGGAACGAGGTCTGTAAAGAGAAAAATATTATTTTTTAATCACAAAAAATACTCTTTGAAAGACCAGCAGCTCACCTGCGGCGTGCGAAGTGAAGACTCACCAGACAGTTCTTCATGAACATGGGGTCTACCACCTTACCTTTACATACCTGAAAGAGGCACTCTCACTAACCAAGCCGAGGCGGGCCATCAGAACATTGTTCTAACCATGAGCCCAGCCTCAGGCCTGATGTAAGAAGCGCCTGGGGAGTCGGGGAAGAGAGGAAAGGGCTAAGATATAATCACGCCCTCAGGGAAGATGATCCATGACCGACGCAACGTGCGTTTGTTGCCGGATCACCTCCCTCAGATCCCTCTTCTTGCGGGAGTCGCGCCTCCTCTGCGACCTACTACTCCACGGAGGAGGCGCACGAGAGGTGACACTGGCTCTCTGGCCTCATCTAAGGTCCTCGGACCATGATAGGCCAGGCCCTCCCATCTGTCTGGGCGTGGACACGGATCTCAGCGGTATGTATGTCCTGGATACAGCTGAGCGCGCCTTCGCCTCTCTGAACTTTCCAACCACCGCCAACACGGAGGTGCCGAAAAGCTCAGAGGGCGAAACCAGCGAATCGAGGAGAAAGCCTTTCTCTTTCTTCCCGATGTCGGCCAGCTTCAACCACAAATGTCTCTCCGTGGCCAGTTTCGTCGCCATCCCGGAGAGCTATATATATATATATATATATATATATATATATATATAATTATTTTTTTATTTGCGGCGCAGCTCAGTAACCGCCTCAGGGGCCCCACCCCCTGGTCGAGATCCCCCAGCAGATCGGCCTGGTGTACCTGCAACACCGCCATGATGTGCAGGCTAGCACCGGCCTGACCCGCTGACGTGTATGCTCTGAGAGCTCAAACCCTGCCAGTTGAATGGCAGTGTCGATTGTTTTCCTATCGACGCATACCCACGCTCTCCTATCCTCTCAACATCAGCGAGACTAGCCTGCTGATGTTGGTGGATACAGGCAGAGTATGGGTTCTTCCATGTCCTCTCGATCTCAGTATGAGATCGGGAAGAAATGAAAGGCTCACCTGAGCTGGTGGTTCTATGACCGGGGAAAAACCGCTCTCATCGCGAGCGATTTCTCCTCCAACGAGCAGCCACGGCAGCTGCAGCCTGCCCGCGGCGCGTTCTATAATACCAACCAGCTCAGCATACACGGGGCAGGGTGGCTGAGAAGATACAGGAAAATATCTTATTACCACCCTCATCAGCCATCTCCTGTTTGTCCGGGAGAGCGCTTGCTGCCGGACTAAGTTTTAAAACTTCATCCAATTGCAGCTTCTCGTCAGCCGCCGCATCGTCTGAGAGGTTTACACCCCTCTCAAGGCGATCGGCGAGCTTCATCTGTGACATCCAGACGCTGAACCCTCTTCTCTCGAGAAGAGGGACAGGCGCGATCACAATTTGTACAGGCAGTTCCCTCCCGGCTTCAGATATCTTAAGCACGGGTCTGCACACTTCTGAAAGCATTTCATAATTACCTGATTTTCAAAGCAGTTACAGACAAAACAGTCCCTGAAGACGAAAAGATGATTTGTCATGTTTGCAAGGCGCCCTTATATACTTCCAGGTCGCACTTTAATCATTCACGTTAATGATTCACGGGCTGTCGCCGGTCAATGTGATTGACGTGATTTGATAGTGATTTCAGACACCTGTCGCGCCTGAGGCGTTCCCCATAGCGTCGATGACGTATTGTTGAGTTCCCTTCGAAAGGGAACTTTGCAATTTAGACGCGCAAACTGGGTGCCGGTGGTGTGAGATGTACGGCTCGGGCAGATTCGGCTTGAAGTCGTTCATCCTCGGATGCGGCGCCGCGCTCGCTGTTACAAAAAACCCGTGCACACAGGCAAGCGAAATGGGGTCTTGCCGGTCTTGCGCACAGAACGCGTCATTTTTGCCCCACGCACCTTCGCGCTCGTGCGGACGCGTCGAGTATAAACAAGGCTTTACTCCGTGTCAGCGCGCGCTCTGATCGGTAAAGGGGCACAGACCTCTCCCGAATCATCTCCAGCAGTAGCAGCCTCCGATCGCACCACTAACTCCGCCTCCGTTTCCCTCGTAAGCTGATATTAGTATTTAAACATTCTCTATGATAAATTGTGAAAAAAATATTTTAATAACATGGTTTTGGCGGTTATAGAGTTCTAATGACGGTGTTCAACTATAACCGTCACACATAGTTCCACGGCGGCATCCATCTTTGTAAATGTAAAAAATCTGCTTCACCGTCCCTGTGTTCTCGTCATCGTGTAAAGCCCGCCCCAACGTTTCTGATTGGTGCCGCGATTTCGACGGATTGGAAATGGACTTCAATGAGCTCTTTGCCAGACTTACTTTCAGAGCAAATCTAAATTTGCCGGAAGTTGTTTGGGTTTTCCCAGGCTACCATTGACCTAAAACAATCCCTAAATTGGTCTCAAAAACTGAAGGGACTCTAGTGTATAAGTTACATAACTGCAAAATATTTAGAGTGAGACAGAGAATTGTATCCATTGCCTTTACTTTCAATAATGTTTTATAGTAATATATACATAAATGTTTATTCTGCTATTAACCCTTTAGGCGCCAGAGGTTTTTTCCTAAAACGTTCAATTTTGACATCTTAATTTCAAAAGGCTATATCTTAAAAGTGATAAAAGATAGAGACGTTCTGTAAATTAGAGAAATATTAAGGATGACCCAAAGTTTATGTAGGGATTACATTTTCCCATCTAATTAGCATATTATGCCGTCATATGGTGGTGGCAATCTTGGATTATAGAATTTTCATGAAAAGTCACGTTTAAATAAAATGCAGCACTTCTTTCCCCCCAAAATGCCCATCACCTTCTGTATGCTATATTGCACAATACTGAATGCTCAGGTATATAGTAAGTAGTAAACAAACTGTGTAAATCATTACTAATAAATGGTAGAAACAAACCGAATGCATGTAGTGGTTGGCCTTTTCCTGTGGAGATTTTCCATTTACTAAATACAGTAGGCACTCTGATTCCATGTATGGGGCACATATATATTATTCATATGACATACAAACACAAGTAGACAAGACCTGTTTAGTTCAAACGCTCACTCGCACAGATCATGAGTGAGATGATACGAGCAGCACGGCCAGATCTGCCTCGCGCGCGCGCCGAGTGTGCACAGCTCGGACTACTGTCATTGTCATTTCGACTCCTCACCCTGCCTCCACGTTGCCTCCTAACTGTCCTATGAATACTTCGACCTCGTCTAACATACCCAGTGGTATTAGACAAAGTCTCCACCACAATACTGTCGCCGCGATTGCGGAGAGGATCTGATAAAATGGCTCACTCGCACACTAGCTCCGCTTTTGATCGCACTGATTCAATCTAACTCGAACTAACGCTCTAACTCGAACATTTTGTATAGAAACATGACGTTTTTTTGATTCGGGGATGAAGTATGACATGTCTGCCATCCAGTGGAGGGGAGGTTGAACGAAATTTGACACCCAATTTGACTAAATCGGCCGTTTTATTCAATGCCGCAATTTGTCGAGTAAACTCGACCGTGGCGCCTAGAGGGTTAACTAAGTCGGTTGTGATTGTGAATAATTCAATTTGGAGCTACAGACATCATTTTCTTACCAGAAATATCAATCTAGGGAATAAAGTTTTCATTATTGCATTTGCCAAAGTGTACTTGACACTCCCTAGCAGCCTGTCTCAGGGACTTGACAGCTGTTCACGAAATAAAATGTATTGTCATTACAGAGAATCACCAACTCTATCCATGAACTGAGTATCATCATAATTAATCATGACATCCCCATATTGGGTGTCATTTGTAATCTAACTTCTCTGTTTTGGTCATTTCAAAATAAGAACATTTCAGCATTGTGAAGCAGCTAACTGCGGCGTACATGGTCAAACCAGTAATGTACAGAATGGATGCCTCTTGAATAAAGGATGTTACTGCGTTTTTGCTGATTATCTCTGGTTAAATCTGAAGGATTTTTTCCCCTTATTACTCTATATAGGGTTCCTGCCTTTGATCTCATCATGGTTTTGAATTCATCTCACAGTAGGCTTGATATAAAGAAGTTGCATTGATAATTCTGACAAATTTTCACAGATGATAGTGGCCCAAGCTGAATTCTCCAAATAGTTGTATAGTTAAGGGTAAAGATGAAATGTATGCTACCTCAGAAACCCTTCTCACTTTAATTAATGGTGGGTGGCTGTATGACACTTCTAAAACCACAAACTTTTTGACAGTGTTTTATGACATGAAAGCTAAGCTAACTTTGAATCCTCTTCAGACAGGCTTTGAAAGCTCCAGACACTTGCACCCCATCCTATTTTCCCCACAGGCAAGGGGAAGTATAGAGGCAAGTTTTGAAACAAAGAAATAAAAATAAGTGGATAAGGTGCTTTTTTGCCATGTATAACCCCACAGCCCCATCAGTAAGGCTGAAGTACCCCTTCATCAATACCAAATCTGATTTTTGTTCATGCATTACCAGGGCATCAAACCCATGCTGTCACCCACTGGCTGTAGTAACGCTCGGTGCACACAGTGCGATTAATGACCGTTGCGATCAAATTTTAACTCAGACGAAATTCTGGCAGTGTCAGAAGTATTGACTCACAGTCCTGCAGTGTGACTTCTCCTACGATGACCGTCAAATTGTCTTTGTTTTTCAAGGAAACCCATGACCAAAATTAACGTTACAGATTTCTTTGTATCCACCATTTCAATCCCGCGTGTAATGCAGCTTACTGTCACCGAACGTGTCATTGATTGATGTAAAACTTGAGACAAGTTTTCTTGCGTACGTCCGTTTTTAACGTTTCTTGATTGCCGTACAGTCTGACATTAATGACAACTAAGATCTTACAGTGTGACATGACTTACAGCGATGATCATGTTCGTACAGTCTAACAAGCAACAATCGTAAAGGACTATAATAAATCGTACAGTGTGCACCCGGCTTAACAAGCACAACAAAGAAGATAAAGATCCAAGACAATCTTTAATAGTATCCACAGGAAAATCCAAACAGAGGCAGGCAAGCAAACACAACTATAACACAGACGAGACAGGACAACTAAAGGCAGTAAAACATTAAATTAAATACACCAGATAACGAGGGAACACAAATCAATAACCATGGCAACAAAGAGTGACAACAGCAGTTACATAAAACAAAGTCCAAACAGAACCAATGCCCCCTCCCGGAAAGGCGCGACCTCGAGCCGGCAGTTCGAAGAAAGGAATCTGGGAGAGGTGAAAACTGAGGATACCTGGGTGGTGAAGATCATGGAATGAGCCAGGGAGAAGCCAGGAGCAGGAGGAGCCAGATGGCGACCCAGGCCACAGCCAGGACGTCATCCTATGGCGGTGTTGCTGGAGGGAGGAATCATGGGGTGAGGGCCTCAAAGCCACCCTGGGGATGAGCGAAGGCGATGGAGCCAATGGAGGTGGAGCCCTTGGCGCAGACAGAGAGCCAATCGATTGGAACGATGCTGAAGGCCAATGTGGAAGCGGGATACCAGAGGGGTGAGGTGGAGTGATGGGATCCAGGGGATGTGGAGCCAGGGGATCCACACATGGCCAAGCAGAGATGGCTCACTTCAGGCCCAAGGTGGATCTGCGCTACTGACAGTAGGCTGAGGGGTAACTGAGGGGCTGACAAGAGACAGCAGAGACTGGGTAGAAGGACAGTCTGAGATTTGGAGAGGAGGCGGGAGAGGGTGGCTGGGCGGGATAATTGGATATGGATAAGGAGATGAAGAGTCTGATTTTGGTGGGATCAGGGAGGGCAGGGAATTATCCTCTCCAAAATCAAAACAACAGTTCATTGAGGTCATCAGAAACTCACACTCAGTGGCGGGGACTGTGGGCGGGGCTCCCTTCCATACCCTCGCACTCCACTGTGACTCCCACGGCGATGGATGGTGCTGCCGACTCACACACCTGGTCAGGATCCCGAGGCTCGGGCTCCCTGTCAGCGGTGGACTCAGGCAGATGTTCCGTGCAGCTGAGTGTTTTCTGGCTGGGCTCTGGGTTGGGAGTGGGGCTGGTGTCATCATCCGCTGGGCCGGTGAAACTCATCCAAATGGTCCTCGAGGGAGCAATCTCCCTGGTCGAGGCAGGGCAAACGAACCGAAGGAATGTCCATGGTGAAAAAACACTATGAAACAAACAAAACAAAAAAATTTGCCGCAACTTTAATCACTTTGTTTCCGGTCTTCTGTAACCCACTGGCTGTAGTAACATGCATGATGAAGAAGAAAAAGAGGAGTTGATACAAGACAGGGCAGGAAGATCCAAGACAGTCTTTAATAGTATCCACAGGTAATGGACAAGCAAACACAACCATCAATAGCCATATCACCCTGTAGCCCAAGACTGGCTGCCCACTGAAGCTAAGCAGGGCTGAGCCTGGTTAGTACCTGGATGGGAGACCTCCTGAGAAAACCAGATTGCTGCTGGAAGAGGTGTTAGTGAGGCCAGCAGGGGGTGCTCACCCTGTGGTCTGTGTGGGTCCTAAAGCCCCAGTATAGTGACGGGGACACTATACTGTCAAAGAGCACCGTCCTTCGGATGTGACGTTAAACCGAGGTCCTGACTCTCTGTGGTCATTAAAAATCCCATGGCACTTCTCGTAAAAGAGTAGGGGTGTAACCCCGGTGCCCTGGCCACATTCCACCCATTGGCCCTTGCCAATCATGCCAATCATCCTAATAATCCCCATCCACTGAATTGGCTCTATCACTCTCTCTCCTCTACACCTGTAGCTGGTGTGTGGTGAGCGCACTGGTGCCGTTGTACTGTGGCTGCCGTCGCATCATCCAAGTGGATGCTACACACTGGGGGTGGTTGAGGAGAGAACCCCTGATATGATTGTAAAGCGCTTTGGGTGTACAGTAGTACATATTAAAGCGCTATATAAAATGCCTCATTCATTCATTCATAACATGGACAAGACCGGACAACAACAGGCAGAAACACATGAACTTAAATACACCAGATAATGAGGGCACACAAATCAATAACCATGGCATCAAACAAAGAGTGACAACAGCAGTTACATAACACAAAGTCCAAACAGAACAGAACCATGACATGCCTTGCTGTTGGTAGCATGATTTACTGTTTTGTATCTTGTATTGGAAATAATTTAGCGTAATCATTGATATCATTTAAAAAAACAATGTTACAATTATTCATTTGGTGTTTTTTTTTTCATAAATACAAATAAATACAATAAAAAATCTGCAATAATATTGTAAAATGACCCGCATTTTATGCTTGCTTTTCCCACATGTTTCAATGCAGAAAATGTTTACAATCATTTTTATTATTAATTATATTTTATAAATTAAACTGCTTGTAAACATACTTTTATAACTAAATTTTTTTTAAATAACCCGCTAAACACAAGTATTATGCACTCATTTAAGACAGTTATTTATTTAAGACATGAGTCAAAAAATGTTCTTTTAATCTATTGTAATTTCTTTTTATGTGTCTACCAAAGCAAAATCTTTCCAAGCTAATTCCGTCTGACATTTTTTCTCTCTTAAATTAACATTTTATCAGGCTCCTGTGTTTAGGTTCAGTAATTTCACTTTAATGGAAATGAAAAGGTTATTAGTCAGTTATGGAAATGCCTTATTTTAAAAAGAAATATCACTTTAATCAATTAATTGATATTTAACTCTTTTGACTGGCTTTTTAGTGACATTCATTGTCCATGTGTGCTTTTTTTCTTTTCTTTGCAAAAACCTCTAAGTCCTGTTCTTTAATGTTTATGCCTGTTTCTGTTACAGCAGTTACAGCAACACTGTTGTGTTTATATGCTACTCGCAAAATCCTGTCATTCATATGCACCCCTGGTTTAGATCATGTGATGCTGATTGACATGGATAATGTTTTGTTTTGGAGCCTTCTGTCTTAAGCCAATCATATGGTTTGGGTGTCATGCCATCAGAGTTCTAAGCAACATCTGAGCTTGTTCTTCTGTCACATTAATGGGTTGAAGATATAGATGTTAGGAGAAATTGATGCCCTACCTGGGGGTCTGCATTAACGAGACTCTCCTAATGAATGGGAGGACACTAAAAGGCATCCTCTTTCCATCCATGCATCAACTCCTTGACAGACAGAAAAGGTAAATATCTCTCATTTTCTTTTCTGCTTATTGACTGATACCACCGCCTCCTTAGCCACCAGGGTTATTCTTAGTGGCTGCTTTTTGACTTCTTGTCTTGCTCTGTCAAAGCAAAACGCTATATCCAATTCCATTAGCTTTGGAAAAAAAATGTCATTACCACTTCGACTGACTGTATGGAGTGTGCCAGGATTTTCTGCCGTCCTGCTGGTTCTTCATTTTCGACAAGAGGAAAGTATTAAATGACTGAAATGAGGATCAGAAATTAAACCAGAAATTTGAGTTCATGTCTTCGAGACATGTCTGAACTTTAAGGTTGTGGGTTCCTCTGCTTTGATCGAGTCTATAGTTGGCCTGGCTAATCACTGATCAGTGGCTAATCATTGATTATAAATGGTTAGAGAGAAGGGTATTTCCCCTGAGGGTGCAGCCACTTGGCCTCCGACTGTGGAAAAAAGAGCCACCATTAGTGTTATTAGAGGTTTAGATTTAATTCCAGCCCATTCTTCATTAAGGCAATTGATTGAGGGAAAGATTGATGCATGGAGCATGCTAGTCCTTGTGCCAGAATCACGTCGGCTCCATTGGATGTCATTTCCCTCAGCTCCAGTCCCTTGCTGCAGTGCTCAATGCAGGAGACACTTTTAGTCACCAAGCCTTGGGTTAAATGGACACTGCTAGCATACTAAAGAGGAGAGGAAGGAACCAGATATAGATTTGGACAGGAAGCTCTGCTTTAGTTTTCAGTCTCCACAGTTTTTGCTGGTACAGCCTCTCCAGAGAAGCACAGAAACAAAACAGTAGTGACTAATTTAGCAGTTTTTTTTCCCTCCGAATAGCCGTGTTGAGTCATTTGTGCTATGTGTTAATTCAGTATTTTTAGTGT
This sequence comes from Rhinichthys klamathensis goyatoka, assembly GCF_029890125.1. Classification (NCBI taxonomy): domain Eukaryota; kingdom Metazoa; phylum Chordata; class Actinopteri; order Cypriniformes; family Leuciscidae; genus Rhinichthys; species Rhinichthys klamathensis. The sequence goes on along the minus strand of NW_026606572.1, from coordinate 4,118,227 downwards.
TGGAAATTAAATGGAGAATCCTCTGGCTCCCTCCAGCCCACTTAATGCTCCTCTGATATTGCTTCATATTGTCATGTGTTTTGGAGTGCTGAGCTTGATTAGATGCTTACATTCCATTTTCTCTAGTGTACTTTTGTCTACTTGATGATTTTTAGTTTACACCAGTGCTTGGCACAATGCTCTCAGGTTCACTGGAGGTTTAGAGTTTGACTAAAATGGGAAAACGAATGCAGGAGCAATTTAGAATAGCTAACGCTATTGTATGTATAAGCTAACAGCTAATGTAAACATATTTTTACACAAACAGGAACATGTTCTACAAGCCATGCACATTTATGAGCGAGTGTGCTGTGCAGGCAGTGTGCATGAGTGCAGCTCATGCCCCAGTTAGAGCTTCGATAAGGTGTTTAGGCCCCAGGTGAGCCTCAAGCAACAGGAAAAGCCAAATCCCAGTGGACCACACAGCATGAGGGATTGTTTAACCTGGGTTAACACTGGATGATGTCAAGGATGAATAAAGCTGTTTACCCCTGGTTCTCAGTGTAATCAAGTTAAAATAACAATAATAATAATAGCCTACAACACTTACATTAGGCAGACATCAGAATATTTACTAAACATTTACGTAAAGTTTTTTTTTTTTTGCATTGGTAATGAAAACTTATAGTGCATAATATACTAATTAAAAAAAATGTACATTAATTTGAGATAGTACCACTGATTTACTTAAAATGGACTTGATAATGGTGACTAAACGACAATAAAAAAAAAATATTATTATTATTATTAGTAGTAGTAGTAGTATCATCATCATCATCATTTTTAAATGAATATATAGAATGTGAAAATGAATGGGAAACTTGATACAACAGTAATGAAATTAATATAGTAGGCTAACATATATTTAAGGGAACCTAGTCTTACAAATGTAAGAAAAAAGTGTAATTTATGGCAATTTTAATAATATCATGTTGGGTGTCAGCAAGGGTTGAGGACAGGAATGTGAAGACAACAAATTAGATAAATATGCTTTAAAAAAGCTTTAAAGATACGTACATATGCAGGGAACAGAAGAAAAATAACTATTGTAATATTTCTATGTAAAATAAAAAGTGAGTTTTTAACAAAATAATAATAAAAACGAACACCGTGCCAAACTTTACTCCTGAAACACGCAGCACATATATTTATTTATTAAATCACAGCCTTTGCAATGAACCTTTTTTCACAGACTGTGATTACGTGTTTTAACGGTCATCAGCATCGTAAATCCTGCAAAGCTTTTTATATTTAAATTTTTTTTTTCAAAGTTGATGTACATTTATAATACTTATTATTACCTTTGCATCAAATTACAAAAAAAGATAGTTAACACTGCTGTCAGGGTGTTTCTAATACAGCGGCTATATGGGAGTGACGGTAATTGACATCTTTCTCTCTTCTGACTGCCGTTATCAATCTCTCTTTATTTATTTTTGTACTCTTTTTTTTGAAAGTTGTGAAAAAACGATTGTGGATTTTTTCTTTTGCTATTTGAGCAAATGGAAACACAAAAAAATATATATTTATGTAGTCTCTCATTCACCACTGTAAAAGTTTACCCAACTATGACGACTTCCGCTTCTGAGAAACCGAAATGTGAAATTTTTTTATTTATTTTTTTACCTGAATATGTGTTTAATGTAGTGTTCACTGCACTACAATACCTTCTCTAATGCAGCACGGCGTCACACACTTTCCATGCTTAGCCCAAAACTGTATTCGTATTTATGGTAATTTGTGAAAGTGGTTGTCTTGTAAATATCAGCTACATGGTCTGCACCATGGCTCCAGGAGACAGTGTTTCATATCTTCTCCTACCACACAGCAGAGAAATGACAGTAAAGCGACTGAGACTTTGACTTGAAATTAATTGTCTTGTCAATTCAATCAGCCGCTGAGTTTGTTGTCATGTTCATGTCAGTCTTTCCTTCATTGCTGGGGCTTGTTTTTAGTTTAGTTAAAGCGTATTATTATCTCCGTCTTTGCAGCTCTGCTTCGCCTTTGCCCTGTGGGGCTCTAGACTGTGTGTGTTATGGTCAACAGAAGACCTATAGTTCTGGCATTGCATCCTGTCATCATAAGTCAGATGCATCTTCTCCAACGAGTCAGACTCAACTAAGACCCAGAAATGAGCACCCATTCCCCTGACAGTTGACATATGTCTCTTCCCTTCTCCAGCACTGTCCTCAGAGAGCTCCTGTGGCTAATAACTAATACTATGCCAGCCTCAAAGGCAACGGTTCTGGCGGAAGATTTGTGGGTAACTGAATTACAGGTGGCACCTCATTTGAGGAGGCATGTGCAGAGGACTGACTCCTCTCTTCCGTCTCAATTCTTCTGTGTGAAAATGGTAATTTATTTCACTCAGGTCTGCCCTGCCGATGGCTTGTGGAGTCTGTCCTCTCCTGGCCAGAGCTGTTAGACTAATTCTCAGTGTGCTGTAAATGAATGTAGCGCTGCACCTGGGCTCCACAGGTGGGGAACCGCTGGAATGACAGCTCCCATCACAAACATAATCAGCAGACTTCTTCAGAAGTAGTGCCCGCCTCCAGAGGCTGTCAGGTGGGCACAGAGGGCAGAGGAAAGCTGTCGTGTGGAACATTGCTGTATGCTACATCATGCTGGGATTTTTTTACAGAAAGTACATAACTAAAATGGCTCTTGCAAACTTTTAGCTAGTGAACAGGGACGTGCACAGGAATTTTGAGGGGCAGTTGCTCTGACCTGAAAAAAGGGCACCCCCCTTTAAGAGTTCCTCATATTATTGTTTGTTTTTAAAAAATTTTGAAAAAAAATTTTTTTTAAGAAATAATCTGGATTGAATGGAAAAACTCACTTGTAATAATAAAAAAAAAACGCTTAGATTTGGGAAAAAATACAATCCTTTTTTAACCTTTTGGCTTCCCGTACATTCAGTTGTGCTTCTTGCTCGTATTCAGTTTGTGAGCTATGTAAACCATTTGCCATTGCCACACAGTCACACCTGACACTTCAGTGCTCCCAATACAAACCTCCCTCCTTTAAACAAAACAGTCAAAGAATAAGTACAACAATATAGAACAGAATGAGGTTCAAACAAACAATATTTATTGAATAGAGTACTTTCTATAGAATGTTAACATAACAAGTGAATATTAACGTAAACATAAATAAGAAGAAAATAATAAATTATAACCCTGAGCTTTGGCTTTTGGGATTAACTTTGGTTCTCTCTACAGCCTGGGTATTTTCGGCAGCATCAGTATGATTTTTTTATTTTTTATTATGCATGTTGAAGCAATTCTTGATTTATGGTTATTATTTACTGAGGGATGTGCATCCATATTGACCAGCATGTCCAGCTAATCAACATTTTAAATTCAATATAGCCTATAAATCAATAGTCAATCAATGTCAAATTGTCAATACATTGCTTTCTATCTTGCATAATTAGTGCAGTTGTTTAGAGTTTTTAACTACACTGAGACTAGATAATCAGTGTCTTGTTTTATAATGTGTACTTTGATGGGAGTGCCATCATTCACGTGCATGTATTGTACAGTATGTCTGTTCTCCACATATTTCTGCTTGAAAAATGCGAGTTTCATTTCGTGCACGCATATGAACGCATGATAACACACGCGACGCGGTTATGTTTTCTGAGCTGCAGTAAACAAACACCGTTGCACTTTATCGTTTATTAAAAACAAACGTAAAAAAATTGTATTTTACTCTCACTTTTGTCAGGCACAAAGTGATGCAAGAGATGCACTGCCTGCCCAGCTAGGTTAGCAAGACCGAAAGACATCAAACTTTGCTGACATCAAACTTAGAGAGGAGAGAACACAAGTTTACCTGATTGTTGTTCCCGCAATTCACTCTCATGGTTTTTTTCTTCTTTCTCTTTTCGTGACCAGAAGGATAGTTTCGCTTCATTTTGTCATGGATGTTGTACACATTATTTGACGCGCTATGACACGAGATGGAGGCGGGGCCTTAAGTAATTTGCGGGTCTCCGGTCGCGTGCAGCGCTGCAGCCACGTAAACAGTTGAGCTGAGTGCCCGAATGGAAGTGAATGAGGCTTTGCGATTTTTTTTTTTTTTTATCTAGGCCCACGTGAAATTCTGCATCCATTGTACGATTTTTTTTTTTTTTTTTTTTTTTTCGGAAGGGCAACCTGAGTCGAGAAGGGCATATGGGCAGTTGCCCGGGCAACCTGAGCAACCCCCCTGTGCACGTCCCTGCTAGTGAATCATTTAGAGCTGACCAGAGGTAAACTGTTTGTTTGTTTGTTTGATAAACATATGACCTCAGATGTCTCCGGAATGAATTTATAAACACCTGTGTATCAGAATATACTGTCTGAACGTCGATGAGCCTTATTCATTCAGCAGGAGCAGAACAAATCTGTGTAAATCTTTCATAAATCCATTTGTACATTTTTTAAATCAAATGGTAACACTTCACAAAAAGGTTCATTAGTTAACTACATTAGTTAACATTAACTAAGAATGAACAATACTTCTTCAGCATTTGTTAATCTTTGCTATTGTTAATTTCAACATTTACTAATACTTTATTAAAATCTTGTTAACATTAGTTAATGCACTGTGAACTAACATGAACAAACAATGAACAGCTGGATTTGTATTAACTAACGTTAACAAAGATTAACAAAAACAGTAACAAATGTATTGCTCATGGTTAGTTCATGTTAGTTAATACATTAACTAATGTTTAATAAATTAACCTTACTGTAAAGTGTTACCAATCATATGGACATTTTTTATATGAACAGTTTTACACTGCCATTCAAAAATCTGGGGTCAGTATTTTTTTTTTTAAAGAAATTCATTCATTTATTCAGGAAGGACAAATCGGCACAGTAGATTTCTGAAGGATCAGGTAACACTGAAGACTGGAGTAATGGCAGCTGAAAATTTTGCCTTTTTTCAGCTTTCAAATAGATTGTTTAATTTAAACTGTATAGCATTTCACAATGCTTCACTGTTTTTACTGTATTTCTGATCAAATAAATGCAGCCTTAGTGAGCAGAACAGGCTTCTTTCAGAAACAATTTTAAAAATCTTACGGCCCCACACTTTTGAACAGGGCTTTACTATTGACACACACATTTGTTCTGACTGTGTTTCATGATAAAGGTTCAACGAATAATTTATTACTAAGATTTTAAAGGGATAGTTCACCCAAAAATGTCTATGCTCTGTGGAACACAAAAAATAGATCTCAATCCCAGTTTTTGTTTGTTTGTTTGTTTGTTTATTTAGTCATTTATGTCCAAACAATGAAAGTCAATATGGTACAATGTAGTTTTGGACTCCATTACAAAATTTGTATGAAAACAACAACAACAGTTCTTATCTTTTGTCTTCAGCAGATGAAAGGTGAGTAAATGATGACAGGGTTTTTATTTTTGGTTGTAGTATCCAATTAAACATTGAAATATCAATATTTATTATATTATTATATTTGCTTAAAACTCTTAACTTGAGGAATGAGACAGAACAGAGGGCAACAATCATGGAGTTGCTGACTTGACGGTTTAATACTATTGTTAAATGTTTTGTAGTCTGTTTTTTTTATTTTATTTTTTATTATAGCCGGTGTACAAAATAAATTGTCAGGAAATCCATAAAGTGCCATCTTAAAATATTACAATGGCTGCATATTCATCACTCTGGCTCTGAATATTTTAGCAAATAAGCAGATGTTGAGTCCAAATGGAGTTTTGAATGAGATGCCAGGTGGCATGTTATAGATGGGAAATGAGATGCACAATATTTCTGTCTTTTTACTTTACATTGATTTATTTGTCTATTTTTTCTAAATTCATTTCACATTCAGGTTCATGTGCAGGTCAATGCATTTGAGGTTGCATTCTTTCCAAGACATGTTCCTATCTCATGCTTATTAATATTAATTATTTGCCAATTGAATGGGAATGGAAATTTATATATAATAATTCAGATCAGCCCACTAGTCTATGCAATATGACAGATTAAATATTTGATGACTATATCTGGTAACTACAGCTGTTATACTTACAAATCAGCTCAAGGAATAATTGAAAACTTCAAGCATTTTTTTGCAGTATGTGCTGTTTCTTCAGCTGTTATGCAATGGAGAGAAAAAAAAGACAACTTGAAAAAGAAACATGAAAAACAGAGATGAACAATAAACAATGCCTTCTTGAGTGTGTCGTTAATAAAGGAGAAATTTTGAATAGAGTAATTAAAAAAGAGGATATTCTTAGTCGGTATTCATCATTCAGATACAGTCTAACTAATTTACTGGTTCAGCACTTTGCATTTGTAACGATTTTTATAAATTGGCATGCAAACAAAAGAAACAATTACATGGATTTGAGCTGTAATTATAGACGTGAAAAGGGCCACAGCACACCACCATGCTAGTCTCAAATACAGCTGTTTCATCCGGATGAGATATAATTTTTATCACCGTCCTAAATAGTCGAACAATTGTAAATACTGTTTTTGTCTGTCCTAATTATTTTTAATGTCTTTATAATCAAAGTTAATGCCAGATACTGAGGGATTCCAGCCCTGAGGCAATCTGCCATCATGAGTTTTATTTTTTTTCCCCCTAAATTATTCACCATTGAGATGAATTATTGATTTTCTTATCTGGCACTTTTCCAGCACACATCATTAACCATTAGTCCAAAAAACAAAGTTTCACACAAGTTCAGTCGCTTCACAAGATGCCAAGAACACAGACTGTGACAAACATCTACCAAAGACTCAGCCCAACTTCATGAGTCTATCCCAATATTGGAGCAATGTTGTGCACTTTAATTGAATAAATGGAACGTAAGCCAAAGAACATAATTTGAGTCCTTTTCCATTTGCCTATACTGTAAATTTCACACATTTCTGCCAGAGATTTGTATAATGTATACAACATATGCAAGTAGCCCCCAGCTGAGATGACATATACATCTTATTCTAACAGATCATCTTTATTATCCGCATAAGCATGGTAGTCATTGTAGTAATTTTATTTTAAAAAATAACATTTTTAATAAAACTCAAAAAGTCTTTTCTGAATCTCATAACTGTACCCCAGTTCTCCTGATATCTGAGACCCTTTTGTCACTCCACATTTCTCAATATTGTCTTCCATGTCAATAATCTCTTGGCCTCACCTGTCTACGCGAATCCTCGCAAAGTAATCTAAGCATCAAACACATCCACTTTCCCTCAAACTGATGCGATTGCAGCGACGCGGCGAGGATGCGGGCGGCCCAGGTGACCTTGTTCCATATTCAATTTAGCTGGCCCTCGTGGACAGGTCCTCTGCCAGCTGCTCTCCCTGTCGCACAGTTCCTTGTGCAACACCGAGAACATCAGTCTAGGGACGACTTCGAGAGCCCTTATTGATGGTGTTGTCAAGGCGAGGGCGAGAGCAACTTAATCTCTCTCAATTAATGCCCCCGCCTGCGGCCACCGAGTCCCAGTGCTCAGTGGTCCTTTTCCTCCGCACAGCCCCTGAGCCCCACGCTGACACTCACCTCTCTACTTGTAATGAGTCCCTCTCTGATTAGCTGCCATCGCTTCAGGCCTAAAAATCGCCCCTAAATCCCAACACATCCCTGGCTCTATGTATGTCCCCCCCTACGTGAATATGCTAAGAGAAAAGTCCTCTGTAAATGTCAGTTATGGACCCAGACAATCTAGCAATATTTTTTTATATATATTTTCATTTGTAAAAAATGTAATGTACATTTATAACACTATATTTTGTGTTTTATTACCTTGGTATTGCATTACAGAAAACTAGATGTCAGGCAAATTTGACATCTTTCTCCCTTTTGACAAATGTAATCAATCTCTCAATATTTTTCTTTTCCGGCTTTTGGAAAGTCATAGACGCAAAAATTATGTTTGTTGTACCTGTCGTTTTTTCATTCATCACTATAGAAGTGAACCCAACAATGACTACGTTTACATGTGCACCAATAATGCAATTATTTCTAATAATCAGAGTAAGGTCTTATTTGCAGTAAGATGTTTACATGACACGAGCAGAACTCTTTATTCCAGTTTACATGCAATTTTCATTATTCTGATTATTCGCTAATACGTATGGTTATACCACACTCAGATAAGCATACACCCAGCAAACACATTTACGTTGTGGCAACGTCTGTGGCACGTTGCATTTCTGCTATGGCAACGTCGCTGTCTACGTGCTCGCAACATTGTAACAATGTAGAATTGATGCGACAGGGCTGTAGCAACGTTGTTGCGCAACATTCAGCAACTGAGAGACGACGTTCTGACAATTTTTATTTTTTTAAATACTAGATAGGCCTATAGATATCCCCCATTTAGCATTTTATGTTTTGAGGTTCATTTTTAATTAGTCAGATCAGATGTTAGATAAGTATATACTTTTTAAATATTGTTTATCCTTATTATTATTTAATGGGGCTATCAGTAAATTACCCTAATTATAATCAACACCTGAAGTGTACACTTTGAAGAGTAAAAATGACAGAAGGTTACGTTAATTAAACTTTATTAAAACTGCATATGGTAATCAAATTGCACTTCCAAAAGTCACATTTTCTGTAAAAAGAAAAAAACTAAATAAAATAATGTACAAATTTGTTTTAAGTAGGCATAAATAAAACATAAAAAGTAAAGATCAGAACATTTAATGAACAAAACCGGGTTCTGTACATGGCAGAGTGTAGTCGAAAGCCCGTTGATAAAGGCAGGCCCGCCGACAGGGGGGGACAAACGGGTCTGTTGTCCCGGGCCCAGGGTAAGGGGGGGGGCCCAGAACTGGGCCCTCATTAAATTATGGAATAATTGTTAAAAAATAAATAAAATAGGCATATTTGTGGTAAAAATATCTAATATTTGAGTTACATAAAAGCTTTTTATTTGTTTTCTTCCTAATTGTCCTTGAAATAGTGGTCAAGAACACCCCCCACCCCCCCCCGGATTTTTCTCAAACCCGGTACTTGATGCGCGTGCATGCCTGAAGCGCGTGCAGTTGCGTCATCTTCATAAAAGCGCTGAGACATGGCGACCGGCGGTGCTGCTGATGTGGTGGTTGTAAATCCACTTGTTTATAAGAAATGAGGAAAGAGCCACATATGGAAATATTTAGGATATTAGCTCATAATAGCCGCGGCGCGCTCGTTTTTCATTGTTGCATAGCAACGACAGACGCCACGGGACGCCAAGCGCTTGTGGAAAGGAGAAAGCGGTGCGAACTGCGCTCTCCATGATGACGAGGAAGTATTAGCAAAGAATTCATTGATTTCTAGCCCTTGCATTAGCTTTACTACTAGATATATTTATTGGAAATGAGAAATAAAAAGCCGGCTGAAATGCGTCACTGTCGGCATCGGTGAACAGATAATGGGCCAGATCTGAGTTTTGCTGCGCTGCTCATGCTTAATTAAAAGTGAAAGCATAGTTTTGATGGACAAAAAAATAAATATGATTTCACACAAAAAGTGCCCAAATGCACAGATTTTGCATGTCTAGTGTGTTTTAACAAGAACTGCAGTAGGCTATGTTAGAAAAGAAAATGAAGACATTTATAGAAAATGTACCCATTTAAACTGGTTTTTATTATTCAGTCTGGGTAAAAGTATATGGTGTTTTATATAAAAAAAAAAATTGGGGGGGATGGGGGCCCATCTAAAATCTTGTCCCGGGCCCAGGCAAGACTGTCAGCTGGCCTGGATAAAGGTAACGTTAATCGGAATCAGTCCAGGAAACATCAACAAATCAAGAGGAGCAAAGACATGAATGAGACTAAATAGCAGACAAATCAAATGAAAAACTAAAGAGGCTACATTAGTCACATTAGAAAATGAAGTTGTAGGTTGTGTTTGAATAATTACGTATATTATTTAGCTGAGGTAAATTAAACGCAATACTCACAACGAAGAATGAGACAACACAATGAGCCCAAGGGGCAGGTGAAATTTAAAAGGCTGATTCTCGCGCTTCAGGGCAGTGTAGTCCAGTGGTTGTCCAGACACCCTATGCACAACCTTAAAGGGTTAGTTCACCCAAAAATGAAAATTATGTCATTAATGACTCGCCCTCATGTCGTTCCAAGCCCGTAAGACCTCCGTTCATCTTCGGAACACAGTTTAATATATTTTAGATTTAGTCCGAGAGTTCTGTCCTTCCATTGAAAATGTATGTACGGTATACCAACACATTCTCATCCTTTGGCGTCATATAGGTGACGCCATATGACATTTCGTCGAAATCTTACGCACATGGCATCCTTTAGCGTCAATATAACACGCACTGACTGTTTTGGGTAGGTTTTGGTCTGGGGTAGGGTACGGTTATGACGCCCTGGGATCTGTGTCTCATATTGACGCTAAAGGATGCCATGTGCGTCGGATTTAGACGAGCGTCACCTGTATGACGCCTTGGGTTCTGCGTCTCATATTGACGCTAAAGGATGCCATGTGCGTAAGATTTCGACGAAATGTCCAAAGCGTCACATGTATGACGCCTTGGGATGAGAACGGGCTGGTATACTGTCCTTGTCCAGAAAGGTTAGAAAAACATCATCAAAGTAGTCCATGTGACATCAGTGGGTTAGTTAGAATGTTTTGAAGCATCGAAAATACATTTTGGTCCAAAAATAACAAAAACTACGACTTTATTCAGCATTGTATTGTCTTCCGGTTCTGTTGTCAATCCGCGTTCACGAGTCCTCAGTGACGCTGATGACGTAAGACGCTGCTGACGTGTTAGCTGGTGTGTCCGTGTATTCGGGTTCAAATAAAAAATGCAAGTCTTCCTCTGTGTTGAAATCCTTAGACATGTTTGCGAAGATTGTTTTGTTTACAACGTGCGTCTCCCTCAGACTGTAAACGAAGCTCGGGCGCACTGATAACACGTCAGCAGCGTCTTACATCTTCAGCATCACTGAACGCGGCTCGACAACAGAACCGGAAGAGAATACAATGCTGAATAAAGTCGTAGTTTTTGTTATTTTTGGACCAAAATGTATTTTCGATGCTTCAAAACATTCTAACTAACCCACTGATGTCACATGGACTACTTTGATGATGTTTTTCTAACCTTTCTGGACAAGGACAGTATTCATGGGTTTCAGTCACGTGACTTTTTTGTTGTGGCCGCCATCTTTAGGACCATTGCGTTAAATCGCATAATCTCTCCCTGGTGATCGGAAATGTTGCACACTTAAATAGCACAGATGAAAAGCAACGGTATTTAAATAAAATAGATACTTTAGGTATAGATCCGTATTTACTGTTAAACGAACTGCTGACTCCACTAAAGTCTAGTAAAAACTTGCCAAATTTTACGTTTGCTGACATTTACATCTAACGTTACCTCGTCCACAATCCCTCTCCATGTCCCCACCACTTTTGAAACATCTCGCGGCACGGATGTACCAATACACATAAATAAAAGTAAAATAAGAGGTGATCTAGCACGCTGAAATGTGTTGTTTTTTAAATCAAGTGATCAAAGTGCTTGTTGACTCTGGATCAGTGGTGCAGAAACAGTGTTCTCTCGTGACTCGCGCACACCGCACAGTCTTCACACGGACGCGCGCTTTAATGAAATCACAAAATAAAATGCACACATGTGTTCCTGACTGATATACAACCACTGATAAACACAATCGATTTTAATAAGGGTTTTTTAATAAAAAAGGGTACGAGGGCGGATTAGAACCCAGAACCTCTGACACGCTTGGCAAAAGTTCCGCCACTGGACCATCAAAGTACATATGTAAAATAGTCGGATGTTGAATCTCATTAAACAACAAATTAAATTCAATGGACTATTTACATTGATTGCTGGACATCGTAATGTTATTGTACAGGTATATCTGATTTATGATTTAGTGTTGTATTAAATGCCCCCATGAAGAAAATTTTCTTGATAACAGGAAGGGTAAGTGGCACTCTGTTAATCAAGCAATATTAACGTTACACCAGTAATCGCTGAACATAAAAGCATCGCTGAACTGAATTGCTAATAATGTTGGTAAAGCACATATCTCTTGTATTATCAGTGACGTTTGGACACCTTTATTTTCAATTCTCATTTATTTGTATAGTGCTTTTCACAATCAAAGCAGCTTTTTTAGAAAATGCATGTGTCTACATTACAATTTAGAGTGTCCGAGTTATGCATTTCAGCAATGTATATAAATCATGCAGTTAGCTAATAATCTATTAATTTAAACAATGCATTAAGGCAGAAACAGTGAGCTGTAGTTTAGCATACTGAAGCAGGTAACAACAACATAATTCAGCCAAACGTATAACTAAGGTTATAATGTAAATATAGATAGCGGTCTAGAATAAGGTTGTATATAGAGAATAAGTGTTCCAATTGTAAACTACATGTTTTAATTTAGCTAGCTAACCTGTAATTTGCTAATTTTACTTTTATTTAAATTTCCAGGTCAACGTTAATTTCTCAACATATCTTTGTGATTTGCTGTTATCACAGTTTACAGCACAGCAGATAGACGGCATGTTGCAATTCGGTCCTGCAAATGGCGGCCGCTCCACTGTGTGACGTCACATGAAATCTATGAATACCATACATACATTTACAATGGAGGGACAGAAAACTCTCGGACTAAATCTAAAATATCTTAAACTGTGTTCCGAAATGAACGGAGGTCTTACGGGTTTGGAACGGCATGAGGGTGAGTCATTAATGACATAATTTTCATTTTTGGGTGAACTAACCCTTTAAGCAATGGCCCTGAACATGGTTTAATGTCAACATTGTGCCAACGCTGTAACCTTCACCGCACAACGTAGATAGCAACCATTTGGCCATGTTGTTAAAACGTTGTTAGAAGGTTGGGTACGTTGTGCCAACGTTCTGTGTTTGCTGGGCAGTATGCATAATAATCTACTCACCTCAAATTCAAAACACATTTTTATGGACGTACTGGATATTATTCGGCGCCTTGATGAACATCGCAATGCCGGGTTTGCCTTCGCTGCCGTTGCGTTCTTCGCGCTGTCTGGATGAAGATATGGAGCAGAGACTGCGCAGTGAGTTGTTGACAGTTTAGTGATTTGGAGAACTAGATAAAACTTCAGAATAATGTCACAGAGTTCATTCATGAAGTTGTGTGGGCAACACACGGCATCCGTAGAACCGAGCACATGCGCATTGATCAGGGGTGCCTTTTCCGAAAGCATCGTTAGCCAACTATGGTCGCAATTTCCGTCGTTATCAGCATAGTTCAACAAGTCGGTGTTTCCCGAATCCATCGTTCCAACGGACATTTGCAAACAGCATCGCAAAGTTGTGTGTTTGGAACGACAGCTCTCGACCTGTGGTTAGAAGCATAGTTTCTAGATTGCATGACATGTGGACTTAATAAATCCGTATCTTGAGCAAAATAAGCAAGCTGACATTCAGTACAACTGTGTCTTTTATTTAGAATACATACAAATTTAATTTACATCTTTGAGTTTGTCAAGATATTCAAAGCACCGTTTTTGAAGACAGTTAAGCAGCGAGTTATGTCGTTGTACGGGAAACGCACCCCTGGTTTACTATCTGAAGGATTTCTTTTTTACTTTCTCCTTCTAGTCATTTGGCAGCAGATGTCTAACAAAGTTACTTTGAAAAACGCATTATGTATAATCTTTAGAATTTATATAGACATTTTTTCCTGGAAATGTATTAGATATACAGATATAATATTATAAAATGAGCCCATGTAACTGTATGTTCATACGGGAAGATTGTTGTTCTTGTCCTGGGGTGAGCACTGAGATAGTATTCCCAGTTATGTCTTCCCTGCACATCTGCTTTTGGGCTCTATACCAACTTCAAATTAGGAAACATAAAGTGGGATTGATAGGACAGCTGTCAGACTGGGCCGGCCAGAAAAACTCATCACTGGCCCAGAGCCTCTGTGCTCTTTGATTGGCTCCTCAACTGGAAACATGGCTTCATCCAGCCAAACAAATGGCCCATGAGGAACAGGAGGAGAGTGCTGGCAGGTCCGCTGGTGATGTTGAGGGAAAACATCTTGAGTCTTGTCCTGCATGCTTTTCCATCATTTAAAATCTGACAATAACTTCACTGTTCTGCAATTGGATTCTCTATAGATTTTATCACTGTCAGAAATATTTGACATCAAAATAATGGGGGAAAACAATAAGTTATCTCCACAATGCAGTTTTGATGTGCTATTGTGAAAGTTTTATAAAATAGACAAATGTGTTTTAGCTAGCATTCTGTTATCCTCCAGTCCTCATTAAAAATATCTGAAGATTAATTCTACATTCAGATTTGGCTTTAGCATTGTGGTTTAATTTCTGTATTCAGTCTTAATCACACAGCACTAAGCACTGGCATTGTGCATGCGCTATAAATAATATACAGTTTTCCTGGGATATAAGTCTATTGAAGGACGGCATAATCATTACTCTCTGAAAAGAAGAATCTCTTGCTCTTTCTTTTTTATAAGGAAATGGAAATTAATGTGAAATGATTTTGTTTTCTGCGACAAGCTTTGGGAATATAAATAAATCTAAACTAAATCATTACCTAATGTAGGATATTATTTTTGCTTTTTGTATTTTTATGTGTTTTATATTTTTAGTGAGAAAGCCACTTCTTTTCATTTTAATCCAACACCTTCTTTAAAAGACATGCAGTGGTTCTTTCTTGTTCTCAGGTTGTCAGGTTGAGAGCGGACACAGCACATGAGTTGGAAGGCCAGACACAAAGACAACTGTGTTAATTAAAATGTTCATGGGAGGTTTGCCATCCAAGAGGAAATGCCATTAAGGCTACAATGAATGGAGAAGGAATTCAGTATGTAAGTGTTATTTCTGTTCCTTTCATTTATCTGTTGTTCAGCCAGAATCTTTTCCAGAAACATCTATTGCCATATGGGGAGACTGGGGCTAGTTTATTCTAGTGAATATTTCTCAGTATGGGTTTATTTTAGAAAGTCAGTTTTTGTGTAGGCACACACCCTTAAAGTCTTGACAAACAAACAATCAAAAAAAAAAAAAACTATTGAACATTTCCACCATCCTCCCCCACTCCCTCTTGCTGGCTCCATTATGGCAGATGAAGATTTTCCTTCTTTGAGTAAGACATTTGAATTCAGTGAAGCAGATTATTCTGAGATTCTGAGATTCTATTCTGAGAGTGATTATCTCCGCCAGAAAATTATACCAAGAGGTCTACGTCTGCAAAAAGCTCCTGCATTTGGTCTGGAGAACTCGGACTTCTGTACCCGCTGGTGTGAGATATTGAACAAATGCTCATTCGACTTGATGCCATTGGTTATTAAAGAGACTACCAAACAACGTGAGTCAACAAGGCAGGATTTTAAGAAAATGGAGATTCAACTTGGTGAAATGGTGACAAAAAGTAAGCTCACAGAACTCAAAAAACGTCATCTTGAACGTCAACGAGCTGAGCTGTCTAAAGAGATCAGAGCGATTAAACGTACAAAGTTTGAAAGGGAAAATGGTAACTATCAATATGGAAAGGTATGTTTTTGGAAGGATGGAAAACCAGAGTCGTGCTGCTACTGCGGGTTTTTCTCAGGCGCCGACAACCCGGTGATAACAGAACTTGGGCCTCTTCAACCTCATGTGTTTCTGACTCCGATCCTGTTGGACGACGGCGAAATGTTTCCATTTTTTTAGGCCGAACCCAGCCCGACATTCAGGGAATGGATCGAAGGAAAAACCGATCAAGAAGGAAAAGGCTTTTCTCTACCTCCATGGATGAAAAGGAGCAACCAGGGGATACGTTAATGAACTTCTCAGATAAGTCCCTCTCAAAACCTTGCATCACTGCTCTGAGCAAGGGACTTTCCTTTATTCCTACTACTGAAACTAATGATTTTGATACTATGATTGATTTTCACAAATTCATTATAACCCTGAGACTTCAGGAGTTCTTTGGTACAAATGAACAGTCGTTCCCATCTAATGATGTTTCGGCTGCTATCACACATGGCAGTGTCACTCTTGAACAGTCGATTGCTCGTCTTCCTTTTAAAAGGAAATCTACCTTTATTCCATCTAAGAATAGAAATTCGTCCTTAGACACTTATTGTAGACTTGTGTAATTTGATGTAAAAATTTTATTTAAGAATAAGAGGCAATATAAAGTCTACAACAATTTGTCGAAAATGGAGAGGGATAGCTTTACTTGATCTTAGTAAAGACAATACGGCGGTAGTGCATCCTGCAGATAAGGGTGGTGCTATTGTACTTCAACAAGCTTCAGACTATGAAAAAGAAATTCGCAGACAGTTGAATGATCATGTTTTTTTTATGAATTCTTACCTGTTGATCCCATTAACAAATTAAAAAAAAACGTGTTGAAAAATCTTGTGAGTATTCACTCCAATTGCTAGTTCATTAAGTTGAAGTTATCACATTATAAAGTACAGTCCTCGCTGCAGCCCTGCTCACACGCTCTGTTTAATTTCATTACAGTGTGCTCCTTAGCACTGGGAGCACCCTCTGCTGTCCATAAGGTGTACCCAATCCTAAATACCAAATGCCCAATCCTAAATACCAAATGCCCAATCCTAAATACCAAATTCATTTTCGATTTAGACTTTTAGTTTTAGACTTTTAGTTTCCGTTTAAGACTTTTAGTTTTAGACTTTTAGTTTTCAATCTGACCCAATAATCCCTCCATATGCGACCTCCTTTCTAGTTTTAGCATTAATTTGCAAACTATAACATATTATATATACATTTTTTTAATGGAATTTGATATTTACTGCAATTTTGTATGTGTTTAAAAAGGCAACTGCAACAAAGCGCCAATTCCCAGTAGCACCTCATTGCAGTACACGAGATCCAGGGGGCGGAGTTGGATCCAGATCTAAGGGGTGGAGATGGGTAGGATTAGGGGTGGGGTTAGGGATCAGGGAGTGGAGATGGTTAGGATTAGGGGTGGGTCAGTGATCAGGGGGCGGAGATGGGTAGGTTTAGGTCAGGGGTAGGCAAGTTCGATCCTAGAGAGCCGCTGTCCTGCAGAATTTAGTTCCAACCTTAATCAAACACACCTGAACAAGCTAATCAATATCTTCAGGATTACTACGGCTATAGGCAGGAGAGGTTTTTTTTTCAGTGTTGGAGCCAAACTCTGCAGGACAGCGGCTCTCTAGGACCGAACTTGCCTACCCCTGGTTTAGGTATATGTAAGGTGGGAGGAGTTGGATCTGGATCCAACTCCTCCCCCTGGATTTCGTGTTCTGCAGTGAGGACCATCTCCCAATTCGCGCCAGTGATGTCTAGCAAGATTCCTGAGGTAAGCCTAAACTGTAATTGAAATCTTTTTTATATATATTTTGACATAAGTTTGCTAAAATGATTAGCATTATGTGATAAGTGCTTTGGAGCCACTGGTGCAGGTATAGCATACTATGGGCCCTATTTTAACGATCTAAAACGCAAGTGTCAAGCGCAAAGCGCAAGTAACTTTGTGGGCGGGTCTTGGGCGCTGTTGCTATTTTCCCGGCGGGATAAATGACTCTTGCGCCAGGCGCAAATCTAAAAGGGGTTGGTCTGAAGTAGCTTCATTATTCATAGGTGTGGTTTGGGCGTAACGTGAAATAAACCAATCAGAGCGTCATCTCACATTCCTTTAAGAGCAGGTCGCGCTTGTTCTAAAGCGGATTCCTATTATAACGACGGATTTGCCAGGCGCGCGACAGGAGCGGTTCACAGCCGAGGAGAGCAACGTTCTCGTCAGGGCCGTAAACACAGAGAAGTGACATTGGGGATGGAGAAACCCACCCAAATTAACTTCTGTTAAACAGGCGTATAATTTGGGTAAATGTGTAAGCTACATGTATGCTTTTATAATAAATTGTCTATCTATATCTATCTATCTATCTATCTATCTATCTATCTATCTATCTATCTATCTATCTATCTATCTATCTATCTATCTATCTATCTATCCATCGTAATAATGTATGATTTGCAAAAAATGAAAACTGCTGCTTAGATGAGAGAATCAAAGTGTATGCGCGTTGTGCACACGCTACATTGATTATGGCCAAGCATGCGCCCTTAAAATAGCATAATGAACAACGCGCAACGCGCCACTGACTTTAGACTAGTTTTTTTCTGGTCAGTGGCGCAATTTTTTTATGGAACAGCAAAATAGCAAAAGGGATTGTTTGCGCCGGAACACGCCTCCTTTTTTGCGCTGAACCGCCCAGGGAGCGCAAGTTCATTTCCTAGTTTAGCGACGTGCTTCTGTGGAGGGAAAATCGCGCTTTGCGCGGTGCAAAATAGGAATGATACATGCGTCGGTGTACAAAGTCAATTGCGCTGGGTGCAAGATAGGGCCCAATATCTTATAAAATCTCTATAAAATTGGCTAACTTTATATCAAATAGGCTAAGTGACCTTTGCATCATGTCTAACATTATATTTATTACACAGCAAATGAACCAATCAGAAGATGGACCATTTTCTATGTTCAGTCTCTAAATAGAATAAATTAAATGTAAAAACTCTCACTAAGTCATTCATACCAAATCTAGAATTTTAACAACTCAAGTTTATATATATATTTACATATTTTGATATTTTATTAGGCAGAAGACTCTACCATTGCAGTCCCACCTGACCAGAAGGTCCTAGTATCAGCGCACAGGTGGGTTAACTACTGTAAGGAGAACGATCATCACTCAGTGATTTCTGCAAGCTGAAATGGGCTAAAACATCAATTTCAGTCTTTCTCTCTACGGATCTCAGCATTTTTGGACAGAATTTAGGATATGTAAGTCTTACAAATTTAATCTGGCATAATTTAATTTAGTTCATCTGAAATGTTTTGAAAATGCAATTGACAAAAAGCTGTTTACAATATATATTCTTAAGTTTTAGTAAAAATAATAATAAAAATGTAAAAAAATCTCTCTCTCTCTCTCTCTCTCTCTCTCTCTCTCTCTCTCTCTCTCTCTCTCTCTCTCTCTCTCTCTCTCTCTCTCTCTCTCTCCTCTCTCTCTCTCTCTCTCTCTCTCTCTCTCTCTCTCTCTCTCTCTCTCTCTCTCTCTCTCTCTCTCTCTCTCTCTCTCTCTCTCTCTCTCTCTCTCTCTCTCTCTCTCTCTCTCTCTCTCTCTCTCTCTCTCTCTCATATATATATATATATATATATATATATATATATATATATATATAGTGTTGGAACTGGGATCTCCTCTGAAGGACTGAGTACATTTCTGTCAGGTCCATTAAGTCAAGAACACACAGACAACATAATTTAGATTTAATTGAATAGATTGCAAACAGGTTGATGTTCCTGAATTGAATTTGGCGGTATGGCTCTGTTCAGGGAGTCCTCTGACCTTTCATGAGCACCATGAAATAGCAGAGAGTCAGAGGACAGCAGCAGCAGCATTAGGGAACGCTCACACAGTTTTAGACTGTGAGAGCTAAAATATACCCCCAAACAAAACATGATCATGTGATACAGAGGATGATTTATTTGACTACATGAGCTATTCCCCCCAAAACAAAATTGAGTGTCTCGAACGGTGTCGACTGAGCCGCCCTAATTTAGCGATTTATAATAGTAAAAATATTAATTTATTACTGATGACTAATCAAGACCGCAATAGCTAAAACATGCTGTTACCTAGATTATCTGTATTTAAACTGTTTGACAGTCTACAGTGTAAGTTCTATGGATAGATAACTAATCCACCTCTGAGAACGAGCAAGATGAATAAATTAACAGCTGATAGCGCATTCAGGGGCGTTAACTGAGCAGAGCGCGAGCAAAATAATGATCAAATGTGTTTTATTTACGAAACAAATCAGAGACTTGAGCTCATGGCTTCTGGGCGTCAAGAATATCCCGAGCATCGGGACGGAGGTATCGTTCGTAAGCAGCAGAAACCACCGCCCCATAGCTTAAAGGGTTAAACCGGAGCGAGTGTCGCCGCCGTAGTTGTTGCACAATGCGTAAGAATGAGCTGTACACGGTCCGGAGGCAGTCCGCAGAAGTTAATTCCTATCACAGCAAGCTGTTTGAATCTGCGCTGCATAGTGGTAAAAGCCAGCGTGAGCAACGCGATCAGTTGCCAATGACAACAGATAACGCACGTAGCCAATATGATCGCATAAGCATTTTTATGAAAACGACTAGTTAGATAAGCCCAAATGCAACACGGATAGCATTAACAAGAAGCATGTTGCCAACACACTGATAGCTTTTAGCAATGAATAAAAAAGGAACTTAGCTTCGTGAAGATTTTCAGAGATGAATGGAGAATGAATCACGTCGAGTCCTGTGTCAATATTGCAGCAGAAGCGAGCAGCGAGCCAGCAGAAGTGAGCAGAGCGAGCAGCAAGCATGTATGAGCAAGGTGAATGAGCTTTAAATAGGGCGCCTTGTTTGAGCTTTGGCCATTGAGCAGCGAGGGGAGTTAACCAGCTAATGCAGCTCAGCTGGAGCAGATCAGCTGACGGGACAGTGTTGATAGCAAATAGCATAAGCAGCGGCTTGACTACCTGGCCTGCCAGAACTGACGCTGACGCTCAATTTGTGTTTGTGGACACGCATACAGACCAGGGAACATTCTGATGTTGTCAGTCAAGTTCTGAACAGGAACCAATCTTTGGAGAAGTTCATTTATTCACAAAGGTGGACAAAAACATTGTGTTGGCTTTTTAAAGATTATTTTGATGATGACTTTTACTCCTATGCTGTGGAAAAGATGGAGGAGTAGACAGTCAGACATTGATAATAATAAGAAATGTTACTTGAGACTTCTTTCAAAAACATTAGGACACTTACTTCTTTTGGCCACCAGTGTACATGAATCCAACACATTTTTGGAAATAATTATTTTGAAGGTGGGGTTATGTGTCATGTATGTCTCCTGTGTTGGACATTTCCTTTTCGACTGCTTAAAGTCCCCGTGAACCGGAAGTTGCAAACGACTTTTCTCCAGTGTTGTGACGTATTTCCGAGAGAAACAGAATACTAAATGAGGCAAAATAGTGGGCGTGGCTTTTTTTCCAACTATAGCACCTGATTGGATCTAGAAAAGTTGGTGTTTCATTCAGAAATGGAGGCAGATCTTTATGCAACAAGCCTATGGTAACACTAATTGGAATTATAAAACTATTTTTATTTGCTATTACTGCTGCAACCTTAACCGTTATGATAGTAACCTGCTGCGTGTAACTAACTAACCCGTGAGTGCCACAACCAAAAATGCACCTCCTCGCCATCTCTCCTTTCACACGCTGTCAATGCTCGCAAACACACAGGCAGCCTGTCTACTGTCAGTTGGAGGGGTGTGGTTACGGATGTTAAGCAGACACCTAAACCGTCAAACCTACGTCATCAGGGAAGGTCCTCCAATGCAGAGGGGAGGGGAATTTTCAGATTTTGATTAAAGATTACGAAGCCAAAACATTTTTTTTGTGTGGATTGACTTGCATGGATGAATTGTTCACCACAAAACGATCAATTTAGGCAAACAAAGTAAGTGTGGTCAATTTTGAATTCATGGGGACTTTAATGTATTTATATTCTGCAGTTTTATGAATGTAATGGTTGCTATTTCATTATAATAATTGTATAAGCTAAACAACCAATGCCTCTACAATAATTTTGTCAAATGCTAACGTTTTGTTTAGGATTTTATGTACTTTTTTTTAACAATGTGTGCAGTGATGAACAGCACATAATGTATTAATTTAACATGTTTACACATCTTTGTGCTTACCTTTCTGACATATTTACTTTGTTAAAATTAACACAAAACCCTAAACTCACCCACCTAATTTTTACACGTGTAAAAAATTAACACATCATTTCCAGCATTGGCAGACTTTTTATTCTGTGATGTATATTAAATGTTTAAAAAAAAAAAAATGGTATTGTGTAATAACTTTGTCTAATTGATTTGAATGTCAGTACTTATGTAGGATACAAATAAAAATTAATTCTATATATCAAAATTATGAAATCTAATTTATATTTCGTACAAATAAAAATAATTAGTGTACTGATTAGCTTGATTTTTACAGTAATGCACTGTATTACACAATTACAGTACCATGTAGTTACTGTAAAACTTAATTGCAGTAACTTACTGGCAACAGTGTAAAAAACTGTAAAAAAATCCTTGAAAAGTCTAATAGTGTAAACAACCTTAAATGTAAACACGGATACAGGCGGATTAGCGTTCGCTGAGAATGTTCAACAATTATGTGATTACTTACATGGTGATGCACGCACACGCACAATCGATAAAACTCCTCCGATTTGGGCTAATACACTATATTTCACTCTACAAACTATATTCAGCCTATCTCATTTTCCCTTTATTTTCCGTCTACTCTCTTTGCCGTCACTTCGCGAACTCCGGTGGAAAGTTTGGAATAGTCCATTTCTCACTGAATGACAGGGGTGACTCGGACAGTCCATGTGCCAAAGGGGATCACTTTCTACACGTGTACTCATTCTAAGTTACTGTCACACTTTGAAAACAGCGAATTTAGGAAAAATGAATATGAATTTCTTAAAGTAGATTTTCCAATTACACCCATTATATGAAGAGTTTGGTTCCAAAACGCGATAAACGCCATTTCTAAAAAAAATTAGTTACTACAAAAATCAGTATTGTATCTGGTTGGTATTGAAAAGTCAATGTTTAATTTCAAGTAAAATGCGATATCCGCCGTGTTATTCTGTCATGTTTTCTACCTTTCTTTCCAAATCATGACAAACGCCAGTCTCCCTTCTCTGCAGAATGCGATATATCCGCTCTCAACCAATCACAACGCACCATTCCACGCAATGTAAACAGTAACGGCAGCGCCTTAAATACACCCGGCTTCCTTGTTTTTCTTATCTATTTTGTACTTTTCGATCAACAAACAAACAAAAAAATGAATAATTTTGACGGCATTGATGAACCTGTGGTTGTTTCTGCAGTGGGTAAGAAACATAAGGCATCGAAATCGAATCATTTACGTGAGGAGATTAAGAAGATGAGGCACTCGGGAGGAAGAAAAATGTTTTCAATCTTCTTTACAGTTCTTAATAAAAATATTATACTAATAAACTTACGTTGTTGTGTATTTTCAACAGTTTCAATATGAAAAAAAAAACTTTTATATTGATTCAATGGATTAATTGTATTTTGATTTTTTTTTTTATTAATGGATTTATTGCATTTTGGGGAAAAAAATAATCCGTTTTTATAATAAATCTTTGAAAATCAAAACCTGGATTTTAATTTTTATATGACCTACAAATGCTATGTGAAAGTTTAAAACAGAAAATAGTGGTTTTCATCTTTTCACTTTCTTGGTAAAGAAAACACACTTTTACTCAAATTAATCTAAATGGATTTATTGCGTTTTGGAACCAAACTCTTCATATACACATTGCCCAAAGTTCACGAAGGAATACCCCTTTGAAAGGTCGTCATATTGTGAGCGGTATTGGTAGTCTCACTGAGAACATTTCTACGTATGTGGATTTTTATATCAAATCATTTGTACGCATGTTGTCATCTTATGTAAGAGATTCTATGGATTTTATAGAATCATTATGGTGTTGACTTTTCTGTTGATGACGTGCTTCTTGCTACTTTTGATGTTCAGAGTTTATATACCAACACCCCTCATACTGAAGGTTTATTTGCTTTAGAACCATTTCTAACACAAAGATCTGTGGATGTAAAGCCTAGTACAGCATGTTTATTGGATTTAGCAAGTATTGTCTTTCTTGACTAACATTTTTTTTAGTTTTCAGGATGATCTTTATTTACAAGTGAAAGGTACTGCAATGCGTAGTATTGGTAAAATGGCACCTAATTATGCTTGTTTGTATATGGGAGTTTTTGAAAATGACTTTTTTTCCTAAGATTTTGATTTACAAACGGTATATTGATGACATTTTTATGATTACTAAGGCTACACCTGCAGAGCTGTTGACGTTTTTGAATTATCTTAACTCAAGGATTGAGCAAGTGAATTTTACTATGGAATGCGAACCAGTAAGCATAAGTTTTCTTGATGTTAGAGTATACTACATATGTGACGGTAAGCTCCATACCGATCTGTATCGAAAACCAACGGATCGTAATACTATTTTAAGAGGCGATAGTTTCCATCCTAGACCTTTAATTAAGAGTTTGCCTATTAGTCAATTTAAGCATGTACGTAGAGTTTGTAGCACAAATGAATCTTACTCTCAACAATCCACTGATTTAACTAAAAGATTTTTTAATCGTGGCTACCGTAGTGAATGGATCGATAATGCCAAAAATAAATTCAATGAGACATCTCAGATACAGTGTAATGATAGAAACTCGGAAGCAAGATGCAAGTAAAAACTCAGTATTTATTATAAAGCAATGATGAAGCAAGAAAGAGTCCAGTGGTAACAGGCTAGCGGCGCAGGGACTCCAATGGTCAGATGAATCCGGTGAGTGAGGTGACGGAGAGTGCTGAACAAACAAGACGAATCCAGATAACGACCACAGGAACACGAACAGGAACAACGAAGGCACGGGACTGGAACGCAGAGGGATCAACACAACCGGACATCACAAAACAACGATCTGACAATGGAGATGAGAAGTTGGTGAGATATATACACAGGAATGGATAGACTGCAGCTGGTGATGAGGTAATGAGTGATTGCTGAACGAGCGCTGATGAGCGGCCACGCCCCTCTGATCAGCGCACACACATACAACAACAGAGACACGAGACAAGAAGAAGACATAGGATTTACCAACCGTGACAGTACCCCCTTCCCTAGGAACGCCTCCTGGCGTTCCCAGACTCCCTTACCTGCCGATTGTAATCATCGATAAGGGAGTGATCCAGGATGTCTCTAGCCGGTACCCAACTTCTCTCCTCCGGACCGTAACCTTCCCAGTCCACCAAGTACTGGAATCCGCGCCCCCTCCGCCTCGAGTCCAGAACACGATTGACCGAATAAGTGGGTTCCCCGTCTACGAGACGCGGCGGGGGGGGAACCGGGACTGGCGGATTAATGCGAGCAAAAAAAACGGGCTTAATTTTAGATACATGAAAGACGGGATGAATCCTCCTGTACACTGGAGGAAGATTCAGGCGGACTGTCACCGGACTAATGATTTTGGTGACAGAAAACGGGCCAATGAATTTATGTGCGAGCTTATTTGAAACGGAGCGGAGAGGAATGTCCTTGGTAGAAAGCCACACTTTAGAACCGACGACGTACACGGGAGGCCTCCGCCGGTGGCGATCGGCTTTGGCCTTGGTGCGCGCCCCCACTTGGAGTAGAGTCTCACGGGCTCTAGTCCAAGTGCGGTGACACCTCTGGACGAAGGCGTGGGCGGAGGGGACCGCGACTTCGGATTCCAGACTAGGAAAAATAGGTGGCTGGTAACCTACGCTACACTCAAATGGTGATAGGCCCGTGGATGACACTGGCAATGTGTTGTGGGCGTACTCCACCATAGACAGTTGCTGACTCCAAGAGGAAGGATTCTTGGACACTAAACATCGCAACGTTCGCTCCAAATCCTGGTTGGCTCGCTCAGTTTGACCATTGCTCTGGGGATGGAACCCAGAGGACAGACTGACAGTCGCCCCCAGAAGTTTACAAAACTCTCGCCAAAATTTGGACACAAATTGGGGTCCCCTGTCAGAAACCACATCTGTCGGGAGGCCATGAATCCGAAAGACGTGATCAACGACAATCAACGCTGTCTCCTTGGCTGAAGGTAATTTGGGCAAGGGAATAAAGTGGGCAGCCTTCGAGAACCGGTCCACCACGGTCAAAACTACCGTGTGACCCTGGGAGGGTGGGAGGGCGGTGATAAAATCTAGTGCGATATGGGACCAGGGTCTCGAAGGTACCCGCAGCGGTTGGAGTAACCCATCTGGAGGTCGATTGGAAGTTTTACCCGTGGCACAAACTGAGCAGGCCAATACAAAATTGTGAACATCACGAGCCATGAGAGGCCACCAGAATCGTTGATTGACTAAAAACATAGTACGATTAACTCCCGGATGACAAGCCACATTGGAACAGTGTCCCCACTGAATAACGCTGGACCGTAAACTCTCCGGCACAAACAACCGGTTCGGTGGGCAACGAGTCGGAGGCGTTACCCCTTCTAAGGCCTTCTTGACCTTCGATTCGACCTCCCATGTGAGTGTAGAGATAAATAGGGTCTCTGGTAAAATGCACTCGGGAGTAGACGGGCGATCGGAACGGTCAAAAATGCGCGATAAAGAATCGGGTTTGATGTTTTTAGAACCCGGGCGGTACGAGAGAGTAAAGTCAAAACGTCCGAAAAAAAGAGCCCACCGAGCCTGCCTGGAATTAAGTCTTTTAGCCGTACGAATGTATTCCAAATTTTTGTGATCGGTCCAGACGATAAAAGGTACCCCCGACCCTTCTAACCAGTGGCACCACTCCTCCAATGCTAGCTTGACCGCCAACAACTCTCTGTTGCCAATGTCATAATTGCTTTCGGCAGGGGATAAACGATGAGACAAAAACGCGCAAGGGTGCATCTTGTCGTCTGAAGGAGAGCGCTGGGATAACACTGCACCTACCCCCACCTCTGACGCATCGACCTCCACCACGAACTGACGTGATGGATCAGGGGTTATCAGGATGGGGGCTGAAACAAAGCAACCCTTCAGTTTGGCAAACGCAGCTTCTGCTGCGTCTGACCACCTGAACGTCGTTCTGGGGGAGGTCAAGGCGGTCAGAGGCGCGGCTAGTCGGCTGAAATTGCGAATAAAACGCCGGTAAAAATTGGCAAACCCCAGAAACCTCAGTAGGGCCTTACGGGAATCTGGACTTGGCCAATTTACCACAGCCTTAACTTTGTCAGGATCCATGCGCATTCCCTCAACCGAGATGATGTGACCTAGAAAAGGAACAGACTGTGCATGAAACACGCATTTCTCCGCCTTGACAAAAAGCCCATTCTCTAGCAACCTCTGAAGCACTTGTCGGACGTGTTGCACGTGTTCCTGGAGAGACGATGAAAAAATCAATATATCATCCAGGTAGACATATATGAATTGATCGACCATGTCTCGCAAAACGTCATTGACAAGTGCTTGGAAGACCGCTGGGGAGTTGGAAAGGCCGAACGGCATAACCAAATATTCAAAGTGCCCCCTAGGGGTGTTAAACGCGGTTTTCCACTCATCCCCCTCCCTGATGCGGACCAAATGATATGCATTTCTTAAATCCAATTTCGTGAAGATAGATGCTCCTTGCAACCTCTCGAAGGCTGAAGACATCAACGGCAAAGGATAAGTATTCTTTACCGTGATGTTGTTCAACCCCCGGTAATCAATACAAGGTCGCAACGATCCATCTTTCTTCCCCACAAAAAAGAACCCCGCCCCCGCTGGAGAAGAGGAAGGGCGGATGAATCCCGTTGCTAGAGAATCAGAAATGTATTTCTCCATGACCTCTCTCTCTGGGACAGAGAGTGAATACAATTTGCCCTTAGGCGGAGACGTACCTGGCAATAACTCTATAGCACAGTCATAGGGACGGTGTGGAGGAAGAGAATCAGCCCGAGACTTACTGAACACCTCCTTCAGGTCCCGATACTCCGTGGGCACGTTAGATAAATCCACTGTCTCCTCCTGCAACACATGAACAGAAACAGACGGACAGGCAGACACAAGACAGGACTTATGACAAAAACTGCTCCACGCCACTACTGATTTGAGCTGCCAGTCTATTTTGGGGTTGTGATGAGTGAGCCATGGGTGGCCAAGAACAATGGGTGCAAGCGGAGTGTCCAGGATATAAAAGGAGATGGTTTCTGAGTGGTTGCCTGACGTGATGAGGGTGATGTCTTCAGTGACCAGAGATATAGTGGGGAGTTCTTGGCCATTGAGGGCGTGTACTGCAATCTGATGGGTGAGGGGTTTGAGGGGAACTTGGTGGTTGAGTGCAAAGGTGTGGTCCATGAAGTTACCTTCAGCGCCCGAGTCCAGAAGTGCGTGACAGTCGTGACGGTGGTTGGACTATCGGAGTCTAACCGGAAGGAGAGTCGATGTTGATGAGGTCTTCTCGGCGGAGATCCCACCCGACAGTAGCCTCATACTTACTGTCGGGCTGGGCCTATTAAAGGACAGTTGTAGGCGAAGTGTCCAGCTCCTCCACAGTACATGCAGAGGCCCTGGGATCTCCGCCTTTCCTTCTCCTCCCGGGAAAGCCGGGCTCGACCCACCTGCATGGGCTCGGGATCGTAGACGGGGCTGACCGCGTCCCCGCCTCCAGAACGTTGGCCTTCAAATCCTCCCGAAGGGCGGTTGAGCTGTGCTCGCTGTTCCACTCTGGACAGCCGTGCGTCCACTCTAAGCGCCAAAGCGATTAGGTCGTTGAGCTTGGTGGGAAGGTCCATGGCGTATATCTCCTTCTGGACGCGGTCAGCCAGCCCATGCAGGAACATGTCCCACTGCGCCTCCTCGTTCCATTGGCTCTCCGCCGCCAGGGTCCGGAACTCGATAGAAAAATCCGCTACGGATCTCCTTCCTTGACGCAGGTCGGCTAACACTCTGGCTGCTTCTCTACCGGCCACAGCGCGGTCAAAGACTCGTTTCATTTCGGCGGAGAGCGCTTGGAACGAGGCGCAGCATTCGTCCTGGTTCTCCCACACCGCCGTTCCCCATAGTGCCGCTCTCCCAGTCAGTAACGTCAAGACAAAAGCGACCTTGGTTCGTTCCTCACGGAAGGTTCGGGGCTGGAGAGAAAAATGCATTGAGCATCGTGTTAAGAAGGCTCGACAAAAGTTAGGTTCACCTGAATACGGCTCCGGAGCCGGTAGACGGGGCTCCGACTGGGAGGGGTCCGCTGGTGGTGGTTGGGGAATCGGCGGTGCAGGCGGCGCAGTGGGAGCTCGCAGAAGTTGGATTTGCTGGGTGAGCCCGGACACCTGCGCCACTAAAGCCTGAACAGCGCGAGCTGTGTCGTTGAGGTTATTTTCTTGGTTATCCATCCGAAGTCTGCTGTTGTTCAGAAAGTCTTCCAGACTTTCTGACGGGTTACTCGCTGCTTCCATTTGGGTCAGATCGTTCTGTAATGATAGAAACTCGGAAGCAAGATGCAAGTAAAAACTCAGTATTTATTATAAAGCAATGATGAAGCAAGAAAGAGTCCAGTGGTAACAGGCTAGCGGCGCAGGGACTCCAATGGTCAGATGAATCCGGTGAGTGAGGTGACGGAGAGTGCTGAACAAACAAGACGAATCCAGATAACGACCACAGGAACACGAACAGGAACAACGAAGGCACGGGACTGGAACGCAGAGGGATCAACACAACCGGACATCACAAAACAACGATCTGACAATGGAGATGAGAAGTTGGTGAGATATATACACAGGAATGGATAGACTGCAGCTGGTGATGAGGTAATGAGTGATTGCTGAACGAGCGCTGATGAGCGGCCACGCCCCTCTGATCAGCGCACACACATACAACAACAGAGACACGAGACAAGAAGAAGACATAGGATTTACCAACCGTGACATACAGTGCTTACAAACTAAGCAAAATAATAAAACTCAACCTTTTAATGCTCCCATTTGTACTACTAAGTACTCAGCATTGGGTGCGGAGTTCCTTAGAGTCTTAAGTAAGCATTGGCATATTATTTCAAGTGATCCTAAATTATCAGGTCTTTTTAAAAATGGTCCAAAATTGTTTTTTAAAAGTCAAAACAATCTTTGTGTGCTATTAATACATTTATTTGGAGCAGCTATTTTCAGTGTGCGGATTTCACGCTTCTTTTTTTCGTTTATGTTACTTTGTTGTCCTGCACCTGAGCCCAATCTGGGCGTTTGGGATGTGCACACCAGTTTTGTATTTTTGATTCTTCAAGAAGGAGGCGGGAACCTGCGGACGATCAAAGACTTTTAATAATCATAAAATAAACAAACAACAAAACGAAAGTTTAATTTCGTTTTGTTGTTTGTTTATTTTTTTGTTCACATATAAACAAAACAGAACATAAACGTCCAGGCCTGGTCCTCTCTTGTCCTTCACAGTTGCCGTTCCTCCTTTTCTGCTTCCACTCCTCCGTGAGAGATACGAGACAGGTGCGGCGCGCAGGTGTCGCTCATCATCAGTCACGCCACCGGCCTCGCTCCATTCTCTCACAGCCCTCGGCCTCGTCCTGCTCGCCACTAATATACACTCACCGGCCACTTTATTAGGTACCCCATGCTAGTAACGGGTTGGACCCCCTTTTGCCTTCAGAACTGCCTCAATTCTTCGTGGCATAGATTCAACAAGGTGCTGGAAGCATTCCTCAGGGAGTTTGGTCCATATTGACATGATGGCATCACACAGTTGCCGCAGATTTGTCGGCTGCACATCCATGATGCGAATCTCCCGTTCCACCACATCCCAAAGATGCTCTATTGGGTTGAGATCTGGTGACTGTGGAGGCCATTTTAGTACAGTGAACTCATTGTCATGTTCAAGAAACCAATTTGAAATGATTATTGCTTTGTGACATGGTGGAAGTAGCCATCAGAGGATGGGTACATGGTGGCCATAAAGGGATGGACATGGTCAGAAACAATGCTCAGGTAGGCCGTGGCATTTAAACGATGCCCAATTGGCACTAAGGGGCCTAAAGTGTGCCAGGAAAACATCCCCCACACCATTACACCACCACCACCAGCCTGCACAGTGGTAACAAGGCATGATGGTTCCATGTTCTCATTCTGTTTACGCCAAATTCTGACTCTAACATCTGAATGTCTCAACAGAAATCGAGACTCATCAGACCAGGCAACATTTTTCCAGTCTTCAACTGTTCAATTTTGGTGAGCTCTTGCAAATTGTAGCCTCTTTTTCCTATTTGTAGTGGAGATGAGTGGTACCCGGTGGAGTCTTCTGCTGTTGTAGCCCATCCGCCTCAAGGTTGTGCGTGTTGTGGCTTCACAAATGCTTTGCTGCATACCTCGGTTGTAACGAGTGGTTATTTCAGTCACTGTTGCCCTTCTATCAGCTCGAACCAGTCTGGCCATTCTCCTCTGACCTCTGGCATCAACAAGGCATTTCCGCCCACAGAACTGCCGCTCACTGGATGTTTTTTCTTTTTCGGACCATTCTCTGTAAACCCTAGAGATGGTTGTGCGTGAAAATCCCAGTAGATTAGCAGTTTCTGAAATACTCAGACCAGCCCTTCTGGCACCAACAATCATGCCACGTTCAAAGTCACTCAAATCACCTTTCTTCCCCATACTGATGCTCGGTTTGAACTGCAGGAGATTGTCTTGACCATGTCTACATGCCTAAATGCACTGAGTTGCCGCCATGTGATTGGCTGCTTAGAAATTAAGTGTTAACGAGCAGTTGGACAGGTGTACCTAATAAAGTGGCCAGTGCGTGTATATCATTATGTTTAAAAAATGTATTGTTCCTTATCTGTCCCCCACTTTGACGTTGTGTCATTGTAGTGACTCTAGGGGTTGCACTTTGGAGCCTCAAACACCTCTGATATTTCAGAAAAGGCCAATGAGAATTGGTGAGCGGAATTTGCATGCCACTCCCCCGGACATACAGGTGTAGTGATAATCAGATAGGTAATCGAGCAAGCTCTGGTATGTGGAGTAAATTAACTAGATTCTAATTTACTAAAGTCACTAAAAGACTTTGACACCTGCTGCCCAAAGGTCATGACTGACCTGCAGCTATATGATCAAACACATGCCCTTGCCAAACCTGGCGCATTAAACAACGAGCTGGGGCCACTTTCAACCCTCAAGGTTGAGGTGAATAAACACTGCTTGGCAACTTTACGAACTAAACTGCCTACCTCAGAGCCACTTCCGCTGGCTCCGCTGTGTACAACAACCAAAATAGCGGATGCGGGCTTCTGACACAATAAAGACTTTGCTTGACCACCTCTTGACCCCCTCCCTCTTGGTTTCACTTTCACTTTCAAATTGAAACCCAGATACTTTTGTTTTCATTTGTTATTTATTTTATTTTGACTTAAGGCGACCCCTATTTTATTTGTGAGTGTTTACACCTGTTGAGCCTGAACATTCCCACTCAGTTCAGTTGAATTAAATTAAATTTGGGATTTAATGAAATCAACTTGCTTAGTCGATTTCCATTCCAGTTACTAGAGCTATGAGAACACTCGATGTTTACCCTTTTATTTTGATTTTATTTCAATTTATTTACTTCAGGTTTCAGCCTGAATCCTTATTCAGCTCAATAAAGCTTAGCTAGATTTGAAATTTAATTACATTGCCTGATACGCTCTCCCTTTAGTCTCCTAGAGCTATAAGGATGTTCTAACTTTACCTTTACTTTATTTTAGATAAAGTCACTATCACTAGTCACTATCCTCATCTTCTTTCTCTCTATAGGATTACAATATCTAGCGAACCCATTAAACGGTGGTTCTGAACTTTTAGGGTCATGCATTAGTCTCTCACCACAAGTATGACCAAATGTCACAGAGCCCCTGCTTCACCTGACCTTAACCTTCTAGCTACCAAAGACTGTGCCAAAACAAAGGACACCATGAGAAACCACCTCTCATACCCCTCCAACCACCCACGGACGCCGTCTGCACCCAGGGACAACCGGTGCCCCTGTCACCTTACGTCGACAAGCACATGCTGCGTACACAGGACAACATTCAGCGTTCTGCACCTAATGCCATCACTGCGCCACAGCTTGTGGTGCCACAGTGCAAAAGGGGGGTCATGCCAATGTACGCCCTGGATGCACCACGTGCTGCACAGCTCAGCACCAGGGACACTTGCAAGACACCGAAGCAAGTGGCATACCGGCATCCTCAAAGCGAAAAGACTGTCCGAGCCAACCGAGGACGACACTCGCTGAAATTTTTCCTCCCTTTCTCTTTCTCTCTCCCTTTCACTTTTACCAGGATGCTGCCGTGGTTCGCGATGCCTGTGCCTCCAGCCAACCAGAGGACAGCCGCAATCGGACATCTCACCAGGTCCGACAGCAGGCATCGTCCGGAGAGGACAACAACTCCTGATCACCAACTGCAGGACCCACACCCAGAAAGTGTGTGTTCGACGCAACCCCCGCAACGTCTACAGAGCACCTCACCCCAGCACAGCAGCCCAGCTGTACAGCTGGACCCGTGCCCGATGGACAGAGGACTCCCTCGCTCACGCCAAGGCCGAGCACATGCTCAACCAACTTGATAAAATGACTGTCACACAAGCCGAGTTAGGTGGACACAACCGCCGCTCCAAACGGTTCCTGGGAGCTTTGCTCGGAGCCGCCGCTGCTGTCAGAACTCTGTTAAGCATTGGTATGCCCAGTGCCAATGCAGTGAACCATGTGACTGAAATTCGGACTGAGGTCCCACAGCTAAGACTGCAACTCACAACACAGAGTGCATCCCTACAGACCATCGGAAAGACATTGATGGGAACTGTGGTAATTCTCAACATTCACAGCGTTCTGCTGAACCAGACAGTAAAATCCATGAAACAGTTGTTTACTGTCTTCCAGAAAGACTTTGCTCAAACTCCGCTGGTCACAGTCCCGGACGGGGTGGCCTACCACATGACCAGCGACACACCGCTGCACCTGGCCCCACATGTGCAGCCCACGACCAAAGACATTCACTATCTCTGCCTTAGCAAACCCTTCCGCAGAGACAACACTGACGGAACCTGCGGTTGCAACCCATGATCAGCGACACACGCTGCCTTGCAGAAGCCAAGCTCACGAAAGCCGTGCCTGAAGGTCTCAGACAGCATCCCCGGAAAAGGGGGGAGCCAAGTCAGAGACCACGCCGAACCTCATCGGGCTGAGCCCTCAGTCCTAACAACCACCTGCCATCCGACCTTCATGACTTACCTGCTATCCTACCATCAGGTTCCACCTGCCATCCTACTTTCATGACTTACCTACCATCTGACCAATGTGACGGTTTAACGAGGCCGCCCACACGGGTCCTGCCAAACCGCCAAAAGGGGGAATGTAGTGATAATCAGATAGGTAATCGAGCAAGCTCTGGTATGTGGAGTAAATTAACTAGATTCTAATTTACTAAAGTCTCTTCCATTCGTGAAACAAAGGGGACAGTGTTTTGAATTGATTAAATCATTGACTCCATTCGCACATGCAGCGTCTTCTCTGATGAATGAACAACGAAGTGCTTTGCTTACGAGTTGAGCCAGCTCTGAACATGTGACTCGAGATGACATCTCGTGAGTCCGGCCGAAGACCACGCGACCCCTTAGGGTCTCCTCTGTTTTAATCACCTCACACACAGAGCATAAGTGTTATAACGTGATCACCACCACTCAAATGATTAAACTCATCAACTCAGAGGAGTACGCACACACACGAAACTCCCCGGAGGGGGAGTGAGCGAGAGTCCACCACCCCGGCAAACTCTAACTGAACTCTGCTACACACACACACGCAGAAACACTCATTCATGAACTTTTAAATGCCTACCTCTTTAAACGTATGAAGTGTTTCTCTTGTTGTGTTTTACAATCCCCATGTGATCAAATTGATGTAACTATAAGCTTTTATGGTATGTAATCAGTTTGACATTCGTTTAATCACGAAAATCATGTATCTGAATTTTACTAGCCCTAGGAATGTCGCGCTTGGTATGATTGGAATCAGAGGAATCGAATAAGATCGAATCACTGACCCAAAGTGCAACATGAGGCATACTTTTATCAATACCAGTTTAGAAGTGTATTTTTACTAAATGTTATCTTCCATGCACATGACCCGGAGGGCGTGTTTTTTCGCAAACACAGATGTTTGACAACACGCCTCCTCCCAAACGATTGGATAGGACACGCAAGAAAGGCGTGCCTCTAGCTCCTTCAAAACTCGAACGCCACAATCTGTTCGATGCAGTTTCTACGCCACACACGAGAACTTTTTCCTGTGAGAGGATCCATGGCTCCTTCGGGGAGCTTTCTCCGTTTTCTTTAATCTTTCTTTATTTTCGTCTTCGGACTTTTCTTACGTTTAGTTTCAGTGAAATAAACGTAATCGGCAACTTCAACCTGAAGGAGACTCTTTGAATCTGCAGCGACCACGCTCGCCCGGAAGAGCTGAGAAAGCATGCACCCGCTCTTAAGGACACACACGCAAGACGCGGTTTTCCTCAGCAACACCAGGAGAACCAAAGACCTTTAAGCCTTCATTCAAACTAACGCGCTTTGCCCGCTCTGAAAGACCACGTGAACGCATGACGCGAGGACAGAGACACGCACCCTTCTTCACATCAACCACAAAGAGCTTTACCTGTGCAAGTAACCGTTTACCATTCTTTCGAGGTTTAAGATCTGTTGATTCTTGGTGTCTAAAAAGATTCTGTGTCTGTGATGAATTTCGCCAAACCAGAAGATCTCTCATCTTCTCACTCTCTCTCTCTCTCTCTCTCCCTCCCAATCTTGCGCTCTCGCATTCTCTCTCTCTCACTCCTGTTTGTTGTTCGTCTGTCTCATTAGTTTTACTGTTTACTGTACATACATGTATCCCGTGTTTAAATGTAGAATTCTGTATCCGTAGTTTCATTTTATTAAAACCATTATATTCTTGATTGTTTTGAATGCTCATACTTTACAAGTCAATGAAATGCGATCCTATAGCTACAAAAGCTTTACAAGTTGTTACTATATCAGTAACGTAAATTTTATAAACACGAGAAAATTAATGTTCACGGCCGGAACATTGAGATTTCTTGGAGTTTATAAAAAGGGACAACCTTGTTGAGAAGTTGGTAAGTTAGTCTTACGGCTGTTTGCTGGACAAACCGATTGTTTGATAAACTAAATTAATTCCCTTAAAGTTGTCTCATATAATCGATCTGTAACGAGACCATTGATATATGAATGAGGAATTATAATTCGTTATGATTTACCATTCATATATACAATCGATCTATTTTCAATTTCGATAATTTAACTGTAATATGCAATATATTAATCATATTCATGATTAATTATTAAAATTCCCTATGCATAATTTGAGCTAATTAAGGCACATCTCGATGTGGCCACACAGGTATAAAAGGAGATGGCTTGTTTCCACTTCAGATTTGTTCTTTGGAGACGAGAAGTCGCGTCTCTCTCCATTCACTACAGCCTAGAAGCTTCCTTGGATTCCTATGCCACATTTGAGTTGTTCTCTCTCCCATACACACAGATAAGTGCAAGAGAGTTTTCAAGAGGGTGCTTCAACGAGCAACTAGAAAGAGAAATTTTCAAAAGAGAATATTCTCTAACAAGAGAGTTTGGTCAAACTTTAGATTAGGGTCCAATTCTCACTAATAACTACGACTTTTGCCTCAATAATCTCCTAATTACTGCTTATTAATAGTTAGTAAGGTAGTTGTTAAATTTAGATATTGGGTAGGATTAAGGATGTAGAATAAGGTCATGCAGTATAAGGTATTAATATGTGCTTTATAAGTACTAATAAACAGTCAATATCCTTGTAATATGCATGCTAATATGCAACTAGTTAATAGTGAGAATCGGACCCTAAACTAAAGTGTTACAGAGAATTTCTATATAAAAGATACATTTCCTCTAAAAGAGCAAACGCGGACAAAGAATGTCTTTTTAAAGATGCTTTGTCACCCGTGTATTTCTGATGCTGTCGACACCTGTCTCCATTAGACAGCCTCAATTGCTGCTACAGTTTGGGCCATCCCTATGCTGGAGCAGCTTTTGTGGATAGTACATGCACTCATTGCGTGAGTGTGCCCATGGGAATATCATTCTTTTATAAGTAGAAAGTCACCTTGTTTGCTCCCTCTCCTGGTTCTTCTGCTTCTATTCACAAGGCCTCGGCGGCAAGCGCCAAGGGCGATCTGGTGGTGGTTACTCCATTCGAGTGATGGAGACAATGTAAGCACTGGCTTCAGACTTGAGATCTGAGATGGGCATTGCTCAGTGGCACACATCGTGTGTCAATCGCACCAATCTGCCTTCACTCATTCCACCTTTGGACAGACCTTGTATTTCAGCCCGTTCTCATCCTTTGGCGTCATACATGTGACGCTTTGGACATTTCGTTGAAATCTTACGCACATGGCATCCTTTAGCATCAATATGAGACGCAGAACCCAAGGCGTCATACAGGTGACGCTCGTCTAAATCCAACGCACATGGCATCGTTTAGCGCGAATATGAGACGCAGATCCCAAGGCGTCATAACCGTACCCTACCCCAGACCTAAATCTACCCATAACAGTGCGTGTTATATTGACGCTAAAGGATGCCATGTGCGTAAGATTTCGACGAAATGTCATATGGCGTCACCTATATGACGCCAAAGGATGAGAATGCGTTGTGTATTTCTACGGTCAGGGGTTCCCTTAGAACTAGTGTCCAGACATGTTGTGGTTACAACATATGCGTCCAACACAGGCTGGGGCGCTATATACAACGGGCACACGGCATCAAGGTCCTGGACAGGACCTCAACTGCGTTGGCACATCAACTGCCTCAAGTTGCTGGCTGATTTTGCTGAGGATTCAGTCGTTGATCCAGGGGTAAGCACGTGTCAGTCCGGACGGACAACACAGCGATGATGGCATATAAATCACCAAGATGGTTTACGCTCACGTCGAATGTCATAACACCATATTCTCCTTTAGAGTAAACTCAATATGCTGTCACTATGGGTGATGCTTCAAGGAGAGTGGAGACTCCATCCCCAGGTGTTCCTGCTGATTTAGGTATACCTTCGTAGAAGCACAGGTAGACCTGGTTGCTCCCCAAGAATCCTCCCACTGCCTGCCGTTGTATTCCCTTACCGAGACCCCGGAGCTCACGCTTCTGACGACAGATTTATTCCTGTGATGACAAAGCTGAATTTTCAGCATCATTACTCCAGTCTTCAGTGTCACATGATCCTCCAGAAATCATTCTAATATGCAGTTTTTCTGCTCAAGACACATTTCTTGTTATTATCAATGTTTAAAACAGTTGTGCTATTTTTTTTGTGGAAGCCATGATACTTTGTTTATTCTTTGATGAATAGGAAGTTTCAGCATTTATTTAAAATAGAAATATTTTGCAACATTATAAATTATCACATTCAGTCAATTCAATGCATCCTTGCTAAGTAAAAGTATTCATTTCATTTTCAAAAAATATCTTACTGACTTCAAACTTTTCAGTTGTAGTATGTAAATTGTGCAGATTTATAACATTTAAAACATATGCTAGCCCTTTTAGAGATTAATAATATTTTAATAATAAAGTTTAATAATATATAGTGTGTTTTTTTCAGAAAAATAAAAAAAGGAAAACTTTGTTGTCAGAGGTCTAAATGTGTGCTTTTAGCACAATTCTTCGGTTAATGTAAAATAATTTCAGCTTCTTGAAAAAGAAGCTGGCTGCATCAAAACAATTTTGGGAGGACTTCACATATAGAACTGACAATTAGAAGTATTATGTCCACCATCTGTTGCTAATTGTGTAGCTGCTTGCTTCATAAACCATGGCAATGTTTGAGAACCATCTTGAGCAAAATAATATTCATCCCTGCAAACTGAGAGAAAATCACTGTCACTGAGTTCATCATTGCATAGATTATGTGTTTGGATGGAGGCACAGAAATTGTCAAAAATGAGACTGAAATGTTCTTAGTTACAGCTAAGAAATCAAATATCATTTAAAGTTTAATTTGTATTCATTTTATAATTTATAAAAAAAAAGTAATTTCACTTTCAAAGTAGTGAAAAGTAGTTTTCCACTTGGATGGCTATACCAGCAGTTCAATGCAATTCAATTTGACGTAACGGTGGGTGACAAATTGATCTACAGTTTGCAATTGTTGCAATGGTATAGGGAAAATAAATAAATGAAAATGACATTTTCAGAAAAGTACGTTTGAAAAGAAAGCTGTCAACGATATCTTGTGTCCTCAGGTCCTCTGTGCCTTTTCTACAGGGAGCAACTTCAGTTCACCTGTCACAGTTAGTACCTGTTAGTCTTAAGCCAGACCACAGGATGTCAGTCAGCAGTTCACAAGTGACAGAGACGAATACTGCGCTCCCACTGTTCTCAAAGCATACTGAGGAAAGCTGTCTGTATGA
Source organism: Rhinichthys klamathensis goyatoka (assembly GCF_029890125.1). Lineage (NCBI taxonomy): Eukaryota > Metazoa > Chordata > Actinopteri > Cypriniformes > Leuciscidae > Rhinichthys > Rhinichthys klamathensis. The sequence goes on along the minus strand of NW_026606572.1, from coordinate 4,079,056 downwards.
TTTGGGCAACCTTTTCATTTGCAAAAGACAAACCACCCATAAACAGTTGAAAGACAGGTAAGTGTCAAAGAAAACAATCAAATGGCTGCAAGGTTTTCTGAGATCCTATTATTGACAGTATTATATCTTTGTATATTTACATGTTGACATGACATGTTACTGACATGTTGATCTAGATACTATCTACAATGTAAAATACAAATTTTAAAACATTGTACATTGATTTCAATTCACATAGATATTTGTATCAATGGGGGCCATAAATATCGGCTTTATAACATGCTCATGCTGCAGTATGAGTATTTATGCAATGCAAATGTATGGTAGATGGGAGCAGGTCCCATGGGTCATGTATCCTCTGACTTTCTCAGGGTTGATAGCTTGCTAAGCAGGTTGGATAACCTGTGGCGCTGCAAGAATGAGACCGAGTATAACACCAAACAGTAAAATTATTCCTAAAACCAGAAACCATTCATACACATCCCACTGAGCAAAGTGTAATCTTAATCCAAAAAAATATGATTTTTATCTTTGATAATTAGGCTATGTAGGATTATTGTAGGGAAAAAACGTGTCTATCTAAAATATGGTGGCAGAAATCAACCATTCATGTCTATTTTTTGTCTTAGTAGCCAACAGTGTTGGGAGTAATATGTTACTTATACTGTAATTAAAATACTTATCCACTGAAAAGGTAAAGTAAAGGATTACTGTTTAGGTAATTTAATTACAGTTACTTATAATGTACTTGTATTACATACTGTAAATTAGTTCAACAGTTCTGCATAAATCAATATTGAATTTAAAATCTAAATATATCGCCTAAAGGTAAAAGTGAACGCTGCCTCTTTAAAATCTTTAGCTGTAGTGCAGTTGGCGTGACGAGTTTGCGCAATTGAATTACAGTTGGTTACGTTGTCATAAGTGGAAGAAGCGAGTGGCTTACCAAATGTAAATATTCCAATTACTTCACTTTTTTGACATGGGTAGACAAGAACATTACGGTACAATGTAAGCTATGTCCTGGGGAGAAAAAACTATCGGCCGCTGTCAATAGCACAAGTAATCTACCGAAGCACCTGACCAAGGCAGCATCGAATAATACTTTTGAGTGATCCATGTTCGTCGACAGCTACGGCAACCCCTGTTAAGCAGCCAAAAGAAATACAACCACTTTTTCAAAAAGGAGGCAGCACAGTCAGCTGAGCAGTAGAAATTAGTTTTTGTTGAAAAACATATGACCGCATACAATAGCCTATATGAAATATGTTGCTCATTGCTTTGAAAATTAAAAAATGTACAGCTTGATTTTTGCAGAGTAATTATATTTTTTGTTATTCAGATATTTGTCAGAGGAATTCTGACTGTTAACTAAAGGTTACAGTGAATTAGAAATTAGTTAATTTTGTTGAAACACATGACTACATATGCTACATTATGTATGAAATATAATATGGTACTCGTTGCTTTGAAAGCGAGTATCATGTTTACAGCTTGATACATGCCATTTAACTTCTCTTAAGTTAAGCTTTTTTGTTATTCAGATATGTAGCAGAATAATTCAATTTTTTGTTATTCAGATATGTAGCAGAATAATTCTATTTTTTGTTATTCAGATATGTAGCAGATAACGTCTCGGTTACGTATGTAACCCTCGTTCCCTAAAGGAGGGAACGGAGACGTAGTCGACGTGTCGACTGATTTGGATCATCTTCGAGTACTGTTAAAACGAGCCAATGTAATTGGTGTGCGTGAAATGCATCACACACTCTGCCCCTGCGGCGCGGGTATAAATACGGAAGTGGATGCACGCACTAGTTGTTTTTCGCTGAGGAGCCGAGCGTAACTCGGAGTCAGCGGTGGTCCAGCAATAGTGGCAACGGGACTACGTCTTCGTTCCCTCCTTCAGGGAACGAAGGTTACATACGTAACCGAGACGTTCCCTTTCAGTCACTCACGTTCGACGTAGTCGACGTGTCGACTGATTGGGATCCCAATTAAAACGCCATCTAGTGCCGCCACCTTCCAGTGCCTAGACAAAAGCCTCCTGATCTTCCCGCAACTGAGGCGGGGATGGAAGGGCTTAGGCAGGGAAGTCACTGCTGTTCCTACAGGACCACTGGGAGAGCGTTCCCTGAACATGGAAGGAAGGGACGCTGCGGAAGCCACATCCTGCCCGAAGGGAGGTAACATGTGGAGAATACACATATGAACTGGGCGGATGACCGGGCAGTACAACATATGGAATGTCACTGGGGTGGCTCCAGCCTATGACAGGGGGGAGACTCAACCGGACAGTGACGGCAGAGCAGGCTCTGCCAAGGGAAGACACGGGCGCGCCACAGTGAGCCGTACCGTGGAAGAATACTCATATAGGATCGCCGTAGGGATCACAGCATATGGACCCAGCCTACCACAGGTTCCACCAGTGCATACGAGTGATAGGCCTGGCTTCGGACGTTCCGCCACTTCCGTTGCCGAAGGGTATGGAGGAACTCGACAGGGTTCGCGCTGAGTTTGAGTCACTCGCGCTGTGGGTTTGAAAAGCAAAACACACCAAACATTAGGCTTCATTTTTTTCTCCAATCTCATTTCATAACGAATGGAAACGTTTGAAGTAACATATGATAATCCATATATTTTTGTCTAGTGTAGTGTTACTGAAGTGTTCCTTTTTAACGATATATAGGCTGCCTGCTATCTATATGTTATTATATTATACAGCCCTATACATAGGCTATAACAATGCACAACAAACTTGGTGTTTTTATATATATTTAATAATAATTTTAACCAGAAAAATCTAAAATGTATTCCCAAAGTCGTGCAGCCCTATATTTTCTCTTGATATCAGCATGTTCACATGTGTTTATTTTTATTTTATTTTTTTTTTACAGGGACCAGATGCCCCACTGATGAGTCCTGCTGACTTCAACATTCACAGGAGACTCTGTACATGAACATGGTTAAGTGAAAAATCAAACACCTTGGAAATGACAGGTATGTACGATGTTTCAGGAATGGTACAAAGTTGTGTGACTGTTCAAGCCTCTGTCTTTAGATTTGTCCTTTGTTGTGTATCTTTGGATTATGTTGTGTTGTAAATAAATCCAAACAATCTAAAAGCCATTCTTTTTTAAATCTCATTCTTTGTGCAAGGCTCCACATAATGATAGGGCCTGATAGCACCTAATAGGGCCATTAGGGGAGGGTCTTTGTCTTTCTCAGGTGTCAAACCCTCAATATTAATGGATGGTTAACGCCTCCCCGCATAAAGCTTTCTTACACAAAACACATCATACAAATTTTAAAAGACTTTATTGACTTATCTGAATGCGTAATCAGGATGATTTTCCCATAGTTTTGAAGCAAATATTCTAGGCTATGTGATACAATTTTCAAAAGTCTTGTGAAGAAATAATTAGTATGGGTTTCATGACCTTATTTCAGTGACAATGTTTTTTAGTTTTTTCACAAACCACGCATAAACGTCATTATCTCAAAACTAAAAACTTTTACATACATGCTGCTGACATATTATTGTAGCAGAGTTTGTGCTGAATACAGTGTAATCAGACTCTAGCATTGAAAATGTCACAAGTATCAGAAAAAAAGCATAAATGTCAGAGCATGTCAGAACACCTCCTGGGCCCAGAAAACACCTCAGACCCCAGAGGGTTAAGGGAGAGGTAGGAACCTTGGCCATATCCAGATATCCACATATCCAGGCCGAGGTCTCAGCTAGTGAGAGTTAGCCGGCCCGAATTCCAGGCACAAGTTGTTGACCGGAAGCGAGCAAGTCCCTACCCTCTAGTAGAGACCATGCGAGCAGGAGAACTGTTTAAAAACAGAATTTTTAACTCACTGCCTGCAGTGGCTCAGGGGGCGGTCTCTGCAGTGCAGTAGCACCAGAGATAGGCCCAAGAGGATAAAGAGGGGCGCCGGGATGACCCTTGCTCCCTCAGGAACCTGACGATCAGGACATGCTTCCCATGCTTCTGCACATGATGTTCGTCATCATATTGAAGGTGAAGAAACAGCCTACTCCAACCCAACTTGCAGGAAAGAGAGCACTGAAATGACAGAACGCTCTCAGGATCTCCTCACGGAGAGAAGACTCATGCAACGAATAGGTTCCACTTCTAACTTAGCGAAGCACAACTGCCTTATCTTAAGGGGGTGCTTGCAGAAGTGATGGTCACTACCACATATCCTTGTGGTAGCCACCTGAACCTCCCCGTCCAGTTTTTTGAACGCGGGTGCCATCATGCCCCGTCCCTGAAATGTATTCAGGGGAAGTCAGGAAGGCTATCGAGGGAACTAGATCTGGTTGGGCCAATAAGGGGCAACTATCAAGACCTGTTCCACTCCTGACTTAGCACAGTAGGTGCAAGCGACATACGCGCACAAGACAGGAGCACTGCTCAACACTAGATGTGAAGATCACTGAGCTTCAGGAGCATTTCTGCTCAACACCTGAGTGTGATGAAATTCACTGGGCTTCAGGAGCATTTCTGCTCAACAATCACTGAACTTGAGCAGCGCCAAGCGATAATGAATCGCATAGCTGCTTTCTTAGAAGGCTCACTGGGGAACGCATTTCTGCAGGGCCCCGGGGTTAGCTGAGAGCCAGTGTCTGTCCAAGGGATGTCCGCTCAGACAGAAACACAACTGGCAGAGGGACGAGTCCGGAGAGGCTACAGATGTAATTGTGCGGCCCCGAAGTGGTCCCTGCCCAGCTGGACCACCAGGGGATGGAGTCTCCACTCTCCCTGGCCATAGCTGTCGTGAGGCTCGTTGGACTGAGTCCTTCTCCCAGTTGACCTGAAGACCCAACTGGCTATGGAGCACTCAAAGGGTAGGACTTGTACTGATACTTCGTACCCTCGATGCAAGAACACAGAATGGTCTGTGGAGCGGAAGGATAGAGGTCTGAAGTACTGTCCTTCAGGTCGAACCCTGCAGGCCAACCTTGGGGACGGAGCATTTGAAAATGCATTTCTGTGTAGTAATTGAACGGAGGCTTTCGAAAAAGGGTCCGTTTCAATTGACACAGGTCCAAGATGGCCATAACCCACCACATATCTAGGGTACAATGAAGTACGGGTTTATAGAAATGAAGTACGGGAGGAGAGGCTACAGCGCGTCCTTCGCCAGTAGGACTGTGACGTGCGCACACAGGACAGGAGCAGCGCTCAACACGTAGGTGTGATAAATATCACTAATCTTAGGAGCATCTCAGCTCAACACCTAGGTATGATGAATATCACTGAGCCAGGGCGAAGCCGAGCGAAATGAATCGCAAGCCGAGTCTGCTGGTAGTTTCGGGGCCAGTTGGAGCGGTAGGAAGCATCTTCAGGCTTACACACACCGTGCCATGGGCCAGGGAACCACAGACGTACCCGAGGTGGGGCAGCGAGGTGGAGGACAGGGACCCGGCTCGGAAGGCCCAGAGGCGGCCCGAAGCAGGGTTTGAGTGTGGTGCACGACACTTACCTGTCTCCACGAGACGGCCAGGGACGCGTGAGAAGGCGGATGACCGGATCCTCGAACCCCACCCAGCTGACGTGCTGGCGAACAAGAGGGGACTGAGGGGTGCAAGGCTTTACAGGGTCGCACACCGCCAGACTTGCCCTCTTGGGACCCAGGAACAGAGGAATTTGCTCTTTCTTTGGAGTGTGGGTACCGCTTGCTCCTCTTCTTTTGGGAACAGACACACACACAAACAAAGACTCCACCCGGCCCTCAGAGCCGGCGGCAGAAACAAATCAATGGACGGGCATTTAATATTCTTGGGGGGGCCTAGTGTTACTGAAGTGTTCCTTTTTAACGATATATAGGCTGCCTGCTATCTATATGTTATTATATTATACAGCCCTATACATAGGCTATAACAATGCACAACAAACTTGGTGTTTTTATATATATTTAATAATAATTTTAACCAGAAAAATCTAAAATGTATTCCCAAAGTCGTGCAGCCCTATATTTTCTCTTGATATCAGCATGTTCACATGTGTTTATTTTTATTTTATTTATTTTTTACAGGGACCAGATGCCCCACTGATGAGTCCTGCTGACTTCAACATTCACAGGAGACTCTGTACATGAACATGGTTAAGTGAAAAATCAAACACCTTGGAAATGACAGGTATGTACGATGTTTCAGGAATGGTACAAAGTTGTGTGACTGTTCAAGCCTCTGTCTTTAGATTTGTCCTTTGTTGTGTATCTTTGGATTATGTTGTGTTGTAAATAAATCCAAACAATCTAAAAGCCATTCTTTTTTAAATCTCATTCTTTGTGCAAGGCTCCACATAATGATAGGGCCTGATAGCACCTAATAGGGCCATTAGGGGAGGGTCTTTGTCTTTCTCAGGTGTCAAACCCTCAATATTAATGGATGGTTAACGCCTCCCCGCATAAAGCTTTCTTTTCTGCCCGAAGCAGGGTTTGAGTGTGGTGCACGACACTTACCTGTCTCCACGAGACGGCCAGGGACGCGTGAGAAGGCGGATGACCGGATCCTCGAACCCCACCCAGCTGACGTGCTGGCGAACAAGAGGGGACTGAGGGGTGCAAGGCTTTACAGGGTCGCACACCGCCAGACTTGCCCTCTTGGGACCCAGGAACAGAGGAATTTGCTCTTTCTTTGGAGTGTGGGTACCGCTTGCTCCTCTTCTTTTGGGAACAGACACACACACAAACAAAGACTCCACCCGGCCCTCAGAGCCGGCGGCAGAAACAAATCAATGGACGGGCATTTAATATTCTTGGGGGGGCCTATAATTATGACATCCAAAAAAATTTTCTATAGGACAACAACCAACTATTGCTACAACAGTTTCACGGCGATTTCAATATCCTAACTACAATTAGCCTATTGCCTAATCATATTTCGGCTACTGCTGAAGATATCATAGTACAGTTATAGCCTTGGTCTGCATTGTTCCGTGAACACAGCATGCTATAAGCCAACTTCCTATATTAACAGCCTAATAGTCACAAATCTCAAGTTAAGTATAAATCAACCATGCATAATCAACTACGACACACTCACACACATAGCAGTAGGCGCGTTTCCATTACAGATTTGCGCAAAACTTTTGCGATTTTTTCTAAATGTCGATAAAAAACAATTGCGAAATGACGGCATTTCCATTAACCGATGTTATGCGACTAAAACGTCCTTTTTTCCTCCCGCGATAAGTCATTCCAAAAATCATGGCAACGGACGTTGGTAGGTTTATCCCAGCCACCGCACTAGACATTATTATTATTAATGGAAGGAGACGTGTGTGTCAGTGTGTGTTATCCAAGCATTAATGGCAGGGAAAAACCCTTATACTGCGAACGGCACATATAGCCTCAGGAGTTTCTGAGTGTTTCTCCCTCATTTCTGCTCCGAGGTCTTGATTGTGGCATTCCTTTGAGGTTTAGAATCCAGTAGCCTATTCCTGTAATTATTGGGGGTTTTTTCATGAATTTAATAAAGAACTATGTCTCGTATTCTGTCCAAATGGTCAGTGTAGGCCTACTTTTGTGTCCATTCGTTTTTCCTTTTTTAACCCGCAATTTTGCAAAACGAAAAATGAACCGTTGTTGTATTTTTAAAACGCAAACTTGAACACCAAAATGTAAATTTGAACTGTAGGCACCAAATGCTGCGCAAATAGGCCTATTGACGGATTTTCTGAATTTTTTATGACTTTTTGCCCCTTTATTAAACATTTAAAATATTCACAAATTAATATGAAAAAAATGAATTTGTTCATGGACATTTCAAGCTTTAGCCTAGGCTATATTTTGTTTCGGTTCTCGCGCTCCGGTTCATCATGGAACCGGGCCTGATTGTTTTATTTTATTTTACAGAAGCACAACGTTTTCTTGTTATTTTGAGTTTAAGCAAATAAAAGTAGTTGCGAATGATGTATTATTATTTTCTGTGTGGCCAGAAATGATAGAGTATTTTAAGTTGTTTCCACTGTTGATAGGAAAATGCAAGTGTTCGCGCCCGCGCCTTCCTGCCATCCAGTGCCCGCTCCACACTCCGCACAAACACTTGGATATGCGTCAAAATCTTGTGTTTATTTGTGACAATTTTAGCCCTGTATCATTATTGTCTAACCTGTATTATGAATGACATTTGACGAATTGCTTTCTAAATATGTAACTTAATAAATACACGAACCCCAAACACACCGCAACTGTTTCCATTGCAGTTTTGCGAAATATTCCTTTTTCAAATTGCCTGAAAACCCTCCTCATGCCAGCGTAATGAAAACCCTTTGTATCCATATTTTCAATTTCCACTATCATGATTAATTTAACCTAGCTAGGTAGCTTAGGCAAAACCGAGCGCATGTCCTTCGCTATAACTTTACCGAGATGCTGCTGTTAGAGCGGGAAACCCCTTTTTTGTAAACAATCAGTCAAACTTCCGGGTTTTTTTTTATAAGATTATGAGTCAAATATTACACTTAAATACACACATCAATAAATATATAAATACTACACGTAAATTATTATTATTTTTAAAAATAATTTATTAAATGCAAATTGGATGGAGGGGGGGCACAGGAGCTCTGTAGGCGGGCCCGGCCCCATAAGGCCCGCCCATAGCGCCGGGTATGCCGGCCCTCACCCGGGGGGAGGGAGTGGATCGGTGACCAACTCCAAGAGCATCCTCCTCCATCCCTGAGCGGCCCGCTCCGGGCTGGGCGTCCCTACTGTGGCCGGCTCCATGCTGAGGTCTGGCTGGAGGCTGCTGCGGAGGCCCAGCGGGAGCAGCGGCAGGGGAACACCCTCGGCAACGAGCAGCCGGAGGAACTGCCACCGGCGGCGGGCTGGAGGCAGCAGCGGGCCGCCGGGGCAGGATGTGACGGATGGCCTCCGTCTGCGCTTGAGTGGCAGAGAACTGTTGGACGCAATTCTCCGCCGCGTTGCCGACCAGCCCAACCTGGGAAATTGTGGAGGCCAGGAACCGAACCTTGTCCGCATACGACATATCAACCAGGCTGAGCCAACGATGGCGCTCCTGGACCACTAAGGTGGACATCGCCAGACCGATCACGCACGCCACGACACTCATGCCCCGGAGGGCGAGGTCGGAAGCACTGCGGTACTCACCTATGAGCGCACGGTCTGGGCTACCCTCGTGCATGTCCATGGGTGCCCTGGCCTGACAGACCTGTAGCAAAGCCATGGCACGCAAGAGGAGGCGGCTTGCCCACAGGCTTTGTAAGCTCTGCCCGTCGGAACGGATGAGAACTCACAGGCCTTAGGGGGGAGACGAGGATCCCCCCAAAAAGAAGCGGCTGCCGGACACAGGTGCACCTGTGTCGCGACAGACCGTTCCACTGGAGGGATAGCCTCGTCCTCCATCAAGGGTAGTGAGGCGGAAAAGCTATTCAGGCAGTTTCTGGCAGAGAAAGGTGCCGTCCACAACCTGGTAAGCTTCCATGCACTTCGGGAAAGAAAAGCACTGGCGCGGCGAGCTGAGAACCAGCGCGGCCCGCCTCGAGATACCAATCCTCCAACCGAGACTGAACGGGACACGGTGAAGGGTTCCACTCGAGCCCGGCAGCCTGGGCGACCCGTTTCAGCATAGCTGACATTTCTGGATCTGGCTCGGGCAACGTTACACTCCCAGAGGGAGATAACACAGCCGAGTCGTCATCTCCAGAGGCCAGCTCACCCTCCGATGCTGCTATCGACATCTTATCCTCTGGGGGAACCCCAATTGAAACGGCTGATCGGTCCATTACAGAGGGACCAGCACGGCTAACAGGAATTCCATCGGCTGCGGTTTGATGGAGGAGTGAGGAGCCCACAGAGAATGGTTACCGGGCAAGACATCCATCACTATCCTCCGATCACCTATCCCACACGGCACACGGGGGTGGGGCATGGTAATGGGGATTGCGCAAATCTCGATCTCAACACCGCGACAGTCATATTCCCGCAATGGGACCATGAACTGTCCACAAAAGCTGCTTCAGGGTGCTAAAAGTTCAAACACGTGATGCAACAATTGTGACCGTCAGAGAGGATAAGGGAACGACCGCATCCAGAAACGCACAGGTGGAATGACATCTTGAAAAAGACGCAAACGCACCCGTGTTGCTCTTTCAGGAAATAGGACCCGTCACCAGTGCCGGAGCACACAGGGGAATGACCGTGGTAACACTGAACAGTGAACTGAAACAGTGAAGCACTCACTTTTCCGCCCTCTAACCAGCCGTCAACACACACAGACCTTTAGAAATTTGTTGCTGTTAAAGGGGTCATATAATGGTACATGCACTTTTACAAGTTGATTGTACTGAAATGTGTGTTGGCAGTGTCTGTACACAACCATCATATAATAATAAAAATCCATCCAGTGGTTTTGTTTTAATCTCCTTATATGTTTTCCCCTGCCTCAAATCGAGCCGTTCGAGCCTGTGACGTCACAAGCTCGCACGCCCCTCCCACGATTGTTGATTGACAGGAGCGTTTCAACACAGACCCGCCCTCGCTCATGAGGGAGCTGTCAATCATAGTCTGCGTGCCGCGGACCGGCGCGGTCATTGTTGATATGCTGGAGCACTGTCTATGAGCAGAATGGCGTCTAAGCGATTGTGGTGTTCTGTTCTTGGGTGTAATAACGAACACAGCAGTCATTTTAATGTTCCTAAATCCGAACCGCTGAAGACGCAGTGGCTGTGTTTGTTTTCGAAGGGAATATTCCCCACGAGCAACGTCAATGCTCTCATGTTTGCGCGAATCATTTCACACACCAGACTGCTTTATAAACGAGGATCAGTATAAAGCTGGATTTGCTAAGAAGCTGCTCATGAAAAAAGGACCATTTTGTTCACTTTTAACTTTTCTGCTTCAGTGTCCGGTTAAAACAATATAGGAAGGATGCAAAGGATATGCAAAGGAAGTATATTTATTATTTATTACATTAAATACATTTATTTAATACGTGGGTATTTATTAACGTGATCCGCGTCCAGTCTGTAACTTATATTCCCCATTTGTTAATCTGTCTCCTCAGTCTTTTCAAGCCAATCCATAACGTGGTAAAAAATAAAATCCAATATCTCGCTCTGTGAAAGCCAAATCGAAGGTGCTCTGTTGTATTCCATGTAAATCTTCAATCGTTATATCCACGTTGGCCAATCTTACTTCGCAAATGAAAAATATATTCCACACGTTCCGCTGGTTAATTTTGTTAAGCACAATCCTTGTAATTTTCGCGGAGCTAATGTTAAATCCATCATAGCTTCATCAAGGCATCTCTCGGGAGTCTTTGGGTCTGCAGTAGCGTAAATTCCAAGAGAGTGCACGTTGAGTTTGTGGCTTTTTAAACCGACCTCCGTACCCTGCCACCCTATGGGAGGGTTGCGTGTGTGCGTGCGCGTGCGTGCGTGACGCGTGGGAACTATTTGTCGTTTTCTCCCACGCCTCAACACCTGTTGTGGGAGGGGTCGAGGTGTGGGAGTGGTCTAGGGGTGGAGCCTACGTCTGGCTACTGTGCAGACCTCAGAGATGTCATTCTTGGGTTGTCTCTGGAGTGTTCGGACGTGTTTCGTTGAGCTCCCAGGAAATTACATTTACACAGCTTTGAACTGGATTACTTTTGGAATTAAAATCTCTAAAGCTTTGGAGGTGCTGGTTCTTTTTCAGCAAACGGATTTGTAAAAACGTAAGGCTATTTTGTTTTTTGATACTGTGATTTTTAACATGCTGTAGTTTTAATATCATGACGTGTTTTATGTAAAATGTAACACCTTCACGAATAATGTGTGAAAGTTAAATGTATCTTTTTGTAATGAAAAAACTCTTAACTTGTTTTACTTTTCTGTAAATGACTGAGCGTTGATCTTTTAACGTTTTAACATTTTTAAAATGTTGTTTTAGATGTTTTAATACTAAAACATTTTGATAACTTTAAGAAAACTTTTTCATTAATGTTTTAATATTTTACAAATGTGTAAAAACACTAAGACATGTGTATTTTAAACTTTATACAACATTTTTATACACCTTTAAACACTTGAAAGTACAGCTTTTCTTCAAATATATGTTAGAAAATAGAATTATTTGCTTGATATAATTTTAATACATGTTGTTTTAGATGTTTTAATACTAGAACATTTTAGCAATTCATACAAAATAATGTGTAATGGTAAAGACGTGTACTGTGCCTTAATGATATAAACGGACTTAATGGTTTTAAGACCTACGTGTTATGTGAAAAGTACGAGTTTTTTAAATGTATGATGAAAAATAGAACTATTTGTTTGACGTTTTAATTTAGAAAATGCAATTGTACATTTTACAAATGTGTGAAAACACTAAAGATGTGTGTATTTTAACTTTATACAACGTTTTAATATCTTTAAACACTATGTTATTAACTTTTCTTAAAATGTAAACGTGAAAACCCTTTTTTAATAAAAAACATGATCTCATCTCTGTTTTCTGTCATCCTTCTTAAAAAGCTTGAAAATATATTGTGTTTGAATGTTTCTCCACACTATTTTGTACATTTACACATTGAACAAACAATAACACCCATAATACACCTATGTTACCTTTTTAGAAATACTTGAACATAAGGATTTTCCCACGGTCACATGACCTCTCCAGAAGTGAGGGTGGTGGGGGTGGAAAGAGGAGGGGAGACTGTGGGAAAATTCCCACAGTCCAGGTGGTCAGACCGGAAGTGGGTGGGAGGGGTAGAAAGGGGCGGGGCTAGGCGTGGGATCCATTTTATTGGGGGGCAATAAATCACTCAAAGTGACAGATAGTGCCCTTTTCTCTCTATTTCTGAGTATTTTCTCTTTAAACGTGCAAGGATCTAAAGACAGTCTCAAAAACTCGGTTTGAAATCGCTGTTTGTAACAAACTACCTTGTAACCAATCACGTCAACGTGCCGGTGGGCTTTAGCATATCCTTAACTATTGTTACGTACTACACACTCAAAGCAACTAAACATAACATAGAGAGTGACACAACCTAGAGACACATAGACGCAATGGAGTCTCAAGAGATGCCAGGTTATCCAGGTTTTTTTTTTTTGTTGATATGAAAAATCGGGTAGATTTAACCATCAATAGGGTGTCTGATGTTTATTACGAACTATATGCCTTTCTCCACTGACATTCTAAGTTGTTCAAAGCGTTTCTAAAGATACTTATTGTTAGAAGGCAGCAGTCTGACTCTGATATGGCGAATGGGAACATGGTTTGTGTAACATTAGCAACACATTATTAGCTGTTTGATAACGTTGTCAAGCAAAATGGCTAATCATATTAATTACTGTTGTGTTTCCGAAGTTGTAAAGAGTGATACCATTGTGCAGCGTTTACCTCAGTAACTTGGCCGAGTGGGTCTCTGAGCTGGTGGTGTGAGGCGGAGCAGCTAATTATGGCTAATTTTTAATGGTTCCACATATACTAAATGAAGCAAGGGTGTAGAGTTACATTCAAGCTATTTTAAGGCATGAAGAATTTTTTTTCACAGGAGAACAGTTTAAATATGCCATTTTGGTGATCAAAGATGAGTTTTGGGATACAATTATTGACTACAGGGGGACTTTAAGCAAATTTGTCATAAAGCCGAAGGAAGGTTTTTGTCGGATACAGTACATTCTCTAATTTAGTGTCAACTAAACTTTCTGGAAACCAAAAATTATTAGTTGGTTCATGCAAGTACTGTACACTTTTCTTATTGTTGCATTTGAAAGGCCTTCTGTTACATTTATTAAGACCAGTTAGAGGCTTTTCATTCAACCTTTTTATGCATTGTCAAAAACAGTGCAAGATATTCCTAAATGAAGCTATACAAACCAGTGAATTTGCTCAATAAGATGCTTGTTTTGTTTTTCTGTTGGTTTCTATGTTTTTATGAGGTCATGATACATCACTATGGTTCCTCTAATAAATATTGGAGATGTGTGAGACATGTATTCAGAGAAGCATGGCATCTCTACGAGTTATAGCACCTCAACATTTCCCATTCCTAATGTGGTTCATGTCTGATGGGTTTAACTGTGACCGTCTCAATTAATGCATCTTCAGTCCTTTAATGTATCAGCTTTTACTGGTACTAATACACGCTCTGTGCTCTAATGTCATATTTACTGGAAACCCGTCAGCGACGAGACGCCACCATCCATCTCTCTTAGATCCCTCTATCACTCATCCCCAGGGGGCCATTTGGTATCAATCCGGTGCATTATAGTCATTGAGCCAGGCGGCTTTTTCTTTTATCGGCATGACTTCGACTGTTAGAATGTTCTTGTCAAAGTCCATTATAGTTCAATGCTTTATTAAAAATGCTGATATGGGGTAAAGTGGCTGGTTGCCGCTTGCTGCTTTTCTTTGAGCAATTGTCCGTTGGCTGAGTGAAAGCTCTTTTCAGACCAGCTGCTGAAACGGTCTTGTTAGTCACTTGGTGAGATTGTTCATTAGTCGTTGAGGTGAGAAAAAATGTGGTAGGAATAAGAAACAGAAAGAAAAGGTGTTGTCTATTCCTGTTGATTGTCTCACATAAGAATGCAATCAAGATGGAGTGTTATGTTTTAGGCGTCGGGAGTGTGTGTGGCAGTGGGGATGGTCGAGAAGAGGCAGGGGAGTGGGGGATAATGGGTATGGTAGGTTATATTTCTAGAATCGGTGGTTCTGCGTTGGAAAAAAAACTCTTGGAATTTTTTTCCTTTCTATCTCTCCAAACTGAGACGGCACATCCGAATATAAGATTGTATGTAATTGGGGTGACGCTTTTTGTGTGAACTCCTATAGGTAAGCTTATTAAACCATAATCCAGCAGTAACACACTCGGCGGGTGACCTGATAATTGAGCTCAAGTGATAATCAGGTTAGACATAGTGCACCATGGGCTCGGATCTGCAGTAGGGCTACTGCTCACTCCTTTGAAGAGGACAGAGAGGGTTTAGAGAAAGACTAGGAAAAAAAGGAGGTTGCACTTTCGCGAGTGCCACGGCATTGCACCACTTAACGACAAAACCGCAGAGACTGGAGTGAAGATCTTGATTATGCAGATGAGAGCATTCCTGGTATGACAGCAACAAATCATACCTACCTGTTAATTATCCACAGTTTCAGCAGCTGAATGATGCCAGCGTCGCATTCGCTGCCAGCCACAATTTGTCTCCTCCTTGTTTATTTCTGAGTTGAATGTGGAAAATGTTGTAATGTCAAAGCGTATTTGTGTGTAAGAGTAATGCCCATTACCATAATAGCATAATAACGTCCATTAACATTTTCAGAATTGCAACTGGACCAGATAAAACGTCCTAATGAAGGCTTTAGCAATTAGGAAAATGGATTGGCCACCAATAAGATTGTTTACATGGCTGCCTCCGTTAATGAAATTGTTATCCCAGAGGCTGCAAACATTGACGCTTCTTAATCATTGCGTAAGCAGGGCGCATGCACAGATCGTCAAACATTAACTATATGTGAGAAAACGACACAACGCTGCAAGTCACAAGAGGGGACGACATTCAGGTAAGTTTTGCATCTGTGAACATATGCATCTTTCAAACATCTGATTTAGTTCAAACTCAATTAGGGATGTGAAAAACTAGTTGACTAATCAACCTTGATGTCACAATAAAACAGAAGTAGCGACAGACTAAATGATTGGAGAAATCCAAAGTACATCAGCAGAGAGAAGTCTGTTATTTCTGTGGAAGCAGGGCTGAGTTGGCAATTCCCTAGGACTTCGGGCTTTAAGGCGGGGCCTCCATAACCGTAACATCCCTATATGCTAGTTCACCAATCAAGACGGGCAGCAAAAGACCAGCTCTTTGTCTATTGGATATAGATAAATAGTCACTCACATGAAGTGAAACGAATCGGTTACCTAACGTAACCTCGGTTCTCTCTAGATGAGGGAACGAGTATTGCGTAAGCTAGCTTACGCTGCGGGAAAGATTCATCTTTGCTGAGAGTTTGAAGCCAAAAAATTATTTCATAATTTGTATCCATTGACAACGCAGTTCCTCTGCGGCAGACCTTGAGCAGGCTAGCTAGCAGCTCATTGGTTCGCTCAGAGAGAACTGCTTAAGCCTATGGGAGAGCGGGGCTGAACCCGCTGCCAATGAGAAGCGCCCGCGCGCTCATTGCATCATGGCCCGCCAGAATGGGCGTGGCTATGGTGTATATAACAGTCTCTCCCAGGCTTATATGTTGATTTATTTCAGCGTGAAGCGAAACGCTAGTAGCGCAAGCACGGCCGGGAACGCAATACTCGTTCCCTCATCTAGAGAGAACCGAGGTTACGTTAGGTAACCGATTCGTTCTCTTACGAGAGGTTCTCTCGTATTGCGTAAGCTAGCTTACGCTGCGGGAACACCTGGTCAACGCCGTGCGCGCTATGAATCCACTCATGAATCCCGGGGTGATACCGGGGGATTTTTAACGTGGAGTGAATGTAATATGAGGCCGACAGAGCGGGCACATGAAATGTATACATAAGCATCTAAGGGGAGCACAAGGGGCGAACCGGTTGTGTGAGGGACTCCCAGTAATGCAGCTTCTTAGGGAGCTGATCGTTAGACAGCTAGTAATTTCGCCTGCAAGGCGGGAACTTCCAAGTTGTAAAATCTGACAAAAGTGGACGGGGAGGCCCATCCCGCGGCCACACAAATGTCATGAATGGAAATTCCACAGGACCATGCCCACGATGAGGCCATGCCTCTAGTGGAGTGCGCCCTGATGCCCAGAGGGCAGGGCAGGCATTTAGATGCGTAAGCAGAGGCGATAGCGTCCACTATCCATCTAGACAGTGTCTGTTTAGAGGCGGCCAGACCTTTGGTGCGCCCCCCAAACGACACGAAAAGCTGCTCAGCGCGTCTGAACGCGGCAGCGCGCGTAGTGTACAATCTCAGAGCCCGCACCGGGCAGAGGAGATTGGCGTCGCGCTCACTATCGGATGAAGGTAGAGCCGATAGGGAAATAATCTGAGCCCTGAACGGGGTACCAATCGCCTTCGGGACATAGCCATGCCTAGGTTTGAGAATGACAACAGAATCATTCGGTCCAAACTCAAGACACGCGGCGCTGGATGAGAGCGCGTGAAGATCACCCACGCGTTTTACTGAGGACAGAGCCGTCAGAAAAACGGTTTTGAGCGAGAGGTATTTTAGGTCCACAGACTCGAGCGGTTCGAACGGGGGTGCTTTCATAGCTTCGAGAACTATAGAAAGATCCCAGATCGGAACCGAAGGGGGGCGCGGAGGGTTCATCCTCTTAGCTCCCCTGAGGAAGCGGATGACTAACTCGTCTTTGCCCAGGGACTGAGCGCGTCGGGGATCAGAGAACGCCGCGACGGCTGCCACGTAAACCTTGAGAGTGGAGGGGGACCTGCCCTTGTCCAGCATCTCTTGAAGGAAAACAAGCAAAGACGGCACCTCGCATGACCGTGGGTCCAGATGTTTGTCGGTGCACCATTTTGAGAACACCGACCATTTAGACGCATAGAGCCTTCTCGTGGAAGGTGCTCTAGCCTGTATGATAGTGTTTCTTACTCCCTCTGGCAAATCGACGAATAGTCGTTGATCACCCATGCATGTAGCGCCCAGCGCTGTGGATGGGGGTGCCAGATCGTGCCGCGAGCTTGAGAGAGGAGATCTGCTCTGACTGGGATGGGCCACGGGGCTGTCTGTGACAGCTGAGTGAGCTCCGGAACCCAACTCTGACTCTCCCAACGCGGGGCTATGAGGAGCACCGAGTGGCGTGTGTCCCTGATCCTCTGAATTACCTGCGGTAGCAGAGCGGTCGGAGGGAATGCATAGAGCGGGCGGCGAGGCCATTCCTGGGCTAGCGCGTCCTCGCTCCTTGAAAAAAATATTGGGCAGTGAGCGTTCTCTTCTGACGCGAAGAGGTCCACTTCTGCTCTGCCGAATAGCCGCCACAGTATTTGGACCGTTTGTGTGTTCAGGGACCATTCTCCTGTGGAGATGAGGTTCCTGGACAGTATGTCTGGACCGTCGTTCAGATGGCCCGGCACATGCGTCGCTCTGAGCGAGAGCAAGCGGCTCTGAGACCAAACTAGAATGCGGTGTGTCAGTAGGAAGAGATTCCTGGATCTGACACCGCCCTGACGGTTGAGATAGGAGACCACAGCCATGTTGTCCGAACGGATCAGGACGTGGTGTCCCCGAATGAGCGGGAGGAAGCGCGAGAGCGCGTTCTCGACCGCAAGCATTTCCAGACAGTTTATGTGTAAGGGGCTTTCCTGTGTCGACCAATGGCCGAAGGCCGGTGAGCCCTCGCAGACTGCACCCCAACCCGTGTTGGATGCATCTGTCGAGATGACCTTTCGGCGGGAAAAGGTCCCCATCGTGACGCCTTGCCGAAACCATTCTGCTACTGTCCATGGCTGCAGCGCCGTGAGACATGTCTGCGTAACCCTGATCAGCTGGCGGCCCGTGTTCCACGCGCGGTGGGGTACACGGCTGTTTAACCAAAGCTGAAGCGGGCGCATGTGCAGAAGGCCCAGCTGAAGCACAGCGGAGGCTGAGGCCATGTAACCCAGCATCCTCTGAAAAGTTTTCAGAGGTGTGCGGGTGCCCATCTGAAACGAGGCGGCTAGTCGCTGAACACTGCGCGCGCGCTGTGTGGACAGGCGAGCCGTCATCGTGACCGAGTTCAAATCTATTCCTAGAAAGGAAATCGATTGACTGGGTTGAAGGGAGCTCTTTGTCCAGTTGACAGAGAGGCCCAGCGTTTTCAGATGGTCGAGGAGAACTGCGCGGTGCGACAGAAGCTCCGTCTGCGATTGAGCCAAAATCAGCCAGTCGTCCAGATAATTCAATATGCGCAGCCCCTGGCTCCGCAGGGGGGCGAGCGCCGTATCCATGCACTTCGTGAATGTACGGGGCGCCAGGGATAAGCCGAACGGGAGAACGGCGTATTGATAAACATGACCCTCGAAGGCGAAACGTAAGAATGGCCTGTGACGGGGATTTATCTGGATCTGAAAATAGGCGTCTTTCAGGTCTAGAGAGATGAACCAGTCCCCCTGGCGCACCTGCGCGAGGAGTTTCCTGGTAGTGAGCATCTTGAACGGTCTCTTCATGAGCACTTTGTTCAAAAACCTGAGATCTAAAATCGGTCTGAGGCCGCCGTCTTTCTTGGGAACCAGAAAATAACGGCCGTAAAACCCCGGCTCGGTCATAGATGGCGGGACTCTCTCTATGGCGCCCTTTTGCAACAGCGTCGCAATTTCTGAGCGGAGCGTGCCGGCGGCCAGCGGGCTGACAGTAGATTCGAGCCGAGCGCGCGCACGAGGCGGGCGGCGGCGAAACTGTAGCAGATAGCCGTTCTTTATAATGCTTAGCACCCACGGGGAAATGCCTGGAATGGCTTCCCACGCTTTGGAGCATGCGGCTAGTGGCCGAATGGCTATATCGCCCTGATTGCTGCACATAGCGGGCTGGACACAGTGTGTGGGCGCGCTTTGAATGTGTGTGGCAACGGGACTTGCACTCAGAGAGGAGTCTATGGGCCGTGAAACAGAGCGAGCAGAGAGGGGACACGCGCATGAGCTCGTGGGCGTGTTTATGTTCTCTGATACTAGAGCGGGCTGTGCCCGTTTCATGTGGGGGGGCTCTGAGAGAGACACGGGATATGTTATGCTTGTGTGTATGGGTGAACACATGATTGTGGGCACATTTTCTACACAACTGGCATGTTTTCTCTTTTTGAGATTTCTCTGGGTAGCCGTAAAAACGGCTTTTTGTCGCTCGCAAGCGGGCTGGGACACCGGCTTGTTTGTGGCGGTAAACACTACAGCAGTCGGCGAAACAACGGGGACTGGCAGAGGGCGAAGCTTTGACGGCGGTCCGGCCGCAGCGGGAGAGCTCCGTCGTTTTTTTAACTTTACTAGGCAGACTTCTGATGATCAGGCTTCAGCGTGATCTTGGGTCGCGGGCCCCGTGGGGGCGGCGGTCTGCGGCGGCTGTCAGAGCGAGAGCGAGGGCGGCCGCCCTGTCTGCGCTGGGCTGTTTGAGTCTGCGGAGGAGGGCGCTGTGGTGGAGCTCTGGCAGGAGGCTCGCGAGAGCGGCCTGCGGAAGAGCCAGCGCGGCGGGGCAGAAACAAATTCATGGCCTGAGTGGCTTTCTGGACCTCGGAAAAACGATCGATGATTCCCGTGACAGCAGATCCAAAAAGGCCCGTCGGGGAGAGGGGCGCGTTAAGAAACGCGGCGCGCTCAGAATCTCCCATGTCGGCGAACGTGAGCCATAAGTGTCTCTCGGATACACAAAGGCTGGCCATGCATCTCCCCAGAGCTTGTGCGGCGGCTTTAGTGGCGCGAAGGGCGAGGTCTGTAGCACTTCTCAGATCCGTGACAGCGGAGGGGGGGTTTCTACCGCTCTCGGCCCACTCACGGAGAATATCGCTCTGTAGCACTTGGAGGACAGACATAGAATGCAGCGCTGCGGCGGCCTGACCGGCGGCGGCATAGGCGCGAGCATGAAAGCTCGAGGTCGCTCTGCAAGCTTTCGAAGGAAGCGTGGGGGAAGAGCGCCATCTAGCAGAGGGCGGGCAGAGGTGTGCGGCGACCAAGTCCTCAACGGGCGGCATGGCTGAATAACCTTTTTCGGCGGCTCCGTCCACCGAGCGCAGCGAGGCGGATATATCGGAGCGGTTTCTAGCCGAGAGTGGGGCATTCCAGGACTTCGTCAGCTCTGTGTGAAGTTCAGGCAGGAATGGGGCGGCCCGGTTGCACGCGGGGGTCGAGCGCCGATGAAAAAAGCTGCCGTCCATCCGGTTCGGGGCCTGCTCGGGTGGAGGAGACCACTCGAGACCGAGGCGTTCGACGGCCTGTGAGAGGAGGCGCATTAGTTCCTCCTCTATTCCGGCGCGGATCCCCGCCGACTCTCTCGTGGATCCGAGAGATGACCATTCCTCACTGTCTGACGCGAGCAGTGAACAGGAATCCTTCTCCTCCGCGGCGTCATCGGAAGCGACAGAGCGGCCACTCGGCGGCAACTGTATGTCCGGCTGGGGCGGGGAGGGAGAGCGGGAAGCGGGAAGCGGCGGCGGCGGCCCGCATGGTTCCGCAGGGGGCTCCGGCGGCCTCTGGGCGCGGCGTTTCTTTTTCCGCGGCGAAGAGAGAGGCGGCGCGGGAGCGGATTTTGCCGCCAGAAGTCGTGCCCGCAGGGACGACAACGGCAGGCTCTCACAGAAGTCGCATCCTCCATCCGCGAGGGCGAGTTCTGCGTGCTCGAGTCCCAGGCAGAGAGCGCAAATGACATGGCGGTCTCCGTCCTCGAGAGGAGCGCGGCAAGAGCCGCAGGAAAAACGAGACATCTTTAAAAAGACGCTCGGCTCTTTTAGATAGAAGAGAAAGGATACAGTCGTCGGATGGCGCTAGCTTGCAGGGCGGCTGAAGGTGGCGAAGACGGCCGGCTTCTTCAGGGTCCGGGAGCTCGCTAGAGTGATGCCTTCTCGACGGCGACGGCTTTTCTCAGGACAGCAGAAGCGTGTAGCTCGCTGAAGATGAAATGAATCAACATATAAGCCTGGGAGAGACTGTTATATACACCATAGCCACGCCCATTCTGGCGGGCCATGATGCAATGAGCGCGCGGGCGCTTCTCATTGGCAGCGGGTTCAGCCCCGCTCTCCCATAGGCTTAAGCAGTTCTCTCTGAGCGAACCAATGAGCTGCTAGCTAGCCTGCTCAAGGTCTGCCGCAGAGGAACTGCGTTGTCAATGGATACAAATTATGAAATAATTTTTTGGCTTCAAACTCTCAGCAAAGATGAATCTTTCCCGCAGCGTAAGCTAGCTTACGCAATACGAGAGAACCTCTCGTAAGAGAACCAATTAATGTCACCGTTTCAAAGTATAATTTCTTCATCTTCTGAATGTACCTTCTGAAGAGATAGGGTGTACGAACATGCAAAAATGCAAATTTTCTGCAGCTGACTAACTTTAAGGTAGTGACTTAAGATTACACCAAAATGAATGTATCCATCCGGGGCTTCTACTCGAAACGTTACAGGCATGCAAAGCTTGTAATGTAGGTGTGTGATTTCTTCATCTCTTTTGGAGTGATTGTAATGTATTCTAAAAAATAAACCCATTCTGTCGATCAGCGTCATTTTGGGATAGATCATCTGCCGGTTTATTCTGAGTTTAAAAGAGCCCGATCGATGCATCCAGACTGCTAGACACTTTGTACAATGAATGACATTGCGTCAAGAACTAATTAGCAATATAGTAAAATAAAAGTAAAGATGCTTGTATTCAAAGTCAAAGAGCAAACACAGTAGAGCATTTTTTATGTTTAAAAAAAGTAGGCTACCTCAAATACAAAGTTCTGTCATGAAACACTAGATGTGCGCCATCTAGCGTTTCATGACAGTTTGTATTGGAGGTACGTTTTTGAAAGATAAAATCGTCTCAGGTTACGACTGTAACCCTAGTTCCCTGAGAAGGGAAGGAGACGCTGCGTCGACAACGCCTTGGGAACGCCTCCGCGTGATTACGTCTGAAGCACGTATGTCAATAAGTCCAATGGAAAGAATGAGCGTCACGGGCAGGTGACGTCATGACCAGGAAAGGAAAAAAGCACATCTGGTGCAACAGGCGCTAGCTTCGAGAGCCGAAGCAAAGTCGATCACAGGGATGCAGGAAGTATGGCAGGGCGACACAGCGTCTCGTTCCCTTCTAAGGGAACTAGGGTTACAGTCGTAACCTGAGACGTTACCTTTCGAGGGAACTTGCGCTGCGTCGACGACACCTTGGGAATGAGAATACCCAATAAGCCAGACTTACAATTGCCTGTATGTGAAACTGTCGGCAATCTAAGAAAAAAGCACCTGAGAACCTGGGGCAGCGTCCAGGTCTAGGCTATAAAACCTCACGAATGTGAGCGATGAGGACCAACCTGCCGCATCACAAACCTCCTGAAGGGAAACCCCAGAAAATAAGGCTTTAGAGGCCGCCATACCCCTAGTAGAATGATCTCTGACCACCAAAGGACACGGCTGGCCAGAGGACTCATAAGCAAGAGAGATAGCCTCAACTATCCACTTACTGACTGTTTGCTTAGAGGCTGGAAGACCTTTCTTAGGTGATCCAAAGCAGACAAATAACTGATCAGATTTTCTCCACGGGGCAGCCCTTCTTGCACTGGACACAAAAGATTCAGTTTTTCCTGGTCCGAAGAGCCAAACAGAGGAGGACAGAAAGCCTGCAGCACAATAGGCCTCGGAAAATTGGTTGGCACCTTAGGGACGTATCCCTGTTTAGGGTATAAGAATGCCTTGACCATCCCGGGTGCAAATTCAAGGCAGGTGGGAGAAACCGAGAGGGCCTAATGGTCTCCGACTCTTTTGAGGGATGAAATAGCTAGAAGAAAGATAGTCTTGAATGTCAGAAATTTCTCTGAAACCGACTCTAGGGGCTCAAATGGAACCCCTGAAAGGCTTTCCAAAACTATTGCCAGGTCCCAAGCTGGCACCGTAGTGCGAGTTGCAGGCCTCAGCCTCAAGGTGCCACGAAGGAAATGTATGATCAGGGGGTCTGGACCCAATGATATACTACCCACCGGGGCGTGGAAAGCCGCAATGGCCGCCACGTAGACCTTTAAGGTGGATGGACATTAACCCTCTGGGGACCAAGGGTTTTTGGGGGCCCTTGGGATGTTTTGACATGCACTGACATTTGTGCTTTTTTCAGTTATTTATAAATATGTCAATGGCAAAGGTGTAAATTCACTCTATATAGCACAAACGGGGCTACCATAATCTGTGAGCAACATGTATGTACATGTTTGTATTTTTGAGAGAATATTATTTATGCATGGTTATTGAAAAACTTAAAAATAAAAGTTTCTGAAATAAGGCCACAAAACACATATTGATTATTTCTTCACAAGACTTTTGAAATTGTATCACATAGTCTAGAATATTTGCTCCAAAACTATGTGAGAATCATCCTGACTACTCATTCAGATAAGTCAATAAAGTATTTTATAATGTGTATGACGTGTTTAGTGTGAGAAAGCTTTATGCGAGGAGGCGTGATCTCTCATTAATATGTATGGCATTTCACACCTGAGAAAGACAAAGACCCTCCCATAATGGCCCTATTAGGTGCTATCAGGCCCCATTACGAGGAGCCTTGCACAAAGAATGAGGAGATTTAAAAAAGAATGGCTTTTAGATTGTTTGGATTTATTTACAACACAACATAATCCAAAGATACACAACAAAGGACAAAAAAGCACATTAGTAAACACTGATCTAAAGACAGAGGCTTGCACAGTCACACAGCATTGTCCCATTCCTGAAACATAGTACATACCTGTCATTTCCAAGGTGTTTGATTTTTCATTACAGTCTCCTGTGAATGGTGAAGTCAGCAGGACTGATATCAAGAGAAACTATATGGCTGCACGACTTTGGGCATGCATTGTAGATTTTTCTGGTTAAAATAGCTTTTTAATTATAGGCCATATATATATATATATATATATATATATACACACACACACACACACACACACACACACACTGCTTAGAATTAGAAGTGAACACACCCATGCTAAAGTTGACTAAAAAGAGGAATAAAAAATCTTAATGCCTTAATTAAAAAATGAGGAAAACTCTAACCTTTAGGGACGTGAATAATGTCCCTGAATTCTTTGTGAATGAATAATGTATCGCAAATAATTAAATGTTCTTCTTTAAAATACAGGGTGCATATGTCTGGACACTTCTATCCCCAGAAACTCCTAACAAAAGCTGATGTCTTTATTTTGAAGCTTAGTTGAAGCTTATTTGATGCTTATTTGATTTGAAAAACTTTATCCAAAACTAGTCAACGAAATTTTGTCTTTTATTTCGTCTGTAACAGTGCTTATCTGTGCGTTCATTTATCATTTACACACACACACACACACACAGAGAGAAACATGATTCACATTTAAACAGTAGCCTATGCTATTTTTCCGTTTACAGACACTAACGTTATTCTATATCGCGATTAGAACAAAGCACAGCCATAAAACACTTACAGTTCTCAGCTGAATCTGTTGCTCCTCCTCGAAGTGAAAATAAACCAGCACTTCTGTATTAAATGTCCCAGGATTATTCCTCATAGCCGCGCAAGACGAATCTTAATCTGACTAAAAAATATAGTGTGTTTACAGCATTTGCCTGGGGGCGTTTATCTATTTTGCAAATGGCCTCAACACATTATCTTATGAATAGCGCGCTCTGCGAGTGGGTGTGAACAAATTAACGATAATGAGCTGAGACAGGAGAAACTGTACTTCTCTTTAGTTTCAGACAGATTACATTGCAGGAGAATATTTGTTTTAAATGTGAATTGTTTTATTTAAAAGTAGAAATTTAAAGCGTTCTTTAGACGTATGTTTCATGTTTGTGTGATAAGTATTAGCGGAGTTTCCGTTCATTTTCCAGACATGTTTCAGAAAGATTTTTGCGGAGACAGAGTGAGCTGAAAGCGCACCCTGTTTATTTTATTTATTTAAAAAAAAACACAAGGTTTTGATGTTAATGTGAGTGTACACAAAAAAAGAAGACCCTCTATAGTTTATAATCATGTATTGATTTTATTTATATGACCATAAATGACGGAGTATTTTAAGTCTATGTTGCTGCTATGTGAAAAAAAAACAGCAAAACGCGCGGGCGCGTTCTTGGTCCCCAGAGGGTTAACCTGATGCAAAGCGATCTTGCAGAAACTCAATTACTGTACTAACTGAACAGTTAACTGGATCCCAGGGCAGTAGACTAATAGCAGTAGACTTATTCCGCCCTGGCGGACTCTCTCCAGAACTCCTGGTAGCAGAGCAACAGGGGGAAATGCGTACAGACGTAGCCTCGGCCTATTTACTCCACCGCCTCAGGGTGGAGTCTCCAATCCCCTGGCCTCAGCCCCTGCCTTGATAGGGTGTCTGCTCCTATATTCTGGCACCCTGGGATATACACTGCCCTCAGAGAGAGTATTTTCCCTAGGGACCACAGGAGGATCTGGTGCGCCAGTTTGCAGAGGGGACACGAACGCAGACCCCCCTGACAATTTATGTAAGAGACCACCGATGTGTTGTCTGTACGGACAAACACATGATGGCCCCTCAGGTCTGGGAGGAAATGTCTCTACGCATTGAAGACTGCCATCATCTCCAGGCAGTTTAAGTGCCAAGAAAGATGATGACTCCTCCACAGACCCTGAGCTGAGCGGCCTTCCATTACCGCTCCCCGGCCGGTGAGGGAAGCATCTGTGGAGATAGCAACTCGATAGCAAAGAGCTCCCAACACCGGACCCTGGGATAGGAACCAGTGTTTCCTCCATACAAGCAAGGCGCGGAGGCACCGCCGCGTGATCTTGATCGTACGAAGTTGAGTTTCAAGACTGCACAATTCAACAGACGAAGATCTAAAATGGGACGCAACCCATCTAGCGGCTGTAAAACCCTGATTCTCTGTCGGGTGAGTACACCTGCTCTATAGCTCCCTTCGCTAATAGAGACTCCACTTCTTGCTCCATTACCCGAGCCTGCTGTGGATATACTAATGCGAGTAACACCCAGTTGTAACGAGGTGGAGGAGAACCGAACTGGATTCTGTAACCTTTCTCTATTATCTGCAGGACCCATGGAGATCTATTCTGAAGATTCTTCCACTCTGTCAGAAAATTTACTAAGGGTACCAGTCTCTCTAGACTGGCCTCTGGTGTTATTGTAACAGTTACTTTGGTGACCTGAAGCATCCTGGCAGGAAACAACTGAATTTACTGTTTTTGAACCCCAACACCCAGCATCCCCAGGGGGCTGGACTCGGCGAGGGAGAAATTTCTTAATAGCCTCTGATTGTTTCTTTATTTCTTGAAACCTTTCTACGACTGTGTTCACTGAGTCGCCAAAAAGACCAGAAGGAGAAATAGGGGCATCTAACAGAAACGCTCAATCTTTTTCTTTTATTTCTGCTAGGTTTAGCCATAGGTGTCTGCTAGGTTTAGCCATAGCCCTCAGTAGCTATGAGAGAAAGATCTGTGGCCCGACGAAGTTCTTGAATTTCGTCGGGACTCACTCCCTCACTCTTATCGATATCCCCCAACAGGTCTGCCTGATAGGCTTGAAGCACTGCCATAGTGTGCAGACAGGCTCCAGCTTGACCTGCTGCCGTATAAGCTTTGCCCACTAAACTAGATGTCGTTTTTAAAGGTTTAGTGGGCAACACGGGAGCCTTCAGGGACGATGCTGACCCGGGAGACAACATGGCTCGCGAGCGTCTGTTCTGCCGGGAGCATGGACCCATAACCATATTCCTTCAGTCCCCTTATATCTGAATAAGTGTGCACCTGGGGACTGAAGAGACGTGAAGAATATGGTTTATTCCACGATCTACATAGCTCACTATGTAGATTGGGAAAAAATGGAAGGGCCCGTGATGGAGATGATAAATTAGATGTTAAAAAGCGCTCGTCTAACTTGCTTTTAGGACGAGCACCTTTTCTCTCTGCTGGCCAATCAATATGTAATTTATCAACAGCACGAGTTATCACCTCCACAAGCTCCTCATATGTAGGGGAAAGAGATGGCGAAACCTCTTCCCTATTTATGTTTGTGTCACATTCACCAAAGCTCAGTACATCTAACTCCGCGGAGCTAGAGCACTGAAGCATTGGGCTCTCTTCCCGGGCAGAAGAAGCCGCAGGGCGGGCTTCCAACACCGGCAAGAGAGCAATGGATCCCTCGGGTAAGGGAGGAGATAAGGCAGAGCCCGTCTCCGACCCCGCCGTGAGATCCATTTGCGAACCCCAGGAATGGGTTCTCTGTGCTGCCTCGGCAGCAGCGGATCCTGCACCCCGAGATTCGCGAGCCTGACCACTCTGATCGAACATGGACAGGCGGGAGCGGAGCATGCGGAGCGGGAGACTCTCACAATGCTGACATTCAGCCCCCTCAAAGGCTGACATAGCATGCTCCACTCCCAAACAAATTACAAAAAGTTCATGTGTTTCCCCACCCGTAAGGAAACGAGAGCAGGGAGAAGCACACAACTTGAATAGTTCTTAGATTAGATTAGATTAGATTAGATTAGACCTTTTCTGGTCATGATGTCACCTGCCCGTGACGCTCATTCTTTCCATTGGACTAGTTGACATACGTGCTTCAGACGTAATCACGCGGAGGCGTTCCCAAGGCGTCGTCGACGCAGAGCGAGTTCCCTCGAAAGGGAACTTTCTGCTTAGTTGTTTGTCTCTTTCACTCCACTGTTTTATCCTTGCTGGATATGGACAGGATTTCCCCATCCTATTATAGAATAGATATAGTCATAATTTGTTTTTCGGTGAAATAGCAGTTGACTTGTGTAGGCTACAGTGCCTATCTAAGTTAGGTCTATTCCACAGAAAAACAAAACAAATTATGACTATATCTATTCTATATTGGTACAATAGGATGGGGAAATCCTGTCCATACCCAGCAAGGATAAAACAATAAAAGCACTGATGTTAATTTACTAAAGTGGTGTCCAGAAAGTCATCTAATTTTTTTGGACATGTAATAATGCCTTTTTTTCCCTTTCATTTTACTATATAGAAAAGGAAAAATTGTTCCTTATCCCAAAAATTGGATTGGTACTTTAATTATTGTACTGAAAAAAATCATAGCCATGGCCATGATAGCATACTTAACAAACAAGAGATGGTCCAGATTTCATTATTTAATTCTTTTTTTTTGTGCGTTTACCTTTACCTTAGTCAAAGTTTGATTGATGTGGATATAAGTCAAAATATACAATATTTAATTAACATGTTTTATAAACTGAAAAGTTATGAATCGTATTTGTTTCAAGTGCTTTTTATCAGGAGGGGTCTTACACAACATATATTTTGCCTAGGGCCTTTAAATGTCTAGAACCGGTCCGGGGGGGGGGGGGGGGGGGGTATGTATAAAACACATACATGGATGAAACAATAAAAATTAAGATCAATAAGATGCATTAAAAAATAGATTGGATTTTCATTTTTATGATGCATGACTTTAAAAATGCAGTGCTGGTTAGATGCTCAAAAAATAGTGTGATGCAATGGCTAAAGAAGTGCTAATCTTGGCAGCAAGATTACTGACCAAAATGTTAATTAACAGAGTTTGTTTTATTTCATAAATTATAATGAAGTTGAGACATCTTTGTTATAGCTTAAAAAAGAGACATTTTGAAGATAAGACGTCATAAAAGTTTTTTGTAAGTCATGCTGTGAAATTGAATACAACTCACTAAAACTGATTGATGTACAATATAATATGGACAATGATTAACTTGAGCATGTATTTACAATACTGTACTGTACAACAATAGTGTGCTACTATTTACAGTATGTATGTATGTATCACAACAAATAGTTTCACATAATTTTATACAAGCATAAATTAATATAAAACATGTTTAAATATTTAGTTTAATTTTGTGATTTGTGAGTAAAATTGTCTGAATTAATGAATATTATAAAACGATATTGACTACATTTAAAGAAGGCTTTTTGTATTTTTTATTAATATATTCATTAAATTTTATAATTTCTTTTGTTGTCATGTTAATTCATTTAATGAACTAATAAAAAAAACTGTAAAACTTAACACTGAGGAGTCTGTCTGAATATGTTTGGCTGTAGTTTTATTGGAGACCAATTTAAAGATGCAACTTTTACAAAAGGTTTTTACAGTGGCAAAGATGTCTAGCAATTTAAGCACTGCCGCTAAAAATATCAATGAAATATGAAAAAATCTAAACCTGTCAACCTCATCCAACAACCAACTAATCCCTTATGACCCATTCCTAACCCCAACCTCGGAAGTTCCAAGTGTTGCGACAAAATTTGAATGGTAAATACACTTTGGCACAGCAAGAGACGCCACTCAAGCATGAGAAACGGCATTTAACATTGCAGCGAGTTTGACACTTGGAGCCATGTCAGAATGGGCGTTGTACACGCTTGAGCACTAATGGGCTACCCCAGAGTGCTAAGCCAATATGAACGGCATCCATATTCACAGCCGCTGTTAATCACTGGCGTGGCTGCGGCCATATTTCAGCGCTGGCCCTTTCTGCCCCAGGAATCTAATCCCGCCGAGCGTCTGTGAGCTGAGGGAGATTGATGGATGCAGGGGGGAAGCCTAACCGAGCAAGCCCTGCCAAAGCAGCCTCTTTCTCTCTCAGGTTCTTAACACAAGACGTACGTTTCCATCCATGGACAACTGCCAAACCTTGCCCACCTCTTTCTTCCGGCCATAAATGCAGTGTCTTTATAGAAGGGAACTACCTGTGTGGGGGCAATAAAGCTCATTCCTTTCAAACGTAATCAGACGCAGACAGAAAGAAATGCCCTCAATCCAATTGACTTGAACAACTGAAGCACACTGACTAATCCATTTCACAGTTCATTTCTGTCTCCCTGGATACCCGGAGCAGCGCAATTACGAGAAATAGAGAAATTATTACAAATGGTTTCTTTTTGGATGGCACTGAGAAGACACGAATGCATGCAGGAAGGGGAATACAATTCAAAGAGATTAACGCAGCTCGGTTTTCCCAAGCACAATAATTCTCTCTCTCTGTCTTCAGCGGGGTCACCATTGTATGGTCTAAATCATTTCTTATCAGGGCCAAACAGCCCCCCTGACTCCTGTGGTGTCGTCAGCAACCTGTTGTGTGAATCATACATTTCACAGAGTCACAGACCAGGATCTCTGTAGGTCGGAGTAGTGGACACATCGAAAGGTAGGGGGTGTGGAAATATATCAATCCAGATGGAAGAGAACACTGTTGGGCAGTAAGCAAATTTAAGCCTCTTGTTAATGTTCTACAGCAGTATTGCAGTTGTTGTTTGATCTCATTTAATTTTTAGCTAGATAACCACACAGACTGGGGTGTGCGTATTACTTGCATAGCAATTGTATGATGTGCATGTGCATGTGGAGCCATTTTACAACGTGATCTGTGTTTAGCGCAAACCCCGCCCTGCAGCTGATTCTAAAGATGTATTGTAAAGATGTTGATCACAGTACTGATTGCAACGCTGAAACAAATTCTAACTCCTAACCATACACATTAACCTCAGTATAGAGTTGGTGGTAGCACATTCTGTTGGATGGCATTACTGTTTGTATGATGATTTCAGTTACAATGAGCCTTGACAATGGCTTTTCTGCTGAAATAAATGTTTTCGGGCACTTAACTGTGTGTTATGAAAATGGGATTATGTATGTTATGAAATGTAGCCTATGATAAATTCCATAAGCTGAACTTCAGTGGTTTTTTTTTTTACCCATTTATGTAGGAATGAAGGTTACAATTTGTTTTAAGGTGTCAGTATTACAGTGCAATTATACATTTAAGTAATGAGTAATAATATGAACCACATGCAAACAAAAGTATTTATATAAATAATGTGTGCCTTTTGTCCCATGCTGGTGAGCCTTTTACCCGTGTGTGGGGTAAAAGGCCCCCCTCGCCACCTCATACACTTATACGATTTTTAAACAAAATAAACCACTTTTATGATTTATTTTACACAAAATATGTTGCTCCATCAATGTTCAATACAAAAAAATATATATATATGCAATCATACACTTTGGGAATAGTGAAAAGCAATTTTTTCTTAAGGTGTGCCTTTAGCCCCGTTGTACCCTACACTACAAATGCACATTCAATGCATTTAAGCACATCTTTTTTTACAGGGTTTGTCAACACATACACATATTTCATCCAATATCACAAGTTGTTCATGACACAAATGTCGCTATGGAAGAACTAGGGTTGTGCCGACTGTTTTTAAGAAATTTGATTTCATTATTGGAATGGAGAGTGGCAAATGCAAAATCCCGGAGTGCAGCTGGAGTGGATTGTTATAGAACTCCATTTCTGTCACTTTTTTCTATGACCTGGCCTCTATGACCTGGCAGAAGGTCACAGAAGAATCATAAACATGGGACGTGATGGTAAACTGCCTATTGTGCCAATGGATGGTATGCACATGAGGTTTGCCTTGATGTTGAGAGTGGCGTGGGCGCTGTACCTCAGTCATGGGAAAGATGTAAATTTCGGGACACATCATCAGTAATGTACCTTTGAATCAGGGGGTGTTTTGGCCTTTCAACACTAGACACCCTCATCAAAGGTGGCCAGCTACAGGGTGATCAAACCTGAGCTTGTGTCCCATGTCCAATCATGAAAATTGCCTGCTTAATCACATGGCGCTGCCCACTGGACTATGCAAGGCAGGAGGCGTCCTCTTCCCCGAGTCAAGCCTAGAGCTGACCCCATACCTTGTTCACCCTCCTCATGGAGGGCTGTGACCTGGGTTCTCAAGTGGGTTATAGGGTGGGGGGATTAGTGAGTGGGTCATGTTGATGCTCTTTGAGCCCAACAAGGGTCCTTCCTCTTAATCCATATCCACTGGCTGCTCCTTTCGGCTGCTTCAGAGACTGATCTAATTGTTTGTCGCAGAGCCTGTCCACGGATGCCAAGGTCTTTCAACAGTCTGATGGTAGAAGAAGCCACAAAACCTCTGCATCCCACTTCAACCGGATAGACTTTCGCTTTCCATCCTCGTTGTTGAGCGTCTGCTGCCAGTTCTACTGTATATAGCGCAGTTTCTTGCGTTCATAGGCCTCATCCGTTTAATTCTCCCATGGGACTGTGACCTCAGTGATGTAAACAGACTTAAATGAGGCTGACCAGAGAACCAAGTCTGGCCTAAGGGTGGTGACTGCAATCTCAGGTGGAAAGATTAGTTGCTGGCCAATATCGACTAGCATCTTCTTGTCCTGGCCCATGGCTAGCTGTCCAGCTTCTGGTTTGGTAGGGGGATGGTTGGGCTTTTTCTGTCCCTCTCGGATGAAGGTTGGGGCCGTGATGGACTTGATTACTCTCAGGGGCAAGGAGTTGGTGGTATTCCTCTGGCTCTCAAGAGCTGCTGCCTCTTGAGAACCTGGTTGTGTCTCCAGGTGTAAAGACCTTGTGTGAGGCTGGTCTTACAACCGACGAAGATGTGCTTAAGAGTCGCTGGAGTTGGGCAGAGGGCACAGGTTGGGTCCTCACCATACCACTGGTGGAGTTTTTTTAGAGATGGGAGGACATCATAGGTGGCTCTGATGATGAAGCTGATGTTGCTTGCCTCCATTTCCCAGAGCTCCCTCCAGCTAAGCTTTCTCCTCTCCAGGCCTTCCCACCTCATCCATTGTCCCTGCTTGGCAAGAAAGACAGCCTTTGCACTTCTTTCCGCCTCCTCCTGATGGCGCACCTCTTCGACCACCATTTTCCTCCTCTCTGATGTTGAGGCCTTACGCCAAGTTGGCTTGCTTTCCGTAAGGCCAAGGCCTCCTCTTCCCAACTGGTCGTGCCCTACAATGTCGCTGTGCCTCAGGGCTGACGTAGCTTGCTGCACCGCATCGGATGGTGTCCATTTCTACCAGAAAGACTCGGGAGATAAGATACTGTACAATAATGCATTTTATTAACAGCCCAGCAAGCCATACAGTATATGCAATAAAGTTCTTTGGCGTAGGCCCCGTCCATAGCTCGCAATCCGAGGGTCCGGACTCTGCATTTCCTGCCTGAAGACGAAGGCAGGGGCGCAGCCGACCCCCCGGGAGGTATAGGAAGGGACCATCCTGGTGGTGGTGGGGAGGTTGGAAGGGAAGGAACCATCTTGGAGGTGGTGGGGAGGATGGAGGTCAATGGAAGCGTCAGCATCTGCGAACTCAAACACGTGTAAGTACCGGTCTTTTATACCGCAAGTATTAGACGCGATTGGATAGATGAGAAGGTAATACATGACGTAACAATTGAGTCTTCCTGGCGGAACTTACGCTACGCTTTCATTTCTACCAGAAAGACTCGGGAGATAAGATACTGTACAATAATGCATTTTATTAACAGCCCAGCAAGCCATACAGTATATGCAATAAAGTTATTTGGCGTAGGCCCCGTCCATAGCTCGCAATCCGAGGGTCCGGACTCTGCATTTCCTGCCTGAAGACGAAGGCAGGGGCGCAGCCGACCCCCAAAAATAGGTGGAAGATAATTCCACTGGACGAAGCCCACCCCCAAAGAACGTAAAAGAAAAAATATACCCACCAGCCATATGTTATGTAGTCCTAGAATAGAAGAGAGAGAAAGAGTTAGCAAACAGCTGGTAGACATGGATGTATCAAATTCCATGGATAATAGGATATTATACTACGTATATTTACGCATTTGCTGACGCTTTATTTATTGATTTTAAAAGCTGTGCCGCACTGAGAAGAGGCCGCAATGAGCCACGCAGAGACGAGGCCACGCGGAGACAAGGCTGCGCTGAGCCACGCAGAGACAAGGCCGTGCTGACCCACACATAGACGAGGCCGCGCTGAGCCACAGAGACAAGGCCGCGCTGAGCCACACATAGACGAGGCCGCGCTGAGCCACATAAAAACGAGGCCACACTGAGCCATATTGACAAGGCCACGCTGAGCCACATAGACGAGGCCACGTTGAGCCACATAGACAAGGCCACGCTGAGCCACATAAAGACGAGGCCACGCTGAGCCACATAGACGAGGCCACGCTGAGCCACATAAAAACGAGGCCACGCTGAGCCACAGAGACGAGGCCACGCTGAGCCACAGAGACAAGGCCACGCTGAGCCACAGAGACAAGGCCACGCTGAGCCACATAAAAACGAGGCCACGCTGAGCCACATTAAAAACGAGGCCACGCTGAGCCACATAGACAAGGCCACGCTGAGCCACATAAAAACGAGGCCACGCTGAGCCACAGAGACGAGGCCACGCTGAGCCACATAGACAAGGCCACGCTGAGCCACATAGACAAGGCCACGCTGAGCCACATAGACAAGGCCACGCTGAGCCACATAGACAAGGCCACGCTGAGCCACATAGACAAGGCCACGCTGAGCCACATAAAAACGAGGCCACGCTGAGCCACAGAGACGAGGCCACGCTGAGCCACATAGACAAGGCCACGCTGAGCCACATAAAAACGAGGCCACGCTGAGCCACAGAGACGAGGCCACGCTGAGCCACAGAGACAAGGCCACGCTGAGCCACATAAAAACGAGGCCACGCTGAGCCACATAAAAACGAGGCCACGCTGAGCCACAGAGACGAGGCCACGCTGAGCCACATAGACAAGGCCACGCTGAGCCACATAAAAACGAGGCCACGCTGAGCCACAGAGACGAGGCCACGCTGAGCCACATAGACAAGGCCACGCTGAGCCACATAGACAAGGCCACGCTGAGCCACATAGACAAGGCCATGCTGAGCCACATAGACAAGGCCACGCTGGGCCACATAAAAACGAGGCCACGCTGAGCCACAGAGACGAGGCCACGCTGAGCCACATAGACAAGGCCACGCTGAGCCACATAAAACGAGGCCGCGCTGAGCCCCACAGAGACGAGGCCGCGCTGAGCCACATAGACAAGGCCGCGCTGAGCCACATAGACAAGGCCGCGCTGAGCCACATAGACAAGGCCACGCTGAGCCACATAAAACGAGGCCGCGCTGAGCCCCACAGAGACGAGGCCGCGCTGAGCCACATAGACAAGGCCGCGCTGAGCCACATAGACAAGGCCACGCTGAGCCACTTAGACAAGGCCACGCTGAGCCACATAAAAACGAGGCCACGCTGAGCCACATAGACAAGGCCGCGCTGAGCCACATAGACAAGGCCACGCTGAGCCACATAAAAACGAGGCCACGCTGAGCCACAGAGACGAGGCCGCGCTGAGCCACATAGACAAGGCCGCGCTGAGCCACATAGACAAGGCCACGCTGAGCCACATAGAAACGAGGCCACGCTGAGCCACAGAGACGAGGCCGCGCTGAGCCACATAGACAAGGCCGCGCTGAGCCACATAGACAAGGCCACGCTGAGCCACATAAAAACGAGGCCACGCTGAGCCACAGAGACGAGGCCACGCTGAGCCACATAGACAAGGCCACGCTGAGCCACATAAAAACGAGGCCACGCTGAGTCACAAAGACGAGGCCACGCTGAGCCACATAGACGAGGCCACGCTGAGCCCCACAGAGACGAGGCCGCGCTGAGCCCCACAGAGACGAGGCCGCGCTGAGCCCCACAGAGACGAGGCCGCGCTGAGCCCCACAGAGACGAGGCCGCGCTGAGCCCCACAGAGACGAGGCCGCGCTGAGCCCCACAGAGAGGAGGCCGCGCTGAGCCACACAGAGACGAGGCCGCGCTGAGCCACACAGAGACGAGGCCACACTTAGCCACATAAAAACGAGGCCACGCTGAGCCACATAGACAAGGTTTGCTGAGCCACTAGCTGCTAGAGCCGCGCATAAACTGAACGTGCGTAGAAAAGCCACTAGGCTGCGCAAAGCAGGCCCCCTAAGGACCGTATAGCCGGCGATGGCGCGAGGCGAATTATTCAAGCTGAGACTATCACCAGATAGATAAAGCATACACCACCACCAGTAATTGCATAGGAATTTACCTGAATCGTTACTGCAATGCTTGCTGAGCTTCGAGAATGATCTTTAGATCGGGTCTTATTTAACTCTAATGCAGAGAAAGACAATCTGCCCAGGATCTTAATAGCTGAAGTGGAATGCCACGATCAG
Source organism: Rhinichthys klamathensis goyatoka (assembly GCF_029890125.1). Taxonomy (NCBI): domain Eukaryota; kingdom Metazoa; phylum Chordata; class Actinopteri; order Cypriniformes; family Leuciscidae; genus Rhinichthys; species Rhinichthys klamathensis. Next base: position 4,042,387 of record NW_026606572.1, on the reverse strand, counting down.
CTGCTGTAGTGGCTTCCCAGATCCTGAAGGGATGACCAGTATACTGGGAGGGAGTTAGACTGCAGCTATTGAGGACAGAACTGACGAATCCTGAACCAGGTTAAAGAGTAGTCCTCCGTTAGTTATGATAAATAGAAATTGATCATAGATGAGAAGGGACAGAATTTAATCCCTAATTTATAAATTGATAAATGCAAAGCCTTTATAGTCATTCTTAGAAGGAATTAGAAAAGACCATGGGAGTATTTAGCACGTGGAGTGAATCCTCTGGATGCATGAGCCATGAACGCTGTAACAGACAGCTATAATCTGAATGACAATAAGAAAGAGACCACTGGAGACAAAGGTAATCAAAGGGGTTGAGTGGATTTTGCTTTCTGACTTGGAGTGTAATGCTACGGTTTTAAGCATAACCAACATCTGCAAGGTTAAACACTCAAAATTCAAACAGTGGAAGAATTCATTTGAGAATTGCTTTTTAAAGAATACAACAGCGCTGGAAGGAGCTAGTGACATTCCTCCTGGGTTAGTGCATCACGGCCTAAATTTAATTGATCCTGCCAGACATAGACATGATATATAGAATATCGAGACAGAATAACCTAACCGGTGACTAGAGATGACTACACATGAGCTACATAATCCATCGACGACCATCTGGAATGTTGACTATGTCGACGCTTCTTGAGGCTCCATCTTATGCGATTCCGGTTGAACAAGTGAAAGTTAAAATGTCGGTGATAGGTAATCAAAAGCTGCAAACGAGCTGTTGAAACTCCGATCCCTGTGCCGGAAGCAGCAGCCCTAACACATCCAAATGTGGAGACAAAACAATATGCTTACTCACCCTCGAAATGACCATTACTACTCAATTATCTTTGAGGCATTCTGGGCAAAACCCTGCATACCTATACATATCCAGAGGTTTATTATGCCTTAAGCAAACAAAGAGAAGGTACGGGGAACAGACTTGAAAAATTAGGATTAAATACTTGAATTTGAATGCCTGCGAGCAAACTATGAATGGAAGGAATATTAAATTTCAATTTTCATGATTGTATACAAGAAAGAAACAGCGAGCCTTGATCATGATGTGACATAGGAATCTAAGTGATAATTGATCTGTTGACTCTTGAGCATGGAATTTTATTTATTTATTTTCAGGTGTGCAGCAAATGTCTGCCATGACTCCCAAGTTGCTCTTTGCAGAAATAACCCCATTCATGGCTGGAAGATGCTGGCCACAACAGTTGAGAAACTTGAATAAATGGTGCATAGACAGGTAAATCACACAGTTGGGCAAGACAATGTTGGTCGAGTCTCCTTCACTTATTAATCTGATATATAATACTAATATGACTGTTGAGTTAGCAGTTTTTGGCCAAGTATGTGTAACTTTGACCGGCGCCTCACAACTCCTTGATCCTTTAGTCTGCATTTATCTGTTAATGTGAAAATACCCCTCATATAAATGACTCCTATAACCCATATCAGTAGATTAAGTAGCCACCAGAAAGTTGAGTATTACATCGATTATACACATTCCAATGTTATAGATCTGATTTGAAGTATAAAGTGACTTTATGAATTTAAAATAGCCTAATAGGTGAAATATTTGTTTGTGAAATTACTATTACACTAGTGATATGCAAATTACTGCCATTCTAGTCCACTGCAGTATATGCATACAGCCAATGACAACGTGCTCTTTAGCTCGGGTTTAATTTTATTTTTATTTATTTATATACACACGCAACCGAACTGTGGTGAGTGAGCAACGTTATGAAGAGCGCGACCCGTGATATTGCATATGCATAAAGCTCTTAAGCACTCTTAAGCTTATTTATAATCAAGACAGTTGTTAGTGGGTATTTGAAAGCTGAGCGTAATATTGACAAGCTGATATAATTAAATAACCATAGAACTGTGGAATATCGGTAACGCGAAACTTGCTTAGGCTTGCTACGAGCATTGAGGCGAGCTATCCGGCCCCTCTGCAGTCTGCAGTGCAGATCAGCCGTAATAATCAGATCACGCCACGTCATCGTGGACGCCAATTTCAACTCAGCCGTGTAGGAAGCGACGGAGAAATACTTACCTGAATGAAGTTTAAACTTGTAGAGGAGACACATTAACAGTGGCTGCTGGAAGCGCCTACCAAAAAAAATAAAAATAAAAATGGGAAACTACTTGAAAGCCTTGGAAGTGGAGTTTGAACTTGAACCAGTGAGAGATTGTCTCGTGATTTGCATAGTTGTTCATTTATGTCGGTGAATCGGTGATCTGCGGGATAAATGGCACCAGTCTAAGGAGCAGCACTTCTCATGAAGCCTTGGCTGATCAATACTCTCCGAAGACCGCTGTGCCCACGGGGAGATGCGAGACTGAACGCGGGAACCTCGACGTGCAGCAGGAGGTAGGGCGGGACATCGTCGGATGTCGATAATTGTAAACAATATGCGTGTCCTGAAACATGTTGGCTGGCGACTGAACGAGAGCATCAATGGAAGCGTCAGCATCTGCGAACTCAAACACGTGTAAGTACCGGTCTTTTATACCGCAAGTATTAGACGCGATTGGATAGATGAGAAGGTAAAAATTCATTCATTTCCATCCAGTTAACAGAGGTGGAACGGCATTGCTGATGGTCTGGTCTCTGGAGTCCTTCAAAGTCATCTGGAGTCTCACTTTAGAGCACGTGTACTCTTCGGTGAGGCTCGTGATAGCCAGTTCAAGGACCGCTTTGCCATAGAGGCTGATGTTAGTCAGACAGCGTGGGACGCCGAGCCATTTCTTCATGTATGATGGTTCGCTCCATCTTCTCCACAGTTGTTATTGGGAGCTCGTAAATAGTGAGTGGCCACATTACCCGATGGAGAAGTCCAAATTGCAGGCACCAGAGCTTGAGCTTCCCTGGCAGTAGGTTCTCTTACGAGAGTATCTCTCGTACTGCGTAATAGCTTACGCTAGGGGAAAAACTCTTTTCCACGAGATATTGAAGCCAAAAATTATCCTTAATTTTTTATTAATGTAAAACGCTTTGCAGCAGCAAGCAGACATAGGCGAAACAGCTCGCGCGCCTATTGGTTGCTCTGCAGCAAATGCAGCAGCCTATCGAGAGAGACTCTGCGTGACGTAATGACCAATGGGGGCAATTCGCGCCCATATCGTCACGTCCCGCCAGAAGGGGCGTGGTCTCACCCTATAAATATGCTCGTTAGGCTGGTACAAGCTGATTTTTATCTCTTCAGCGACGCACACGCATCGCTGGATCCGGAGTGAGAAGCCGCGCCGTCGAAGCAAGCCTTTCAGCGGGACGAGCTCTGGAGTCGCTGGCCTCGCCGCCTTCAACTGCCGTACCTGCTGCGCTTTCCGGCGTTCTATATCCTTTTATACTCTGTGTGTATTTACTCTGTTGAGAGTGTTTGCTCGCTTACTTGACGCGACTCACACTTCTCTCACAAAAGAGCTGCGTCTTTTTAAAGATGCCTTCCTGTGGCTCGTGCCGCGCCCCGCTCAGCGATGGAGACCGGCACGTCATCTGTGTTTCCTGCCTGGGTGAGGATCACGCGGCTCTCGCGCTCGCTGACGGCGGATGCCCTCATTGCGAGCTTTTGCCTATGGTGACTCTGAGGACTCGCCTGGCATCATTCTCCGAGCCTTCACCGCAGCCCGCCGTGGTGCCGCGCCGCAAGAAGCGCCGCGCCCAGCGCGCTCCCGAGCTTTCTCCAGCCCGCCAAGGCTTGCCGGTTCGCCCGCCAGCTTCGCCGGCTTCACTCGAGTCGCTCACTGACGGACAGCGGCCGCCGCCTGCCGCCGCGTCCATCCACGAGTTTGACGAACCCACCGAGGCGTGTTCTCTTCTGGCATCCGATAGCGAGGATTGGGCGAGCTCCGTGGACCTCCCCTCCGCTATCGTTTCCCGCCAGACCACTGGTAAGAGAGCCGGCATTGAGACTGAGCTGATGCGTCTGCTCTCTTAGGCCGTGGAAAGCATCGGCCTCGATTGGGAGGCGCCCGCGCAACCGCCGCGCAACAGAATGGACGGACGCTTTCTCGGACATGACGAGGCTCCGTCAAAATCGCGGCCCGCGCCCTTCCTCCCGGAACTTCACGAGGAAGTGACTAAATCGTGGAACGCCCCCTTCTCCGCCAGGCTGCGTACCTCTGCCTCTGCTGCTTTCTCCTCGGTGGATGGCGCGAAGGACAGAGGATACCTTTCTGTTCCTCCTGTGGAACCAGCTGTAGCGTCTCATCTCTGCCCGCCCTCCGCTGGACGGCGCGCTCACACGACGCTACCATCTAAAGCCTGCCGAGTGACGTCAGCCATGCACGGACGCGCTTACACCGCCGCCGGGCAAGCAGTTTCAGCGCTGCACACTATGGCTATCCTGCAGATCTTCCAGGCCGACCTTCTCCTTAAATTGGACGAGGAAGGACCCGGAGCGATCTGCGTGGCGGACCTGAGAAGCGCTACAGACCTCGCTCTTCGCGCTACTAAAGCCGCTGCGCAGGCCATAGGACGAAACATGGCCTCTCTCACCGTGGCTGAGAGACACTTATGGCTGACGCTGTCCGAGATGACGGAAGCCGAGCGCTCTGTGTTCCTCGACGCGCCCATTTCACAAGCGGGCCTTTTCGGATCTGCCGTCAAAGATTTCGCGGACAGATTCATGGAGGTGCAAAAGACTTCGCAGGCCATGAAGCACTTCCTTCCGAAGCGCTCGAGCTCCGCTGCAGGCCGCTCAAAACAGCCGTCTGCTCGCAGTTCTCAGCCGCAGCCTGCACCGCCCGCCGCCGCCGCTTCACAGCGCCGCCACGCCCGAGACCAAAGACCGCGCCCTCGCTCTGCTGGACGCCGCCCCCCTCAGCGCGGGCCCCGGCCGAGGATTGAGATCAAGCCCGAGGCCTCAAAATCTTCCTAGCCATTCTAGGAAAGCGACGGTGTTCAGATCCCGCTGCGGCCGGATTTCCACCAAAACTTCTCGCTCGGTCAGTTCCAAACATCGCGACTGTCCCAGTGTATTTCGCAGTGAGCCAGCCGGTGTCTCAGCCCGTTTGCCTGCGCACAAAAGCCGTTTTTACGGCTACCCAGATAAATCCAATAAAGAGTGCATTTTCTGGTGTTCCGGCCACGGCCGATGGTGTTATGAGTGTTGTAAGAATGCCCACCCAGTGCCCATTCCCACACCCAGACACAGCCCGCCACGGTGCAGGGCTAGCACAAATAAAATCGACTCAGGTCGATTGTGCAAACAATGTAGTAAACGCGCCCATGTCACCATGCCCGCTCACACTACATGCTGCGTGTCCCTTGGTTTCTGTAAAAACGAAACCAACACACATTCAGTCGGCCATGACCGACAATGTTTTCAGTGTAATAAATGTGCCCGCAGCCCCGCGCCCACATTTTCTCACAGACACGCTGATTCCTACGGGATCTCCCCCGCTCGCTTTTTCTGCACAATCTGCCATAAAAAAGCTGAGCGCGGCCAGGCCGCCCGCTGTGATCAGCGCGCCCCCCGCCTCGAACGCTGTAAACACGGTGTTGTGTTCCCAGTATGCCCGGGCTCTCGAGCTGCCGTTTTGTCGCGGCCGGAGCCCGGATTTCATTCTGCCTCTAGCTATTCACGCAGATGCGTGGTCAAAGCTTCCCGGGGTATCAGAATGGGTGCTGAACACTATAAAGAGAGGCTATTCGCTACAATTCGCTCGACGCCCGCGCCGTTATACGGCGCGTGTCGAAACTACGGTGAAAAACGAAGTGTCTCATCTACTTCGTGCCGAGATAGCGAAACTACTGAGCAAAGGGGCTATAGAACCTTTATCTCAGGCTCAGAGCGAAGGGGGCCTATACAGCAGATATTTTCTGGTACCGAAAAAGGATGGGGGTCTCAGACCCATTTTAGATCTTCGACAGCTGAACAGAGTGCTTGTGAAACGCCAGTTCAGAATGCTTACGACCAGGAAAATCATCGCGCAAGTGCGCCACGGGGACTGGTTTATGTCGATAGATCTGAAAGACGCCTATTTCCAAATACAAATAGCGTCCCATCACAGGCGATTCTTGAGATTCGCCTTCGAGGGCCAGGCATATCAATACACAGTCCTGCCGTTCGGCCTGTCCCTAGCACCTCGTACATTTACTCCTGAACTACTTGGACGATTGGCTGATTCTAGCTCGATCACGATCGGAGCTCCTAGAACACAGGGCCGCATTACTCGAGCACCTCGAGGAGCTGGGCCTCACAGTCAATTGGGCGAAGAGCTCACTGTCTCCCAGTCAGAAAATTTCCTTTCTGGGAACCGTGTTGGACTCGCTGTCCATGACAGCACGCCTGTCACCAGAGCGCGGGCTAAATATTTAGCGCGGCGCGAAATCCTTCCGCCACGGCGCGATAGTTCCGCTCAAAAGGTTTCAGAAAATGCTGGGGCTAATGGCCTCAGCAGCCTCTGTACTCCAGTTGGGCTTGCTCCGCATGCGCCCACTGCAGATGTGGCTGAAAGCGCGGGTTCCACCCAGGGCATGGACAGCGGGTCTGTTTCGCCTCAGGGTCGACCTTCAGTGTGTTTCAGCTCTGGAACCTTGGAAAATAACCGACTGGTATCAGTCAGGTGTGAGTCTGGGGACCGCTTCGAGTGTGAAGGTGGTGTCTACGGACGCCTCCACCTCGGGGTGGGGAGCGCTGCTCGAGGGCAGACCGCTAGCTGGCCTGTGGTCAGAACGGGAAAAGCTCCTTCACATAAACTGCTTGGAGATGATAGCAGTCGACAAAGCGCTACGGCGTTTTTGTCCCCAGATAACAGGCCACCACGTCTTGGTCCGGTCGGACAACATGTCAGTGGTGGCATACATAAATCGCCAGGGCGGCGTCAGGTCACGAAACCTTCACAGGCTGACGGAACGCCTCCTGGTCTGGGCTCAGCACAACCTGCTCTCACTGAGAGCAGCGCACGTGCCTGGTCACCTGAATGTGGGACCAGACAGACTGTCCAGGAACAATGTTCCAGCAGGGGAATGGTCGCTGCACCCGCAGACGGTCCAGCTGCTGTGGAAAACGTTCGGCAGAGCACAGGTGGACCTATTCGCGTCCCACGAAAACGCTCATTGCCCGGAGTTTTTCTCGAAAAGCAAGGACGCGCTGGCTCATGTTTGGCCCCGCTGCCCCCTATGTGCTTTTCCTCCTGTCTCGCTCCTCGCTCCTGGAACGAATCAGGGAGAACGGATGCCCAGTGCTGCTCGTAGCTCCGCTCTGGACAAACCAGACGTGGTTCCCTGCCCTGATGCAGCTGACCAGCACTGCCCCATGGCCTGTACCATTGAGGAGAGACCTCCTCTCTCAGGCGGAGGGCTCGATTTGGCACCCTCGCCCGGAGTTGTGGTCCCTGCACGCATGGGCCATCAACGGGTACCCGCTAGCCTCCCAGAAGGAGTGTTAAACACGATCGCGCAGGCTAGAGCTCCGTCTACCAGGCGGCTCTACTCCTCGAAATGGTCTGTTTTCTCTGCATGGTGTCAAGCCCAGAGCTTTTCACCTGTGGAATGCGGGGTTTCGGAAGTGCTTTCCTTCCTTCAAGAGCTACTGGATAAGGGCAGGACCCCATCCACGCTCAAAGTATATGTGGCGGCCATAGCAACGTTTGCAAAACCGGTGTCTGGCCAGTCGCTGGGGAAAAACGACTTAGTCGTGCGTTTCCTTAGGGGAGCTCGGAGGCTGAACCCTCCCAGGCCCCCTTCAGTCCCGACGTGGGACCTTTCCACGGTCCTGGAGGCCATGAAAGGCGCCCCGTTCGAGCCAATCCAGCTGGTGGACATGAAACACCTGTCGTTCAAAACAGTGTTTCTCATGGCTCTCGCTTCAGTGAAGCGCATAGGGGACTTACAGGCGCTTTCAGTAAGCGCGTCGTGTATGGAGTTTGGGCCTAATGACTCGAAGGTCATTCTCAAACCAAAGCACGGGTATGTCCCGAAATCCCTCAATACACCGTTCAGGGCCCAGGTAATTTCCCTGTCCGCCCTTCCGGTTCTCAGTGAGGAGGAGGATGCGAGTCTCCTTTGCCCCGTCAGGGCATTGAGAGCTCATGTGTCACGCTCGTCTGTTTTCAGACAGACGGAGCAGCTTTTTGTTTTGTTTGGCGGGCGTTCCAAGGGACTCGCCGCCTCAAAACAGAGCCTATCCAGATGGATAGTGGATGCCATTGCGCTCGCTTACTCTGCGAAGGGCCTACAGTGCCCCTTGGGTGTCAGAGCGCACTCCACGAGAGGCGTGGCCTCTTCGTGGGCGTGGTCGAGCGGGGTTTCCCTGCAAGATATCTGTACGGCCGCGGGCTGGGCCTCGCCGTCTACATTTATAAAATACTATAACCTGGAGGTACCCGCCTTACAAGCTAAGCTTTTGGCGGTCTAAAATTCAGTGCTATCTGCCCCGCTGTGCGGCCCAGATGCTGAGTTTACTGCAGCCCCATGAGTGTTGACACACGTATGGCCACCCAGATCAGGCTGAAAGCTTTCACCCTGGCTGCGCGTTTTATTGTCATATGATAGCCCCGCTGGGTGCTTTTTTATAGGGAATGATGCTTCCAGCCTCTCTTCCTCCACTCTATGTGAGTTTATGGTGATTATGCACTACATGAGCCCTGGGCTTCGGCCCCCGGGACTTTGGTGTTGGATGCCTGTACGCACGGCGTGTTGCATTGTGTTCCCCTAGCGTAAGCTATTACGCAGTACGAGAGATACTCTCGTAAGAGAACGTACTCGGTTACTAACGTAACCTCGGTTCTCTCTAGAGAGGGAACGAGTACTGCGTATCTTGCCGTGCTTGGAATACGCTCTGGTTCGCTTCAGCGATAAAAACCAGCTTGTACCAGCCTAACGAGCATATTTATAGGGTGAGACCACGCCCCTTCTGGCGGGACGTGACGATATGGGCGCGAATTGCCCCCATTGGTCATTACGTCACGCAGAGTCTCTCTCGATAGGCTGCTGCATTTGCTGCAGAGCAACCAATAGGCGCGCGAGCTGTTTCGCCTATGTCTGCTTGCTGCTGCAAAGCGTTTTACATTAATAAAAAATTAAGGATAATTTTTGGCTTCAATATCTCGTGGAAAAGAGTTTTTCCCCTAGCGTAAGCTATTACGCAGCACTCGTTCCCTCTCTAGAGAGAACCGAGGTTACCTTAGTAACCGAGTACGGTACTGTTGATGTTTTCCAGACTGTTGGTATTGTCCTGCCTTACTTGCTGCACTTGGTCTTTGTCCCTGAGGCTTGTGTTGTACCATCTACCCAGGCTTTTGACAGGTTTCTCAGACACTGTTGGTATTGTGTCATCACCAATGCAGAACCTCACATCTTTAAGCTGTCCCTTAACTATTGAGATGCTTCGTGACTTGTTCGGTTTGATTTTCATCCGGGCCCACTTGATGTTCTCCTGCAGTTTTCCAAGTAGCCGCCTGGCACATGCTGCAGTAGTGGTCAGGGTGGTCATGTCATCCATGTATGCACGGATAGGTGGAAGGCGAATCCCGTTCTTAGTTCTCTCACCCCCCACCACCCATCTTGAGGCCGTGATAATGAACTCCATGGCCATTGTGAAGGCCAGGGGTGAGATTGTACAACCTGCCATGATGCCTACTTCTACGCGCTGCCATGATGTTGTAAAGTCGGCTGTTGTAAAGCACAGTTGCAGGTCTTCGAAGTAGGCTTTTAGTAGACTAGTAATGGATGATGGAACGTGGAAGAATTTGAAGGATTCCCAGAGGAGGTTATGGGGAACTGATCCAACTGCATTGGCCAGGTCAAGGAAGATGACATGGATGTCTCTCTTGTCTTTCTTCGCCGCTTGGATCTGGTGCCAGATCATGCTGGTATGCTCCAAGCAACCAGAGAACCCAGGAATGCCGGCCTTCTGTAGTCATGTCCGTTCCTGGGTCTGTAACCATGCTGTCAGTCATTGAGCCACCTTGCGCCCCCGCTCTAGCAGGCTCTGGGGGTATAATACATATGGGCACAAAACAGTATAACTGTATATCAGTATAGAAAGACAGTATAAATATTGTCATGAAGATATTTCATAGCATGTTTTATGTCCGTCTTCCCCCTGTTCAAAATAGCTTTAAAAGAAATGATGATTCTTGTCATTTTTAGTTCCTTTGTCGGCACAGGTCACGGCAAGAAACTCTCTATACCGGAAAGTGAAACCTTTTGTCACACCCCCTCATTCCGTCTGAGACCCATGCAGAGACCCATACCTGCTGAGTATAACCTCTGCCATAAACCAGCTTTTTGGTTTAGGGCCTTTGTACCTCCTGCTGGAAGTATGTGTTCACTTGAGCCCATGCGCTATAAAGAGCACAAATCATATATGAATAAATGTCACCCATATACTAAACTGCAAGCCAGAAGGACTGTAATTGATTTGTGTATAAATTAAATAAGTACATGCACGCATAAACAAACAGACTCATATAGCCATATGTTCCGTCTACGGTGCATATCATTTTTCCTATAACTCTACTGTTTGATCAGCAACCCTGAATAAATATTAGAACTTACAGAGAGAGGAAGTGCTGAGAATTTCCCTTATCTGAGTTTGTAGCTTGTTGGATTTAAATACATCAATGGTGAATGAAATTGAATGTTGCCCGATGCCTGTGCTTGGAGGAAATGGATTTCTGGCTTGTTGTCACTTTTTTTTCTTCCAAAGTCTTTAAAAGACAGCCGTTTTTGCGACTCTTGTCAAAGCTTTTAATTTATGCATGAAGAAGAAGGGAGCCCAAGAGACAAAATATCACAATGATAATCATTTGTATTAAAGTTTAATTATCAACCTAATTATTCAGGGGTTTATCGCCCCCTTCCCCCCAGCGATGCTTCAGTGTAATCAAGTTGACTAGATTATATCCGTGACAATAATGTGCAAATTTGGTCGAATTCACTTCTCACAGATTGCTGTAATAACTTCAAGTCAGCTAATTAATTACCAGAGCTGTAGTATGATTCATTTAGATGCCATTTTTATTTGGATTGTTCTATCAGGTGTGTCGAGCTAAAATGGATGGGTACCTCATGTGAATAAATCATGGCGTACATAATGCAGGACAAACAAACAAAAAGAGCTTGTCATCAGGAAGATGAGATGTCTTTGAGAGCTACTGATCCAGTACTTTGGCAGCCTGCGATTATTGTAAATTATACCCCTGGAATCCTTGCTGTGCAGAATTAGAATGGGCACGGTGTCTAATTTGGACTTTGCAATCAGAATTTTGATTAAGCTTGATATTGTGTCTGCAATTAGAACTTTAATGATTCGGAATAAACAAAGGTGCAGAGAAAGTAGCGCTACTACAAAGGGGGAAAAAAGTATTGTGCTAATATTTTCAGAACTGCAATCAACTATATTCCCCAAATAAATCTGCTCTCGGGCCAAAATAATATTTTCTTAACCACTGTCTGCTCCCATCAAGCGGGCTTAGTGAGTAGAGGGAGCACCAGGGAAATGGTGAAATTGTTTTTAGATTACATTTGGGCGGAGTTGGTTCCACTCTTGCCTTTCTCGCTCCCTCTGAGGTGAGACCGTGGTCACTTTTCATTAGCTCTGAACTTCCTTGCGCAGAACAAGTGTTAGTGAGGAAACGTGCCCTGACATTATGCCTGATCTGAAGTGTAAAATGTAGCTTTTCCACCCACTGAGAAGTCATTTATCAGGCTGTCGGGAGGCTTAGCGGAAGTGGAACATGAGGGTAAAGTTTGATGGACTTCATTAAAGAAAAAAAAAACACTAGAGCAACATGTCAAGAGTTATTAATTACTATTAGGGTGATTTGTCTTAAGACTCCCACGATCCATCTAAATTAGACTAATTTAGGCAAATCTCCCAAGTAAACAAGTTTAATATGTCTAAATGACCCACCATTTGTTTATGTAGCACTAGCCTATATCAATTTCAAGTGTTATATCCCTTTGTATGTCCCCTCATCCATGGTTAAGGACATTGTTAGTTAACACAAGGGGAGATCATTTGAATTGACAGGATGTTAACATTGAACTTGCTTAATATGCTTTCTACAGTGTATAAAGGAAACAAGGTGAGACGAGAAATCATTGTTTCTGTAATCTGAATGGCAGCCACTTGTTCACTTATTACAGTATAGCACATTTTTATGACATCTAAATTTCCCTTATTGCTTTCAGAATGGGTCATGATTTGAATATAACTTTAGATTTCCTATTCGCTAATGCATTTTCCCTGGTTACAAATAGCTGTAGAATAGACCAGTTCAATTTGTGGGCAAACTATTTGGTGTCATGAACAATTGCAGTATATTGTTGTTATTATGGAGTATAAGTGGCTGGCAGGCTATTGGCTAAACTATTCTATGGTATGTAAGCATTATGCTAAACTGGCTAGCTGAGTGGTAAGCTTGCAAAATATAAGCTAACTTAAAAAACAAAGAACGACAGATAATTAATTTCACAAACTATAGCTTAGTTTATATACTTTTACAAGTAAAGGTAGCTATTTAAAAGACATTAATGGTCATAATAACAGTTCAGATAACATAGATCATGAAGGGATTTTAAAGGATTTATTTGGGCATTGAATAGAGTAGGCTACTCATTAAACGTCAGTGGAACGATTTGGGATGCTGGACGGGCTGGATTCAAAGGGCAGACCATATTGCTCACATTGAGTTCTCTCAGAAAATTGTCTATGGGTTTTCTGGGATCAACTTTACTTGAAGAGACTTTCCCATTGTCTTTTACAATGTAAAATATATATCATGACAACTCTCTGGATATTTTTAGCATAGTAATGGATATGACAATGTTAATGTATTTTGCACTCTAAAAAAACCAGCCCGTTCTCATCCTTTGGCGTCATACATGTGACGCTTTGGACATTTCGTTGAAATCTTACGCACATGGCATCCTTTAGCATCAATATGAGACGCAGAACCCAAGGTGTCATACAGGTGTGGCTCGTCTAAATCCAACGCACATGGCATCGTTTAGCGTGAATATGAGACGCAGATCCCAAGGCATCATAACCGTACCCTACCCCAGACCTAAACCTACCCATAACAGTGCGTGTTATATTGACGCTAAAGGATGCCATGTGCGTAAGATTTCGATGAAATGTCATATGGCGTCACCTATATGACGCCAAAGGATGAGAATACTTGCAGTTGAAAAAAACACAACCTGAGGGCTGGGTAAATATAGGACAGAACACATGTTGGGTTAATTTAACCCATCAAATTGGGTTGTTTATTTAACCCAGCATAGTGGGTTGATTTAACCCAGCTGATTCATTTTAATATTAATTTTTACTTTTTTTTTTTTTTACTTCATACATGAATCAACTTAAATCCTTTAAACTTTTAAAAAATACTTGATACAACCACTGGCTTGCATGATAATTAATTTATTTTCAATCATATTTTACAGTATAGTATATTTATATCATGTTTAATACATATTGCCAACATTTAAGCTCGTTTAACAAATATTATTAGTAAAAATTAAACATTTATATAAGTAATTCAAGTGTAATCGACCAGTCTCTGCTGTCCCGTTTCCACCGTAAAGGCGCTGGATCTCGTGACGGCACTTGTCATGTTCAGCGGGGGAACTTCTAACTTCAGACCGCTGCCCTGCGTGTTTGGCGACTGGCTCCATGACCTGGCCATAAACAAACAGTGTACAGCTCTAAAAACATATTTTGACATCATGAGTATTTCTGTATATTTTTGAATAAAATCATACAATTTTATGCAAGGCATCAGGCGTTTCCATCAAGCAAAATACCGACGCGAGTCACACGACACTAGTTTAGGTGACTCACATCGTAAAATTACTCACATCACATGCATAAAATTAAACGATATACAGCACAATAATGAATTTAGAGATAAAATAAAATGTACACAAACCTGTATTTTACCGAAGACATGCACCATTTTGACGGAGCTGCACTGCTCTCTCCTGAAGAGGTTGCAAAAAGCCTGCGATAAATAACTCAATCCATGGGTTGTTATGTCTGTCCCAAGATCTGGGTAACACAAGAAAACTACCCAAACACTGGGTTGTTACGTTTGACCCAGGAGCTGCAACTACCCAAATACTGAAAAAAAACCCCAAAAAAATGACCCAAAAGGCTCAACCCCGGATTTGGGTAGAAGAAATAACCCAAGATTTTTTTAGAGTGTGGTCTTGGCGGAATATCTGATACACTGCTGCTGCTGAATTGCTGCTGCTGCGGTTGATTATTGCTGTTGTTGTAGATTATTGCTGCTGCAGAACAATTACAGGAACTTGCTATAGCCAATACATACGGCTATACGCTGCTGTGAGTATGTAAGACATACTGCTTCTGCACAAATAGCATATTTCAAGTACCCATAGCAGATCTATACAGGTGGAGCTGGGGAAGGTAGAAGGTTTTAGACGAACTCTGAAAGCGTGCCGCAAACTGCTATAGTGAATGGTAACCACCCATTTAGATGTTGAGCAAGCAAGCTCAACTGCAGATGCGACATGAACCAATCAGCTTGTTTCAAGTAGTTAATGCTGTAAATATCATCAGCTTCCGTTAATGACCCATCAGCCTGCGCCATCTATAGTTTCATGACAGAACTAAGCATTAGTCATACCTCAAACATGAATTTTGATACCTCTGTTTTGTTTTTTTAAATGTAAGTTGCTACTGTGACAGGTTGCATAAGGACTACAAAGGTTGTCTGATTTGTCAAGCATGTAAACTTACATGCTTGTGGTAGTTGTAGTCCTTACTTATTTAGCCATTCAACATGCAGATAGAAAGTCCCAAAAGAAACCCAAATATCTAATGCTCTTCCAGGTTTTGGAACTATATTATCCCAGCTCTATATCAGTGTTTTTCAGTGGTGATATGTAACACGCAACAGTATGTTAATCCCATTGTTCTCTGAAACCTCTGTTTGTAATATGGTTATATTGATGCAAATAACACTTTGAAAAACAAATCAATACTATTTCATGGAACAAACATGGTCACCCTTCTGACCCATGTAAAGTCAGGTCTTTGAGGTTTCATCTAAAAGCAATTTCTAGCAAGGTCTGGGAAATGCAAAGCCAGCTTTATCCAGCTTGCTCTGACGTTCCTGTTTCAGTGGAAGTCAAGGCCCTGCACTTTGTTCTCTTGGAGGACATGATATTGATCTAGGTTGGTGTCAGAGTAAACTCGACTGTAATGCTTCAAAAATGAGCGTATGGTTTACTAAGTCAACACTTTCAGTAGTTCTGTTAGAACTTTTGGATTTATTTCAGATAGGGCCCATACATCTGTAGAGTAAATCAATTGCACCCTGGGCAGGTTATTAAACGACGAGAAGAAACGCTTCTGTGATTCCAGACATCATCATTATTTCTGCCAAAAAGAAACAAACATTTGTTCTGGGTTTCTGGGAGAGGCCAGCTATTTCTGCTTCACAAGTATACATTCTTTTTGACACATTTGTTTTCTTCAGGTCGGCCTCAAAATCTTTTTACATCACTGTCCTCTCCAGTCTCCAGTATGTATTACAACATCTATAGTAAAAGATTCAGAGGGTGTACCGATCTGTTGTATCAGCTTATATCCAATTTACAGTTCTTTCAACCTAAAATACAATTTCTGTCATTACTTACGAAATCTCATGTTATTCTGAACCTGACTTTCACAAAAGGAGATTTTTTTTGTGTGAAATATGAATTATTCATTAGTCACTGTTTTACATGCAAGCTTGAAAGGATTGAAAAGCCCCATTAAAATATCATAAAAGTAGTCGATACAATGGTTGTGCTATATTTTTTACGTTTTCTGAAACCTTTATGATAGCTTTTTGTGGGAAGACTGAAATTTAATTTGTTATTTCTCCGTGGCGTGTTCATTATAGTGCTCATGAGAGAAGTACATTTATTTTGTGATTTGTAAATTAATATTTTTTTATATCACTTTATGCTATCGTGTGACTTTAGACCACTTTTATGATGCTTTTACCTGCTTTTGCATCATTTTTGAGGCTTGAAAGTCTCAAGAGGTATAATTGCATGGAAAAGAGTGGCCAGTACAACAAAACTGAAGTCATACTGTTTTGGAACAACATGAGGGTAAATAGACAATTTATTTAGTTTTTTGAATTAGAAAATTGTGGAAAACTGAAAACTGGATTTTCCACCAAAAATTCTTGTTTGATTGACACGTTTTTTAAGATAATAAAAAAAAAAACAGCACATAGAGCAGCGTTTGCATGTAAGCGACAAGTAAACAACAATCATACAAAACATTATCTTTTTTTCTTGCGGTTAATTGGAACCTTAATTTCTCGTCTCTGGTGTCCTCATTAAAACTCTCTGAACTGATTTCAAACATAACATAATCAACAATTCAGATGGAACGAAACACACCGCCGTTGCCTTCCACTGCTTGCCAAAGGGATTGGTTTCAAGATGGTCAAATATTAACGAGGGCTTGTGTTTGACACATTCACTCCCTGGCTGTCATGCTGCCCTGCTGCCAAATGCTTGGTGTACATGACTGTGTTCATCATGTTTGTTTGTGTGTGCGTGTCAGTGTATGTGCGTGTTATCTATAGTCTGGACAGACTCAGGGCATCTCAGCAGGCAACGCCGTGTTCCTGTAAGCAGACTTGTGAATATAACACAAAGCTTTGAATCATGGAAGATAACAGACCAGTTCACTAACACAAGTACATGGATGCTCGGCCTTGGCTCATTTCTCAGCACAGTGCAAAAGCAGCAGGAAGAGGGACATAGCTCCACAAGACATGCACAATCTACCGCCTTTCATTTACTCCCTAGGCAACAGAGCATGTCATACAGTTATGTCATATAGGGAAAATAATCAACAGTGCAAAAACTAAAATATCAAGAATGTGAAATCAAATAGTGTGCTTTTCTAAAGTAACACTGTGCAACAGTGACACCAAGTTTCAGAGCAAGGCAGTGACTCTTTTGCCTTCTTTTGAGTTCATTATGTTCTCATTGCGATCTAAATCATGGTGTGAATGTGAGGGCGATCATGGTGAAATGCAGGTGATAAGCAGTTGCCCCCACGTCACTCTGTGATTGCTCCGTCAATGCGATGTCATTTTCGCAGCGGGAGCACAGATAGGCCCGAATTGGTCAATCTGGTTGAATAGAAGTGCACTGAATAATTACAAAGTGAACAACTCACTCATTCAGACTTTTGGTCACGTCTTTGGTGTTCTTTTTTAACTAAGCAAACTTGAAATTACTTGAAATCGTGTTCTGTGAGTGAGCCGGTTCTTTAGCAAGCACTCAGGTGGACTAAATTAAAGGAGAACTCCGGCGCAAAATGAACCTTTGGTCTAATTACACATTGTTACCTAGTCAACCGTTATCTGAGATTTGTTTTCATGATTATCGAATGTAAATAGTTTTATCTCTAAAAACAGTTTAGCCTATAAAGCTAGTATAACGCTAGTATATTGGGCATCGAGTAATGGCAAATAAAAATCGCTTGTTAATACCACTAACAAGGCTCAAAATAGCCCCACACTAGCACGGTAGCATAATGAGGGTCCCTACCTTCAAACCGAAGCATTGAGAACTTTGTCAGTGTCCAGACAGTTTAATAAGAAGATATTTAATACTAGGGTTGGGTATCGTTTGGGTTTTATCCGATTCCAGTACCTACTCGGTATTTTTTAAACGGTTCCGGTGCTTAAACGGTTCTTAAATCGGTACTTAAGAAAATGAAACCGCACACACTTTATCAAAAAATAATACCCTTTAATTTACAGGGCCAAACTGGACACAATATTAACTTAAATTTTTAAACAATATAAATACAAGTAACATATGGTAATAATAAAACCAATATAAAATAAAAATTCATATTTACATAATATCAAATGAAACAATATTGTATCAAACAATGTAATAATACTGGAGATTAATAGAGATTACTAGCAGGCAGAGCTGCCAACTCTCACGCATTGACCGTGAGACTCACGCAAATGACCCTTTTCACACAGAAAAATCGCGGACAAAGAGGACACTGACAGACAAGACAGAGAAGGTTACTTTTGATATGGAACAAATCCACAGCTGTCAGATTCTGTCAATATTTTTACGAGATTCACACAATAAATAACGTTTTGGCTCTTTGAAATGTGACAGATCGCTGTAGCGCGTCAGTTCAAGCGGCACGTGATACAGCAGCCTACAAATACAAATCCACTGCTTCTTAGCTACGCAGCGCAGTGAACCTATGAAAGAGAACATCTCTGGTTACTGGTGTAACATATCCCTCAATAGGGAACGGGACGCTGCCAAGCTCCTCGCGCTGCCGACCAGCTTCCTTTTTCGGCAGAGAGAAATCTGAGGAGCAGATGGCGCGCGCGCGCCAACATAGTATGACGACGTAAGTGCGTCGATGCGGCGCCCGCGCCATCAGCCAATGAATTGGCTTGATTCTATATGGGATTCAGACTATCGGCACACCCAGAGGGCGTTCTGACGCGTAATTTTACACGTGAAATGCAGCCAAACCTTGTGAGAAAGAGCGCGCATGCGAGACAGAAGAAACTGTGCTCCAAACTGTGTAGCACACGCACGGCGGAGAGCGAGCGAGCGAGAGACCTTGTGTGTGTGTGTGTGTGTGTGTGTGTGTGTGTGTGTGTGTGTGTGTGCGCGCGTGTGCCTAATGAAGTTAGGCACCGAAATCAGGCACCGAAATTTTCGTTCTTATTCGGTCTGGTTACTACCGTTTACGTCGGAACCGGTTCCCTATTGGCACCGAGTTTCGGTACCCAACCCTATTTAATACATACAGTCAACTTCGCGTATACAGGCAGAAGCCATCTTTGAAAAACAGTCTCTACCAGTTGATCTACGAACGCCGATCCAAGTGCGCTGGTGAGATGTGAACGAGCTATAAGTTGTGATAAGGTGAGCGCGAACAGTAGGCTTGGATCGGCATTCGTAGATCAACTGGTAGAGACTGTTTTTCAAAGATGGCTTCTGCCTGTATACGCGAAGTTGACTGTATGTATTAAATATCTTCTTATTAAACTGTCTGGACACTGACAAAGTTCTCAATGCTTCGGTTTGAAGGTAGGGACCCTCATTATGCTACCGTGTTAGTGTGGGGCTATTTTGAGCCTTGTTAGTGGTATTAACAAGCGATTTTTATTTGTCATTACTCCATGCCCAATATACTAGCGTTATACTAGCTTTATAGGCTAAACTGTTTTTAGAGATAAAACTATTTACATTCGATAATCATGAAAACAAATCTCAGATAACGGTTGACTAGGTAACAATGTGTAATTAGACCAAAGGTTCATTTTGCGCCGGAGTTCTCCTTTAAAGGTACTTGTGATCATTGTGATTATTTGTTGTTACATAATTCATTTATTTGCCTATTGTTACTGTCTTCTAATGTAATGATAATCTTAATAATCTGAAAATAAACAAGACATACAATACAGTTTAATGTAGCATTGAGTTGAATAACTAGGCTATCGTATGTCCCTATCTAATGCAGTTAACTGTATTCAGAGGTCGCGTTAACCGAAAAAAGTTACACATTACTCTCAGTGTAATCTGTCAAAAAGACGGATGGCTTTCAGATTTTTCCGTCATATTTTTTTTTGTCCTATTTGCTTGTCCTGTATAAAAATGAAAATGAATGTGAACAAAAACAAGAGCCTATAAAACTCTTCCAAGCTTGATAATGAGAGTGAATGGCTGTATGTCTTTGGAAGTTCATCAAAGCGCATCTATTCATGATTAAAGTGCTCCACGCGTCTTTGGTGGTTAATAAAGGCCTTCTGAAGTAAAGCAGTATAGTTCGTGTAAGAAAATATCCATATTTAATACTTTATCGACTAAAATAACGTCTCAGGTTACGTATGTAACCCTGGTTCCCTGAGAGGGAACGAGACGCTGCGTTTGAGACGCGGTGGGAACGCTCTGCGTGATTGCGTCATGAAGCACGTGTAAAATCAGTCCAATGGAAGCCCGATACGTCATGGGTGACGTCATAGACCAGGAAACTATAAATCACCCTTGAAAACAGACCGCGACAGCTTCTGAAAAAGTCTGAAGCAAGTCGATCAGGGCATGCAGGAAGTATGGCAGGCAAACGCAGCGTCTCGTTCCCTCTCAGGGAACCAGGGTTACATACGTAACCTGAGACGTTCCCTTTCAAGGGAACTTCGAGCTGCGTTTGAGACGCGGTGGGAACCCCATACCCACCACGCCATAGTGACAAATGCCCGTTCTGTGTGAAGTCCTTGCGCACACTAAGAAGCAAGCAACCTCGCCCCAGGAGTGGAGAGGTCAAGGTCATAAAACCTGACAAATGTATGTGGAGAGGACCAACCTGCCGCATTACAAATGTCAAGAAGGGAAACACCCGAAATTAAGGCCGTAGAGGCCGCCATACTCCTTGTAGAATGGGCCCGTACAGCCATAGGTGAAGGCTGACCGGCCGCTTCATAAGCCAATGATATAGCCTCAACTATCCATTTGCTCATAACCTGTTTAGATGCAGGGCACCCTCTTCTGAGTGACCCAAAACATACAAATAACTGCTCTGACTTACGCCACAGGGCAGCTCTGTGAACGTAGGCATCCAATGCCCGAACTGGACATAACAGGTTCAGTTGTTCCTGATCTGGGGTATTAAAAGGTGGAGGATAAAAGGCCTGCAACACTATTGGGCCCCTAACATTAACTGGGACCTTAGGAATATAACCCGGTCTAGGGTATATAAATGCTTTCACCATACCAGGTGCAAATTCCAGACATGACGGAGCAACCGACAGGGCATGCAAATCTCCAATTCTCTTGATAGATGAAATAGCAAGGAGAAATAAAGCTTTCAAAGTGAGGAATTTTTCTGAAACCTCTTCAATAGGCTCGAAGGGAGCCAGAGCCAGACCCTCAAGTACAATGGCTAAATCCCAAGCCGGTGCTCTAGAGTGCAGTGCAGGTCTCAACCTCAATGTACCACGGAGAAAACGAGTAATCAGAGGATCTCTCCCAAAAGAAGTACCCCCCAGAGGGGTATGATAGGCCGAAATAGCCGCCACATAAACTTTTAAGGTGGAAGGAGATAATCCAGCAGAGAAACGGTCTTGCAGAAAATCGAGAACTGAACCAACAGGGCAGTTAACAGGATCTAACTGACGCTCACCACACCAGGTGGAGAATAATTTCCATTTCAGTGCATACAGTCTTCTCGTGGAAGGAGCTCTGGAATGGAGAATGTCTCAACGACCTCAGTCGAGAGACTGGATTCTATGAGCCTGGCCCCCTCAGAGGCCAGGCCCACAGTTTCCACAACTCCGGTCGAGGGTGAAATATCGTGCCCCCTGCCTGGGACAGCAGGTCCCTCCTGAACGGAATCTCCATGGGAGAGCCGTCCAGAAGAGACAAAGTCCGAGAACCAAACTCGAGTCGGCCAGTACGGGGCTACTAGTAGCAGATGAGCCCCTTCCCGGCGAACCCTCTCCAGAACCTCCGGGAGCATAGATATCGGGGGAAATGCGTACAGGTGCAGCCTCGGCCACACCTGCACTATCGCATCCAGTCTGAGAAGAGCTGGCTGCGTGAGGGGGAACCATATAGAGCAATGCGTTGTACAAACGATATGAAAGGTCGACTTGACTTTAGTTAGACCAAAGTTCTCCCTAAGAAGCTCCACCACCTCGGGGTGAAGTCTCCAATCCCCTGGGCCTCAGCCTCTGCCTCAACAGGATATCTGCTCTGAAATACGAGACCATCAGTGTGTTGTCCGCCATTCGCCGAGCAACCACTCATGATCGCCCCCACTTGTGAGGGAAGCATCCGTCGATAGCAATATGCGTCGATAGCAATATGCGTCGACAAGAAGCCCCCAACACTGGGCCTGGGCGAGGAACCAAGGTTCTTCCACATGACCGAAGCACGAAGGCATAGCCGCGTGACCTTGATCATGCGAAAACGTATTTCCCCTCGGAGAAAAACCCCTTGGTCCTGAGCCACCACTGCAGGGGTCTCATGAACAGAAGGCCAAAAGTAATACGTTGGACGCAACTGCCATGAGACCCACCCGTCTGAAACTGTTTCACAGTGAGTGACTGGCCTAGATATACCCCATTACGGCTGTAAGAATTGCTACACCTAGAAAAGTGGTCCTCAGAGCACACTCTTCTTGGCGTTGAGAGGCAACTCCAACATCCTTAATGAGACAGAACGACATCTCGATGCCGAACTGCCATAAACTCAGATTGAGCTAGGAACAACCAATCATTGATGTAGTATAATACGCGAATGCCCTGGAGTCTCAGAAGAGCCAGAGCTGCATCCACGCATACTGTAAAGGTGTGGGGTAATAAACCTAGGCCGAATGGAAGAACCCGATAATGGTATGCTTCGCCCCCGAAAGCAAACCTCGGGAACCTCCCTCATCCTCTTTCGGAAACAATGAAGTAATGGCTGTCTGCTGGGAGGAGGAACCCCTTCTACAGCTCCTTTTGCAGAAGTGACAGTACTTCCTGCTCCATAACCAAAGCCTGCTCGGGGTCCACCAATGAGAGGAGGACCCCTAGAAATCTGGGCGAACGAGAACCGAACTGAATTCTGAAACCCTTTTCTATAGTGTGCAGGACCCACTGACAAATATGTGGCAGTAGTTTCCACGCTGCCAGAAATTTACTAGGGGAACCAGTCTCTCAAGACTGGCCTCTGGATTTGTTTGAACAGTCACTACGGCGCCCTGAAGCGGCGAACCGGCAGGGAACAACCGAACTGAACATTCTACGACCCTCCTCAGAGGATCGTATGGGGATGCTGACACCTCGGTGCCCTGAACGGCGAACCGGCAGGGAACAACCGAACTGGCAGCGCTGCAACCCTCCTCAAAGAGTTGCACCCCAGAGGAAAAACGATTTCTCAAAACCGTCCCTTGGTTGAACAGTCACTACGGTGCCCTGAAACGGCGAACCGGCAGGGAACAACCGAACTGACCGCTCTACGATCCTCCTCAGAGGTCGCCGAGGAGAAACGATTTCTCAAAACCGTCCCTGCCCCGGAGGAGCCCTCAGAAGCCTGATAGCCTCGTTTTCTTGCGACAGGACTTCTTGTCTAAGCTTTATTAGAGATGATGACAGTCCTCAGATCTTGCCTACCTCTAACTAGCTTAGTTCCTACGACCCTCCTCGGAGGATCGTTGAAAAAAGCAGGCACTTTGGCGCCCTGAAACGGCGAACCGGCAGGGAAACCGAACTGACTGCTCTTCTTTTTTCTTATTTGAAGGCTCGTTTGGGGACACTGACACCTTGGTGCCCTGAAACGGCGAACCGGCAGGGAAACCGAACTGGCAGTACTGCGACCCTCCTCAGAGAGTCGCAACCCAAAGGGCGCTGAGGAGAAACGATTTCTCAAAACCGTCCCTACCCCAGAGGGGACCACCCTTAGAAGCCTGATCGCCTCGGCGTCAGGGCTTCTTCTTTGTCAAAGCTATTTTAGAGATAAAACAGTCCTCAGATCTTGCATGTCTCTAACTGGCTAGACTGCGACCGCCACCCAGGTACCCCTCAATTGCGGAGGAGCCCGAATGGCGACGCTCTGTTTTGCACTTTGTGCTGAGAGGAGCATAATATTTTGGCCGTCTCAGGAACATTAGATTGGTGAGGAAGAAACCTCTGGAACGCCGCTGAATGGTTTATTTCTTAGTTTTCTTGAAAGCGGAGCGTCCAGAAGAACAGACATAATTATATCTTTATTTTCCTTTATCTTTATATCAGAAAAACTTATATATATATACATATATATCACTCTGCGGCCACCAGCAGGAAACAACCGAACTGGCAGCGCTGCGACCCTCCTCAGAGAGTCGCCCCTCACATTCATCCATGTCCTTATATACTCTACCCACCAGCGCTGCCTAATAAAAATGTATTCATTATTAAGATGGCTGGTGGGTAACGTCGGGGTTAATAACGATAACGCCGACTCGGGAGAGAGAAAGCTCGCAAGCGTCTCTTTAACCCGAGGCAATGTCATACTATGATACTTAATACCCAAACATTACTATAGTCAGACATCTGGGGATTAAACACATAAAATACAAACCGGTTTATTCCACGATCTCGACACCTCAGTGTGGAGATAGGGAAAAACCACAGTCCCCGACGAGGAGGCTGAGATACAGAGTTTTCCTGTTTTAAGATACAGTTCATCTAACAAACTCTTCTTTATTTTCAATCTCATAATGTTCAGCTGGCCAGTAAATATTTAACTGGCAACAGCACTAGATAAAACCTCCTTTTTTTTCTTTAAAAAAGCTCCTCTTTATTCAACAGAGTTATGAGCTGGAAAATGTATTCATTGAAAACTCAAACATCTGCCTTTTTATAAAGATTTGTATTTGTTTTCTTTCTTTTTAAACAAAACACTAACGATACCAATTCCTCGGAACTGGAAATCGCAGCACACTAGATCTGGCATGTGAAAGCTGAGAAAGGGCGGAGCCCGTCCCAACCCCCGCTGTCAGATCCGTTTTCGAACCCCGAAATACGAGCCGTCTCCGAGCCTCGGCAACAGAGAGACCCGCTCGGGGAACGCGAACCGAACCGTCCTCCTCGAAGAACGCCCGGCGGGAGCGGAGCGTCCTCACGGACAGCTTCTCGCAATGCACAGTCAGATCCCTCGAGAAATGACTGTTGCATGCTCCACTCCCAAACAGCAACAAAAAGCTGATGTGTGTCCCCACCCGTGATATAACGAGGGCAGGGAACAACACAACGTCTATAATATTGCTTTGCTCGCCATAATGATAGATAGTGATATATATATTGGGCTTGACAAACAACAATAAATAGACAAGGACAGAATCACAGAGAGCGCTTGCTGAAGACAACAGAAGCTGTCGCGGTCTGTTTTCAAGGGTGATTTATAGTTTCCTGGTCTATGACGTCACCCATGACGTATCGGGCTTCCATTGGACTGATTTTACACGTGCTTCATGACGCAATCACGCAGAGCGTTCCCACCGCGTCTCAAACGCAGCTCGAAGTTCCCTTGAAAGGGAACTAGCTTCCGGCAGACGGCCGAACGCATCGACTTACGCCAAAAGAGTAATCCTTGAACTTGATGCACAACGTAATGACGAACGCGGTTGCGCCAAGTTATTATCATTAAAATGTGAAAATTAAAATGACTGATAATAATAGATAATGACAGAATTTTTACAACCCTGTCCGTCGAAAGGATAGTAGGCTATAGTATTGTTTTCCCATTGATATTCTAAGGAATGTATTACTCAGAAACAGGTAAATATCAAGTAGTACTTGTAAATGAATTTACATTTCTGAAGTTCACAACATGCCCACTGATCAGCTATAATAAAGGGTATGATCCTCATTGTTTGCAAAACAGGACCAGATCTGAGATGCCCCATTGCATAGCAAGTCCTTTTGAGTGACACTCTTGAACACACACGGTGAGTTGCGTGATGTAGAATATTCAAGGGATCAGCAGTAAATGCCAACATCAACCCGAAGCCCCGATATTAATTTGCCTGCTAAAAGAATAGTGCAATTATTTGTGCAGGCACTTTCCTCTCAAGTAATGCGGGCCAGTTCAACCTTTCAACATCAACAAATCAACTGCATGCAATTCATTATGCTTATAAAAGGTTATGGCAGCCTGATAAATGGGAGCCCCTGACTCATGTATCAAGTCTCTGAGATAAAGCAAAATTATGTCATGAATTATTAACTGCAATTCAATAGGTTGAGCTTCTAATCTCACAGTCCGTCAGGGCGGCTTAAGGGAGAATTTAACAAGATGAGGGCAGCACAGGCAGAAAAGCACGGAGAAGCAAATGCATTGCCATGTTTTAGTGTAAGCATCTGACAACCCCAATAGCAGGAACCCTAAAACAGGACATGCATGAAGCGAGAGACTGCATTTGGGTATTTTTGGGTGAGGAAAAGCAGATGTATTACCGAAGGCTCAGGAGAAATGGATTTCCTATCAGTGTGACAAGAAAATCTGACACAGCAAGCAGAAATGCTTTGCTTTGCTGCCACTGCAAACCTGTTCGGGAACATTTTTGTATTTATTTCTCCCGGTGACACAAGGTAACACTTGAGTCTGGTGAGCGGTCAGATGTGTAAAGAATATGCGTAGACTCCTGTTACTGAAAAACTGGTCACAGTGTTCACAGGCAATCACTCTCATCCCATATTCACTGAGCTCATATTGCCTGTCAGACCCAGAAAACAGAGAGAGAGAGAGAGAGACAAACACTCTCGAGCGCTCTCTTTTGTCCCCTGCAGAGCTATTGCCATGAGATTGAGGTTGAACTGGAAAAAAGAGAAATGTCATAGCTTCTAAAAATACAAAGTCCAAAAGCAGAGCTATAGGCGTATTTTGTTCTCCTCCAGATATTAGAAGTGCATTACAGATTCATTATTCATGAGGGTTGAGATGGATTGGGGGGGGGGGACATATGGTGCACGCTGCGTGTGGTGAAATATTAAAAAGCCATGTCAGCGCTGAGGCCACAGTCCCACCAGGTGGGCAGATCTGCCGGACGAAGACAGCTCTCTCCTGACAACGGGCCCCGGCGGACGCACGTCCCGTGGTCCTGCGCCCAGAGACAAAGGCAGAGGGGACAGGCAGGTAGAAAGACGCTGCTGAAACATCCCCGTAGAGGTCAGATGCGACGGTCAACGGCGAGACATCTGTGGTCTTGGTGGAGATTGGGGGGGGACGGAGGGAGAGAGAGTTAGGGGCCAACAAATTAGAATAAAATGAACAGGTCAGAGGCTTGATTATTTGTGCGACCGGAGGTGCATCGTAATGATCCTGCTGTGCTACTTTAGTGCATCCTAGCTGAACAGATTGGAAGGCATAGTGTGATCCATTTGGGAGCCGACAGAATGATAGAAGAGAAAAAAACGGCGAGATGTGCTCTTCAGTATTTTTCTTTTATTCGTAAGTAAACATTACTGCGTGTTACAAGAAAATACAATTTCAGTCCTTTCACTTCAGAAGTTTTATTTGCCATTTACTAGCAATTCCTGTGTAAAAAAAAAAAAATCTAATTAAAACCTACACCAATTTTTCTCAGTGTATTCACTAATAGAGTAAGTGCACAAATTTGTCCATGAAATTTTGTCAGTAGTGATGAGACTCATTGTTCTAAATAATCATCACATGTAGATTATGGGAGAGAAATTATTTATTTAAATACAGGGTGTGTTTGTAAGCCGTTGTTTATTAGGAATGCTAATGAGCAGGTTGGTAAATGACCATTATGAGTCTAATAAAACCCAGCTCATTTATTGCTAATGGGATATTTAACAGATTTATCATGATGGATGCCTGTCTATCATATTCCCATCCGGATCGTGCCCTAACCTAAATGGAGCACACTATGATACATTGAGAGACAATGCATGCTGGGTAATTAACTTAGATGAGCCACAATGTCCAAGACGCTAAGGTTTTGTTCAGCCCTTTTGGAAAGAAATGAATACCGGTACTTTTATTCCGCAAGGACACATTGAAGAGTGACAGTGAAGACATTTATAAAGTTACAATAGATTTATATTTCAAATAAATGCTGTTCTTTTGGATGTTCTAAGAACACTGAAAAAATGTATTACAGTTTCTACAAAAATATTAAGCAGCACAACTGTTTTCAACATTGATAATGATAAGAAATGTTTTTGAGCACCAAATCAGCATATTAGAATTTCAGAAGGATCATGTGACACTAAAGACTGGTGAAAGATGCTAAAAATGCAGCTTTGCCATCACAGGAATAAATAAAAATTGTATATATAAAAAAAAAAAATGTTTAATTGTAAAAATATTTCACAATGTAGATTTGAAAATCCTGCTTCCCCCTATTATTGTTGAATCACGGAAGCTACACCAGTTACTTTTGCCAAAAGATTTATTATTTATACATGTGTCATGTGTCAGACAGAGATAAACACAGGCATATAAGAATAACAAGGCTATATGAGAGGAGGTCTTCATTCCAGATTTATCTGTTCCCCATCTTCTCATCATGCTAGCTGTAAATGGTTTCTCCGGGTTTCTCCTTCCTCTCACCCCATCATCCCTTTATGTTTCTCCTTCCTCTCACCCCATCATGCATTTGTTTCTCTCCTTCCTCTCACCCCGTCATGCCTTTATGTTTCTCTGAGGTGGTACAGTAGGATTGAGCTTATATACATCACAGAGAGACTTACAACTTCCTTGTAAGGTAGAAAAACAAGTTGCTTATGTTTAAAGATGGAATGTATACCTAATGCATATGGTACAATCCACTTTCCACATTAAGAAACTATTTCTCAGTGTATACATCTATGGTACATTTGCATCAGTTGAAGCATTCTTTTAACATGTACACATTTAATGTATCATCATCGTTGGAACATCTCTCTCAATGAACGTGGCATTGCCAACATACCTCTAAGCAAAATATAACTCTACCAGCTTTCTGCTCAGCACACATGTACAAACATACTCTGACTTCACAAAATGCATTATGAAATTATTATGAAAATGAATAAATAAAAAATAAAAATAACATTAAACAGTATTTTTTAGTCTTCACACAATATTACAGTTTTTACTTTATTTTTTTATTAAATAAATGCTGCCTGTGTGAACATGTGATTTCTTTCAAAAACATTAAATTTTACTGGCCCCGAACTTTTGAACGGTTTACACTGTATCGGCAGGTTTGACAATATGCATGTACTATATGTGCTTGAGCAATGTGAGCTATTTCTGTATAATTATCAGTATATTTCAGCATCTTTGATTGGGTGGAACAGTCATCACATTGATGCTGCCCTGACTGTTATGTGGCCTCACCCTTTCATTAGAGCTACAAATGTTCCTGAAAGAGACCAAGAGAGAAGAAAGAGAGAAAAAGAGAGACACCGGCAGACAGAGACGCAGAAGGGGGCTAAGTATGTACCCACTCCCTCTGCCAAGCCTTGATCAGACCCTCATAAAAGGCTCTTTCCGTGGCAAGCCAGCTTTCATGAATAGCACTGATGACAGCCCCAAATTTCCAGGCGCAGCAAAGTACTGCATGGGAATCACAGGTGGCGACTGGCTTCACCGCTCTGATTAACCTCTTCCATACTGCTCTTCTGCTGTCTGAAACTGTGTTTAAGGAGGGACAGACTGAGTCTGGCAAGATGATAGATGAACCCATCTGAAGTGCAAGATCTAAAAGGACTGAGAATGATGAGGTTTAGAACTCCATCATAGCTGTGTCCTTTATGTTGTAAATGGTTAAAGCCCCAGCAAGTCCATAAGGTGCCCGTGAGGGAGCCGTAAACAGAAGGAGACTGTAACTCAGAGGTCTGGGGACAGATAGAGAGGAATGTTCTCAACAGATAGTGCAAGTGAGAAATACCCATGATGCAACAAGATGAAGACCCTGAAAATCTCTGAGTGAAATATAAATCTCTATTTGCTATGAGTATCTGTCTGGCCATTCAGACAGATCCTTAAATATATAAATTTCAAGTGGCTCTGATTTTCGGTATAAAAACAATGGCAGCCTATTGACAGTAACCTGCACAAAAGATGTCCAAGCTGTTTTTTGTTTTGTTTTTTAATCTAGGATTTTGGTCTTAGGTTAGGGAATGTTTAACTTTTTAATAAACACTTTTTGTTAAACTGATTGCAACTCTTCACATCCCGATAGCAATCAATTTTCTTAATAACAATCAATATCTTGGTATAATAAAATATATCTTGTCGAAGTCACAGGACCAAAACAATTTCATCCAAAATCAGCAACCTTTTAACCAAAACAATGAGCTTATACTGTGTCATGTTGTAATTACAAGATGGCGACCCGTGACATTCTATCCAGAGCTGTTCACGTCCTCAGACTTAGATTTGATGCTTTTCTATGACAACACAATCAACGCTGAAAATTATCTGCAGCAGTCAGAGCTCTCTAAGTTGATTACATTTATTATTATTGTAATGTTATGTGCTTTGAGACATGGGGTGATTTAACACCAACTCTTGTGATGCTTTGCAGACTCTGCTCTGGATGTGTTCATGTGTTTTGGAGGAGGCATGGCTTTGGAGATGCTCTGAAGGGATCTTCTGCTGCCTTCACGAGCTATCAGAAATTTCCTACTCCCCAAGTTCTGATGATGAGCTTGTCGCATTCAAGTGCTTTGTTGTTGGAAAGAACAGGATCATGGAGGACACCAGGTTTATTCATGCTTATTTATTGGAAAAATCTTATTAAAGCCAAAATGATATTTAGCGCCCCCGCATTCATTAACAACAATGTAGACATTCACCACGCTATCTAGACAGTCAGCTTGCAGAAAATTCTGGAATTTCGGTCAAACACACGCTATTTTTGTGTATAAAACATTCAATATGCTTCAAATAATAATTCATATATAAAGGCTAAATATGCACTACTTTAATGACAAGACAAGGCGATAGCTGTTGTGGAAAAAAATAATAAAGAATACCAATAAAGCAATCGTTGTCCACTCCAGCATGTTTAAAGTTTATGGTACGCCCAACTCGGGAACATGGTTATCAAAATTATCCCCGAGCTTCCCAGTAGTTAATGTGACTTGAGATAATTAACATTGCAAGATAATTAAGATGAGCAAAGTAGCATGTCTGTCAGTTTATGTTGGCTTATCTTAAAGGGTTAGTTCACCCAAAAATGAAAATTCTGTCAGTATTTACTCACCCTCATGTTGTTCCAACCCCGTAAGACCTTCGTTCATCTTCGGAACACGAATTAAGATATTTTTGATGAAATCTGAGAGCTGGATCACACCATACTAGTCCATAGGCTTCTTCAGGGATTGAACTTGCCGGCCTCGAAAAGTTATTAAAGACATCGTTAAAATAGTCCAAGTGACTACAGTGGCTCAATCTTAAGTTTATCAAGCGACGAGAATACTTTTTGTGCGCAAAAACAAACAAAAATAACGACTTTATTTCAACTATTCATTTCCTTCTCTTTGGGCCTCTAGTCAGTTAACGTAGTGTGATTCCGTAGAGCTACGTCACACGTAGGCTCACTATTGGCCGACGCTGGTCATGTGCGTGATGCGTGTGACGTACAACAACAGAAGCTTACGGTATTACACTAGTGAACTGACTCGAGGCCCACAGAGAAGGAAATGAATAGTTGAAATTAAGTCGTTATTTTTGTTTGTTTTTGCGCACAAAAAGTATTCTTGTCGCTTGATAAACTTAAGATTGAGCCACTGTAGTCACTTGGACTATTTTAACGATGTCTTCAATAACTTTTCGAGGCCGGCAAGTTCAATCCCTGAAGAAGCCTATGGACTAGTATGGAGGAGTGATCCAGCTCTCAGATTTCATCAAAAATATCTTAATTCGTGTTCCGAAGATGAACGAAGGTCTTACGGGGTTGGAACAACATGAGGGTGAGTAATTACTGACAGAATTTTCATTTTTGGGTGAACTAACCCTTTAATGAATATGTAATGTACTGTGTGCCTCAATAAGAATAGCTAAATAAAGGGTGGTGTCCATGCAATATTAAATTGTAGTCGCAAATCGATTTATCAACCCTGAAAGTCATTCCATAAATGGCATGTGCAAATTAATACAACCAAAAGGTAGGTATTAATCTGATTGCTGTCATTGCAAGTGGAGAATAAATAAATAAAATGTATTTATCATATTTCTCTTTCTGTAAGCAAGTGTTTTATGTAAATTTAAAAAAAAAGTTTCTAGAACACAAAATCCTATAACAAACATTGTCATCCAGATTTATAAAACTAAAAGCCTGCTTTAAAGGGTAAGTTCACCCAAAAATGAAAATTATGCCAGTAATTACTCACCCTCATGCTGTTCCAACCTCGTAAGACTTTCGATCATCTTCGGAACACAAATTACGTTATTTTTGATTAAATCTGAGAGCTGTTTCACTCCTTCTTAGGCTTCTATGTAATTGAAATCGAGGCCTCTGAGTGAGTTCACATAGTGTAACAGCGCAGAGCTTCTGGGTTGTACGTCAGAACGTAGGCTCACTATTGGCCGACGCTGGTCATGTGTGTAATGCTGGCCAATAGTGAGCCTACATTCTGACGTACAACCAAGAAGCGCTGCGCTGTTACACTACGTGAATCGCTCAGAGGCCCACACAGAAGAAAATGAATACCGTAATTCCTCAAATAAAAGCCGGGGCCTTTATTTACCTGAACTGCAGAAGGAAACCGGCTTTTATTTGAAGCAGGCTTTTATTAGAGGCAGGCTTTTATTTCTAATTTCATCTTTTTGATAAATAATAGGATTGGGCCGATAGACGATGCAATCATCTATCGCGATGGCTGACAGACATCACTATGTTGAGAGACTGCATCGCGATCCCCCCGCCCGCACTGTTTCCATGGTGACGCGTCATGCTTGGCACGATTCACCACAGCCAAAATAGCGCTGTATGACAGATGTAGCACTTTTATTTCTAAATATTAACAAACTTGCTTAAACTCCCAAACTCCGATTCTCAAATACATGTAAGAGAGTTTGTTTTGTCGTTTAAAAACCTTTAACGTTATAAATGATCTTGATCTGTAACGTGAGAGGTTTGTTTGGGCCGCAGTTCAGAGATTCCTGTCTGGTGGATTTGTCATGATCCTGGTTCTCTCCTTCTCGGTTTTCTTCCCTTTGTCTCCCTCTGCTGGTCATATTATGTCTTACCTTCTCTTTCCTTACATTCTCGCGCACACACCCTTTGCCTCCTCTTCTCATTACCGTCAGCTGGCTATCATGATCTTCTCATCTACGCACCTGTTCTCTATCTTCCCCTTATGTCCACGCTATATCTAGTTCTCTCTTTCCTGTCTGTATTGTCGGATTATTGTTTGATCTTCATGCAAGTTTACGACAGCTACCGTTACTTCTCTGAAGTTATTCCGTGTCCTGTCCCGTCCTGTCCTGTTGTGACTGTCTGTAAGGCGATACTATATTCTACTGCTGTGATTGCCGTTTCTGTGCTGTATCCAGTCCTCTCCGTGGAGCATAGCAGAGGGTTCCACATCTCACCTGCGGTCCCAGCCTCACCGTGTAAGAGCTATCCAGGTCTCCAGCTGAGATTATCCAGACTGGTGGGAAGAGGCAGCGGAACACCGTCCTATAACCTTTTGTGAAAGAGACTTTCTGTTTTTTCAGCCCGAGTGGCGTTGTCTTATTTTTCCATTAAAAGATATTACCTGCTTTCGTCTCTGGACCCCTCTGTTTCCTGACAGAATAATCCGACCATAAGATGGATCAGGCTGGTGATCACCCTATCCAGGCCGCCGTGGAGATGCAAGGTGCTTTGCTGGGGAGGCACGACGAGGAACTCTCTGCAACTCGCCACGTAGTGGAGACTTTGTTAGCTCAAGTGGCCGATCTTTCTCATCAGCTTCACCTGATCCGTATGGATGCTGCCCAGCCTGGCGCTCAGGATTCACCTGAGCCACGGGTGAATAATCCCCCATGTTACTCTGGCGAACCCACGGAGTGCCTGCCTTTCCTGACCCAGTGCGAGGTCGTTTTCTCGCTCCAGCCATCTATCTACGCGAGAGAACGCTCCCGAATAGCCTACGTGGTCTCTCTTCTGAAGGGTAGGGCCCGCGAGTGGGGAACGGCTGTTTGGAATGCTGAAAGTGACTGTCTGATTCGTTACTCGCTGTTTAAGGAAGAAATGCTGCGTGTTTTTGATCGCTCTGTCCATGGTCCCGAGGCTTCTCGAGCATTGTCTTCACTACGACAGGGACGACGCACCGTTTCCGATTTTTCCGTGGAGTTTCGGACCCTCGCCACCTCTTGCGGTTGGAACAAACCAGCCCTGGTGGCTCGTTTCACTGAGGGCCTCAATGCTGAGATAAGGGACGAGGTGTTGTCTCGAGAGGTACCAACTCGCCTCGATCTCCTGATCGATTCAGCTTTGCGTGTGGAGCAGCGCTTTGAACTGCGCCAACGCGCTCGCCGCGCTCTGACCACATCCACTCCATCACCCACAGCCAGCTTTCCGCTAGAGTCTACTGTCTCTGAACCTATGCAGTTGGGAGGAATACGAATCTCGGCCATTGAACGCCAGCGCCGGATTCTCAACCGTCTCTGTCTCTACTGTGGGTCGGACAAACACTTTGTTCCCGCGTGTCCGGTAAAAGCCAGAGCTCACCAGTCATGAGAGGGAGATTGGTGAGCACATCCTCTTTGGACCCTCTACCGCGCTCCCGAACGACTTTTTCTGTTTTCCTTCGCTGGACTAATTCCTCCGCCACCTGTCCGGCCCTGATAGACTCTGGGGCCGAGGGAAATTTTATGGACGAGAACTGGGCTCTCGAGCAGGGTATTCCCCTTATTAGTCTCCAGGACTCCACTTCTGTCTTCGCCCTGGATGGCAGTGTTCTCGCCCAGGTTAGCTGTTCCACAGCACCGGTGAGTCTCACCGTATCTGGTAACCACTCAGAGACGATTTCTTTTTTGATTTTTAATTCCCCTAACATCCCATTAGTTTTAGGCCATCCTTGGCTGACCGAACATAACCCCCATATTAACTGGGCTAAGAATTCCATACTCTCCTGGGGTCTCTCTTGTCATGTTAAATGTCTTGTGTCTGCTGTTTCTCCCGTGTCCACTGTTTCTGTTTTTCAGGAAGAACCAGGGGATTTGTCCGGGGTCCCTGAGGAGTACTTCGATCTGCGAGCGGTTTTCAGTCGTTCCCGGGCCGCATCTCTCCCTCCCCATCGACCTTACGATTGCAGCATAGAGCTTCTCCCGGGATCGACGCCCCCCCGCGGGAGGCTCTATTCTCTTTCACCGCCTGAGCGCAAGGCTCTTGAAAGGTATCTCTCCGAGTCTTTAGACGCGGGCACTATAGTCTCTTCCACCTCTCCGGCGGGGGCGGGGTTCTTTTTTGTGAAGAAAAAGGATGGCTCGCTGCGCCCCTGCATTGATTACAGAGGTCTGAACGACATAACGGTTAAGAATCGATATCCCTTACCCCTTGTGTCGTCGGCCTTCTATTCGTGTTCGTTTACATTGACGATATTTTGATTTTTTCTCCTAATCTCCAAGTTCATGTGCAGCACGTTAGACAGGTTCTTCAGCGACTATTAGAGAACCGCCTATTTGTCAAAGCCGAGAAGTGCACCTTTCATGCCCCATCGGTTTCGTTCCTTGGTTCAGTTATCTCCGCCCAGGGGATCAGTATGGATCCTGTTAAGGTCCGCGCTGTCATCGACTGGCCTCTACCTGAGTCTCGCGTTGCCCTTCAGCGTTTTCTGGGGTTTGCGAATTTTTATCGGCGGTTTATTAAAAATTTTAGTCAGAAAGCGGCTCCCCTCTCTGCGCTCACTTCTGTGAAGACTCGGTTCTCTTGGACTGAGGCCGCCCAGGCGGCTTTTGAGCATCTCAAACATCTTTTTTCGTCCGCTCCTATTCTGGTCACCCCGGATTTAGAGAGACAGTTTATTGTCGAGGTCGACGCTTCGGAGGTAGGTGTAGGGGCCATCCTCTCTCAGCGCTCCGCTGCTGATGAACGGATTCACCCCTGCGCTTATTTCTCGCATCGTCTTACCCCTGCCGAGCGGAATTATGATGTGGGTAATCGAGAGCTTCTGGCCATTCGTCTAGCGTTAGGGGAGTGGCGTCACTGGATGGAGGGAGCCGCGGTTCCGTTCGTGGTTTGGACTGATCATAAAAATCTCGAATACATCCGTTCAGCCAAGAGACTTAATGCCCGTCAGGCTCGCTGGTCTCTCTTTTTTACGCGCTTTGATTTTACCATTTCTTTTCGGCCGGGGTCCAAGAATCAAAAACCTGACGCTCTCTCTCGCCAGTTTCCTTCTCCAGAGACCGGAGGAGGGGATCCTTCCCCAGGGGATGGTTGTAGGCACGGCTAACTGGGGAATCGAACGTTTGGTTAAGCGTGCGCTGTCCCGTACTCAGACGCCGCGACTCTGCCCTAAGGGTATTTTGTTTGTTCCTCCTACAGCTCGTCGCGCCGTTCTTCAGTGGGGGCACTCTTCTAAGCTATTCGCTCACCCGGGGGTCAGAGGTACTATTGCCGTCGTTCGACAGAGGTTTTGGTGGCCCTCCCGTGAGCGAGACATTCGCCGCTTTATCGCTTCCTGTACTATCTGCGCCCAGACCAAGACCAGTAATAAACCCCCGGCTGGGTATCTAAGACCGCTACCCGTTCCGTCTCGCCCATGGGCTCAGATTGCCCTTGATTTTATCACAGGGCTCCCTTCTTCCAGAGGTAATCATGTTATTCTCACGGTTATAGATCGCTTTTCTAAAGCCGCCCATTTCGTTCCTCTGTCTAAACTTCCGTCTGCCAGAGAGACCGCTCAGATTGTCGTTGATCACGTTTTTAGAGTACATGGTCTCCCCGAGAGTGTAGTTTCTGATAGAGGACCACAATTCTCCTCCCTCTTTTGGAAGGAGTTTTGTCGCCTTATAGGTGCCTCAGCCAGCCTCTTCTCCGGGTATCATCCCCAGACGAATGGTCAGGCCGAACGCGCTAACCAAACTATTGGCCGTCTGTTGCGCTGTCTTGCATTTCGTAATCCTGCGTCTTGGGTAGAACAGCTTCCGTGGGCTGAGTATGCCTATAATTCCGCCCCCGCTTCTGCTACCGGTCTTTCGCAGTTTCAGAGCTGTTTGGGGTATCAACCTCCCCTGTTCCCTTCCTCTGACACTGAGTCCAAGGTGCCCTCCGTACAGGCGTTCATCCAACATTGTAAACGAACTTGGAGATTGGTCAGATCTGCCCTTTGTAAGTTGCGTTCCGTTACGCTCCGGGCAGCTAATAAGCGTCGCGTCAGAAGTCCTCGTTATGATTGCGGACAGAAGGTTTGGCTCTCTATTACTAACCTTCCTCTTCAGTACCCCTCGCGCAAACTTGCTCCCAAATTCATTGGGCCATTCCGTGTCGTCAAGGTCCTTAACCCGGTCTCGGTCAGACTTCGATTGCCAGCCAATCTCCGACGTGTCCATCCTGTATTTCATGTTTCTTGTTTAAAGCCCGTTGTTCGCGCCCCACCTCGTCCTGTCTTGTCCCCGGTCCGTGTCGAAGGTTCACCCGTCTACCGAGTTCGCAAACTGCTCGACGTTCGCCCCAGGGGGAGGGGTCATCAATTTCTCGTCGATTGGGAGGGTTATGGTCCTGAGGAGAGATGCTGGATCCCCTCCCGGGACGTCCTGGATCGCTCGCTCATTGATGACTTTTTTCGCTCATGCCAGTCCTCTTCCCCTTGTGCGCCAGGTGGCGCACCTTGAGGAGGGGGTACTATCATGATCCTGGTTCTCTCCTTCTCGGTTTTCTTCCCTTTGTCTCCCTCTGCTGGTCATATTATGTCTTACCTTCTCTTTCCTTACATTCTCGCGCACACACCCTTTGCCTCCTCCTCTCATTACCGTCAGCTGGCTCTCATGATCTTCTCATCTACGCACCTGTTCTCTATTTTCCCCTTATGTCCACGCTATATCTAGTTCTCTCTTTCCTGTCTGTATTGTCGGATTATTGTTTGATCTTCATGCAAGTTTACGACAGCTACCGTTACTTCTCTGAAGTTATTCCGTGTCCTGTCCCCGTCCTGTCCTGTTGTGATAGTCTGTTAGGCGATACTATATTCTACTGCTGTGATTGCCGTTTCTGTGCTGTATCCAGTCCTCTCCGTGGAGCATAGCAGAGGGTTCCACATCTCACCTGCGGTCCCAGCCTCACCGTGTAAGAGCTATCCAGGTCTCCAGCTGAGATTATCCAGACTGGTGGGAAGAGGCAGCGGAACACCGTCCTATAACCTTTTGTGAAAGAGACTTTCTGTTTTTTCACCCCGAGTGGCGTTGTCTTATTTTTCCATTAAAAGATATTACCTGCTTTCGTCTCTGGACCCCTCTGTTTCCTGACAGGATTTATTACAGCACGTGAATTTATCAGTTTCTCCCGAAATACATTAAAGTAAGTGGCCGGTGAACTGGGAGAAGAACAGAGTAAATTAAACTTTATAATTACTTACACAGTGATATGAATAAAACAAATTCAAATTCAAGGCAAATATATTTGAATGAATTGTTATTGCTGCTTCCATAGACACCATTGTGTATTTGACAAACTATAAATGTATTGTTTTTCTATAAATTATATGTATTTAAATGTCTGAAACCTAAAATAAACATGATGCGTTTAAAAACACTGAACAGTTGTGATACAGTATGACAAGCGCTAAAAGTCCGTCTTTAGCTCAGTGTCAGCCATAGCGCGAAAGCACAGTTTGAATCTGGCAGTTATGTCGTGTCACTGTACATTCGCTCCTCAGTGGTCAGCTGATGCAGAGCGTGCCGACATCGATGATGAGATGTAGAGGAAAATATCTAGTGGAAAATGAGTATGTTACGTTATGTCATTATATGAAAGGCACCGGAGATTAGCTATCAACACTACATTTTCCCCGGCCTTAATTTAAGACCGGCCTTTATTTGTCTGTGTTGACCCCGCCCCCGGCCACTATCAGAGGCCCGGCGTTTAATTGACTACCGGTTTTTATTTGAGGAATTACGGTAGTTGAATAAAGTCGTTATTTTGGGGGGGGGGTTTGCGCACAAAAAGTATTCTCGTCGCTTGATAAACTTATGGTTGAGCCACTGTAGTCACTTAGACTATTTTAAACATTGTCTTTGTCATTGGGCCGGCAAGTTTCAATTACATAGAAGCATATGGAGGAGTGAGACAGCTCTCAGATTTAATCAAAAATATCTTAATTTGTGTTCCGAAGATGAACGAAAGTCTTACGGGGTTGGAACAACATGAGGGTGAGTAATTACTGACAGAATTTTCATTTTTGGGTGAACTAACCCTTTAAATATGGGTGTGTCTAACCTATATGCTAATTCGGCTACTGTATATGAACAGTTATACTTACCAAATAACTTGCAATTCATACACAAAGTGCACACACAATTTGTTAGATGGCACATGCAAATTAGTAACATTTATTTTGGATCTCACTAAATCAGGGCGACAGTGAATAATTTGACATGAATAAGGTTCTCTCAGTACACTACCCGTTATTTATAAATACTTTTATCTTGCTGAGTATGGTTTTTGACTGATTGCACTCTCAGGGAAATGCTCATTGTTTTTTGCAGTTTTAATTTACATTGTAATTAGAACAGTGCAATTAATTAACCTCCACTAAGTACCACTTAATAATCCACATGGAGTGCTGTTAATTACTTCAGTGTGATAATCATAAACCGGTCATTCAGTGGCAATGGCGATTCTTTTGTCCCAGATGGTAAAATGCTCACTGTCCCAGATTTGGAAAAAAGGAGATTAAAAATACCATTAACGGTAAAGCTCTCTGAGCACAGGAGAATTTTATTGCTGGGAGGTTGATCATTCATAGCTCTGGAGTTATGAATGATCAACTTGTTATGCCAACCCAAAAATGTTATTCTTTAATAACCAAATACTAAGAAATAGCTTGATTTTAATGCTTGTTTTGTCTTATTTTATATAATTTTAAGTCATCTTAAGGCTCCCTTGGAAGTTTATTGAGGCCCTCTAGTGGGCCCCGGTCCCCTACTTGAGAACCACTGATGTAAGTGATGTGAAAATCGCCCTTTTCTCATCATCATTTTGTATATTTAAATACAGAATAATTGGAGAAATGTGTGATCTCACAGAAATCACCTTTAGAAATTGTTGAAATCTATCCTGAATGTCTATAGTAGATAACGTCTTCTCTAATTGCTTGCCATTTCTTTGCTCTTTAGGTGAAAAGGCTGAGATATTAGGGAGATGTTTGTGAGTTGTGTTTGGTTTTAGCTTGTGGACTGCTGTAACACCTCCACACTTTAAATATACTTCAATGTTATATCATATCTCTGGCCATATCACTTAAATTCATGCAACCCTCGTCACGAGCTCTGCGTGCTGTATCTGCATCTGTGGGCTGTAGTATTGAAAGACTGACCTGAACTTCTCTCTCAGGCCAGTTGCAAAAAAAAATGCTTCAAAATCATGCATTCACTAGCAGAAGTGGAAGCTTTGAAAACCTTCACTGTATGCTTTATTTATGCAAGAGCAGCAGAAAGAGCAAGATAGAAGAGGCATGACTGACCGGCAGAATTTTGGCCGGGGACATAGGAACGGGAGCTGCCCCGTCATCAGCACTTCATAGGAAAGCGCAGCCACATTAGCCAGCGTGGCAGAACCGCTTCGTCATGCTGCAGATTAATGTGGCTGCCATTTGCTGTCCCATGAAGCCACTGGGACGTGCGGCACCATGCATGTCATTAGAAATTATAGCACAGACACATAGATGCAAAACTGTTTAACTTATCGTAACACACTCACAAACACACACACACTCTTGCTCACACATATTTAAATAGAATTTGAATGTTGTCTTAATAAAATAGATAGTCCTAAAATATGATAGGCTTTGAACGTGGCTGTGAGATTTACATGCACAGCTCTTACTGGCCTACGTTACACTCGGCCCCCTAAACCTCCATCCGGGTCACCAAATCTAACCGGGTTATAACCAGGTTCCGGCTTCAAAAATAGTACATGCAATAAAAAAAATACATGTTTTGCTTTGATTAGTAAATTAACAAAAAGACATGACATATAATACATATAAAAAACAACATATGTGACCCGTGCTGGCAAAATGAGTAGGAATGCACACGGGCTAATTACGAGCTAAAGGCAAAACAAGTGAAAAAAATGTAAATTTTGGTTGAATTTGAGGTTTTCATTAAGCCCTCGCATTTATTCATGAAAATTTCAGATTTTCTCTGCTCGCTTCTCGACAACTGGCGTTTCCACTCAGCACAAGTTTGGTGTGGTTTTACAGCGCAGCATTCCAACTTAGTTTGTGAATATTCATAGCAAACTCTCGATGACATGAGTCTGAACCAATGAAATGTGATTCTCTTACGAGAGTATCTATCGTACTGCGTAATATCTTACGCTATGGGGAAAACCTCTTTTCCACAAGATATTGAAGCCAAAAATTATCCTTAATTTTGAATTAATGTAAAACGCTGTGCAGCAGCATGCAGACATAGGCAGGACGGCTCGCGCGCCTATTGGCTGCCCTGCTGCAACAGCAGCAGCCTATCGAGAGAGGCGCTGCGTGACACCATATCCAATGGGGGCATTTCGCGCCCATTTCGTCACGTCCCGCCAGAAAGGGCGTGGTCTCGCCCTACAAATATAGCTCGATAAGGCTGGTACACTGATTTTCATCTCTTCAGCGAAGCCTCTCGCATCGCTGGATCTGGAGTGAGAAGCCGCGCCGTCGACGCAAGCCTTTCAGCGGGACGAGCTTCTGGAGTCGCTGGCCTCGCCGCCTTCAACTGCCGTACCTGCTGCGCTTTCCGGTGTACTATATATCCTTTACTCTGCTCTGTGTGTATGTGTGTGTGTGTGTGTGTGTGCTCGCCCCGCGACTCACACGTCTATCATCTAAAAGAGCCGCGTCTTTTTAAAGATGCCATCCTCCTGTGGCTCGTGCCGAGCCACACTCAGCGACGGGGACCGCCATGTGATGCGTTTCCTGCCTGTGAGAGGATCATGCAGCTCTCGCGCTCGCCGA
This sequence comes from Rhinichthys klamathensis goyatoka, assembly GCF_029890125.1. Lineage (NCBI taxonomy): Eukaryota > Metazoa > Chordata > Actinopteri > Cypriniformes > Leuciscidae > Rhinichthys > Rhinichthys klamathensis. Next base: position 4,000,720 of record NW_026606572.1, on the reverse strand, counting down.
CGGCGGCTGCCCTCACTGCGAGCGATTGCCTACGGTGACTCTGAGGACTCGCCTGGCATCCTTCAGCGAGACTGCACTTCCACCCGCTGCAGTGCCGCGCCGTAAAAAAGCGCCGTACTCAGCGGGTCCCCGAGCCTTCTCCAGCCCGTGAAAGCTCGCCGGTTCGCCCGCCAGCTTCACCAGCTTCACTCGAGTCGCTCACTGACGGATAACGGCCGCCGCGCGCCACCGCTTCCGCCATTAATGATGACGAGATAGCTGCATCTGTAGAGGAGACCTGCTGCTTTATCCTGCATCGGACAGTGAGGACTGGGCGAGCTCTGTGGACCTCCCCCTTCTGTCCGCGAGTCGTCAGGGAAACGGGCCAGCATCAAGACCGCGAGCCATAAAACCGCGGCTAGCTTTCTTTACGTTATAAGAAATCTACCCCGCCCCCCATGGGCGTGCGTCATCGGCAAATGAGAAAAGAGTGTGTTTTAGTCCCGCCGAGCCCGGACTAATCTCCATTTCTCAAACATTTCTCAGCTCCTAGTTTGAGCGGCTGAAAATGTCATTATTGCAGCAATGAGCCTGTTGTATAACACGCACACCTGCATACAAACGCCGACACACACAAAACTGTGATGACGCTCTCTTATCTGCTTGCGCTAATGTAGTTCTCCCTGTGGTAGGAAAATGCCGGTGTTTCAGTCTCGCCGCGGCCAGACTTCCACCGAAACTTTTCGCTCGTTCAGTTCCAGAAAATGTGACTGTTCCAGTGTATTTTGCAGTAAGCAAGCCAGTACCACGCCCGCTTGCCTGCACACAAATGCTGTTCCCACGGCGACCCAGATAAATCACATAAACAGTGTATTTTCTGGTATTCCGGCCACAGCCGATGGTGTTATGAGTGTAATAAAAATGCCCACAACCCAGTGCTCATTTCTACACACAAACACAGCCCGCAAAAATGCAGGGCTCGCACAAACAAAATCGCCTCATGTCGATTGTGCACTAAATGTAGTGAATGTGCCTACGTCTCAGTGCCCACAAACACTACACACCACATGTCCCACGGGTTCTGAAAAAAAGAAACCAACACGCATTCAGTCAGCTCAGGCCGACGGTGTTTTTCAGTGCAGTAAATGTGCCCGCTGTCCTGCGCCCACATTCACTCACAGACATGTTAAGCCCCACGGGGCTCGCCCCGCTCTCTCTCCTTCAGCAAACTGCTATAAGGGTTTTGAGCGCGGCCAGGCTGCCCGCCGCGATCGGCGCGCCCCCCGCCTCACACACTGTAAACCCAGTCGCCGGAGCTCCCTTGCCGTCACTATGTCACGGCCAGAGCCCAGATCTCATTCTACCCCTAGCTATTCACGCGAAAGTGTGGGCACAGCTTCCTGGGGTATCAGAATGGGTGCTGAACACTATAAAAAGAGGCTATTCGCTACAGTTCGCTCGACGTCCCCGCCGTTATACGGCGCGCGTCGAGACGACGGGGAAAAACGAAGTATCTCATCTACTTCGAGCCGAGATAGCGAAACTACTGAGCAAAGGTGCTATAGAACCTTTATCTCAAGCTCAGAGCGAAGGGGGCCTACACAGCAGATATTTTCTGGTACCGAAAAAAGATGGAGGTCTCAGACCCATTTTAGATCTGCGACAGCTGAACAGAGCGCTTGTGAAGCACCAGTTCAGAATGCTTACAACCAGGAAAAATCCTCGCGCAAGTTTGCCAAGAGGACTGGTTTATGTCAATAGATCTGAAAGACGCCTATTTCCAGATACAAATAGCGTCCCATCACAGGTGATTCTTGAGATTCGCCTTTGAGGACCAGGCATATCAATACACAGTCCTGCCGTTCGGCCTGTCCCTAGCACCCCGTACATTCACGAAGTGCAATGGACGCGGTTCTCGCCCCCCTGAGACTCCGGGGCATGCGAGTTTTGAACTACTTGGACGATTGGCTGATTCTAGCTCAATCTCACTCAGAGCTCATAGAACACAGGGCCACATTACTCGAGCACCTCGAGAATCTGGGCCTCACAGTCAATCGGGCGAAGAGCTCACTGTCCCCAGTCAGAAAATTTCTTTCTGGGTACAGTGCTGGACTCGCGATCCATGACAGCACGCCTGTCATCGGAGCGCGGACTAGACATTCAGCGCGTCGCGAAATCCTTCCGCCACGGCTCTATAGTCCCGCTCAAAAGGTTTCAGAAAATGCTGGGCCTGATGGCCTCAGCAGCCTCTGTGCTCCAGCTGGGCCTGCTTCACATGCGCCCACTGCAGATGTGGCTGAAAGCGCGAGTTCCGCCCTGGGCACGGACCGCTGGTCTGTTTCGCCTCAGGGTCGATCTAAAGTGCGTTTTCAGCTCTGAAACCTTGGAAAGTAACCGACTGGTGTCAGTCAGGTGTGAGTCTGAAGCGCATAGGGGACTTACAAGCGCTTTCAGTAAGCGCGTCATGTATGGGGTTTGGGCCTAATGACTCAAAAGTCATACTCAAACCAAGGGACGGGTACGTGCCCAAATCCCTCAACACACCGTTCAGGGCCCAGGTTATTTCCCTGTGCGCTCTCTCGGTTCATGAGGATGCGAGTCTCCTTTGCCCTGTCAGGGCACTGAGAGCTTATGTGTCCCGCTCGTCTGTCTTCAGACAGACCGAGCAGCTCTTCGTTTTGTTTGGCGGACACTCCAAGGGACTGGCCGCATCAAAACAGAGCCTATCCAGATGGATAGTCGACGCCATAGCACTGGCTTACACTTCTAAGGGCCTGCAGTGTCCTTTGGGTGTCAGAGCGCACTCCACGAGAGGCGTGGCCTCGTCGTGGGCGTGGTATAGTGGGGTTACCTTGCAAGATATCTGTACGGCCGCGGGCTGGGCCTCGCCGTCTACATTTATAAGGTTTTATAACCTAGAGGTTCCCGCCTTACAAGCCAAGCTTCTGTCGGTATAGAATTCAGTGCTATCTGCCCCGCTGTACCGGCCCAGATGCTGAGTTTTGCTTGTGCATCGCTCACTGAGCGATAAAACAGCTCCATGGGTGTTGAATAACCCGTACTGTTACCCAGTTCAGGCTGAACACGTTCACCCTGTCTGTGTGAAACACTGTTAACATAACTAGCTCCTGTATGATGCTATTTCATGGGGAATGATGCTTGCAGCCTCTCTTCTCCAACTCTCTGTGAGTCTATGGTGATTATGCACTACATGAGCCCCGGGCTACTGCCCTTGGGACTTTGGTGTCGGATCCCAGTACGCACGGCATCTTGCATTGTGTTCCCCATAGCGTAAGATATTACGCAGTACGAGAGATACTCTCGTAAGAGAACGTACTCGGTTACTAACGTAACCTCGGTTCTCTCTAGAGAGGGAACGAGTACTGCGTATCTTGCCGTGCATACACAGCTCTGGTTCGCTTCGGCGATGAAAACCAGTGTACCAGCCTTATCGAGCTATATTTGTAGGGCGAGACCACGCCCTTTCTGGTGGGACGTGACGAAATGGGCGCGAAATGCCCCCATTGGATATGGTGTCACGCAGCGCCTCTCTCGATAGGCTGCTGCTGTTGCAGCAGGGCAGCCAATAGGTGCGCGAGCCGTCCTGCCTATGTCTGCATGCTGCTGCACAGCGTTTTACATTAATTCAAAATTAAGGATAATTTTTGGCTTCAATATCTCGTGGAAAAGAGGTTTTCCCCATAGCGTAAGATATTACGCAGTACTCGTTCCCTCTCTAGAGAGAACCGAGGTTACGTTAGTAACCGAGTACGTTTTCAAACTCATGCTGATGTAGTGTTGTATTAACTCACTAATGGACCAGACAAATAAAATCAGAAGACTGTACGGTACATATGGGGAGGCGACGGTGATACTGAGCATTAGGAAGAGACATAAAGTAAGTTAAACCATAAGCTTTGATTTTACTTTGAGTATTTAGTTATCCTTATTTTCTTTAGTATTTTCTTTTTACCTCAATCACAGAATAACAATAAACAAAACAGAGAAAACACAATAAACTATATATATTTATATATATATATATATATACCCTGGTTGCACCCTCTAAATTACTATTCATTTAACAGTAATCACAATCACAATCAATGTATTCAAGTGAACACAAATAAAAAACAATCACCGGTATAGTACATGTAACCCACACTGAAATCAGTTTTTCAAGTTCAACTCTGTATCAACTGGGAGATTGATCAGTCTTAACTAATTGCTCCAATTTTCCAATTTTATGCTCCTGAGATGTTTCAGTCCCATAAAAAAATATAACCGGTCTCTGGGAATGTGTTCTCCTACTTGTCTGAAGAGAAATAATATAATGGAAAATTGTCCTTTCCTCTAAGTTCGTGATCCTTTCAGGGTCGAAGTGGGAGGCTTGCCATCAATTAGGAAAATCTAACATGGAAAATTATTCACACAGAAAAAAAAACCTGGCCTGTCCATTCACGTCTCTCTTTATTTTTCCACAGGCACGCGCAACCAAAATGGCGCCAAGAGAACGAGAGTGAACACTCAATACACCATGCGGTTTGACATAACCACACGTCAAAATGTATCAACTCTGTAGTGCTCGATCGACACAATCACTCCAATCACATCCAATATCTTGAAGTTTCACTCCAATTCTACATTTAAGAATCATATTTTTCCATTTTAACACTCTCACGTCAGATTAGATTTCTCAGTCGCTCTGCATCTCTCTTCTATCCTGCACAACGTGATCCGTAAGCAAGGGGGGAAAATAAAGAAAATGAAAAAGAAAAATCCATCAAGAAAATGATCACAGATGAACACAACTTTTATGAAATTTGAAGCCTAAATGCAGTCGCCAGAAGTAATGGTAAATGGTAAATGGACTGCATTTATATAGCGCTTTCACAGACCCAATGGCCACCAAAGCGCTTTACAATTTGCCTCACATTCACCCATTCACTCACTCACTCATACACCGACGGCGGTGTCAGGCATACAAGGCGCCATCCAGCTCGTCGGGAGCAGCTGGGGTTAGGTGTCTTGCTCATGGACACCTCGACACTTGGTCAGGTGGAACCGGGGATTGAACCACCAACCTTCCGGTTTGTAGACAAAGTAAAAAGCTAAAGGTAGGCTATAAACGAACCACCACGATCCCACGACTTCAACGTCACCATCACTAAGCATCCGAAAACTCTTTCAGTTTTTATCTAAAAACAATTTCCCAGAACGTTTGAATTAGAATAGTTTATAGAGCACAGTTATAAGCAAACCGGGGCTGTTAAAAGGGAACTGAATTTACCTTTTCGGCGTGATGATGTTTAATCTCCTTGACAGCCTCTCTAGTCCCATTTAGCCACTTGTTAGCAACCGCCTTTTTCAAGACACGTAACAGCTTAAAAAAATCACTAATATTGATGTATTTTATTTCGCAGGATAAAACGTGAAAGTGTCTTGAGCTTGTGTAGTTCACCACAGACCTTATTTCAGCCATTTAAGCAAAATCCTTTGGGACGATGGAACGATGGAAAATGGACGGCTTGTGCATGGCATGACATGAAAGAGTTTACTTTTTTAAGTAATACATGTTATTATTTATTGAAAATAGACTTCTGACTTTATGTCCTGCCTTTCAACGCTTCTCAACTTGTGGCTTATGCCTTTCATACAGACTAATCAATTGCATCTACACTTGCACCCTGAAAATGGAGTTATGTAACATACACGGCCAAATGGCAGGAAGTGTGGGGAGCGTGCTTATGTGTTTTGGCTCATTCTGTGGTAGCAGTGTTGTGCCGTGGTATGACCGTCTGGACTCGACACAGGGATTACAAGCGTCCACTGTGTAGAAGGATGGGTCTCACAGGAAATGACACGTGCTGTTCGCACCCCGCCCACTCTGTGCAAGTGATAGAGCGACTGCTGGACACATTAAGGTTACTATTGCTGTTGAAATGTTTACCACACATTAGCCTCCCCACATTTCATCCTACAGCAGAAACATATGCCAGCTCCGTCCTTTAAAGGGATAGTTCCACCAAAATGTAAAATTTTGTCATAATTTATGTTTTTTTTCTGTCATTATTATATTCCAAACACTCATGACTTTCTTCAGTGCAAATACAAAATACATTTTTTATTGAAGAATTTCCCATCTCTTTTATGTGTCCCGAAAGTCAATAGTGACCACACGGATGCCATGCAAGATTGCATTGATTTTGCAATGAATAATGTCAGTGTGTTCGTCACATAAAGCACACATTGTATGCCTTCAAAAGTGCAATGAGTCATATGAACTATAGTTTTCTTTTTCTTTTCTTTTTTGTCCTTTACAAGTTTTTAAATGACTTGAGGGTTGATAAATTATGACAGAATTATCATTTTTGGGACAACTTTCCCTTTAACACATGCTAATTCTTATTTGTTTGTCTTCATGACCATGTTTGTGATGGTGGCTGGTGACAGGCATCCGGTGCTGATGTCAAAAAACTGTCTTAGAGCCCAGGAGGACTTGGATAAAAAAAGGTCAAGGCACATTTGTTTCAAGGACATGTTGTAGAACAATTACCATTTACCAATGCATCTCCCTTTAGTCGTATCCAAGAAAGATTTTTTGTTAACACCAGCGAGGGGGTTTAAATTCAAATCATAGTCATTTCGAACATTGCTGGGCTCAGCGTCAGCGGATGTATTCAAGATTGATTTTCTTGTTTAATGTGGGTCATATGTTGTTTGATGATTTGAGTCCTTTGCAGTATAGTACGACTTTGAGTCAATGGGTAGTTCTAACAGCAGTCGCTCACTGTGAGAAACTTGCTGTGTTGTTGAAGGTGCAAACCTGAGCCGTCTCTGAAGATAAGGATTTTCCTCCATCTGCAGTGTCTGATATGCAGCTCCACTGAAACAGGCTTTGCGTTCAGAGAGTTTCCAAGCCGCTTTGGTGCCACAGCTGTCAGGGGACATCAGCCAAGGTTTCCTAAATTGATCAGGCGCTGAGAGATTACTGGTCAACAACAACCATTTCTCCCCAGTCTCTCAAATCTCTGCCCGCACACACACACTAAATCTCGGCCTCTAATGGAGGATAAACAGACAGGACATTCTCCCTCAAGCCTTCCTGTCCAGAGGTTGTAATACGAATAATCATTATCTATCTATCTGTCATGTTGATTTGCTTGATAGTTATAGATATATGCCATTCCATGTGTACTGTATGTAGATTTGATATATCATTTTTTTTAATTATCAATTTATATTTATTGTATTTTTTTAAATAAACAACATTTTTGGTTTTGTACCAATGTAAAAGTCTTGACCGTCTCTTTTAATCAATTGAATACGTATTAACTTATTCATTACATATCATACTTGGGTCACAAAAAGAAATATTTAGCTGAGTTAGCAAAAATTGCCCTAAAAAAACATTGAAGTATCACAAAAGCATTCATATGACTCGTTCAATATATGCCAAATCTTTTGAAGCCATTCGATAGTTTAGAGGAACACAGGCATTATATTCCCTGAAAATTCCCTGAAAATCTGGCATTCTGCCTATTCAAATCATTTGTAGATTTATTTGTTTGGATATATAGCTGGACTTTATTTGTTCTTGTGTGTTCTTGGTTGTTGATGGAATGCATTTAAATGGTTTTCTTTCTTTTTTTTATGTCAAAATGACAGACAGCATTTGGAAATATCTGTCAAGATTTGGTAAATAACAGGTTACCACAACCTTTGTTTCCATCACACCTGGGATATATCATTCCCAGTCTTGAAATAAGTCAACAACAGCCATTCAAAACAGGGTTGTAATGAGCAAAGAAAGCAAATTCTAATATCTGCAAGACAAGCAATACATTTTCACCACCTTTCTAAAAATAGACGTATTTTTCTTGTTTTTAGAGGCAAATGCATCTTTATTTGGGTTGTATTTTTTTCAGGGCGTGGAGGAATCTAATGGGAGTCAGCTCTTTTTCAATTCATTTTGCTCTCTATCGATTTTTATCGGCAGCTCAATTTTCACATCTGAGGCTTAATTGCTTATGCAATCCCTATGCCATATTCCAATTCTCAAAGAGATGAAAGAGTTGGGAGGACAGGATGTGTAACTCAGAGGGGGCCATAGCTGTGCTGGAGACAGTGGTCTTTTACCATAGATTATAGTGCCCTCTGTTGACAGGTCCTTGAATTTTTGCAACATGCCTGGATGCAGATTGGAGGAAAAATGTTTCTCTGTTTATGGCACAAAATCCAATTATGTCATCTTAGATCGGGTCTGTTTTAGCTATCACATTGATAATAATAGTATTTCTGGTGCTCTCATGTTATGAGTCATCTATGAGGGAGAAACAGTGCAGTTCACAAGCAATTCCTCCTTCTTCCAGTAAAAACAAGTCCTGCTTTGATGCAGAACATGATTTCTCTTCTGAAACATGATTTGTGGGATGCCTTGAACTTGCTTTTGTGCACACCAGATAAGCAGTGTGCATTTATTTCCTCTTTAATTATCATGCGGGTCGGTGGTCAGGGATGCAAAATGAAAACATTAAGAAAATAAACAAGCTTTATAAAGAAGCGTTTTGCCTGAATAAACATCTACGATGGCATTGACCTGTCAGTCCTTTCCCATGATCCATTCACCCGGTTCTTCATCAGTTTTGAGCTTTGAGTCATTCGTCTCAAGCACTTTAGGGATGGATAAAGGAGGAAATATGATTTCCCCCGCTGTGTGTGGCAGACTTATCGACTTTCTTATGTGCTTTAGAATAATGAGCTTCCATTCTGGGCTGAGGTTAAGTGGTAGTATGTTTATTTTGATCGCATGAATGTCAAGCACTTTTGGACATGTATTGCCTTGCAAAAATGTGCCAGAAATGTGTTAGAACCGAGTGAATCAAGGACAAGGCCCACTGTGGGCCATTAGAAATCTAATTAATGAAATTTAGCTTTGAGTTGCTTTCATGGCCCGTCCTAGTAACTTGCGAGTTGAGTTTCATTTCAATTTTGCTCTCCCCTGCTGTCACTCATGATGTGCGTAACACAGCACTACATAATTGAAAACCAAGCGCCGCATCCTAGAATGTCTCTCTCAGCAGATTTTGACGCTGTAAGCCCTTGACCAGCAGAGAATTAATAATTGTTACATGGGTTCCACTTGCTACAGTCACCCTCTATTTGAGCAAAACATTTAACCCTTGTATCACAGTATTCCACAAATACGCTGCAGTAAAATTCATCTGTTTGACATGTAACATGCATTGGTGAACTTGTGTTCTTTTCATGTACGCCTTTTAATTGCCAAAGCCCTTCATTAGCACACAATATGTAATTATAGTTACATGACTGCATGTCTCATGCTGATACACTGATGGAAAAACAGACATTGAGGAAGATAATAAGACAGAAAATTGCAGTTTAAATGTGCGATTTTACATCTTGGTGTGTGTTGGAACAATGGTTTTCAAACTGGAGTCCAGGGACAGAGGTTTTTTTTATATATTTTTTATAGGGGTGTTAAAGTTAATTAATCAGTTTTGTTTTTTCAACATTCACATGCATTTTTTTTGCTTGTAATATTTATATTCCATTCTGTTTTCATGAAATCATGAAATTAAGAGGGATTTTTTAGTTTTTGCTTACACTAGTAAGCTAGTATACTAGTTTACAACAAATAATATGGTCAACTAAATAAAAAATAAATATTCTCCAGAAGAAAAAAAAATGGAGTCAGTAAGATTTTTTGGTGACACTTTATTTTGGTGGTCCCTTTTGAACATTCTGTTGACTATAACTTTACAACTGCATTTTACTCCGTCCTTTGGATGAGACGTTAAACCGAGGTCCTGACTCTCTGTGGTCATTAAAAATCCCAGGATGTCCTTCAAAAAAGAGTAGGGGTTTAACCCCGGCATCCTGGCCAAATTTGCCCCTTGGCCTCTGTCCATCATGGCCTCCTAATAATCCCCATATACTGATTGGCTTCATCACTGTCTCCAGTAAGCTGGTGTGTGGTGGGCGTTCTGGCGCAATATGGCTGCCGTCGCATCATCCAGGTGGATGCTGCACATTGGTGGTGGTTGAGGAGATTCCCCTTCCGTATGTAAAGCGCTTTGAGTACCCAGAAAAGCGCTATATAAATGTAACGAATTATTAATATTATGTATTATTATGTCAACTAACTCTCATTAGAGTATTAGTAGACGGTTCACGGTTCTATATTGTTTGGACTTTGTTTGCCTGTTTCCAGCCATTTGTTTGTCACCTTGGTTACTCATTTGATTTGTCATCACGTTCAGCTGTTTCGTCATTAATCACCTGTCTGTGTATTTAAGTTCCTGTGTTTTCAGTTCACATTTGTCCGGTCTCGTCGATGTATGGTTCTGTTTTGTCCTGCCCCTGTTTGGATTTCTCTGTGGATATTATAAAAGACTGTTTGAACCTGATTACTTCAGCTTTGGGCGTTTGTATACAGCCAAGTGTGACAGAAGACCGGACCAAAACGTACCAAATAGTTTGCGGTGTTTCTTTTGTGTACATTTTTCCCTTTTTTGGTTTATTTTCCCCCCATGGATCTGCCAGCAGGCAAACAGTTATGCCTGGAGCAGAGTGATCATTCGCTTACTGTTCACACCCAGGATTTCCTCGACCTGGCGTGCCTGACGCACTTCACCGATGACTCGCTCAGCATATTTTACTTCACCGGCCTGAGCGAGCAGGCGAAGGCACGCTTGCAAGCGAACAGTCCCCGGGGATATTTTGGCACGTAAAAGAACACCAGACCCACTCCCGACTCAGAGTCCAGCCAGACACCATCACGTGAGATGGACATGACACCTGAGCCCACCACAGACAAAGAGCCAGCACCAGTAGAAGTGACTGAGCCCGAGTATACGTCTGACCATGTGTGTGAGCCGGCCACATCGTCCATCGCCGTGGGAGTTTTAGTTGAGATCGAGGGAATGGAGTTGATCCTACACTCCCACTCCCACCACAGTGAGTGAGTTGTTGTTGGACTCTATGTACTGTTTAGATTTTAGATCCCACCCGAATCAGACTCTTCATATTCAGATCTATGGATCCTGTCCAGCCTCCCTCTCTCGGCTCTCTCCAAACCTCAGCCAGTCTTTAGATCCCACCCGAATCAGACTCTTCATATTCAGATCTATGGATTCTGTCCAGCCTCCCTCTCTCGGCTCTCTCCAAACCTCAGCCAGTCCTTCTACCCAGTCTCCGCTGTCTCCTGTCGGGCTGTTCCTCCTCAGCCTCCGGCCGCTGATCCCGTCACTCCACCTTGGCCAGTCACCCTGACTCCACCGCTTTCGCTCCTCCCTCCCTCAGCTCCACCAGGGACCATCGAGCTTACTGCTCCACCGGGCTTCCTCAGCCTACGGACCTACCCGGTCTGCTGCGCTCCGTCTCTCCACCCCTACGACGCCGTCTGGCTCTGCCCTACCTCCTGCTTTGCCTCAGTCGCTCCGGTTCCACCTCTCAAGGGTCGTCGCAGCAGCTTCGTTGCAGTCTCCAAAGCCTACAGTGTCGTTCCGGACCATCGCCTCTGTCTGGACCTAGGGCTCCACCACCATTGGCTCCGTCGCCATCGATCGTCACCATTGCGCATGGTCAAGGGGATGCCATGGCTCTTCACTCCTTCAACGCTGCTGTGGGTTTCCATCCTGGCTAGACTCTTGGATTCCCTTGCTCCGGGCTTCTCCCTGGCTCCTCCCACCATCTACACCACCTTGGTTTTATCAGTCATTACCCCTCCTGGATTCCCGTCCTTCACCTGAGCCTCCTCCTTCTTCTGATGGCGCGAGGTCGCGCCTCTTCGGAAGGGGGCGTGCTGTCACGGTTCTTTGTGGTTTGGACTTTGTTTGCCTATTTCCCACCATTCAATTGTTACCTTGGTTACTAATGATTTGGCATCACGTTCAGCTGTGTCGTCATTAATCACCTCATTTGACTTTGTATTTAAGTTCCTGTGTTTTCAGTTCACATTTGTCCGGACTCGTCGATGTATGGTTGTCAAGGTCAAATGTAACCCTTCACTCAATTTGATACAGACACAAATCTGAGTATGGACCAGTTCAATCAGAAGACTAAAATTCGCCTGCAGAGAATAAGGATGTCACAACAATAATGAGCCACTCACACAAGGTATAAGGTTTAACTGAATGTATTGTTTTGTTTTTTGAATGCAAAACTTGAATTCAGTAAATGGAATATAGAATATAGAAAATGCAGGAAAGAAAAATAAAATACAATGTAATAAAACAAATTCTGTAATAACCTCTTTTTCTTATGGGTTTCAAGGACTTCAAATACTCTAAAGATCTCGAAAGATAAGTATAATGACTTGTCTTTTAAACACTGTTTATGTTAATTTATACATTAACCTCTTGTTTGTTCCCTTCTAGGTTTCACTAGATTGAATTCAGTTTCTTTGGAAAAATAAAAAAAAATAAAAATTAGTCACCACCAGTAACACTGAATTCACCTTATGACTTAATTTTCAATTAAAGTTAATTCCTTATTTGATACCTTTTGCAATTTTTGTTAACTAAGTTTCTTCTTCTGGCTCCTAATTTTAAAAATAAAAAGAAAGAAAGGAAACAATAAAATAAAAAGAAGACATTTGACCAAGTAACACATAAACAAAATAAAACCAATAAATTCACATTTAATTCCCTTCACAGGGATTTAACCCCTCAGGTTTCAAAATGAGTTCAGTGCAGTCTCTGAAGTTATATTCACAACCTTGTGAATACTGCTGAAATCGTTAAACGACACTGGTCGGCTATTGTTCGTTACTCAGTCTCTCCTCGTGACTGAATCCTTCCAATTGAACAGTGAAAAGTGTAAGTGTTGTTAGTTTAATTTCCTACCATCCAAATCGGCAACGAAAACATCAGTTTCATACAATCACGACTCGCTGTTAGGTCCGTGCGGCTCGCCAGTCCCGACTCCCTCCATGAACATGAGAGTTAGAACGAAATCCAGGAACTCCAATCCGGAAAGCATCGACTCAATGCAGCTTCAACTCAACGATTCACAGCAAGCACTCGTCACAATGATGATGAAATAAAATCAGGAAAGACAAAAAAGAAGAAAAACAAGGTGGAAAAAAAACCTGACCTTGAATGCAAGGTCACAAAAAAATCCTTGTAAGTTGTCTTCATAACATACACAGATCACATCATTTACCATTGTTTAACACAGCATCAAAATGGCGATCACGTTTTACATACAACGTGCAAGCATTCGTTCACCAAATGTGGTCGTAAAGAAAAATACATTACTAATAAAACAACTTGAAACACATTTCTCATTTATATTTGACTTGTATGAGCATTTCATGAACATTTCACCCAGATGAAATAAAAGTGTAACTCACCAAGACCTGATGAACTTGAACATATAACCCTTTTTAGGTCTGAAGAACTCTGTTACAACTCGATCCTTTTCTCGTCCCTCTCGCAAAGATTAATTCTAATTACAGATCTGTGTTTCTTCAATAAACAACATCTTTGATATGTGAACGTGCTATGCGTTAACAAGGCTGCTTCTCCGCAACTGTCACACATTATAAAATCAATTTAACAGTCTCTTTCCCATAAAATTTCACTTCTCCTCTTTCGCTACATTGTCTATGGACCAATATAACTTCAATTCTAATAAATTTTTCTCAAATGGATAAATCAAATACTCAAATTTCTTTGGAGAGATCTGAATCACGTCTGCTCTCGTTTGCTCTGCCGATTAGAGAGAGCGCGATCTCCAACCGCGTGCGAAATCCGGAACACAAAAGTGCGCTACACAACATTCTCAACTCTCATTGGTCGATCCTTCCAAACAAAAATTATTTTAATCGGCTGTTCTAAAACACACAAAAATAACTAATAAAATTAAAAGAAAATAAATACTCTGTTTATTCATGTGTTAATGCTTTTTTTCGTAACCTGGGTTACACAAAGGTCAAGGTCAAAGTTTATTTCTATAGCACCTTTTAACAACACGAATGTTGACCAAAGTGCTTCACAGATAGGTGAATTGCCCTAATGTGGGACATTTTTTGCACTTCAGACTTCTGTGACATATTGCGATGTGTAACCAAAACATTAAATCCACACCCAATACCATTTTAAAAACCCCAGTATTGGTCCTAATCAAATCAAAAGAGAAAATTCAGATAACCCATTCATAAGATAAATTATATAGACATATTAGTGCTCTTATTGCAAGTTGTCTGAAATAATCAGCAGCTTCCTAATGTGGGACAGTTGTTTCCCCAATGTGGGACACTGAAAAATCTATGATAAAATACCAAAAACCACATTGATACATGTAGAATAGTAAAATCTTATTTTATTTTAGATTCTCTCTTATATCTTAGTTAGTAATTTTCTTTGTTATGAATGAATGAAATATGTAAAATAACAAAATCTTTAGTTATATTATCCATTTCCAGTAAACCAGTATCACAATCCATAAACAAGACCATTATATCAGTTATAGTGATGCATTTGTAAAACACCTAAAAAATAAACAGATAAACTTTGGACCAAAATAATTTGGTATAATTACAACTAAAAAATAAATGTACAATTGTTTCTGTTTCCTCTTTACCAAAACAGCATAATGGAGAAACCCCTTCTTTAAACTTACTGATAAAATCATTACATGGATAATATCTATTTATTATTTTAAAGTGAATTTCTTTGACTTATTTATTAGGAATTACATATTTATTAATATCTGACCACAGATTCTGAAAAAAGGTCATGAAAATCCTGTTTCCATTCCATCAATGCCTTAGGTGAAACATTTTTTCTTTAGTTAAGATTTGTCTAATATAAACATTATTCATATTTTTATTAAAATAAAATAAAAAAAATGTTTAAAACATGCCCAACCACACATTTTTGACTCATTGAAGTACTGTCCCACATTAGGCTAATCATACTGTCCCGGATTTGGAAACCACATTTTCTAATGTGGGACACTAGGAAATTTGATAGAAATATAAAATATATAGTTTATACACATAAAGTTACACTATTTTTTGATGGACAAACATTTCATAAGTATATTAGGCTAAAAAGTAGCAGGATTGCTTTGTTTAAAATCTATTTAACTCCTTAACATCAAATTTGTTAAAACTCTATGTCATTAACCTTCGGATGGTCTTCACACAAGGTGTGTCCTGTTTGATGATTGCTTCACCCTCAAATATGATTGGACATTTGATAGGTCATGTGATTTTGATCACATGACACCACATCTTTGTCTAACCCATAGTTTCACTGTCATTCATGTATTTATGGGGGACCTGCAAACACTAGACCTTAGGTGTCCCACATTAGGCAGTGTCCCACATTAGGGCACTTCACCCTACATCAAAAGTACACATAGGCCTACAGTTAAGTAGAGCATATATATATAAAAAAAATTCAAACCACGTAGACCTAAAAAATAAATAAATAGAATCTTTATAATAAGTACAAATTTTAAACCTATAGCGACCTCACAAGAACTGCAACCCCGTAGTATTTCATAGATGCAAAAAGCATTTTTAAGCGAATTTTTCAATTTAATAAGCTTGAGAAAAAAGGTAGGTTTTAATTGATGCTTTAAAAACATTTAAAGTAGGAGAAGCTCTGATCGATAAAGGTAGTGTATTACAAAGTTTTGGAGCATAGACTGAAAAGGACCTATCACCTTTTGTTTTCAAACGTGATTTCGGGATATTTAATAATAGCAGAGATGACGATCTAAGTGATCTCTGAGGAGAACAAGAACTTAAAAGTTCTGATATAAATAGGGGCTATTCCGTGAAGAGCTTTAAACACATGTTAAAACCTTGAAATCAACTCTTTGTTTCACAGGAAGCCAATGGAGAGAGGCCTGGAGAGGTGAAATATGTTCCCTCTTTTTTGTCCCAGTCAAGAATCGTGCTGCAGCATTTTGGACAATCTGTAATCGCGAAAGTGATGACTGACTAATTCCAGCATACAGGGCATTATGGTAATCAAGTCTTGTGGAAATAAAAGCGTGCATTACAGTCTCCAAATCTTTAAAAGTCAGGAGGTGTTTAACTTACGAAGACGCTTTAGTTGAAAAAGGCTTGCCCTAACTACAGAATTTATCTGTTTGTCAAACTTCATGTCACAATCAAAAATGACCCCCAGATTTTTGACATAAGAGTGATTATTTGACTGCAAATTCCCCAAGAAAGCACTGTATTTATTCATTTAGGGTTTGGAGCCAAACAGGATTGTTTTGGTTGTTTGCCTTCCTTGCCTCCGTTTGGACTGTTTGAACCTGATTCCTTCATCTTCGTGCGTTTGTATACAGCCAAGTGTGATACCAGCATTGTTTTCAACATTGATAATATGTTTCTTGAGCAGCAAATCATCATATTAAAATGATTTCTGAAGGATCTTGTGACACTGAAGACTGGAGTAATGATGCTGAAAATTCAGCCATCACAGGAATACATTTTTTAAATATATTCAAATAGAAAACAGATTGTTTCATTTTTTTTTTAATATTTCACAATATTTGTGTTTACTGTATTTTGATCAAATAAATGTAGTCTTGGTGAGCATTTTAAACAAGCTTATCTACCCCAAACTTTTAATGATAGTGTATAAGGGTTTTTGTACATGAAAGTATTTCATATTTATATTTAAGGTAGGGTTTCGATACAAAAGAATCATTTTGTCATCAAAAAAGTTTGCTAGAACATGACAACCTGTTTTAATTAACCACTATGACCCCATTTACACCTGATTTTAAGATTCGATTCAGATTATCCAATCATAAGTGGAAAGAGCTAATGAGCTCTAAACCGTTTGTGATCCGATCACGTGAACCACATTTGAATGTCATTGGGTTTTAACTTTCTTTTCCCTTTTTGACTATTGTTGAGCTTTTCCTTCACTTGCAGTTGCAGCAACATACTCCCCTCAAAACACAAGTCACAAATAGTTATTTTAATGCCAGGTGTAAACAGCGATACGTCTCGACTGACCACTTGTGATCAAATCACTCAAGACAGATCTTAATACCAGGTATAAACATAGTTAAATTGATGTAGAATGAGAAGATCTGGTTCATTTGTATGTATTTCCTCTGTCCTCTGCAAGCAATTAGCCCACAGCACAGAGAGCTCTTAAAAGAGGTCACAGTTATTGCTAGGAGGTGGGTGATAAAAACGAGACCAGTTAAATTATCATAGGCAGACAGGCCCGTGGTTTGCGGCATCAGTTCTTCATCAATAAACTGCCTCTGTCGTTAACAGGGCCTGGGAGGGAGATTGGAGATTTAATATGGGTGTTCCCCTTCGAGGGAACTCGCACTGCGTCATAGTTGTGACGCTTTGGGGAACGCCCCCAGCGTAGCGCATCTGAAGCATGAATGAAATCTGTCCAATCCTGATTGGTGCTACGTCATGACGTAGTAGATGACGGCATAACCGGAAGATACAAAGGTACGCTTGGCAAGCACAAACACTAGCTTTTTCGCTCTTCAGCTGAAGCGCTCTGTGTGACTGTTTGTCATATTTACTGTTGTCTGTCCTTATTATTAACCAGTATGTCTAGCGAGCAGTTTAGACGGTGTGTGCATCCGTGTCCACGCTATATTACGGGCACGGACACACACCAGCTGTGTGTGCATTGTCTGGGCGTGCAGCACGCTAGAGCGGCTCTCGAGGGAGCCGCTTGTAGCGAGTGTGAGAAGCTGCCGCTCAGGGCTTTGCGCTCGCGGCTGGCCGTGTTTGATGAGTCAAGCGGCCAGGCTCGCGAGCCTCGCGGTTCTGGGCCCGCGGTTGCCGAGGCAGCGCGGCGCCGCAGATCGTGGGGCTCACAGATGGATCTTTCAGCGGGACACGGGACTGCTTCGGCATCTTCCCGATCCTCGTCTGAAGATTCAGATGTTCTCCCGCCCCGTGAGGAAGCCCGCGATGCGGTATCTTCCCGCGAGGTGGATGAACAGATGCTTCATCTATCTGGTTCTGAGGAATCAGATCAGTTGAGCATCGGGGCGGGTGATGTGGAGCTTAGTTCAGAACCGCTTCACGCACCCGCTCAGGAGGAGCTGGTGGAGGTTCTGACCCGCGCTGTGGCCAAATTAAAATTAGACTGGCCACAGGAAGAACCAGAAGTCCAGCCGCCTAGTAAGCTGGATGAACGGTTTTATAAGCGCCGGTCTCAACCTCCACGTCGGGGCCTTCCGTTTTTTCCTGACTTGCACAATGAGTTGTGCAAGTCGTGGGAAAAACCGTTTTCAGCCAGGCTCTCCAACCCCCCAGTGCTCGATTTTGCTAATGTGCTGGGGGCGGCTGAGCGTGGCTATGGGAAAATACCTCGGGTGGAGGAGGCTCTTGCGAGCTATCTTTCCCCCGAGGCTGCTTCTTCCCTTAAGGCCCCGGTACTGCCCACCAAGCCATGCCGAGATACTTCCTCGCTGGTGGGCAGAGCTTATATGGCGGCTGGGAGGGCTGGTAGTTGCTTGCACACTATGGCGGTTTTGCAAGCCTATCAAGCTGACCTCCTTAAGGAGCTGGATGAGGGTGAGGGTCCCTCTCCTGATGATATTTTGGAGCTGAGGAAAGCCACCGACCTGTCTCTCCGCATCACCAAGGAGACGGCCCGTGCCATCGGCCGCTCCATGGCTGGTATGGTGTGTGTGGAGAGACACCTTTGGCTGAATTTGTCGGGGATGAGGGAGAAAGAGAAAAGTTTTCTTCTAGACTCCCCGATTGCACCTTCTGGCCTCTTCGGCGGTGCTGTTGGTTCAGTAGTCGAGAGGTTTCAGGAGGTGAAAAAGCAGTCGGCGGCTTTTCATCAGTATCTTCCTCGCCGCTCCGGCTCCTCAGGGAAGGCTGCCTCAAGAGGGCAGCCTCAGCCGCCTGCCAGCTCCTCGCACCGTCAGGTGCAAAGACAGAGTGTCGCCTCCCGCGCCCCTCCCGAGGGAGCCTGGCAACGGAGGCGGCGCTCTCGTGGTAAGCCTTCTGAGCCTAAGGTCGATTTGAGGACCGTCCTTCAGGCAAAGAAGGCTTCCTCTAAGCGGTCCTAGACGCCGCACCCCTCAGAGCTGTCCCCCCCGGGGTGGAGCGATCGAGGTCGCTTCCGTCCCGGAGCTCTTGGGAAATCAGTGCTGTGTTCCCGCCGTCCAGTATGCTTCGGGCCACACTGGTTTCCCGCGTACGCACGCCGCTCCAGCCGCCTCTATTAAGACTTGCGGCCGGGCAGCGAACGCGTCCGCCCACCGAAAACCGTTGTCGACCGCTCCCTGCCGGCCAGCCGCTTCAGGGGGTCGGGAACGAGTCTCGAATAACACCCGAGGCCAGCCTCGAGAGGCTGGTTCCCTTAGTAGATTATCTCGGCGCATGGTCATGCCTTCCGAATATATCTGCGTGGGCCCTGCGTACTGTAGAACTGGGTTACAGGCTGCAGTTCAGTTGCCCTCCCCCGAGGTTCAACGGGGTGGTCTGGACTGTGGTTGGCCCAGAGCAGGTTCGGGTTATGGAACAGGAAGTTCAATCCCTGTTGGTCAAGGAGGCCATAGAACGTGTTCCTCTGCCAGACAGGGAGTCCGGGTTCTACAGCCGGTACTTCATAGTTCCCAAGAAGGATGGGGGGTTGCGTCCAATAATAGATCTCAGGCACTTGAATCGGTCTCTGAGGAGATTCAGGTTCAAAATGCTCACAATTCCAGCCATCGTGAGTCAGATCCAGTTCGAGGACTGGTTCGTCACGATAGATCTGAAGGACGCATACTTCCATATTTCCATCCTTCCATGTCACAGGAAGTTCCTGAGGTTCGCTTTCGGGGGCGAAGCGTACCAATATCGGGTTCTTCCGTTCGGCCTAGCTCTCTCCCCTCGCACTTTTACAAAATGCATGGATGCAGCTCTAGCACCCCTGAGGCTCGAGGGCGTCAGGGTGCTCAACTACATCGACGACTGGCTGATACTGGCCCAGTCGCGAGAGCTGGCGATTCGGCATCGAGATGTCGTCCTCGCCCACATCCAGAGCCTGGGGCTGAGACTCAACACAAAGAAGAGTGTGTTGACGCCCTCCCAGAGGACTACGTTCCTGGGAGTTGTATGGGACTCCACGAAGATGCGGGCACAAATGTCTCCCGCACGCATGGAGTCCATACGGGCGATGGTCTCCAGAGCGAAGCTAGGCCACAACCTCACTGTGAAGCAGTTTCAGAGACTGCTGGGGCTCATGGCAGCAGCGTCCAGTGTTATACCTTTTGGCCTGCTACACATGAGACCCCTACAGTGGTGGTTGAGAACCAGGGGTTTTTCCCCGAGGGGAAATCCGTTCCGTATGATCAGGGTAACGCGCAGATGCCTTCGTTCCCTCGTCATATGGAGGAAACCTTGGTTCCTGTCCCAGGGACCGGTGCTGGGAGCATCGTGTTGCCGGAAGGCCGTTTCAACAGATGCCTCCCTCACTGGTTGGGGCGCGGTCATGGACGGCCGCTTTGCGAGAGGTCTGTGGGAGACCCGGCATTCTTCCTGGCACATCAATTGCCTGGAAATGCTGGCGGTCTACAAAGCTCTGAGGAGTTTTTTCCCGGACCTCTGCGGCCACCATGTCCTGATACGCTCGGACAACATGTCCGTAGTCGCGTATCTGAATCACCAGGGAGGTCTGAGGTCGCGCCCTCTATGCAGATTGGCACACCAGATCCTTCTGTGGTCCCAGGGGAAACTATCGTCTCTCAGAGCGATGTATATCCCCGGGGACCAAAATCAGGGAGCAGACGTCCTGTCGAGGCAGGGGCTGAGGCCCGGGGAGTGGCGACTCCACCCCGAGGTGGTGGAGGCCATGTGCGTGAGATTCGGCCCAGTGGAAGTGGATCTGTTTGCGTCTCGAGAGACGTCCCACTGTCCACTGTGGTTCTCTCTCAGGTATCCAGCTCCGTTGGGGCTGGACGCTATGACACAGACGTGGCCGAGGCTGCGTCTGTACGCATTTCCCCCGATCGCCCTGCTCCCGGGAGTCTTGGAGCGGGTCCGCCGGGAAGGGATCAGCCTACTTTTAGTAGCACCCCGCTGGCCGACCCGGATATGGTTCTCGGACATTGTAGCACTGCTAGACGGCCTCCCATGGCAGGTCCCTCTGAGGAGGGATCTGCTGTCTCAGGCAGGGGGCACAATATTTCACCCCCGGCCAGAGCTGTGGAACCTCTGGGTCTGGCCCCTGAGGGGGCTCGGTACTTAGAGGCTGGCCTGTCAGCAGGTGTTGTCGAGACCCTACTTAGCTCCAGGGCTCCTTCCACTAGGAGACTGTACAGCCTAAAGTGGAATGTGTTTTCCACTTGGTGTAGAGAGCGTGAGGTGGACCCAGTTAACTGCCCAGTGGCTTCAGTGCTGGAGTTCCTCCAAGATCGTTTCTCCGCCGGTCTTTCCCCATCCACACTTAAGGTGTATGTGGCTGCCATTGCGGCTTTCCACTCACCTATAGGTGCTGGGCCTTTGGGAAGGCACCATATGGTTGTACGTTTCCTCCGTGGGGCTCGGAGGATTAGGCCTGCGGCTCGCTCCAGAGTTCCAACTTGGGACCTGGCGGTGGTTCTCGAAGGGTTGGCTGAGGCCCCCTTTGAACCACTGGAGTCGGCTGAGGCAAAGAACCTGACCTTCAAGGTGGCCTTTCTCCTTGCCATCACTTCTCTGAGGAGAGTGGGGGATCTCCAGGCCTTGGCTATATCGCCAACTTGCCTGGAGTTTGCCCCTGGCGGAGTTAGGGCCATCTTACATCCTAGACCGGGCTATGTGCCCAAGGTGCCGTCTACTGCGGCACGGTCAGTGGTTCTTCAGGCCTTCCATCCTCCACCTCATGGGACGGCGGAAGAGGGGAGACTTCACCTGCTCTGCCCAGTCAGAGCCCTAAGGGTTTACTTGGAGAAGTCTTCTCAGTGGAGGAAGTCAGACCAGTTGTTGGTGTGCTTTGGTTCACCCAAGAAAGGGCTGCCTGCATCTAAACAGACAATCAGTAATTGGATTGTCCAGGCTATAGCCACGGCTTATCAGGTGCGCAATTTGCCTTCACCTATGGCCGTGAGGGCACATTCCACCAGGAGCATGGCCTCCTCGGTGGCCCTCCTTTCTGGCGTCTCGCTTCAGGAGATCTGCGAGGCGGCCGGGTGGGCCACCCCGCACACCTTCATACGTTTTTACAGTCTGCAACTCCCCATGACGCCTGGCACCAGAGTGCTCGCGTCCTAAGTGTGCCTGGTCTTCCAGCTTCACACTAGGGGCGGGCGTGATTACGGTGTGGCATAGTGGGTATTTCGTTCCCCAAAGCGTCACAACTATGACGCAGTGCGAGTTCCCTCGAAGGGGAACGTCTCGGGTTACGACTGTAACCCTTGTTCCCCGAGAAGGGAACGAGACACTGCGTCTCGTTGCCACACCTATCACAGGCAGAGCGCTAGCTTCATCGCGAAAGAGCTAGTGTTTGTGCTTGCCAAGCGTACCTTTGTATCTTCCGGTTATGCCGTCATCTACTACGTCATGACGTAGCACCAATCAGGATTGGACAGATTTCATTCATGCTTCAGATGCGCTACGCTGGGGGCGTTCCCCAAAGCGTCACAACTATGACGCAGTGTCTCGTTCCCTTCTCGGGGAACAAGGGTTACAGTCGTAACCCGAGACGTTATCTTCTTTGGAAACCCTACTGTGGCATGTATCGTATTTTAGATCTTATGACTTTTTCTCTTTTCTGGTGTTATAGATTCATAACACATCCATGTCTCATAAATTGAAGACAACTCTGCTATGCTTTTCTTGGCAATTCCGTCCGAGCGTTCGTGGTGTCCAGCGAGATTCCGTACGATTGAGGGACGTCGTCTCAGCCCCATAGTTAAAGCAAATTAGAGATTTCAATGGAAAGCCCAGTGGAATGACAACACAGGAAAGAGGCTGAAAGCCCGGGGAGAGGAGAGGTCTATCTGAGTGGTTTGAACATGGCAGATAGTTTCATAAAAAATTTGTAGTCATTTCTCCGGATCCAATATTTGTGAGATGCGCATGAACGCACTTTATCATCAAACACAATGTCTGACAGAGATCTGCGTAGAGGAAGTGAGTGTGATGGAAGGGCCATTACCGAAAGCGGAGAGTTTCCTTCACATAAAATTGAAAAAAAAAAAAATAAGCAGAAACATGCTGTCTAGCTCAATTTTCTTAAAAAAAAAAATTCTCCTAATGGTTGCATTTGAAGTCTAAATTGACATCTGTACAGTTTCTAATGATGGGATTTGTCCAACTCCATTACACCCAAAGGTTACTGGCAATCAAATACTATCCTGCAGATTATTTACATACAAAGGAATAAATCAGCAGTTTAACCATAAGTTTTCTGAAATGTATATTTTCAATGAGAGTTTAACAATGTAAAGCAAATTTATCCATCAGCTTATATCGGGGCTATGTTTAACACACAAAAATGTTGATTTTGGGCTCATACACTGTGGCTCTCACATTGCCTCTCATGCAAAATCTTTATTGTTTATGAAATGCCATGCCAGGGTTTTATAATTCTTTCCCTGTTCTCTTGTTCATGGAGACATAAATTGTGTTAGTCGCTGACAGGAATAATCAAATATTAACTATCAGACCCCATTTATTCAATCCACAAATTGAGTCTATAAAATTTGAAAGCATTTTGAAACATAGACAGTAGAAGAGCTATTTTTGAAACTTTCTTAAGATGAGCAATCTAGTTTTAGTTTTTGTCAAGGCTTATGCTAGTTTTTCATGAAATTATGCATTAAATAAATCATAAGAGGTCTAATTTTCCTGTAAAGAAGCACTGTTTCTGACAGCTGAGTGGGCTACAGAGATCTGAATCCTACAGTGCTCAGCAGTGTCTGTAGTTTGCGTTTAGAGGTTCCGAAGAGTATTATGAAATTGGAGGTGTCTCCGAAACTGTCAGGACTTTGAGCTTGTTAATTTATGAGCTCGTCGTAAAGGAGTTCCACTAGGCATTGCGCACCATGGCGTTACAGAGCATTTCATTGATCTGCTCGCATTAAATATGTCCAAGACCCTGTGTCTGACAATTGATGAAATTTCACTCACAAAGAGTCAGTTTGATCTCTCTTGCTTTTCCCAGAAACGTGTAGCATTTAAAATCACACAGCCTCTTTAATTAGACACTTCTAGCCTCTCCTGTGACATCTAGCTTGTTTTTGTATTATGCAGAACTCTTTTCTTTAGCCCAAAATGTCCCAAATCAACAAAAATATATGGCATACATAAATAATCCTTCCTGCTGGACTTGAGTGGCTCTTTGATTCATGCTTCTAAGCTCCAGCGCAGCTAAAAGTGTTCACTTGGTTTCTGTCAGCAGAAAATCTTTATTTTTAACCTCAGAAGCACCTTTAGCGGCAAGATTTCCACTGCTTATAAATCATTTAACATCATTCTCAAGCTCTGCAATTGACAGATCTGTATATACTCTCAGAAAAAAAGGTACAAAAGTTGTCACTGGGGCGGTACCCTTTGAAAAGGTACTCATTTGTACCCAAAGAGTACATATTGGTACCCAAAGTGAACATATTAGTACCTAAATGCCTTTTTAAAGGGTAACGTCCCAGGGACACCTTTTGTACCTTTTTTTTTTCTGAGAGTGTGCAGCACTGGTCTGTAATATTTTACTTCAGGGAATGATTCCCCAAAAAATAAAAATCCCCATCCACTTTCATTGTACTGAAAAGAGCAGCTCAAACTCCCCCTTTAGTGTCTTTAGTGTTTCAAGAAAGAAAGAAAGAAATAAAGTCATACAGGTTTGCAGCATCATAAAGATAAATACATTTGTGAGTTAATTTTTTAGTGAACCCCTAAACATAAATACACTAGGATTATTACTCCAATCTTCAGTGTCACATGATCCTTCAGAAATAATTCTAATATGATGATTTGATGCTCAAGAAACATTCATTACCATTATCAACGTGGAAAACAATTGTGCTGCTTAATATTTTTGTAAAAACCATGAAACATTTTTTGATGAATAAAGTCATTTATTTGAATTAGATTTTTTGGTAACAATGCAGCGGTCTACCATTACTTTTTCAGTGATTTAATGCATTCTTGCTGAATAAGAAAAAAAATCTCACTGACCCCAATCTTTTGAACAGTCGTGTCTATTCCTTCACTATCAGTGTGTGAAGTCCTCAGCATAACAAAATGTTGAATTTATAGTTTGCGTGTTTCAACTCGATAGTAGTCTTTTATTTCTTTGGTTTGGTTTTCCGTTCTTCCCTCCATGTGGACATTTAGACTCATTGTATATCAAAGATTGTGTTTGAAGCTTATGAGACAGTGCCACTTCCTCAGGCTTGTCACAGTCTTCGTCTGCACCTGTCTGTCTTAGTCATCTTCACTACACTTCCCAGAATCCTTCTTGTCTCCACACCTGTACTCACTCCCTCATTATCCACCTGTCCCTCGTCATCATCATCTGTGTCACCTGTCTTCACCTCGTTAGTGTTCATTTGTCTCTGTATTTAGTTTGCTTCTGTTCATTCAGTCTTTGTCGGTCGTCGTCTATGTATAGTGGTATTAGTATGAGTTTTGTTTGCCTGCCTGTACCTGTTTTGAGTTTGTTATCAGTAAATGTTTAAATTGGAGCCTTCTTGCCTCAGACTCTTCTTCAACCCGCACCACAACCCTGACAAGGCTATAATTCTTTTTTCATTTGAATCTCAACTCATGCGTAATGAAATGAAATTCACTCGTATGAAGGCTAGCACACAAAAAAAAAACTGATCAGTTGAATTCTCTTGACTTCAATAATTTCTTTATTTTCTGTTGTTGCTAGGCTACTTGGAAGAAGCACAAAAATAGCTGCAACAAGTAGTGTGTAAACGTTAATAAACCTCTGGCATTTGTAGAGTTTATGACTTCTGCCTGAGAGAATCCGATGGCTGAGCTCCAAACTCACACACTGTGTTGCGGTTGGGAAGGCATGTGATAGCTGTAGCCAGAGACAACGTGAACGTGGGTAAAACGTTCCATATTTACAGCAGTGTTTGAAAAATCCAGAGAAAGCTGAAACCGGTGTCATGGAGCGAGCCGCAATATTGGAGCTGACAACTTCTCTGAAGGATTGCCTCGGGGGAAATTGCGGAAATGCCACTAGTGGTCTGTTTGATAAATCAGAGGCCTTAAACCAACGCAGCTGACGTGTGCCCGGCAGCCACTGTCAGAGGCGATTCAAACGGAGATTAAAGGGTCTGATTACAGCACAGAAAGGAACAAACTTTAATTAGGAGAACACAAGATTCTCCTGCTGGTTTCCGCTGCCCCAGTCCCCATGCTGTCAAACTATTCCCATGCTTGATCACTGTCATCTGTAACCCAGGCCATGCTATGTAAGTTCACTCTTACAGAATATCTGATTCTTATGAACAGCGAACATGGGGCAGTATAAAAGGTGAGGATATTATTGACAAGTAGCCTACATGTTCTGTCAGAATGCATATGTTGCTGTCACATTAGACTTGCACGCATGTCTGTGCAACAAAACCATTTTCTATAATGCGCATTTCTTTATGGTATTAAAGAGTATTGGTATATGGTATTTATTAAGTTCAGCCTTAAATTAAAATTCTGTTATCATATCCTCATACTTGTGTCGTTTCAAACTTGTTTGACTTTACTCCCTCGGTGGAACACAAAAGAAGACATTTTTGAAGAATGTCGGCAACTAAATGGTTCCGGTTACCTTTGACTTTATTTGTATTTTGTTGTATAAAATATCTTTTTTTTGCTGTATATTCTGCAGAAGAAAGAAAGAAAGAAAGAAAGAAAGAAAGAAAGAAAGAAAGAAAGAAAGAAAGAAAGAAAGAAAGAAAGAAAGAAAGAAAGAAAGAAAGAAAGAAAGAAAGAAAGAAAGAAAGAAAGAAAGAAAGAAAGAAAGAAAGAAACTCACTCACTCACTCATTCATTCAACCAGGGGCTCGTTCTTCGTACGTTGCTTAAAACATCCGAGATCAAATGAGACATCTAAGATGATATCATCGTGCTAATCATGATCCGGCTAATTGGGTTCTTCGAACACACCTGTTGTTTATGATTAGTATCGCTGGATTGAGTTATCTGAGATAATTGCGCGTTCATGCGCTGGTTTAAAAGGGGATATGTATCGATAGTAGAAACATTGATCAGCAACGCTGCTATTGGCTGCTCACCGTGGCCAAAGAGCGCGCTCAGTTTTACTCTGCAGCAGAGCAAGAGCTATTGCTAGAAGGTTATGCTGAATTTGAAAACTTAATTACGTTAAGTTTTCACCTAAAATGTGCAAAGCCAGGAGAGAGGGCTGGCAAAAAGTAGCAAATTAAGTTTGTAGTGACCATTTAGATGTTTTTATCACTTATTACAGTATATATTTTTTTATTTGAATAATTTCTAAATAATTAATAACTTTGTTCATTGTAATCTCAGTCACTACCCACTACTAGAACATGGGAACAAGTAAAAGTGAAGTACTAGAATATTCTACATAATGCTAATTTGTAGCCTACTATAGGCTACTATAGTCTCTTTTAAAAAGGCACTGTTAATAAATGTTTGCTTGTTTATAAAAGCAAACAAGAAAAAGGCTGAGAAAAAAAGAAAAGAAAAACAAACAGGTGGTGGTCCTGCACCCCCACATTATACCCCGGCAGAAGAGCTGACCTTTGGGTAGAATGTGAACCGACCCGTCCGGGGTTCAGCTCTTCCTCAGACACACAGTAGGGACCAGTAGCAGCAACTCCTTCATTACTGGTAAATGAACTTTAAATGATCTTACACTGTAAAATATTTTTTTTGCTGCACTATAGGCCTATAATCCCAATGGCTGGTCCAGTCATATCAACTGTTAAACCTTGAGTAGGCCTAGTGATGAATTGCTTACTTGTGAAAGTGTGCATGTGTGAAACTACATGTAGCCTAGTTAATAAAAAAAAAAATATGTTGCCATGAGTTATTGATCACATTTCCCCCAGTGTACTTCATTGTAATGAAATTGTGTTTTCCTCTTTTGTGCAGTTTTAAACACCAACACATTTATCTGTTCCTGGCTGATCCATGTGCAGTAAGTGGACTTTTCCAAACTTTACATCAAAAGGGAAGAAAGTACAACACTTTGTAATGCCCATTTCCCCACCAATGCACAGGACAGTGAAGAAACTCTCTCAGATGACTGTCTTTTGGAGAAAGTATCTTTAAATAACTTTACTTAATTTACACTTGAGTACCTATTATTTCTGAATGCAACATGTGTTGCAGGAGTCCACATCTACAGAAAGGCCTACAGAAGAGTCTGCACAAAGCAGTTATACAGAGGTGGGCAGTGTATACTTTTCCTTTTATTTTTTGTTGCATAAGGCTTGTGTTGACAGGTTTAACCCAAGCCCCCCTGCCCCTAGAAAATAGAGTATTTTGGGGGGGAAAACTTGACAACTTAAAGAAAAAAAAACTGGCACTACAGAGTTAGAGATAGAGTTGCTTCAAAGGAACTTCAGAGTAAGTGCTAATATATTATTTCACACACAGTACTTTTGCTGACCTTGCATAGTATCTCTTATTGCAGACAAAATATGACTTGATCACTGGCTTTTCTTTACAAAGAACAATTTAAATAAAAAATCAAAGAACTAAGCATATTTGTCTTGTCTTTTATTAAACATTTAATGAAATGTTTTATATTTTTGCTGATGGTGGAAATGTTGTGTAATATGGCACATGTAATGTCACAGGCCCTGTCAAGTGCAACCCTCAGGCTTTTCAGACACTGAAATCTTCCCTTTAGTTGGCCAAAGTTCATTTCATTGTGTGACCTTGTCCTGGCTAGAGCTGCATTGTAACTGTAATACAGTGAGCTTGATATTGATACCATGTTCAAGTAATGTGCATAAATGTGAATCCCTGTGCTTCCACATTTGTGATATGGAACAGTCACACACCATCTAGAGATTTTAGTCTGTCAACTGCCTTTTTTTTTTATTTGATATAATATTACTAATCTTGAATATTAAGAATTGTAATAGTAACTTGGCTGCACATTTACATTGTGATCCCCCTTTCTGTTCACAAAATCCCCTTCATAGAGGCCTTGATGGGAACATTTGTGCAGTCTATTGACCAATCACATTAGTGAAGCCTGAGGGACATATCTGTGTCATATTAATCGGCATGTTCATGATTGCATGATCTTCATGAAAAATTATAATACCTGCGTTGGCTAAAAAATTTTTTTTTAAAAACCTGCTATAGCCTACAACCTTGGGTCTAAACTGGCTTGGAAATGCCACAAAAAAAAACACCCTAAAAACTGCTTGAGCGCCAGGGTAAACTTTGTGAATGACACGACAGACAGCACTTATCAAGTTCTCCTTATCTCCAATAGTTTAAAGGAAAGAGCCACTCGCAAATAATATCAGGACAATGCACACAATTTGTGCTGTTATTAAAGGCCGACTCCGACGAGTCGAACATTTAATGTGCGTTTCCAAAAAATAATTGATGTAAATGACATCCTCACGAGTCATGAGAAAAATGATATCTCTCAAAAAGTACACTATCGCGCTGCGTTAAAAGACTTCTCATTTCACCTCCGCTTATAAAGCCGCGATCTAATCCTGTTTACATGAAATAAGCCTGCTCACGAGCAGGTTCAAGCTAGCGCACCTGTTGCTATGACAGCAAGTCTAGGATGAGCTTCGAAGAACCAAACGATCCAAGATCATGCCAAATCGTCAACAATCAAATCCAGCTAACTGAGTTAGCGACGTACGAAGAACGAGCCCCAGGTTAAAAACGTTCAAACTGTTAGGATGCATTCACTTACATATATTAAATCTTTATTCCTATATCTCTATTTGGCTTATTGACCTAGGCATTAATTAATATAAATGTGCAGCTTATAGAGAATATTTTTCAGGCTCTTTGGAGATTAGCTCTCAACAAAACACTATACTTTTCAATCTTGATAATTAGCTAATTCCAATTGGGATCACATGGTTCATGTGGTAAAAGGATCAGGATAAGTCTATAAAGCCTTCTTGTGACATATTTAAATACAGCGCTAAGCTTGTTCAAATGCCTATTCGTTGATTCTTTTGAACAGAGCTATAATGATTCACATCATTAATCATGAATATACTGAAAGGTCTTGGTCACTCATTAATTGCAAATAGTAAATTTGCTGTGCTAATAATATCACAGCATCCATGTTTGGAAGTAGCATGCAGCTATCAGATTTGCCTGATCTTTGCTGCTTTACAGCTGCATACACACTCTTAGTTCTGGAACAATATTCATGTAAACTGATCAGATATTTGGATTTTTTGTTTAACATATTCAAATATGCATTAAACAAAAACTTTAGCTTTGATTGTAAAGTACAAGTATATGTACATCAACAGTCATTATTTGAATGGCTTTGCAGTGTAAGTATCGAAAGTATGTTAATGCATCAATATAGTATTATACACTCAGTTTTAAACAATATATATTGGGGTCACTGCTCCATCTCTATCCAGTGGCGTATAAATAGGGTGCTAAACACGTCATCAGCTTCTTTGTCTTCAGGAAGCCGCTTGTGTGTGCGCTGTGTAACAAAGCAGTGTGATTGTGTTTGCAAAAAAATCTTGAGTTTTTGTTAGGAGTTAGTTCACACAGGCAGGAAAAAGTTTGTCTTTGTGTAGTGTGAAAAAATGGCAAGCAAACAATTTAACAGATGTGTTCCCCCAACCAGATCTCATGAAATGCGTCTCTATAGCACACATTGTATTTATCGTGCAATTAATACACGAAAATGAGTTGTTACGTGCATATGATATGCACTGTATTATACGCTTGAGTATTAGTGGTGTGGGGTATGTGCGTATTATACACCATAAAGTGTGTATCATATGCACGCGAAAACTACGTATCTTATGCACATAAAAACACATTTTCGCGTATAAATTGCGCGATAAATACAATGCGTGCTATAGAGACGCATTTCATGAGATCAGGCTGGTTCCCCTTGTAAGGCCTGATCAAAGTATCTGAGGTTCTGTTTGTCTTACACCCCATGTCCACGTTTTAATATATGGGCACTAGTTGTGTGTTATGTGCTTAGGAGCGCAGCATGCATGTTCAGGCTGGATGAGCTGGATGAACTCACTGTGATGCATTATCTATGGTAAATGCTTGGCTCTATACGAGTGATGGGAGACAAGCCTCTGAGCCCCACGGTTCCAGCCCTGTGTCCGCTGAGGATCTCAGATGGAGCTAGCAGAGGAGCTTGAAGGGGTCTCCCTCGCTTCTCCGGCTCTCGCTGGCCCGGAAGCCCGCGTAGCAGCTTCTCTGGGTTGAGTGAGAGCAGTTTGCTCATTTCTGGTTCAGAGGAACTAGATATGGAGTCAGTATCAGAAGCCAAGTCAGAAATAATCATGATCGTGACAGGCCTAAGAACACATCATTCACAGTAACCCCCTCGGTAGAAACAGCGTTCTGGTTAATTGGGGTGTGTTGTGGAATGTGGTTATCGCGGGGCTCCCCCGCAGACATGCCCTGCATGCCCTTCCGCTACGCCACTGATCACCCCTTTGAAGGCTGTTATTTTCCTAACTGAAAATAGTCCAGGATTTAAGAATTATTACAGTTTTTCTCAAATGCTAAAATACATTTCACAAACGTTTCCTCCATGTTCCCCAATGTCTAAACACAACACCCTTTTCTAAAGCTACATAAACACAACCACACCTTCTCACTTCAAAACTCAAACTTTCACACCAAAAGAGCAGCTCGAAGCTTTCAAAAATGTAAACACTATACACATCATTACACACTACAGCAAAACAATTGAAAACACAATGCTCAATTTGTGAGAAGCTTCTTTGTTTCATAACTGCCAATGCATATTTTTAGAAACTTTACAGTAATGGATCTTCTTAGATCTCTGCAGAGGATTAGGCATTTAGATTTGTGAGTTTCATATGAAGAGTATGAATTCTGCATGTACACTACTGTAACACAACTCAATGCAAAAACAGAATCTATTGCACACAACAGTACTCTTGAAAACATGATCAGGGTGTGAAGTTTTTTATTTACTTTATTCACACCACACACACACCACAATCACTGTGCGGCATCGGGCCACATCACCTCATCCACATCGCAGGCTATATCGTCTCTTGCCAGGCACCGCGGGAAAAACGCCCTGGAATAGCGAATCCATCCTTGGAAGGTCTCCACTGGGATGTCAACACAGGGCAGCTCCATTGCCCTTAGGAGGTTCTATCTAGTGTATGGTTGTCTGTCATAAACCTTCCATCTCCACGATGAGAAGAACTCCTCTATAGGGTTCAGGAAAGGGGAGTAGGGTGGCAGACAGACGTTTAAAAAGTGGTTACTGTTGGTGGTGAACCACTCTCTGATTTGGTTTGTTCTGTGAAAGCGTACATTGTCCCAAATGATCACATAAATGTGATGTGCGGGCCCAGGATGGTGTTGTTGGCGGTCCAGGAGTATGTCTTTTAGCTCCTCTAGGAAGGTGAGGAGACGTTGGGTGTTGTAAGACCCAAGGACAGCATGCTGGTGGACAAGCCCCTCCAAACCCATGGCCGCACAAAGAGTAATATTACCCCCCCCCCCCTGTTGGTCAGGAACCTCACTGATGGCTCTTTGGCCAATGATGTTACGGCCTCTTTGTTTCTGCAGGTTGAAGCCAGCCTCATCCAGGAAGAGGTACTCATGAGGTCTGGCCATCGCGTCCAACTGTAATATCCTCTGTGAAAATGTGAAATTGCACAGGTGTTCAGAACAAGTCAATCAGGTAGCACAGTATTGTCCAGAAGTAATGTAGGCCACTGAGCGACACAGTATGTCCACTAACTGTACTGTGAACATGGATGTATACTTACTTGCACATACTTGTAACGTAGGTCTTTGTGTCACGCAGAGTTGCGCTCAAAGGAAACCCTATAGACCTGTTTCATCCACATCTTTTGGCGCCGGAGAACTCGTTCTATTGTGGCCAAGCTGACATCATCAATGCTCTCAAAGTTGACATTATCGGCAATGACTTTGTCTCTGATCTCCCGGAGTCTGATGAGGTTGTTCTCACGAACCATATCCACAATGAGGGTTTCTTGTGCCGCTGTAAATATGGCAACCCTCCCACCTCTATGTGGCATTCTTTCAATTCTAAAGAAAGAAACATGTGTTGACAATACCTGTTGTGTTGTCTGAATGCCCTGATAATGGTGGCCACGGTGAACCTACTCAGGTTTGGACGGACTCTTGGTCCTGCTTCAGCCATTGTCATGCCATGGACAATGACATGGTCAATGACTGTTGCTCGCATCTCGTCCGTAATGATGGTGTGAGGTTGTCTTGCTCTCCCTCCTGGACCTTCTCCTCTCCCTTGTTGGCCTCCTCCTCTCCCTTGTTGGCCTCCTCCTCTTCCTCGTTGGCCTGCTCCTCTTCTTCCATGGCCAGCTCTTCTCCCTCCTCTGACTCGAATTCCTCTTCCCCTGACTCTGCCTTCATCCATTGTGTTTGTTTGGAATCTTCAGCAAACTGTGCACTCTGAACTTGCTTTTATACATGTGGTCACAGCATTAGCAACACGTGTCTTCAATTTTGAGTCGTTGTGTGTAATGAATGATGCCAGGTGTGTTCATTGTGTTCAAATATTGCTGACTGTGGCAAGCATTTTGCATCACATGAGCTTTCAT
Source organism: Rhinichthys klamathensis goyatoka (assembly GCF_029890125.1). NCBI lineage: Eukaryota > Metazoa > Chordata > Actinopteri > Cypriniformes > Leuciscidae > Rhinichthys > Rhinichthys klamathensis. Next base: position 3,967,006 of record NW_026606572.1, on the reverse strand, counting down.
TTGAGAATATGAGCAGAGTTCTTTTGCAACTTGTGTTTTAGCAAGAAAAAATGTGTTAAGATTTATGAGAACGGAGGATTGTGTTTTGTGAATTGTGTCTTCATGTGAAATGTGTTTATGATATTAGAAAATGATGGCTAGATTTAGTAAATGTGTTTAGACAACTGGTCATTTGGTTTAGAGGATTGGCTTTTGTGTTTTAGCATTTGAGAAAAACTGTATTAAAAAAAGTCTGTTAACATTATCTCAAAGCCGCTCCAGTGATGTAATTGCACATCCTCCCCAAATCTCACACCATCAGGTTAATTTAATAAAGGTTAATTTGCTCAGCCAGGCTTCATGTGCCTCCTCAGCATTTCTGTAGCCCTGATGTTAAATGATGAAAACTTTGGGTGCCAAGTCAAAGAAGAATTCTGAAGCTTAATCCTCTGGCAGAAGAGGAGCATGTCTCACGGTCTCTTTTTTGATATTTAAATGTATTCCCCACTGAAAGATGATGTTTGACTGAACTAGGACAAGCCAGTCTTGTTTAGAGGAGTTCTGGGAAGGACTTGTGGAAATCGCACAAATAAATAGCATCATGTGCAATCAGGGCATATGCTATGACTGACAGAATGTTCCAGCATGGATGGACGATAAAGGCTGATGGCTGCATGGTTGAATCTTCTTGTCAGTATATGACGCTGGCCAGCCATTTGAATGAGTGGAGGAAACGTGACTTTTGTGGCAAAATGATGATTTTGGTGCGAAAACATCCTCCACTCCTCAGTGGTTGGTATGCAGTGTAACATGCTCATTTTTGTGGCAATTTTGGAAGTCAAATTATTGTAACAAAGATGAGGTTGTTTTTTGAAGCTGCACTGAATTAAATATTGCTTGGCACATTTTTTTTTTTTCTTCAAATATGATGAACAGAAGGCCTATTTTTGCATCTGGAACAAAACAAATGTATTATGAATCAGTTTGGCACACTGATATAGTGAGAGGATGGAGAGAGTACATGTCAGTCCACTGGCAAGTTCTTAACAACACAACCTTCACATAAATCAAATCTACACAAACAAACAATATTTATCTCTGCCAGTAAGTTGCTCACTATCAAGTGTGTGTGTGTGTGTGTGTGTGCCCTATTTTAACAATCTGCGCATGGTCTAAAGCGCACGTCACAAGTACACTTTGGGCGTGTCTGAATCCACTTTAGCTAGTTTAATGACGGGAAAAATGGTTGGCGCACCCAGTGTATGGTCTAAAAGGGTTGTCCCTATTCTCTTAATGAGTAAAGAGTGTGTTTTGGGCGTAACGTGCAATAAACCAATTTAGAAACTCATCTCCCATTCCCTTTAAAAGCCAGTTGCGCTCGCGCCATGGCGGATATCTATTTACTTGGCGGAATTTGCAAGCGGAAAACCTGAGCGCTTTTCTAGCGAGGAAACGGATCTGCTCGTAGCCGGATTCCACCATATCTTTATGTACACATTAATAATATTTTACATTGTAATCCTATTATTTTTAATATTTGGCTAGTTTGTGTGCTGCTGGGCATCCCTGTGTGTGTAATAAGCAGAGTGTGCGTGCGTTGTGGACACGCCTATTGGCGCATATGACTAATGTGCCCTTTAAATAACAAAAACAAATACTGCACCATTGACTTTAGACCAGGTTTTTGTTGGTCAATTTCAGTTGCAAAATAGCACGTGCCAACAATGCGCCTGAACACACCTAGTTTTAAGACCAGCACGCCCTTCGGCGCACAAATGGGCGCAAACGCATTTGCTATTTAAACAACGTACGTGAAAGTGATAACTGCGTTGGGTTGAAACTAGCAAAAAACACTTGCGTCGCGCCTCACCAGGTGTATGATAGGGCCCACTGTGTGTGTGTTTACATTTTTGGGAACTCAATATCTTTTCCCAATTGTATGCTTTTTTTTTTATTTTATTTTTTATGTTGGTCACAAAAGATGGCCGGATTTCCAAATATTCATTAGCAGTGAAGCTGTTTTGTTAAAATATTTTTTCCAGGATGTAATAAAAAATGTTTATCCTAAACTAATTAATCAAGTGTTTTTTAAAAAGAATTTAATCTTTCTAATTACTTTTTTTTCATTATGACATTTTTGACTGAATGACTTGAATGATTCCACTGAATGATTCCACTGTTACTTAAAAAAAGTAATTAAATTAAATGGAAAATAAATATTCTAAAACGTTCTTGAAGGAGCTCCTGTTTTAATTTATTATAATTTCACAGTTGTAACAATAATTTTAGTAACCATTATTTTGGCCAAAACTGTTACCATGGCTCCATCTATTTCATTCTGTTTTATTGCCATCCTGTTTTATGATTTTGCTGAGATCATTTCTAAGCAATGGCCTGCAGCTAACATTTTGTGCAAATAAAAAAAAAAAAAAAAAAAAAAGGAACATATCTTCCATCAGGCATGTCAGGTGAATTATGAAACCATATTTCCATTAATCAGAAACATGTATACTGTGCTATTTTCCCATTGTGTCAGGTTTATTGTGGTTGAGGGGCATGGTTGTCACAATCATATTAATCCATATAAAATCCAGTGCCGCGATTTGTATTTGATGCATGGTTTCCCAAGCAACATTTTAACACTTTGTACGTGCTGACAGAGAAGAATAATCTATGAAAACTCAAGCTCTTTAAAAGCGGTTTATTTTGTTTACGGTCATTTTACCTATGTTCTTTCACAGCTGTGCTACAACACATGTTGAAAGGCATGGGGTGTGGGATAAGGCGCTGTGGAAATCATCGTTTTCCGCATTTGATCAAGTAAGTAGAGCTGTAACAGAGGGGTGTCTCTGAAACACCTGTTAACAGCTCTCCTGTATCGCCGCAGGGAGAAGGAACATCAATAAGCCACCGAATATCCTCAGGCAGATCTTTAAAACAACAAATTAAAAGGGGTGGAGGAAGAGAGAGGTGTGTGTGTGTGTGTGTGAGACAGGGCGGCTGATGAAGCTCTGGAGGATGGGCCGTGGCGCTCCTGTTTTCACGCTGATGGGAGATCGAGTCCCCAGCCATCTGCTTCTTGGCCCACTCCAGGGACGCCTGTCTAGCTGAATATGCTCAGCAAGCAGAAAGAGAGACGCTGTGGCAGCACTCCTCCTCTCCTGCCCTCTCAAACCCACCGCTATACAGACAGCGCGCGATCCGGGTGATATGGGCGACGAGGTGGCATCCGTGTGGGGGTATGGGTGACTATCTTGCCTTGGCAGGGCTCCATCAGTTCATCGCAGCCAAAGAGCTGCCACACACACTCATTCATAAAAACCCACAGATGTATGAACACAGGTAATGTATTCTAGTTGACCTCTACGTGTATTTGTCATGTAATCATACAAGTGCACGAATTGTATGAATGCATTTTGGGGGATCTGTTTTGTGTTTTTTGCTGTTCGACCCAAGTAAATGTCAATATGAAGATACAGGATATTAGTGATTATCGCCAACTGCTTTTAATATTTCAGAAATATTAAGGAAGCAGAAAGGAATGTCCCTGGTTCAATACAAAACATAGTTAAGATGCTGATAATACTTAAAGGGATAGTTCACCCCAAAATGAAAATTCTGCAGTCATTTACTCACCCGCGTGTTGTTCCAAACTAGCTTTCTTCTGTGGAACACAAAATAAACATTTTGAAGAATTTCACTGACTTTCATTCTATACATTTTTTCAAAATATCTTAATTTGTGTTGAGCCAAATAATAAAAGTCATACACCTATCAACAGCATCTGTGTGGCACAGGGCCATTTGGGCATTTGCCCAGTGGCACCACGTCAAGAGGTGCACCACCATGTAGGGCCATATAAATATTATTATATTAACATTCTTGTATAAATATGCAGCGATATGGCAACAGCTTTGCAGCTGAAATAACACATTTTACACAGTCACTTCATTGATCATAACTCCAATATATTAATACTTCAGTACAAACATAATATTTCAGCTGTAGTTGTCTGAATCTAGTTTTTATTTTGAGGATAGTTAGATAGGGATACATTTCTGGTATCCTTGTACATATTGTGTTAAAAAGTTACTAACTGGCTTTAAAAGGTAATGAAATAGTTGAAATGTTGGAACTAACTTTGCATATATAAGTTAAATGTTTCTATCACCCTAGTTTCATATTAACATGATGTTAACATGACCATTGGCGAGCTCGCGTGCATGCCGCGGTTTCGCCGCTGCCCTCTGTGGCGATTACCTGAGCGGCCAATAGAAACGGGGCATCCAAACAAGCGCGGAAAGCAAAATGGATGAACAGCTAGTACTGTGTGTGTCGGAATTTCCGGAGCTATACAATACAAGTTTGGGGTCGTATAGGGACCTCAGTAGAAAAGCTGTGTCATGGAGACATATCTCAATTCAAATTGGCATGTCAGGTGATGTCGCTCACCTCGGACTAATATTTTGCTGCTGACCGAAACGTGGAACAACAATCAAATGACTAGACTTATAGAACTCCCGCTAAAAGTTTAGAAAACTCTGCCTACTTTGCTCTGGCCAGCGTAGCGCAAATCACTTACTGTATCTGAACGGCTACGCTGAACCCAGCAGCACATTCTGCATTCTGTCTGAAAGGGCCTTGACGCTAGAGGCTGCGGTCTTTAGCCTTTATGTTAGAGCGCCTGCCTCCCACGCCTGAGACGCTGAATCCCACTCGGAGCGGGTAGAGTAGGACCGGTTACATTTGAACTATAGTGCTGATGAAAGCCGACTGTTTGCTCGCTGTTTTTCCTATTATTCACGTGCACTGACTCGTTCACTAAACTGAACAGCCAATCAGAGTTCTCTCTCTCACCGATGGCCCGACACGATTCTACATGCTGAATCGGCCCAAAAGAAACCCGACGCCGTCCGACTAGAGCCAACGGTGCGGAACACACCGAAAAACTATGCCGTCCGACATTCAAAAAACGGCCCGAAGATGCCTGACGGCTGATCGTCGGCTTGGTCTGTCCCGGGCTATTGTAAGATATTTTAGGGTTTGTTTGTTTTTTTGATGCACAATTGTTTTTAAATTGATTTCTGTGGTTATTTAACCATAATTCATAGATGCTGCAGATGACTGATCTTGTACCCAGAATGTTCCTTTAAAGTCTGCATTAAATGAAAATATATATGATCTCTAACTATCCGTTTCCATATAAATATATTATTCAGGTTTGTTCAGCATGAGCCTATGTGGTTATTTCAGCCATTCCACTAGTATTTCAACGGCTTCCTGCTGCTACATTAGAATCCCATTCCATCCATTTCTCTCTGATTGTCTGATGTAGTCACACAGACACCTAAAGAGGATTCAGTTCCCACTGAAAGTAATTGGCAACTGTTATGCACGAACGAGCCAGACGTAATACACTAATGGCTCTTTGTGTGTGTGTGTGTGTGTGCCTCTCCTCTGGTGTATGCTAATCCCTAGAAGGAGCCGGACTTGTGATCGGCATGTTAGTTCCGTTAAGTGTGGAAGGCGAGGAAGAAGAGATTCCATTCAGGACCACTGCAGAAGGATATCAGTGTCCCAGCAGAAGTGTAAGCGGCGCTATCAGGGGAGCCGGTAATGAGAACACGCTCTCTGTGGGCTGATTAAAAGGCCTGTCACTCCATTAGCTTAACACTCACATAAATGCACACACATAAACCTAGTAATGGCTGTAATAACATGTTGGGACACATTCCGGGGGAGACGGTCTTTCTGTATCAATGTGACTGATGGTCTTTCCATCTAAGCATGTTCAAGCTGAGCGCCATGTGGCTGCTAAATATTACTATTACAGGATTTGGTTCGAGATTCAAGCAGCAGGAGCGGCTGGTGCGTTCTGCACATCTGTCATACCCAGGGGACTCAGACTTGTAAACTCCATTAAGTGTTTGTGAGGGTAATAACGGATTCCTGTCTGATAAAGCAGAACGGCTGCCTTTCTCATCGTCTGCTTCTCTAACATAACACGCTGTTCCGGTCCAGCAATCTTCATAACAAACCAACAACAAGGCTGTAGGTAAACTTTAAGCTGTGCTGTCTGCCGCCCGTACTCCCATCATCAAACCCTTATTGGTTCTTACAGGTATTTGGATTATATCCTTTCATATCCCTCCCCCTGTCGTATATATGCCTCTGGGCTGTTTATTTTTGTTGGCTTCTCTCTTTGCCCCTCTGAGGAATTCCATTAAGATAATGACACAGAAGCTGCGCATCCACACTCACCTGCAAACATGTTTACACCTGCGGGCCGCAGGTTATTGCAAACATTTTAAAATCAAATGATGAGGGTGATTGGCGGCCTGTGGGGGGATCGCCGTTATTAAATATCCCATTACACTCAGAGATAGAGTAATAGTGTCGGGATCACAGGGGTGCATGAAAACTCCAATCATTGGCCTCTGAGCTCCGATCTGCTTTCGTTTGAGTAAACAGCACTATTTAAGTGTGAGGGACTGTGTTCAAGTGCAATTCTGTTCATTCCGAAAAAGGGACGAAAGCAATTTTGTTGCCCTCCGAACCAGGTTGTTGCCCAAGGCTGGCCAATGAAAAGAAAAAAACACATATGCATCCTGGTCGGACTTGATCGAAGAAATTTATGTTGCCTGGTATTTATATTTCAGATAGTTTATGAAACCTATCTATCTATCACATAATTTTTTTTCTTTAAAAAAACTAATTTTGACAAACTGTACACTGTTGTACACACTTGTACACACTTGTCTGATGGCTGAGGGGTCTTGACTCAGCATCTCTGGGCAGAGAGAAAATTAGACACTAGTGATTCAGATATGAGGGGCCGCGCTACGTCTTTCCTCCCACGCTTTCTCACAGCCGCACTCGGTTGAGCAGCGACAGAGCTGCAAGGCCACCGAGATATACAGCGGGGATCCCTAATTACTGCCTTAGCCAAAAAAAGATCTTTCAAAGACGGAGGGTGGTGGCAACTATGAGCATGCTGTTATGGAGTGGACGCTGAGAATAAGTGGATACTTACTGTTCCCTCATTTTTGGAAAAGTCTTTTCATGCTCTCATCCAGATGCCCTACAAAAATGTGGCTATTCAGTGAGGGCAACACACGTAGTTGATGACATGGATGTCACAGAGGTAACGGTCACTCTTTTTTTTTTCTCACCTTTATAAAGTTTTACTATGTTTGTAGTTCAAGCCGCACGTAGTAAAAAGCTCTTTTTTTTTTTTTTGTCTTCTACTAAATAGTAGCAAACTATCAGGTCATTTGATCTAACATCCAGTCACAATGGAGATTCATTTGTGAAATATTCCTGTACTAAGATAATGTACACTCTGCGTCTACTTAAAGACGAATAATGCAGCAGATCTAATAAAACAATGAGTTATTGTCACGGATTCAGCCATTCCATCAGCGTCAGACCCTGAGACTCCAAACTCACCCGAGTACTTATTCCCTCCACCTGTCACAAATCGTCTTCTTCTTCTCTTGATTAATGGCGTATTGCAAACAACTTTTAGGTGCATACCGCCACCTAACTGTACAGGAGTGTGTAACATCATGTCATTTAAAGTGTTCTCATATTCTACTTATCAACCCTGTGTCTTTAAGAAATTTAAATAGTGCCTTCCTGGTGATTCTTATCCCCTCACCTTCTGTTCCCAGTATCCCCATCATATTCCATTCCCGCTCTGCTTCCTGAACCCTATCATGAAACACCGATCTTTCCACCTCATATAATATACAGTGCAATATGACATGTTTTGTTCTAATCACCTGGCACTTGCCCATACTCACCCACATGTAGTTATCTGGTCTCATCTCCTACTAATGTGCAAGACTTACCTGACTTCGTGCCGGTTCGTTTGTCGTGGTCATCATCATCATCACCATCCTCATCATCATCAACTTCAGACTGCAAAGACAAAGAACTGTTATCTTCCAGTTAAGTCATTCAAGTGCCTTTCACCACGCTGTGATATTAACCTGTGCTGTTTCTTTGAATCTCTTCAATAAATACCCGAGAACGTTCATCCTGTTGCCTGTTCTTCAGAAACGCTGACAGTTATGAAATACCTTAATAAACAGAAAATGGTTCATGATTTAAATGTTACTTCAAATATCTTCCTATGTTAAAGGGGACCTATTATGCCTCTTCTGTAATAAGTCTCAGTTGTCCCCAGAATGTAACTGTGAAGTTTCAGCTCAAAACACTGCACAGATCATTTATTATACCATGTTGTAAATGCATTTTTGAGTGAAAAGAAAAACATGCTGTTTTCGTGCATGTATCTTTAAATGCAAATGAACTGCTGCTCTCCAACCCCCTATCCAGAATAGCGCCTTTACAGCTCGTGCCGATACTCAGCCAAAAACGAACAAAACATCTGTTTGGTTTCGATTATCATCGCTTTCTCGGTCACACTCACGTGACATTGCAGTTCTTCATCATCATGAAAGTTTGCATGCGTTTCAAAGCCATATCAGTCTAAACTTGTTTTGTTTTGATATATTGTTTTCTGAGCGCACACACCTGAAGAAAGCATACAGAAAGCTGGCTGTCAGATGGCGCGTCCCGTGAGTATTAAACTAAAGCCGGGTGCACAGTACACCATGCAATTTTGGCCACGGTTTGGCAGTCTGAGACAAAATTAGCACATCCTAAAAGATTCCATGGCTAAAATCTGAAATATTTGATCGTCAGTTTGACATGTTCACCGACAGACGATTAATGACCGGCGTTATTGCGATTACATTTTTACCTCTGACGAAATTCTGGCAGTGTCAGAAGATTTGACTCACAGTCCTGCAGTGTGACTTCTCCTACGACGACCGTCGAATTGTCTTTGTTTTTCAAGACAAGCCATGACCAAAATTAACACTGTCACCGAACGTGTCATTGATTGATGATGTAAAACTCCGGACAAGTTCTCTTTCATGTCTTATTGTGGTTAAACTAGTCAGTTATGTCTGTGAATGTAAACAGCAGGTAAAGAAATCGTCTGTATTATATCGGTGTATTAAAGGGACAATGTGTAGGAATTTCTCCCATCTAGCGGTGAAAATGTATTTTGCATTCAAACGAATTGTGCTCTCCAGCGCCTCGCTTTTTCAAATGCGCGTTGCATCTATGGTAGCCATATGTACCAAAAAGCTATGACAGGATGTCTTCTAATAGCACTTCGTCGAGTGTTCCTTCGGGTGAACAGGTTTGTTATTTCAAACAAACAGCATCTTGACACAACGAACAAACGAATGTTACAGTATGAATTACTGACTGTGAAAAACATGAACTATTGTAATAAGTAGTTATGCCTTCTTTATTCGTTATATTTTCTGAAGTACGTGCATTGTTAGATATAATCATCAACTTTTAACTATAATCTGTCTATAAAATAAAGTACACAACCAAACAATGAAAAAAAGCTTGTAATTAAGACTGTAACATTGACTTACCTGTCGAGAAGAAAGCAGGCAACTTCAGCGTCTATTTTGAAATCTTTCTCCTGCATTAGCTCTATCCACCTGGAAAAAGCTATCCCGACATTAACTCGTGTTTTTTGTAATCTCCGGTCACGTTTCCTTTTACGATCTATTTTGGACTTTTCTGGACTTGCCGGGGCAGTGACAAGCGCCTCTCACTGCTCTGCTCCTCCGTTTCTGCTGCTTTCAGTACGTCACGCTGGCTCTGAACGAAAACGCGCTGTGGAAACGTGTTGGCCTATTACTTTTTGTCCCTCTCTGATATTATAGTTTTTCAAGATGGCGGAACTACATGGAAGCCTCCGTGGACCTACCCGTCCCATGTATATAAAGATAATAAATTCTTCGTTTACGAGGATAAGTCAGATAATTGGCAGAGGTATTTGTACACCATTGAGGACATATTTATGAATAAAAATACTGATTTTAAATAATAAAATACATAAAAAAGTACACATTGTCCCTTTAAAGTGAAAGGAGCATAATATAACCTCTATATATGCTGTTAATATTAATCAAACAACAAAAGAAAAACAAAATCACTCACTGCTCTTGTTGTGAGATGCTTATGATTTGTGGGGATTGAAAAAGAGGAGTGGGTGGATTTTTACCATTATAGGGTGGTTGTGTACACACTCTGCCGACACACATTTAAAGTATTTTTAGTTTAAAGTATTTGTTTATAGTGCCAGTTCACTATTTCCCCTTTTACAGACAGTAAATGATTTATTGTATCAAAACAACCTTTACATGTGTTCCTCCGTGATAATAATAAAAAACATTTTCAATCATGTATGGAATTTTAATCTAGAAATAGGCTTTTACAATAAATAAATACAGACTGTTTTCCTTAGATCAATTAACCGCAAATAATCACAACAATGCAAATTTCTTTGCAATGACCACTCATGGTTTTCTCGCAAGATTGTTACTCTGTTCTGTTTTAAAACTCTTTTCTTGTACCTGTCTGTCAGTAAGAGGCTGGTGACTCATACAAAGAGTAGCTTTTTTTGTGCTCTAGACCCTCCATTAAGAAAACATTTAAATGCCAGCATAGTACATCAAAGTGCAAAAAAGATGAGTCATGGCCACCATTTCATGACAAGCTGACAGTAATGATAACATCTGTTTGGCACTTCTTTAATGTTTCTGGGGGCAGTGACAAGGAAAGATATTAAGAGGGTGTTCAATAAGAACTTGGATGGACGGTTGTAAATTAGGTTCAGTTTCAGGAGTGAAGTAAGCAGAAGACATGGCTATATAGATGATAGTGAGTTTTGGTGGTTTGGAGCACAGTTCCGAACTATAATTTCACAAAGCTTTCACAATTCTGTGTTAAAGATAATAGATTTTTAATACATGCTCTTTACAAATCACATGTTTTTTATATATAATAAAATAAAACATAAAATAAATAATGTTGTAAAGAGCATGTACATTGTAGCCAACCATGTTTGATGTGTGTGTGTGTGTGTGTGTGTGTGTGTGTGTGTGTGTGTGTGTGCGTGTGCGTGTGCGCACGCTGATGTATAGACGGAAGTATTGATTTGTCTTTATGTCTAGAGAAACCCCAAAGGCTCACATCCGGACTTTAATTTTTCATATCACAGTATCTTATTTAATTTCATATTTCTCAACAGAATAAGTAGGCTATATACCTCAAGCTAATAATCTTATTAAACCCGATAATGAAAAAAGTTTAATGAAATAGCATTTAAAGTTGAAGTGTGCAATATTTTGATAGTACTTTTTCTTGTCTCAGCTTTATTATACACAGACAGCTAGCAAGCATGTGTCCCTGTCAAAACAGCCTGACAGCATCATTGACTCAACCAATTGGCATAAGTTTGAGGTGGGACTATCTGTTTGCCCGACCAATGGCAGACGGGGGAGTGTTTTGGAAATTTATTTAAAAAAAAACAATAATTATTTTTGCAATTTAGCAGCTCTGAAGTTCAGCTTTTTAAACTTAAAAAAAAAAACTATTTAAATTATTATTATAAAGCTAATATTAATAATAATTGATTACAATAAATGCATTACCCCATATTAAATAACATACTACATTACAGTAAGAATATTATTGGTGAGAAAGCATCAGTGCTACATTCCAGTGTCTCTTCAACTATTTGCAATGGATTCAACAGGTGACTTAAAACTATTTGAATGTTGAACTCCAATCATTTATAAGAGCTTGATGAATAGCTTAAATTACTATTTCATGAAATATGGTAATTCTTAGTCCCATGGTAATTTTACTTTCCTCACAACTTTGAAAAACAAACATTAAATGAGCATTTAACTTAAATCATGCAATGAATGACATTCATTTGTGTTCTGCTATACTCTGCACTTTACTTGGCCACATCGGCAGTGTATGCTGATAAATATTGCAGAGGGTTTTGTGGGTTATTGCGCAGTGCGCTGAGCCAGGAGGACATTGCAGAAAGCTTTGGATAATTTACTGTGCCATAAAGGCAGCATGAGTGATTTTCTCTAGTATTTATTACCCCCACCCAATGAATTGCCAAACCATTTCATTCAGTTTATAGCTTTATGCTAATGTGCGAAAATCAAATTAAGTTGAGTTTGTTTATTTATTTGATTTTAAGTTGGTTCACTTTGTGATTTATTTGACATTTATATAAATGGTCTTGATGGGTAGCTATATAGCATCTGACACTTGGCCATTAAATACTAGGAATTCTTCAATAACTATCAAAGTAGCAAAAGCCTAGAAGCAGTTCTACAAGTTTTTGTTTTACGTTATGTATTACACATCAACAAAATTGTACATTTAAGGGCAACATGAAATCAAAATAGACTCTGATTTGCTTATTTACCACATGTTTTGGTCTTATTGTGAATTCATTGGGACAAACTCTTGGGACACCTCTTTCACCTTTTGTGTGTGTGTGTGTGTGTTTGTCTGTCAAAATGTCTCAGAAATCCTCTTCCTTGTGGGGACATTTTGATCTCATGCATTTTCCCATGAGGGAAACAGCTTATAAATCATAAAGAATTATGTTTTATTTAAAATGTAAAAATGCAGAAAGTTTTCGGTGATGGGAAGGTTTAGGGGTAGGGCATAGAATATACATTTGTACAGTATAAAAAAACATTATGTCTATTTGCGAAAGTCCCCATTAAACATGAAACCCCAACATGTTTTGGCTGATTTAGTAATGCCATGTTTTTGGCCATAGACCCTTTTTATATTTTAGAATGCAATGACAGTTATAGTCTGTCACACTATATTAGTGTGTAAAGTTGATGTTAGCACTGCTGGACATCAGTACAGAAAATATAATGAAATTAATAAAATAACTGGAGTGTACAGAGACAAGTCTGTTGGTTTGAAAAATGAAATTAATTGCATGGTTTGCTAATAAATATGTTAATACATTGGTTCTAAAATTATGAGTTACTTATAAAAGAGCCTGACCGCCCCCTAGTGGACATTGATGTTATTCAGAACCTAAACTGTTCAAAATCTACTAAGAATACATATTTCTATTGTATTTCTATTGAGGAAATATTTCTATAATAGAATATAGGCCTAGAACTGTCAAATATGTCGAACTCAGACACTTAAATTTAATAATCATGATGATTTACACAATGGCGGATGCTTTCTTGATGTTTTAACTATCTTCTGAAAATGTGATTTTATCAAACAAGATTAAATGGCCTTTCGTTGTAAAGTTAACTAACACCACAAAACATCACAGATTTCATGAAGTCTAGTACATTGCTAATCCCATTGATGTTTGTGTTATTTTCACTGGTCACTTCCTGAAGATGATGTTATCAATAAGCTGGCTTTTGTAAAAGAGATTATAAATGAGTTGTAGGATAGAAAGTGCTAAAAGAGTTAATATTTTGCGCAAAATTATTACCAAATAAAATTAAGATGATTTTAAATTATAAAGAAACATATGGAATCATTCAATTGTATAATGTAATTCATATGATATTGTTCTTATATATAATTTTCCATGATTATAATGGTGGCATGAAAATTTCAAAGTGGAAATATGGAGAAACTGCCACTTCAAAAAGGGTTAATATTTTATGCAATATATTATATAAAATGGTGGCATGTAAATTGGAAAATGAAAATATGAAGAAACATCCGGAATATTTCTAAATAAATTGCCACTCAAAAAATAGTTAATATTTGATGCAATACATTACAAATCATAGTTGGCTCTGAAATAACATAAATAAAAGTAAGATGACATCCTCATAACAGCAGAATGCTGCCTGATGTGTAAAATTTAAATTTTGTGACTGAGTACTAAAATAAACAAGTAGGCTTAAGTTCGTACTTACATAGGCTTAAATTAGAAATAAAACTTATTTTTAAAACTACAAAATAAGTCTAACAACATTCCAGATAACATCAACACAATTCCATCACAGCACATTTAAGCACCACTAATATAATGAATGAGCAGATTTATTTCTGTAGCTGTGATTTTCATTGTTACTCAAGTGTGTGTGTTTATCTCACCTCTCCATGTTGGATTTCTCACAGATAGAGTGTTGCAACATACCATCCATCTGCTGAATCGGCAGAATAGGAATGCAATGCAAAAGGTGAGACAGTCTATACAGTATGAGCTGCTCAGCACAAGACTTCTGCTTTGATTAAACTGTCGGACTGCACACTATACAAAATATGCCGAGATAAACAGAATCAACACATCTAAAATAAGAATGCACAGTGTTATAGGTATTTTTTGAGACTATAAGCCACAAATCCTTCTAAAGCACCTGAGGCAAAGTTAACTAACAGAAGACTCATCAACCTGCCTCTCTATTTGCTGTGGACAGGAGGATCTGATATGCAGCAGGAGGAGAAAGAGCATTTCTTGTAAAAACTGCCTGAGCTAATGATGGCTACTTACAGCAGGGTGTCCATTTGTGATTAGACACTATTCATCACACCGACAAGGGTTGTCAACAACACATTTGGTGTGATGTTGATAAATCAAATCAGCTCCTAATGATATCGCTCACGGCGCCTTCCTCTTCATTTATAGGTGTGCTTATCATCTAGTTAATCTCACCGAAACCTCTCTCCATCCTATAAATGACATTACTTTTAATCATACGTTGCATACGAGCATCACGCTCTGGTCAGTGATTAGGCCTAAATGTATTCACATAAATGTTGATATGCACTGAACCTGTTTAAATTGGATCTCTGTCCTTAATATATATATATATATATATATATATGTGCACTCTAAAAAAAGATGGTTCTAAGGTTATTTACAGTAACAGTTCAATTTAGTAGGCTACCGTATCGTCCTGAAGAACCCTTTATATGCTGAAATGGTTTGTGTTGGAGATTAGGGTTCTTTATTCCCGGCTTTTTGTTTTTCAAATCTGTAACTGTCAAAGCCTCCTCATTACTGATTTTCTGGAGCTCAGCTGTACAACCACAGTTACTACACAGACTGTCAACATACTCTCAACAGGTAAATGATTTCTTTCTTAAAATGTCTATAAATTATAACTTAAAAATTGCAACAATCATTTCCTAACAATCATGTTTTTTTCTCTTTTTAGTTTACATTTACACATAATGAAGGACGTAAAGACATCATAGGGGATTGTGAAAATATTTCCCTGAAACTTGGTCTTCATTACATCTATATCGTGTTCAATGTCAATTGTTACTAATGTATTCAGCTATCAACTGTTGTTAGAGAACGGTCATTTTTGCTACAATCTGCCATGTCAATAAAACATAAAAGTACTAATTGACACAACATGCTGTTTGTTTTTAAATGTAAAACCCAAATAGAGGCAACAATATAAGACCAGGCAGATAGAGGCCTAAACAAAACAATATTAATAAATAATTTATAAATAAATATTAATAATAGTAATATTTATAATATGAAGATACTAATATATTAATATTAACGAAAATAAATATTGTTGAAAAGGTTATTTATGAAACCGTTAAGGTCAAATATAGCACTTTCAGAGCATGGTTCTTTATCGAATCTTATAAAAAGGGTTCTATTTAGCACCAAAAAGTTTTTTATTTTTTATTTAACAGGGACAGTGTATGGCACTCAGCCATACCAGAATTAGCTACAAGCTAAATTTCATCTGTAGTCCCTGGGCAGGAAGAGGTAACATACAATTAACAATCCAACAAACACATATTTATATACCATAAAACGTCATCACGCAAGTAGCCTCTCAGACAACAAAGTTTCACATTCTTAAAAAAAAACACAGTGAAACAAAACAACAGAACAAAATAAAGTGCGATATTAATAAACACAACAATACAATATTAGGATACGACAAAAAATTAGTTTTTTTGAGTTTATGATTAATGAGTACATAATTGTATTTTAGCCATAATTTTACTTTAATTAATTTTACCATAATTTAGAATGTCCATTTATACTTAGATATAAACTTAGATTCGACCTTATGTAGCCCCGCCCCTTTTCAGCGCTGCGCTCGTTCCGGTCTGTATTTTCACAGCGATCTTGCATAGGTATGAATGAACGGCTTGTAAAAAAATTCCCGGTCGACATTTGTTAAGACATCTGCTTTACAATGCTTATGATAAACATTACAATGCTCATGATAACTTTCGTTAACTCTACAATAAGTAAATCCACTTCACCAGCTAATTACTCCTCGACAGCGATGCCATAGAAATATACAGAGTGACCGCAAAAACGGAAGTTCAAAGACAATATTCTAAAGATGACGGCGCGCTTGTTTCTCTGGCGCATAAGGTCTATAGGTTACTCCACATAAAAATGTGAAGAAATGTGAATGTGTAGATTGTTTGATGTAGACACATAATATTAACATTACCTCTGTATGCCTCTTTGTGGCAGCAGAAACTGTTTCTTCATCCCCATCGTCCTGTGAAGATGAGCATTTGATTGAGTAAACTTTATAATACTATTTGTCATAATTTTTGGTGTACTTACAACTGCCTGGGAGGCTCCAAAAGACAGATATTACAATCAGAATATGTTGGGACCAACAAAAAACCCAACCCAAAGTAAAATAAATGGAAATATCAAAAATAGCCTATATAAAAAATAACATATGCTCAGCACCTCTTAAATGTTATGAAGGCCCTTGAATCCTGGGGAGTGACTGGCTCTGATGAAGCCCCTCCAGGAATTCCCTCAGCCATTGGCCTTCCAGCATTCAGGCTCAGGGCCATCTCCATCTCCATCTCCTCTGCATTTGTGGGTGGTGCAGGTCCTCCCCCCGTTTTGCGAGCCTCTGCCTTCTTTCTGTTGGCTGAGTAGTAGTAAAAGGAAAATGAACATTTAATTGTGTGAAAACAGAATTAGACCTATGTCAAAAATGCTGCTGCACTGCTAAATGCTGGATGCTATTTAGTTATTTAATATGTCAAATGTTTGTAAAGTCAGGTAGCACACCTATGATATGCTCAAGCCTTACCTGATTAAATTATGTTTTTATATTTCATTTTCAGCTGCTGCGTTCTTTTAATGCCTGCAGGATTGCACCTACATGCAATTAAAATTAGGTTGAATAACATAGGCTACTATTCTTCCCGTTTCACCTCTAATATTATAACAGTTGGGTAAGTTACTCTAAATTAATTACTAACTACAAATGACATCTTCAACAGTGTAATTAGATTAATGTCATAATCTCTAGAATGTATTGGTCTACTTATTACTAATTACTAAATCCCATATCAACCTCAACCACTTGAACAATGCAAGGAGAGACAAGAAACTGCACTTTTAATGCTTTCAAATTAACAATATACAATTGCATGAATTATTCTTGAATTGACCAAAGTGTGTAGAGGGAGAAGGTAACATTAAAAATATACCTTTTAAAAATGTATGTTAAATCCACTATTGTTTTAAACAGAATTGTTCTATAGTCTATGCAGTATTTAATGCAATTACATCAGATTTTACTTTAAATCACAGAAGAATTAAGAGTAACCCCTGTAATTGAATTACAGTATTTAGATTACTTGGTAATTAATTACACCCAAAACTGTATAACAGTAATTAAAATGTAAACATAAGCATTGACTCCAGCAACTATTTTCTCCCAAGCTAAAACAGTTCTGCTGGTGAGAAATATGCAGACCTCTATTTGTCTGGCGCTGTTGCCATGGTGACTCATAATATCTGCGCTCCATTGATAATGGTTTTTTATAGTTGTGGTGCACGCGCTTAACTCAGAGTCAGTCAACTTAGAGTTGATTGAACTAACTCATTTCAGCTGTTTCTGTAACCGAAAACTCAGAGTTTCCCATCTCAGGGTAAGTCAACTCAGAGTTCAAGTTTTAACTCAGAGTTGGTTGAACCTCCTTATTGAAACGGGCCCCTGATGTCCCTAATCTCATTTGGGACTAATGCCACGTTCCAGGCAACCTGTAACCCGTGTTTTTCCAACCTTATACCCGTGAAAGTGCACTGGAACGGCAGTCAAACCCGTGACTTCCCACCCGTGAACTCGTACTAGATCGATTTACTCCCAGTTACGAGCTCTGACGTCACATAGCCCGCGAAACCATACAAAACAACTATGGTTTGTTTACATCTAGCTACCACAATTCCTTGCGCTCAGGTAGTTTGGCGTGACTGGCCTGGAACGCTACAAAGTCGTGAGTCGTGGTTTGAAGTCGTGATTTACGTGCTCAAAAACCTGCCTGGAACGCATCGATCTATACGAGTTCGCGGGTGGGAAGTCACGGGTTTGACTGCCGTTCCAGTGCACTTTCACGGGTATAAGGTTGGAAAAACACGGGTTACAGGTTGCCTGGAATGCGGCATAAGTTCCAGTACTTAGAGGCTCTGATAGATGCCGCGTTCCAGGCAACCTGTAACCTGTGTTTTTCCAACTCGTAACTGGGAGTACATCGTTCCAGGCAACCTGTAACCCGTGTTTTTCCAACCTTATACCCGTGAAAGTGCACTGGAACGGCAGTCAAACCCGTGACTTCCCATCCGTGAACTCGTACTAGATCGATGTACTCCCAGTTACGAGTTGGAAAAACACGGGTTACGGGTTGCCTGGAACGCGGCAAGAGAAAGGCTGATCTGCCCAACTCAGTACGTCTGCGCTGTACGGCACAGTGACCTCTACTGGTCGCCCTGGTTGTTCTCCGACTATCTGAGAGCAATATTATGAACTCCTCTAATGGGGCCGCAGCCAGATTATTAATTACTCTGTGTACACTAAACAAACATTGGCAAAGCACATAAAATTTTCAAAAGTCAAGAATTTATGCTTTCATTAGTTCTAAGAGACTGCATGGTCATACTAGGTTTTTATACTGTCTCTTTAATGACTATTTTGTTGAAAGGTTAAAGGTTGAAAGGTTAAGGAACTAAAAAATCATATTGTCAATTCATTTGTTTTTTAGAATTTGTATTTTTTGGCAACAAAGAACTTCCACAATATTTTATTACCATCGCGCCAAACCTAAAAAAGAAAAAAAAAGAAAACAAATATTATATATATATATATATATATATATATATATATATATATATATATATATATATATATATATATATATATATATATAGCCTATATATAATACACGGTAATTGTGTTAGAAAGTCTTAACAACACTTATCTAGCTTTTTCTATAAACAATGAAAATGTCCTCCTTACCAAATAATAAATAAATTGTAAAAAAAATAAAAATAAATTGAAGGCCTATCACATCAGATCCTTCACGTGCTATCGGAAATTCACTACTTCCTACTTCTGAAGTACTACTGACTACGAGCTCATCGCATTTAAATTTAGACTTGAGAGGCCGTTCAATGTCCTGTTTTTTTAACTAGGAAACTAGTATTTATGATAATTAGCACGTGAAGCAGCACAATAGCACGTGAAGCAGCATAATTTCAGTATAAATGAGATGAGACATTTTGACAAGATTTCAAGTAGTCAAGAGTGCCAGTAATGATCCACAAAACATGGACAGAATTTTCAGCAGCGACCGCTAGATGGCTCTGTTATGCCACGTGCGCTCACAGCATGCGCGCCCGCTCCTCCCAGAATGCATTTCGGCTGCTAGTGTGGTTAGCCTACGCGTACCTGTGAACATACGGCACTGTACATACGGCTTCTGGGTTTCTTAAATTTTATACTGGTTTTCATTAAGCGACATGCCTCCGAAAAAGCCAGCTCAAGCTACATCAGGCAATAAGAAAACTCAAGAGAAGAAAAAAGAGAAGATCATTGAGGTGAAATTTGCGGCGTTTAGCATACAGCATGCTGAACTCAGGGCCTTGTATTCTGATTCACTTTCTAGCGAATTCCAGCAGCTTTTAATGAAATGTTAAGTCTATAATGAATGGAATAGCGGGATAAGCAGTTATATATATGTTTAATAGGGTTAGACTAAGCTGTCAAACAGTTGTTGTCAATTTAACGGGGAGTAAAGAGGAAATTACTGTGAACAGAGTCAAAGTCTACTGCTAGTAAGACGCATCCAGGCTGTGTTTCAATCTAGTGAGCTGGTCATCTAGATAGCATTTTAAATCATCATTATGGGTCGTTTGTAATTTTGATATGAATGTGACTAAATGAATAACAGTTAGGGTGCTCATTAGGTTTTCAGACACCGCCTTAGTGATCTGAATATTCTTATGTGTCATTAACGTTACTCAGTCTTGAAGTAAATCGTTCGTTTATGCCTTGTTCATTAACAATTATACACATTCTTTATGTAAGGAAAGACTTGCTTGAAACAATATGGATGTTAGTTTTGGTTACGTGTTATCATCTGATTATGTAACTTGTTTGTTTTAATATGGTCTGATTCTATTTATTTCATTGTCACTGTGAATTTGAATCGTTTCTGACAGGATAAAACCTTTGGACTGAAAAACAAAAAGGGTGCTAAACAACAGAAGTTCATTAAAGCTGTGACACAGCAGGTCAAGAGTGGACAGCAAAATGCTCGTCAGGTAATGATCATAACGCTGATTTTAGTGTGCTTATCTTAAGTCTGCATTTCCAAGCCATTGTCCTGAACGTCTTTGATGCATTTTGTTATATTTGTAGGTCGCTGCTGAGTCTGAAAAGAACAAAAAGAAGGAAGACAAGAAGAAGGAGTTGTCTGAGTTGAACGAGCTCTTTAAGCCAGTAGTGGCAGCTCAGAAAGTCAGCAAAGGTAACTGGTCCTTTGAATGAGGGACAAACCCTTATTTTAAACCTTTTTTTTTTTATCTTGCTGCTTAATTCTAATCAGGAGTGCATTTCCCAAAATCATCTTTAGTCATCTGTGGTCGTTATCAACATAGTTTAGTGATTGCAGACAGCATCATAATTATGTATGTTTGGAACTAGTTCTCGATCTGTGGTTAGAAACATAGTTTTTATGACATGTAGACTTAAAATTGATCAGGTTCTTGAGCAAAATAATAAGCTGGCATGCAGTAAAAGCTGTATCTTTTATTATATAAACATATACAGTTATGTGAAAAATAAAGGACACCCTTTAGAATTTTATGGTTTTACTTATCAGAACATAATAAAAATCATCTGGTCGTTAACAGGTCTTAAAATGAGGTAAATACAACCTCAGATGAACAACAACACATGACATTACACCATGTCAGTATTTATTTAACAAAAACTGGGCCAAAATGGAAAAGCCATGGGTGACAAACTAAGTAGAGCCACTTTTAGCAGCAATAAGTTGACAGTATCAGTCTCTTGTATCATTCTAGAGGAATTTTGGCTCACCCTTTGTTGCTTCACTTCATAGATATGTATTTATACTATGGGGCTGCTGAATGCTTGAAACTGATTGGTTGACAAACTTTCTAAGGTGTGCCATTATTTTTAGGTAAGCGCACGGCTTAAATAGTTCCAGGCAGGTCTTGACCACATTACCGTTCCATATCAATTCGCGTAGATAACTGTAATAACGGAAAAAAGGATACAATTCATAACAAGAAAAAAAATGATGGACAATTTTGATTTTCTGGAAGTAAATTTTTATATTTATGGTGAACATGAAAATCTTAACAACTGGGTGATGATGGCAGTATTGGATAGCCAAGATGAAAAAAACAAATAAACGGAAGAGGACATCAAAGGCAGCCGGCAACAACAAAATACTTAAAACAATCAGCGAAGAACAGTTAGACAGACTTGAGGGCGAAAAACATGAAGAAAACCCCCAAAAAAACAACAGCTTGGGCTGTCAATGTGTTTAACGACTGGCATAAGGCCAAAAATACGTCTGTGGACAAAGTAGAGAGAGACGGGGCAGACGCTTTAAACACCCACCTGCGGGCTTTCTATGCCAGTGTCCGAAACGCATCAGCCGCAGAGTATTCAGTGTCAAGTTTTCTCTCCCTACGAGCTGGACTGAACTGCTATATATCCAAATACAACATCATTGGGCAGTCAGAATTCAAATCATCCAACAACGTATTCAGGGCCGTCCTCAAAGTTTCGCAAGGCTGGGAAAGACTCTAGTTCTCATTATCCTCCCATTTTGACCACTGAAATAGAGCACATTCGTAACTCTCCGTATCTGTCACCAGACACAGGAGCCGGGCTGGTTCGCTTCCGCACATCAGCGGGGCAGTCGGGTTATCCAAAAGATACACCAACCATTCATTAAGAAGCACTGCAGTTCAAATGCTGTCAGAGGCAGGGCTGGAGAGCAGGCAGATCATGTCTGTCACGGCACAAGTTTGAAACAAGCCTGAGAAGCTACTGGGCACCTTCGGCTAAAGAAAGAAAGAAATGGAGCTTGATTCTCTCAGGAAACAAAAGTACAAATGAAAATCAAGCCAAGGATCACCAGGAAAAAAAACCCCTCTGCTAACATGCAGCCCCATACGTTTGATCTGCCATTTTCGATGTCTAACTTCACAATCAATGGAAACGTGCAGTTTAATTTGAATAAATAATGTATATAGTCCTATCTATAATCAATAGAAAATTAAACTGAGTATACATAAATTGATAGTCCTGCTGCACGGGTTTTCGTTACTAGCCTATTGCAGATAATATAACAAATAAATAAATAGCCCTTTTAACAAGTAGGCCTATCAATAGGCTGTTTCATTTATTAGGCTACCCTACTGTCAATAATAGAAAAAAATAATTAACGAATGAATAAATAAATTAAATTATATTGACGCACATGCTTTTCTGTCTGTCTAATAATCAAAATGAAAAAAAAACTGTGAAATGCCAACGCTGAATACTACGTGATTCTGCAACAATTAAATGCTAAATAATACAAATATACTTTGTACATTTAATGTCACTTTATTAACCTATGTCTTTGCTGCTGACCTTCGATGACCCAATTCAACTACATTAAGCAAAAACGTTCAGTTAAACGTCACATTTGTGTCATTTTTAGGTTTTTATTTCTTAAGAGTCCTGATCTTTCTTCTGCGATCCAGAATGGCAGCACAGCTGAAAGGGTTTGATCTGTGGCCACTACTGTACAGGCATAACTTTCTTTTAGCCTGAGGCTAAATTCATTTCATTTCACTTTTGATCTGAAAGGGCCTTTACATTTGCCAAAAATAGATTTTTTTTAATTTATTAAAAACGAACAAGCAAGCCCAGCCCAGTTGAGAAAGAGGTATAGTAACACATTACTTTCCATAAAAAGTAACTAAGGGTGTATTCACACCTGCCTTGTTTGGTTCAATTGAATCGAACTCTAGTTTGTTTCCCCCCTTGGTGCGGACCTTTTGGGCAGGTGTGAATACAGCAATCGAACTCGGGTGCGGACCAAACAACCCGAACCGAGACCCAGCTGAAGAGGTGGTCTCGGTACGGTTCCAAACGAACTCTGGTACGGTTCGTTTACGGTGTGAACATGAACCGACCCAATTGCAAGAAAGCACTGCGCCTTTGAGTTAACAGGCTTCCGTAGTCGGAGTTGCGTTATGGGAAAGTGATTGTTGTAGCCTACTACATTACATCTGTTGCACGTCTTTCTGCGCGTTGTGTGTGCATCATTGGAATGGAATGAATGAATGAGTGTGTGCATCAGGACATTCACATACAGAGCATTCTCTTTAATCTAATCGCGCATAGATGCAAAAAAAGCATTTGCAGTTCAAATAATGTAACGATAGTTACAATACAAGGATGATGCTGCGTTAATTTACGTTAAGCCTTTTTTGCACTTCCTGATTTCCCTACTTGAGAATCCTTGTCCAATGAATGGACGACCTTAGCACACGTGTGGTTTTGTTTACAAATTTTGGTTCACTTGCAAAAAGAGCAGTGTGAAAGCGAACCGTACCAAAAAAAAAAAATTTATTTGGTCCGGACCAAAGCAAGTGAACTATCGGACTTTCCTAGTGTGAATACACCCTAAGTAACACATTAGTTACTTTTTTAGGGAGTAACAACCGAGCCGATCCTGACCTCCCTGGGGCCCTAAGCAAAATTCTGTTAAGGGGCCCTACCTGACCCATGAGCCATGTAAACCATTTGCCATTGCCACACAGTCTACCTTACATCCCAGTGCTCCCACTACAATCCTCCCGCTTTAAACTAGTACTAATGAAAATGTAATTCCTGATATCAGAAATAGAAATTGTTACTTGAAAAAGTACATTCTTAATATCAAGAATTCACATTTTAAATAGTACAAACTTAATTATTAATATCAAAAATGAATCCTGTGAATGAATAAAAGCTAAAATGGCTTGTCATAGCATGTCACTGTGTTTTAAATGATAAAAGCAATACTTGATGGTTATTATTTACTGAGGGATGTGCATCCATAATGACCAGTATGTCCAGCCAATCAACATTTTAAATGCAATATAGCCTATAAATCAATAGTCAATGTCAATACATTGCTTTCCATCTTGCTTTATTGCAGAGTTGTAACTAAACTGACTTGGAGACTAGATAATCATTGTCTTGTTTTAAAAGTATGTGGGCCTATAATGAGGAGTGCCATCACGCCCATTGTACTGGTCCCCACAGATGTTTTGCTGGAAAGTGCACGTTTCTGTGCACGCGCATATGAACGCATGTTGACGCGTGACGCGGTTATCTTTTCCGAGCTGCAGTTTAAACAAACTCCGTTGCCCTTTGTCGTTTATCAAACGTAATAAATAGTTGTATTTCACTCTCACTTTTTTTTTGTCAGGCACAAAGTCACAGAACACAGCCCTGGAAGTAGCCGGCATTAGCAAGCAAGACACAGAAATACCAAAAGATGCACTGCCCAGCTAGGTTAGCAAGACAGACAGACTACAGAGAGATGCTCATCAACTTAACTTTACTGTTCTCTGCTGACATCAAACTTGGAGAGGAGAGAACACAAGTCTACCTGATTGCTGTTCCCGCAATTCACTCTCATGGTGTTTTTTTTATTTTTTTTTTATCTTTTTTCGTGACCAGAAGGATAGTTCCGCTTAATCTTCTCATCGATGTTGTAAACTGATTACCTCGCTTTGACACGAGGGGGAGGTGGGGCCTTGAGTAATTTGCGTAGTGTGCGTATAGGGCTGATCAGCTCTGAGTAACAATATTGTAAATTAATTTTCCCCAACACTGTATGTGTGTGGTTTTATATATATATATATATATATATATATATATATATATATATATATATTTATATTTGTCCTGCTTTGATCATTGCCCATCTGTATATTTTGTTCTATTCTTTGTTCTATCTCTGATCATCTTAATTATTTCTGTTATTCTACTTAATTTCAGGTGTGGATCCCAAGTCCGTGTTATGTGCTTTCTTTAAGCAAGGCCAGTGTACCAAAGGTGATAAGTGTAAATTCTCTCATGACCTCACCTTGGAGAGGAAATGTGAGAAAAGAAGCTTGTATGTGGACGGCAGAGATGAAGATCTGGAGAAAGGTGAGTGCAACAGGACTTTCATGGGGCTACACATTTTGTATGATATTAAGTACATTAATACATTTGAAAAAGGATCTTTTAGCATGTTTTGACAAGTTTTCTTTTGGATTTTGGAATTGACCTAGGTGGAACTATTGTTTTTTTTTTTCAAGGGGTCTGTTATTTTGATGCAGTTAATCTCAAAAAGGTTTTGAACTATTGGTTGCCTTCATGTTAATTCTTTTGTTAATTTATGAATGCAGACACCATGGATAATTGGGACGAAAAGAAACTCGAGGAGGTTGTGAACAAGAAGCATGGAGAGGCTGAAAAGAAGAAAGCTAAGACACAAATTGTAAGTTCTGGCAGGAAATATAGTTGTACACTCAAATCATCTTGATATTACCATTGATGTGATTTGACTGGTTGTTTTTTTTCCCTCAATTGTAATCAAGAGGGAAATTAACAAATAATGTTCATTTTTTAGGTGTGCAAGTATTTCCTTGATGCTATTGAAAACAACAAATACGGCTGGTTTTGGGTTTGTCCCGGTGGAGCTGACAGCTGTATGTACCGCCACGCTCTTCCTGTTGGCTTTGTTCTGAAGAAAGACAAGAAGAAAGAGGAGAAGACTGAGGAGGAGATCTCGTTGGAGGATTTGATAGAGACTGAGGTGAGAAGAAAGCGAAGAGATTATTGAGAGCATCGCAGAACATGATTGTGAAGTAACAGTGTCCTTGGATCTGTTAGTGAATTATCAAAAATGTTCATGTTGTAATAAACCGCTGTTATGATTGTAGCGATGTGCCTTGGGAGCAAACGTCACTCGAATCACTCTTGAAACATTCTTAGCCTGGAAGAAAAGGAAAAGGCAAGAGAAAATGGCTAAAGCAGAGCAGGACATGGAGAAAAAGAAAGCCGACTTCAAAGCTGGCAGAGCGTTTGGAGTGAGTACAAATCTTGTCACTGATATTCCTCCTCAGTTTGCCTGATCAGTTAAAACGCTGACCTCAACATAGTCAACTGAAAAAAGGGACTTATTCTTCAAATGTAGCGTGCATTAAAAGCAGTTTTGGCTTGAATGAAATTGATGCTGTGGTTTGACCAGAGGGAGGCAGTAAAGCTCTCAGATCTGGTCTTTGCTGGTGTTTGACTGTGTCCTGGTTCTTCAAGACTCTTCCATGCTGTTCTGAAGCTGTCGTCTGTTGTGTGGAATGACCCTCATCTCATGGTTTCATGTCCTGCAGGTCAGTGGAAGGGAAGTGTTTGAGTTCAGGCCTGAGCTTGTTGACGATGACGATGAGGAGGCGGATGATACAAAATACGATAAAGAAGATGATGATCATTACTCTGAAGTTTCTTACGAGGTGATGCAACACCACCCCTTTAGCTCATAGCTATATAGACATTGTACATACAAATAATGGACTTTACAATTTAACATCATATGACTGATTTATGATATTGTCTGTTGCACATGCATGTAATACTCTGATTTATTTAGATTCACTCTCTCCTTCTTGAGTCTTTCAGCATTATTAACATGATTGTTTGTCCAGATGGAGGACCTAGACGAAGTTCAGGACCTTGACATTGCTGGATTTATCCTTAAAGAGGTGGATAACGCGGGTATAACGATGGCATCAGCGGACAGGTTTTCTGCCAGAGCTCTTCCTACAAATGATACAGATGGTGAGATGCTTCTGAATATCTTCTTTTCTAGTCAATTCTCCTTTATAGCTGTAGAAAAAAAACCCCCAGGAAAATGACAAATGATGCAAACTTCATTAAACATGAGACAAATTCTATTGTAAAGCTCTACAGAAGACAATGGTGTCATTATTCAGCTCACATAAGTTCAGAGTTGATTCAGTTCAATAACTGTAAAGTTTAATTCAGCTAAAACAGCTCTACAGAAGACAATAGTGTTCAACTCAAGTCAGTTCGATGTTGATTCAATTCAGTTCAATAGCAGTGTTGATGTTTCAAAATTCATCAATTTATGACTGAAGTCAATTCAGCTGTAAAGCAGCTCTAAAGAAGCAGGGTACCCGCGGGTCTTAAAAGCCTTGAAAAAGTCTTGAATTTGATCATCTCAAATTAAGGCCTTAAAAGCCTTGAATTTAGTATACAAAGTCTTGGATTTCGTTACAAAGGTCTTATATATTTTTTTTTTGCCTTTGCTAGGATTAAGTTCATACCGTAACAAAATTAACTGTTACTAATGTAGGCTAATTCAAAATGTATGCAGCGTTGAGTGCACCTCGCGCTCCACGTCATAGCAGAAAAAGCGATCGCGTGCGCACCCGTTACTATGGTTACTAGGCAAGTGAGGTACAGAACAAGATAGTACCTACCTAGCTTAATCCGCTGAGGCCACAAATGACATAATTTAAACCCCAAATAAGAGCTTTTCTGTTAAAAGAACATATTTCTACCCGTCTTTTCAATAGTATCTGGCAACCATGCGCGCCCTCTCTCTCTACATTGCTGAAGAAGCGCGGATGATTTGAAAACACAGACAAGCTGCAGTTCAGCGATCTTTATTTAAAATGTTGTACTTAAATTAAAGTGTCATTCAGTCGGTCTGTGTTCTGTCACGAGCCGCTTGCGCTGTTTGTGCGACTAAATCTGCGATCAAAATGCAGGCTGATATATCCACCAGTGTTCATACGAGCAAGAATGCAATGTTTCCCGAATATCCACACGATTTCAAATGTGACTTTGATTTTATACAACAGTAAATAAGAAAAGAAAAAAGGGTAACATTAAGTGATGTACTACATTGAAAACAGCATTATCGGGCTTGCTCTATTTTGCAACGAAATATGTGGCTTTGAACGAATCGTGAGATTCAATGAATGAATGACTCAGACTCACTCATAAAGATAGTGAGTTACTGCCACCTACTGGCGATTTTAATGTTTTTTATCATTGCAAATTTAATAAAAAAATGAAATGGAAAAATTTATTAAAGGGGGCAAATCTTGTCCCTTAATGGAAAGGGTGTGACTGCAGTCTAAGTGGAAGGGGGAACGGCACTCTAAAAAATTGGAGAACCACGGAACTTAGGAAAAGAGATCATTATGTAGAACTGCACAAGTGCTACTGCTAAAGAGTGCAATGTCAATAATTTCTCATCAGCTTAATTGAATTGGCCTAGAGAGAATAATTATGACATTTTCTGTCTAAAGACTACATATAAAATAACTACCAAAAATAAAGTAACTGCAGTTTGACTAAAAGTTGACAAAAAATGCAAAGACTTTTCGTCAACTACAACTATAAAAAACAGGATGACTCAAATGTGATTAAGACCAATAAGCATTTTCGTCTGAAGACTAAGACTAAATAAAAAATGGCTGCCAAAATTAACACTGGCCTACACACACATGCGCGCTACAATGCTGTTGCATATTAAATATGACTGATAATTTAAGTAAAATGTTTTATTTAATTCAAGTAGCCTCCTTGTACGTAATTATTTTCTAGGGTTTAAA
Organism: Rhinichthys klamathensis goyatoka; assembly: GCF_029890125.1. Taxonomy (NCBI): domain Eukaryota; kingdom Metazoa; phylum Chordata; class Actinopteri; order Cypriniformes; family Leuciscidae; genus Rhinichthys; species Rhinichthys klamathensis. The sequence goes on along the minus strand of NW_026606572.1, from coordinate 3,938,163 downwards.
ATGTATACAGATTTGACATTTTTCCCTCATACTTCTGTCGGAATGGGTACGAAGTTGGCATTGAATTTCAGTTGAAATGGTATTAAAAAGGTCTTAAAAAGCCTTGAATTTAAGTTGGAGGATCCTGGGGGTACCCTGAGAAGACAATACTAGTGTCATCATCCAGCTCAATGCAGTTCAGGTTTTGTTCTTGCGTGTCTTTTAAACCCTTTCATATGACCTTCATATGTTTCATTTCTAATGCTTACTTGTGAGGTCAGTGTCTGTACAATTTTGTGCTTCAATAAGCACTGAAGTATAGAATAACAATATAAGAAAAAGAGAGACATGGAAAAATATTGAATAGAGATGCACCAATACTAAATTTCTTCGCCAATACTGAGTATTCAGAATGATAGCTGCGGCTGATTAGCCCAGAAATCTAGACTCCCCCTTGCGGCTGCAAAAATTATTTTGCAGCCAGTGTAGTCTAGCAACTCTCCGTTGACTTTCGAACTGGAAAAACCAAACTCTAGTCAGGCCAATCACATCGTGAATAGAGTCGGCGGGCGGGCTTAACATAATGACGACAGAGATGCGACGGTTCACTGCTACTTGAAAACAAAGAATGGCTGCTGCTGCTGCTGGCGAGCAGCTGTCTTTCGATTCGGCTTTGGCCGCGACTCTGGATGATTTAAAGTTAAGCTTTTCTTTGAAACATGAACAAAGAACGGCACTTGAGTCATTTTTAAAAAAGGAAGATGTGTTCGGAGTTGTGTGATGTGAAGAGGTGTTCGCTCTGACTACGTCACCTTCTTCGTTGCTCTGGTTGGTTGTAGCGCTATCCTATTGTGTGCAGAGGGAATTTGAAAGACAACCGTTTATCCCGCCCTTCGTATTGAGCCCTGTCAATGGTGAGTTCCTAACATCCTGATGTAGGTCTGGCATGCCAGGCTAGCGGCTGATACCAATAGTTTTGATTTGTTTATTCAAGATTTTTATATGCAAGAAAAGACAAGAAAACCTGAACAGTACAGTATATACAATACAGTCAAAACCCTAACATAACCCATCCCTCTACCCATCAGACATAAAGTATCAATTATATTGTACAAAGACTCAACTAATGCTGTAAGCTAAACAGGGAACAGTTTGGTACATTAATATAATATTGGAGGTTAAAATTAACTATATAGCTATTATATTCAATCGCTATTTATTTTCAGATATAATAATTACTCATAAAAACTGAAATGATTGAATACAACTCAGTTTGCACATAAGGTAGTTTTCATAAACACTTCTCAATGGCAAATTTAAATGTAAATAAGCTCCTAGTGTTTTTTTTTTTTATAGATAACTAACAAACTGTCAACATTGATTTACTTTCCTGAAGTAAATGCAACGTTAATGATATTGTTCACAAGCTGTTTATTGACGTCTTTACGCAGTTGAAGCACTGATTGAATGATTACATGAGACATGATACTTTTCAGTAAGTTGTCTTTCAGCATACCTTTTGATGTTCATGCATGTTTTTTCATGCTATAACTTACTGTATATTAAATTGGAAGAAAAGGTTTGCTGGGATCTGTGGCGTCACATGTTTCTTATTAGAAGTAACAAAGCACAAAGGTCTTTGCGATTTATTGTATGGGAGATGTGCAACAAATAATGTTTGGTGTAGGGGATATACCGCAGACCTGGCAACCCTAGCTTGAACTATGGTTGATTCATGGGGTCAAATAGAGCCTGCTTTAAATCCTGATTTCAGTGTCCTCCATGTTTACCTCCGTATGACCCCGTGCTGCACGCTGTCTTATTGTTCTTTTGCACATTCAGGTCATTTCAGGACTGTGATCCTTTTACATTAGAATCTGATATTTACCACAATTTTAAAAAAAAATAGTGAAAAGCCAAGCATAAAAGTCAGATCTAATGCTTGCAGTGTGAACGTAGCCTTAGAGTATCTGACCTCTTCATCCTAAATGAGTCTAATAACTCACAATCAGGTCTGGTTATTATCCATAAATGTCATTCTGATTCTTTTCTTCATGTCCACATGCTTCTTTCTGATGTCACTGATCTCTGTTTTGTCTCTAAAGACAATAAATTGAGCGAAGCCTCGGGCGGAGCCATGGAGAACGGAGAACACAGCCAGGACCAGTCGCTGGAGGACGGCGATACCAATGAGGAGGAGGTGGCAGAGGCTGTGCCAGTAGATGAAAACCTCTTCACTGGAGAGGACCTAGACGAACTGGAGGAGGAGCTCAACACACTGGACCTGGATGAATGAAGACTGGGACTTTTGCATTATTCATGAACTACACATGGCTTGAAGTGAATGACAATATTTTCACTAATAACTACCACCAGTATTGCCATGTCAGAAACCGCTCTGCCTGCAATATGCACCCTCATCATAAAAGATGTCCCGGGACGCTACAGGAGAGACTGGAGTAGGTGTTCTTGTTCTCTCTAAGATTTAACTTTTTGCCCCTTTTTTTTTTTTAAATGCAGTTTACCCCAAAAGCACAGTCAGGTGAGGGTCTAGTTCTACAGCGGGAACATACTCCAAATATTTATGAGGCTGTTGATTTGATATTTCTGCCTTCTCATTTGAAAGATTTGATTAAATGATCATCTTTGTAAGGTCATGCGTACGAAATGATCCAGCATAAATCCTCTTTAAGACGTTCAAGCACTATTGGAATCTGGTTTCCTCTTCTGCTGATTAAATTTTGCTTTAATGAAGACAAAGGATTAGTTGATCGGTATCATTACAGTTTTTAACATAACCAACTGCATGCCTGTATCAGGATCAGAATGTAAATGCTGAATAAGTGTGCTGACGTTCAAGTGTTCAAAATCAGTTGATCAGATTGAGATGTTGAATGTGAAATCTCAGATGCAAATCTGGCCTTACAGAAGGAGATGTGGACAACGACATCATTACTAGTCAAATTTGATGTTGAAAGTGTTTTCAGGAAGTGGGAAAGTAACAGAGATGAGCTTGTGAGATGAACTAGTAATGTGTCTGTCCTTTTGTATTCAATTGTTTTAAACTGCCCTCACACCAACACAACACAAGAAATTGTAAATAAAAGGATATCAGATACAGATTTTGAGTTTAGATGCCTTATTGTAGCTCTTAATTAAAGGGATCGTTCACCCAAAAAAGAAAATTCTGTCATTAATTACCCTCATGTCGTTCCAAACCCGTAAGACTTTAGTTCATCTTCGTAACACAAATGAAGTCGCTTATCTATGTGAATAAAAGCTTAAATTAAATCTGTTCATCATTTAAACTGATCGAGTCTCCTGAAAAAATTGGATTAAACCGCTGAATTCATATGGATTAGTTTTACGATATGAAAACTTTTTGATGAGTCAAAGTGTCAGTTTCAATGGAGGGACAGAAAGCTCTCAGATTTCATCAAAATATCTTCATTTGTGTTGCGAAGATAAATGAAAGACTTACTGGTTTGGACCGACATGATGGTGAGTAATTAATGACAGCATTTTCATTTTTTGGTGAACTGAGTGGGTTTAAGGCAAAGTGACAGATTCAGTTGCAGATTCTCTGGTCTAGATAGGGACGGTATTGTGCTATACCTGATAATGATTAGTACATTACGTAAAATGACATTTTAAAATATGTAACCTTTTCATGCCCTTTTTTTTTGATTAATTATTTTGGAGAGCTTAAAAGTACATGGATGAATATGGAAAACATGAGACACAATTACATTTAAATAATAAAATAACAGCAAAATAGAATAAACGCGTGACATTGCGCATATAAATATAAGAAAACTATCAACGTTAAATCACCTAATAGATTTTAATTTCATCACTATGTCTCCTCTCCACCAGTAAGCTGGTGTGTGGTGGGCGTTCTGGCGCAATATGGCTGCCGTCGCATCATCCAGGTGGATGCTGCACATTGGTGGTGGTTGAGGACATCCCCCCTTCTATGTAAAGCGCTTTGAGTGCCAAGAAAAGCGCTATATAAATGCAATGAATTATTATTATTAATAGAGCATTAAATATTTGGTAATTTTCTTATTGTTTGTAAGTCTGAGGAATAAAATTAGAGAATTGAATTCAATTAGACATAGTGGAAAACACAATAGAAATGGAACTCTTTGATTATGAATGAACAATTTAGCATATTACAATATAATGAAGTTGGCAGAGATAAATGATGCCCATTGAAGGCAAGAAAAGCAGCGGAAAATTCTTCTTGACGTCACCATGACGTTTCAGCAGGTTGGTGCTTTATTTTCACTTCCTGTCCATACCCGAGCCGGTGTTGTGCCGAATTTCGACCCCCGCCAAATTATTACCCCCCTAGCATTGGTAGGTTTAGGATTAGTTGTGGGGGAGGGGTTAGGATTAGGGGCGGGGTTGGGATTAGGCAATCAGGTACTGACTTCAACGAGGGGGGTAATAATTTGGCAGGGGGTCGAAATTCGGCACAACACCGGGACTACGTCAGTCATCATTACTGTACATCAGTTTTAGTTACCGACATTATTAAAGGGGTCATATAATGCCATTTTTGTACAAGCTAATATGATTCTTTAGGGTCTAAATTAAAAGTTTGTAATATACTTTAATTAAAAATTCTCATTAGTATTGTAAGAAAACACTTATTTTACCTGGTCAAAAACAGCTCTGTTTTCAGCACGCCGTTTCAGTGCATATGACTTTAAATGATCATGAGCTTTGCTCACCCCACCTCTCTGTTCTATGCGTACACCAATTGTAACTCAATAACCATAACGCGTTGTTCAGTAAAAACGTGGGATTATGAATTATATTGAGAACGTCATACATAGAAAACATGCCCATACATAGAAAACATGCCGTAATGTACCCTGAGTGTAAACATTAGACGCATTCATTGTGAAGCGTGCAGCTAGCGATTTGCAAAGATTAATATATTAATATAAAGTTTAATAAAACGTTACACTCACTTCCGTTCTTCTGGAGATTCAGCAGGAACACGAATAGCTGGTACCGATCCTTTTTTCATGAGCAGCTTATTAGCAAATCCAGCTTTATACTGATCCTCGTTTATAAAGCAGTCTGGTGAGTGAAATGATTCGCTCAAACATGAGAGCATTGACGTTGATCGTGGGGAATATTCCCTTCGAAAACAAACTCAGCCACTGCGTCTTCAGCGGTTCGGATTTAGGAACATTAAAATGACTGCTGTGTTCATTATTACACCCAAGAACAGAACACCACAATCGCTTAGACGCCATTCTGCTCATAGACAGTGCTCCAGCATATCAACTATGACCGCGCCGGTCGCGCCGCGCAGACTATGATTGACAGCTCCCTCATGAGCGAGGGCAGGTCTGTGTTGAAACGCTCCTGTCAATCAACAATCGTGGGAGGGGCGTGCGAGCTTGTGACGTCACAGGCTCGAACGGCTCGATTTGAGGCAGGGGAAAACATATAAGATTAAAGCTCCAGTCGGCAAGTCTGGCAGATTGAGTGGATTTAGGAAAATTTTGAATGTTTACAACTCTCATGCCCCTCCCCCACTATCAACGGATACCCTCCCACCCAGTTCATGCTCGTCAGTGCGTGTGCACCAGATTTTCAGTGAACGCCAGGGCTCTCAAATGTCACTCATTTCGGTCTTTTGTCACGCTCTCCCGCCACACATTGTATTTCTCACGCTGAAAAACTATTTGTAATATATTTAATATGCCGCAGCGCCCAAAACTCTGGCCGCGCCGCTCTCACTGTGGAACCGGCATGAATCAAGCGCGTTTCCTCTGGTGTTGTTCGTCGAGCTACATAATAGCCAATCAGAAAATAGCACTATTGTATCTGGGTAAGATTTAACGCAACAACCAATGACAAAAATGTATCCAACCCCCCGTCGGCTGGGTGTCACTCTTACCTGTCTTCAAAACTTGAGAGCCCTGGAACGCGCCCGTCTCATCAGCATCCATCAACACCATGGAGTATTTGGAGTTATGCTGTCCTGTCTAATGTACCGATAGATTGCAATTGCTAACGTCATTTATACTCTAAATGAGCTTACTTGATTTTCCGCCATCACTCTTCGTTACTGCGCGAACTTCAGGCGTGTGCATGTGATTGTAACGTGCGCGAGGGGTGGCGTGTGCCCGATCTGTGATTGACAGTCAGATCTCACACCCCCCTGCGCTGATTGGACATGATGAACCGGGAGCTGTGGATTTTTGCAAAACAAATAACAACCTCCAGGTGGAGTTAGAAGCTCGGGGTTTTTTCTAAAACCACTTTATTTATGTTGTTCTGTCAGATTATAGTGTCGATTTCACTGAATATGATCAAAAAAATGTTGCCGACGGCAGCTTTAAAACAAAACCACTGGATGGATTTTTATTATTATATGATGGTTGTGTACAGACACTGCCAACACACATTTCAGTACAATCAACTTGTAAAAGTGCATGTACCATTATATGACCCCTTTAACGAAAATATTTCTTTGAAGAATTTTGGTTTTGTCAACGATAACATGACGGTTTTAAACGGTGTAAATATAACTTGATATAAATTGGCAAGAAAGGCCTATTATAAATGCAATGACCATGTTTTTATGAGTAAAACTATAAATAATAGGATTGCTTCAAATCCAGTCTTTTTTTTTTTGTTTTTTTTTTTGTATTTTGCGGTTCTCTTTCATCATCTCGTTTCGAGATCCACCTATGGGAAGGGCATCCGTACCTGACCTCTGCAGAAGCATCCAATTGCACCAAGTCTGGCTAACAGACAGAAGCGCGCAGCCAATGCCAGGTGAGGCCACACCCCCTTACCTACGGGCATATCACAGCTGGGCGCGCTGCTATTCCTCAGTTGACATTCGCTTCTCGCGATCTCTGCATTGACACAGTTCGGTTGGATTAACGTTACGCTGCTCACTTTCGAGTCTTCAGGAGGACATATCGCCAGATCAGCCTCCGCCAGACGTGAGTGACAGTCGTTTCTTCAGCCTATCCGCTGTGTTTTTTGCATCCGGAGCCGCCCGAGCTCTCGCTGTCCTTCACCTGCTCCTCCTTTACATGGCTGCCCGCCACGGATTTTTCCGAGTTCTTCACCGCTGGCCCACCCATGGCTATGTGACCGTCTAAACAGCCGCTTCCCCCGGGGAACAGCCTATCACGACGAGCCTGCCCGGCCGCGTGTGGTGCTCTCATCGCCGCTATAAGGACCCTCTCGTTCTGCGCGGTCTGCTTGGGCTTAACACGCTCAAGCTTTGGAGAACCCAGGGAATTGCGGTCATTGTAATTGCTGCCCATGTAGCTTTTACTAAGCCGGCTTTTAGTTGCACGACACAGCGCGCCGTGCTCGGCCTTTCTGACTCGGAGGAGAGACACGGTGATGATGACGCGCTACCGGGGGACTCCCGGAGCGCCACCTCTCTAAAATATTTGAGCTGACATCAGCCCAATCCGCATTCCCTGAAGAGGACATCTTCGCGGGAAAACCTCACTCTCGTTGACGAACCGGTCGGTTCCGGCGACGAGGATGACGCGGTCCTTTTAGCGTTCCCTAGGCTAGCGTTCACGCGGCTTTGCCTCCGTCCATCCTCCTGGAAGTTTGTGAGCGAGCGGCCGTTCGTCTCAACATTGTGTGGCCAGCTCCACAGAGCGCCACCGACCAGGATAGGAATATGTACGACGGGTAAACGCTGGGACCACCGCCCAGTCTGAACGGCTGGAGCGTCCCGCTAGACTGTTAACACGGTCTCACGGGCCTTGATTTATTACGATTACGTGTTGAGGTTTTCAATTTATGCCTTCCTAGGAAGGCGGTCCTGAACGCAAGCGGCCTGCCTGTTGTTCGACCATTGGGAGTAACGTTAACTAACAGGGTCTCCCACCTACGGTCGGTTAATCCCCTCTCGTGGCTGCCCAGCCCGTATGTTAGTGGACGTTGTGTGTGTGTGTCCCCCTCCCCCCCACAACAACAAGTTACGGGGGAGGGGGCTGTCATGAGGAAAAGTACATAGCAGTGTTACCACACCGCACGCACTTGGTTCCCCTCACCCAGTTATTAAAGGCTTCGGCCCCAGTGTTTCCCAACACAAAACACACACATTACTAAAAAACACATTTAATAAACGTATCAAATGAATTCGTGCAGATTTATATATCTGCCAGCGGCAACATAGAGAGCAAATCTCTCTGATCCCATGCATGTCGCCCTGAGTCCGTCCACAAGAGGTCGCCATTGCCTCATAAATCAACCAACTGGGCTCACACAGCTCAGTTGCGGCTGTCCAGCCGATGTGTTTTTAGTGGACGTTGTGTGTGTAAGGCCCCTGTGTTCCCCAACACAAAACACACACATAACTAAATAACACTTAAAAAAAAAAAAAAACGCATTAAATAAATCCGTTACAGAGAGAGTATCTCTCTCCGCGGATATTATTTTTCTGCCTGCACTTGAGACTGCCCAGTTCATGTGTTCAGGACATATGTGTTTTTCCCACTTTTGGGGGCACCTTGTGAGGGAAAGTTCAGCACAGTGGACACCACACTATGTTTCCCTCACTCTGTCAATAAAGGCTTCGGCCCCAGTGTTTGCCCAACACAAAACACACAAAGCTACGAATCAAATGAATTCGTTTTGGAGAGAAGACCTCTCTCCGCAAAGAAAACTTCTCACTGCAGAGAGAGGAAATCCCTCCAAACCTCTGCATGTCGCCTCTAGTGTTCCCACTAGATGGCGCCTTTGCATCACAAATGAACCAGCTGGGCCCATACAGCTCCGCTCCGGCCCGAGCGTCACTTGGCAAGCCGTTTCAGCGCCCGAGTGGGTTTTTGCGTACTGTAACCCAGGGTTACAAGCTGCAGTTTGCAATAAAACCTCCGCATTTCAACGGCGTTCTCTCTTCTCACACAGAAGAAAACGCCTCACACATTCTGAAAGAGGAAATTTCCTCCCTCCTAACAAGGGAGCGATTCAGATGGTGCCACCCAATCTGATAAACCATGGTTTTTATTCCTGGTATTTTCATGTTCCAAAAGGCGTGGCGCCCCCCCGCCCTATATTGGACCTTCGAGTGTTGAACAAACATTTGAGGAAATTCAATTTCAGAATGTGACACAAGCCTCTCTCGCCTGTGCCATAAAGCAGAACGACTGGTTCACATCAGTCGATCTGAAAGATGCTTTCTTTCACATAAGCATCTACCCTCCACACAGGAAATATCTTCGTTTCGCCTACCAAGGCGTTTGTTACGAATTCACAGTTCTTCCGTTCGGGCGCAATTTGAGTCCCCGAACTTTCTGTCTGTGTGCGGAGGTGGGCGTGGCGCCCCTGAGACTATCAGGGCTGAGAATTCTGACTTACTGGCTCATCATAGCCAAATCAAAGGAGAAGGTGTCGCTGGACACCGGCCGGGTGCTCGCGCACATCACATCCCTCGGGTTCAAGGTGAATGCGAGCGAAAACAATCTGACTCCCAGTCAGAATGTCATTTTCCTGGGCTTGGAATTGAACTCAGTCTCCATGCGAGCGCGTCTCTCTCAAGAGCGCGTTCGCTCGCTGATGGACTGTCTGTCTCAGTTCAGTGAAGGGGCGAGAGTACAATATCGCACATGCCTCAGGCTGCAGGATCTCATGGCTTCATCTATCCAAGTTGTGCCATTGGTCTCCTGAGAATGAGAACGTTCACGAAATGGGTTTTGTACACTACATTTCAGCCCGATTTGCGATCTCTGCCGCTCGGTAACGATGACGCGCGCCTGCTCGGCGGCCTTGCGCCATTGGGAGAGCGAGAACTTTTACGCACGGGGAACCCCCCCTCGGGACGGTACGATGCGAAAAGTTTTGACGACAGATGCGTCCTTAACAGGCTGGGGAACCACCCAGGAAGGCAGAACGGTGAACGGTCTGTGGCTGAGCAGACTACGTTCAGCGCACATTAACTATTTAGAGCTTTTACTATTTGGAAAGCTCTGAATCATTTTCTGCCTTGCCTGCAGGGACATCCTGTTCTAGTACGGTGCGATAATACCACGGTAGTGGCTTATATCAACCGTCAGGGTGGCATGCGCTCGTCGAAACTCCACGCTCTAGCTTACAGGCTTTTGGTGTGGAGCAGACAGGTTTTTCTGTCATTACGTGTGACTCATGTCCCGGGCATTCGGAACAGAGGCGCGGATCTGCTATCGAGGGGAAACCCAATCCACGGGGATTGGCGTCTTCACCCGCAGATAGTGGAGAGGTTATGGATGAGATTGGACAGGCAGCCGTAGATCTTTTCGCCTCGCGCGAAAATCACCATTGTCCTATGTTCTTCTCGCTAAAGGACATGGACGCGCCCCTCAGGGCAGACGCACTGGCCCACCCATGGCCCAAAGTGCTGTTGTATGCTTTTCCTCCCCTGTGCCTGATAATTTTCACACTGGCCAGGGTGAGAGAGCACGGCCTGTCTCTCATTCTGATAGCACCCAGGTGGCCCAAAGCCCCATGGCTGGCAGAGATAATCTCTCTGTTATACGCCGAGCCATGGCGCCTCCCCCCTCGCACGGACATACTGTCCCAAGCCAACGGGGAGATTTACCACCCCCACCCGGGCAGGGTGGCTCTCTGGGCCTGGCCCGTGAGAGGACGAACCAAAATGCACTGGGGCTCCCGCCGCGTGTAATCGCCACTACTCAGAAGGCTAGGGCCGTTTCCACGCGATCCCTATATGGCTGTAAGTGGCAAGTGTTCGAAGGGTGGTATGATGGGCGTGGTTTCACATCTTATCAGTGCTCGGTGCCTGATATTTTGTGTTTCCTGCAAGACCTCATGGAAAGAGGCAGGTCCTTTTCCACTATTAAGGTCTACCTGGCTGCGATTTCAGCCTGTCATGTGGGTTTTGGGGCTCCACCGTCAGGCAGCACCCTCTAACCCGCAGATCTATGGAGGGTGCACGCCGCTCTTTGCTGGTCATCAGGAGATCTGTTGAATCTGTCCCAGAGTGGGACCTCTCCATGGTGCTGGAAGCGCGGTCTCTGTATCCTTTTGAGCCTCTGGGGAGTATTTCCCTTAAGCTGCTGTCCCTCAAGACAGCTTTGCTCTCGGCCTTGGCATCTGCTAAACGGGTCAATGAGCTACATGCACTCTCGGTTCACCCCTCGTGCGCCAAATTCTCCCTAAGTGGAGATAAGGTTTTCCTTAAGCCTAACCCGGCCTTCATGCCGAAATGCTTCCCTGCGTTCACGTCGGAGGTTTTGGAGCTATCCGCTTTTCACCCTCCACCCTTTGCCTCCCCGGAGGATCAGGGGCTGAATGCTCTGTGTCCCGTCCGTGCTCTGCAAGCATAATGACCAGGACCAGTGCTTTCCGCAAGAGCGACCAGCTCTTTGTTTCAAGGGCTCCCCTGCACAAGGGGAGTCCCATTTCAAAGCAATGCCTCTCACATTGGCTTGTGGACGCTATACTATGGCTTAGGAAGCAAAGGGAGTGCAGCCCCAAGGGGCATCAGAGCTCATTCCACAAGGGGCTTAGCCGCCTCTTGGGCTTTGTTCAGGGGAGTGCCACTGCAGGACATCTACTCCGCGGCCAGCTGGGCCTCTCCTCATACCTTTGAGCGTTACTACCGGTTGGATGTCACCAGAACTTCGGTGGCACACTCGGTCCTAGGGGTAGGGTCCTCTTAGCCCTTTCCCACAGCCCCGTTTGGTTAACCAACGAGGAGTGAATGGGCCGGCTGGCCATGTTCATTCCTGTCACCAAGCATTCGCATTCCTTCTTGGGTTTAGCTGTGTGCATTGGTGGTGCGGGGGCCATTATCATGTATGTGTCTCATGCATGTTTCATGCCCTGCTTGTCCACAGCAGTTATCGTGGCGGAGAACTTGCAGGGTCATGTTTGTGGGACGTGTCAGGCACCGCCTCTCTGAGGTGACCGTCCTTCTCTGGCCTTCAGAACCTCACTGTGAGTGTATTGGGCAATCGGGGAGCTGTCCATGTCTCTCCCATAGGTGGATCTCGAAACGAGATGATGAAAGAGAACAATAGTTTACTGTCGTAACCCCGGTTCTCTGAAACATCGAGTGGAGAGATCCACCAGCTTTGCCCCGCTTGCCGCACGAGAAGCGAATATACTTACTGAGGAATAGCAGCGCGCCCAGCTGTGATATGCCCGTAGGTAAGGGGGTGTGGCCTCACCTGGCATTGGCTGCGCGCTTCTGTCTGTTAGCCAGACTTGGTGCAATTGGATGCTTCTGCAGAGGTCAGGTACGGATGCCCTTCCCATAGGTGGATCTCTCCACTCGATGTTTCAGAGAACCGGGGTTACGACAGTAACCTATTGATTGCTGCTGTCATGAAGGCTGTGTCATCAGGTGAGTGTTATGCAACCACATTCAAGAAAGATCCGTTAGTTTCATTATAATCTGGGTAACATATGATTCACCCTGCCGCAATACAATTATGTTTTTCACAAAATAAGTTTCTGAAAAAATATAAATTTATGCAATATGCAAGTGGTCAACCTAAAAAATTACTTTGTAACAACTAAACTGCAAAGTCATTTTATAGAGACTTTATATACAGTCTAGTCATGTCTAAAGTGTCTTTCTTTGTCTGTATTGCGGTTATTCTGTAGCAGCCGTTTGACATCAGTAACTACAGGTTAGTGATGCTTTACACTGCTGTTAGATGTTTCCCCAGTGATGAGTTCTACACACAAGTTACCTCTTCTAAACTCTTTGAAAACATTCATTTGATGGTCTACTCTTAACATGACCTTGAAAATGTGTTTTAGGTCAATGTCATGTTCTGAATCCAGTTTGTGAGTCAAAAGCAGAGCACTCTTTAACTGGCTTTCAAGAAATGAAGCTCACAGACATTAAAGGAATAGTTCATCCAAAAATGCTAATTTTGTCATCATTTACTTACCCTCATGTCATGTCGTTCAAACCTGTATGCATTTCTTTCCTCTGCAGAAAACAAAATAAGATATTTTGAAGAATGTTTCAGCTGTGTTTGTCCATACAATGAATGTCAGTGGTTGAAAACAACATTGACTTATTAGTATGGATAAGAAAAAAAAACACTTTTCCAAAATAACTATGTGTTCGGTGAACTTTTCTTTTAATGGCAAACAGTAAGACATTAGAAATGAAATGACAACTTGGAAGATTTGTATAAATATCTTTATTTTATTTTTTTCACTTCAATTAACTACATAACAGCGGTCTGTAAACCCACAACACAGGGTTATTCTAGTTCTGAGCTTCCGTTGTTGTTTAGATAGTTTTGATACTGTACTTAGTTTTAGTTTTTCAACATGTAGTTTTTATTTTAGTTTTAGTGAGACTGCTTTAAAAATGCTAATAATAAAGAAATATTAAGTAAGATTCAAATTTTGATTAACTGACAGCACTAATTTTTAGGTTTAACTTTAACATTTACATTTTGATTATTGATGCACAAATAAGCGCATTACAGTGTGCTGTTTTATTAAGCTCCAGATTATGATATTAAGATTACTTTGATTTACCTTATAATTTATAATTATTATATTTAAATGATGTTTTATTAACAAAGTTCGGGAGGAGCACGTTCAGATAATTAACACAGGTGGAGAGTACTCAGCAGTCAATGATAAGAGGTGTATATACAGGTCCTTCTCAAAAAATTAGCATATTGTGATAAAGTTCATTATTTTCCATGATAAAAATTAAACTTTCATATATTTTAGATTCATTGCACACCAACTGAAATATTTCAGGTCTTTTATTGTTTTAATACTGATGATTTTGGCATACAGCTCATGAAAACCCAAAATTCCTATCTAAAAAAATTAGCATATCATGAAAAGGTTCTCTAAACGAGCTATTAACCTAATCATCTGAATCAACTAATTAACTCTAAACACCTGCAAAAGATTCCTGAGGCTTTTAAAAACTCCCAGCCTGTTTCATTACTCAAAACCGCAATCATGGGTCAGACTGCCGACCTGACTGCTGTCCAGAAGGCCATCATTGACACCCTCAAGCAAGAGGGTAAGACACAGAAAGAAATTTCTGAACAAATAGGCTGTTCCCAGAGTGATGTATCAAGGCACCTCAGTGGGAAGGAAAAAGTGTGGCAAAAAAACGTTGCACAACGAGAAGAGGTGACCGGACCCTGAGGAAGATTGTGGAGAAGGACCGATTCCAGACCTTGGGGGACCTGTGGAAGCAGTGGACTGAGTCTGGAGTAGAAACATCCAGAGCCACCGTGCACAGGCGTGTGCAGGAAATGGGCTACAGGTGCCGCATTCCCCAGGTCAAGCCACTTTTGAACCAGAAACAGCGGCAGAAGCGCCTGACCTGGGCTACAGAGAAGCAGCACTGGACTGTTGCTCAGTGGTCCAAAGTACTTTTTTCGGATGAAAGCAAATTTTGCATGTCATTCGGAAATCAAGGTGCCAGAGTCTGGAGGAAGACTGGGGAGAAGGAAATGCCAAAATGCCTGAAGTCCAGTGTCAAGTACCCACAGTCAGTGATGGTCTGGGGTGCCATGTCAGCTGCTGGTGTTGGTCCACTGTGTTTTATCAAGGGCAGGGTCAATGCAGCTAGCTATCAGGAGATTTTGGAGCACTTCATGCTTCAATCTGCTGAAAAGATTTATGGAGACGAAGATTTCATTATTCAGCACGACCTGGCACCTGCTCACAGTGCCAAAACCACTGGTAAATGGTTTACTGACCATGGTATTACTGTGCTCAATTGGCCTGCCAGCTCTCCTGACCTGAACCCCATAGAGAATCTGTGGGATATTGTGAAGAGAAAGTTGAGAGACGCAAGACCCAACACTCTGGATGAGCTTAAGGCCGCTATCGAAGCATCCTGGGCCTCCATAACACCTCAGCAGTGCCACAGGCTGATTGCCTCCATGCCACGCCGCATTGAAGCAGTCATTTCTGCAAAAGGATTCCCGACCAAGTATTGAGTGCATAACTGAACATAATTATTTGAAGGTTGACTTTTTTTTTTTGTATTAAAAACACTTCTTTTATTGGTTGGATGAAATATGCTAATTTTTTTAGATAGGAATTTTGGGGTTTCATGAGCTGTATGCCAAAATCATCAGTATTAAAACAATAAAAGACCTGAAATATTTCAGTTGGTGTGCAATGAATCTAAAATATATGAAAGTTTAATTTTTATCATTACATTATGGAAAATAATTAACTTTATCACAATATGCAAATTTTTTGAGAAGGACCTGTATAGACTCAGCAGGCTCACCTCAATCCATTGACAGTTTAGCAGCACCCCTCCACCGCCCCTTCTCCATACTTCTAGTCCTAACTACTTACATAGGGGGAGTACTCTGGGTTCGGGCCGAACTCCGGGCTCGGAGCCCTCCCCCCGGACAGCACGCCAAATACGCATTAAACTTTACTCCCTCTAATTCGCCTTTGGCTAAGCCACACCCTAGAATGTAGATTGAGCAATCACAGCGCAGCCAAAAAAGAGCTCCCACAGTGGTCCGACACTTTTTCACAGCGCTCCATTGACTTTAACACAGGCGTCTCATATTTTTGGTCTCGGCCGGCTATTACCGTCGTAGTTTTATAAAAAATATGGTTAAACGTTGTGCCTGGGGCATTTGTAACTCAGATACGCGTTTCCCAGAGAGGTTGGAGGGCGGTGTCTGTTTTTTTCCCTTCCCAAACCGAAGTCAAATCCTGACAAGTGTCGTCTAGCACACGCTGCTAATAAACGTTATACTCGCGTAGTCCGTTTGCTTTGTAATAACGATTATAGAAGTGAATAGAGACCTACCCAGCTTTGCATGAACAGTGTTGCTCCTTGATATTGTTAGTCCCAGCCTCCGTCTCGATTAGTAGGATATGCGGTGGTTCGTTTTTTGACTGTGACCGGTATGCTTTTGTTTTGCCTCTATTTGGATGCCTTGTTGTTCCTTGCGTTTCACCTGTATGTTGTGAATATAGCCTTCGAACGTATATTGCAGCCCCTTTTGCCTACTTCTATCGGACACTTTATTTGCTGCTGTATAAAAGTTTGATAAAATTTCAGCAGGAAGAGCTGTCACAGCATAAGCCATGTTGATACCAGAGCCCAGATGAAGTTTGTTTGTCGGACGTAGCAACAGTAACTAAGGGGGGCGGGGCTTAGCCAAAGGCAAATTGTATGTAAGTGTGAAATATATTTCACTGCTGTAATCTGCAATATTTATGTGATCATAATGGCCAGGCCTTTCTTATGTCCCGGTAATGTTGTTGTTATGTGATCTTCTGCCAGAAACATCAGGTTGATCTGCTGCTGTCCAGAATCAGGTGGTTTGTCTTCGTCTGGCATCTCAGCTGAGACCTGTCCTCTATGGGTGACCCTACCAGTAGTTGTGAAGTACCAGTGGCGTAGCTCTCAGCATCACTGATGCACACAAGCCCTCACAGCACGTCAAGCTGCAAACCGTGTGAGGGACCCTAACCTTCCCTAACCTACAGTAACTGCTTAAAAGCAACCGCATATCAACCAACCAATCTAAACATCCTGACAACCACATAGCAATGCACGAAAAACCAATAAGAAGAGTCTGCCAACCGCAAAGCAACATGCCAACAACCGCACAAAACATCCCTAGCAAATGCATGGCATGCTAAGGAAACAATTCAAAACATCCTGACAGCCATGTGGCAAAGCACCAAAAACCAATTGGAACAACCTAGGAACCGGATAGCAACACATTGACACTCCGGGCTCCATGTGACACTGTGATGACTCAGTGTCTGGGCTTCTTTCTTCGGGGTTCCTCAGGCAGGGGCTCTTCGCTGATGTCCACGTGGATTCGAGGAGCGAAGCTTCTGCTGGTTGTGGAGAAGCTCTCAGTGATCAGGACACGTCCATCAGGATGCTCCGTCTCCACCAGTGAAGGGCAGTTGAGTGTCTCCCACAGTCGCTGCTTGATCTTCAGTCCTAGTTTAAGACTGTAGGGACGCCGCCGACCACTGCGTGTCTTCATCATGGGCTCCACCACAGAGCGGTAGATGTCCTGGTAGGCCTGTACGCTGTAGCTGTGGATGGAGACAGGCTCATCCTGCTGACACACGTCCACTGAAGAGACTGAGACTGCTGGACGGATGTTCGGGAAGGACAGCAACGTTCTTCAGGTAGCGCTCTTCCAAACCTGTGGGTCTTTGAGCTTTGGCAGAGATACAGCTGTAAGTGTGATCTAACCTGACTGACATTACAGCTGCCAGCTGTGAAAGCTCACAGGGGTCTGGACTGGAAGAGAAGTCCTCCACCAAGAATCCCTTCAGGTGTGCGGGAAGAGCCCTGGTTCTTCTTGACCGACGCTGCTCCATGATAATGAATCAAGAAGAACTACAAAGACTGGACAAATCACTAAGACTTACCAAATTGTAGAGTTGTGAAGAGCTTGCAGCAAGTGTGTTCAGGCTTCAAGGCTTCAGAAACAGTTGTGTTAATTTCAAAAATCAACTCAAGCTCCTGGACTGACATAGAATGTTGAGGATCATTTAAATGTAAACAACACTTGATATCAGCAGTAAGTCAATTAGAGCAGCATGAGCTCTATGGTACATGTACTGTTATCTTTATATATATATATATATATTAATTGTAACTCTTTTATGTCAGTAGTTCGTAAACAAATCTGTGTTTTGAGCTAATTTTTTAATTGAACAAATGGCGTAGGTTTGATTTTGAAATTGGTGGGGACGGGGACATCAATGTATAAATATATTTTAAGTTTTGATTGAAATTATTGCTAGGGATATATCAGTGTCACTGGATATTGGTAGGGACACGTCCCTAGCATCCCTACTAAATTCTACGCCCCTTGTATTCTCTTCGGTTCTGTTGTCGAGCCGTGTTCAGTGACGATGCAGATGTGTTATCAGTGCGCCCGAGCTTCGTTTATAGTCTGAGGGAGACGCACGCTGTAAACAAAACAATCTTCGCAAACATGTCTAAGGATTTCGACACAGAGGAAGAATTGCATTTTTTTTGCCCAGCCATATTTATTTGAACCCGAATACACGGACACACCAGATACACGTCAGCAGCGTCTTACGTCATCAGCGTCACTGAGGACTCGTGAACGCGGCTTGACAACAGAACCGGAAGAGAATACAATGCTGAATAAAGTCGTAGTTTTTGTTATTTTTGGACCAAAATGTATTTTCGATGCTTCAAAACATTCTAACTAACCCACTGATGTCACATGGACTACTTTGATGATGTCTTTATTTCCTTTCTGGACAAGGACAGTATACCATACATACATTTTCAATGGAGGGACAGAAAACTCTCGGACTAAATCTAAAATATCTTAAACTGTGTTCCGAAGATGAACGGAGGTCTTACGGGCTTGGAACGACATGAGGGTGAGTCATTAATGACATAATTTTCATTTTTGGGTGAACTAACCCTTTAACAATTTTTTTTAATCTTCATTTTAAAGGCCCTATTTGATTCGATCCCAGATATATGGAGATCTTAATGTGGCTTCATGAGAAAATTTGAGCACATTTTCAGTGGTCAAAAACCAAATGTGGGTCACTTTGCATACAGCTGATAATTGTTTTATTTTGAAGAGGAATATCTGAACATAAAATAATGTTGAAACTAGAAATGTCTCGTTTTTTTCTATCAGCACAATTGCAACACCTGTCTGAGTGCCATAAATATTCCTTTTCCAAAGTTTGTGTGCCTGTAACTCTCAAAGTAAAAATATCTTAATATCCTTCTAGATTATCATTTTTAATACATTATTCTTTTGTAATCTTCATTTTTAAGGCTGTTTCTCAATCGCATATATATATATATATATATATATATATATATATATGGGGATCCCAATGTGACTCCATGTTCAAATTGTTGTATTTTACCCATTTCCAATGGTCAAAAACCAAATGTGGGTGTAAACAGCTGATACTTATTGTGTTTGAAGAAGAATGTCTGGAGAACAAATTCTGAAACTAGAAAGGCTTGTTTCCCTCTATGACAATAATTGCATATTGAAAATAATTTCAACCATTGAAAATGGGTAAAACTCAACAAATTGAACATGGAAAAAAAATAGATGCATAGTTTCAACATTATTTGTTGTTCAGATATTCCACTTTAAAAGAAAACAGTATCAGCTGTATGCAAAGTGACCCACATTTGATTTTGGCCACTGAAAATGTGTACAATTTACCCTCATTAAGATCTCCACATCTCTGGGATCGAACCATAGGGCCTTTCAAATTAAGATACCAAAAGAAAAGTTTGTTAAAAACCAAAATCTAACAGGATATTAACATATCTTTAATACTTCTTGAGTTACAGTCATGCAAACTTGGGTAAAAAAAAAACCCACAAGAAGTGCTTTTTCCCATTTTTGATCTTTCACTGTTGGCATATAGGAAGTGCAACAAAGATTGCTTAAGTCAACAGGTTTAACTTATAGACATACCAATCTCTCGTGTAAAAATAAAATAATTATCCTGCCATCTGTCTAAAGTCCTTTTTACCCCCTCTAATTTGGCTCCAAATCTCAGGTGAAAATTGTCATTTTGACCCCCCTTTACAAAATAGTGGATTACTCAGTAAATATACATCCATGGCATTTAATATTTTGGTTTTCATCACCATTTTTGTTTGCTTGTCTTCAGAAAAAAATCTCAACAAATTCAAAATATTTGAGCCGGGGAAGTTTCCAAAATTTGGTTGCTTTGACATAAAATGACCATACAAGCTTTTTTGTTGTTGTTTTTCAGTATTTCTTTTTCAAATAGATTTGCAGACAACAGACAAGCATTGCCCATCAGCATTGCTCATATTGATCTAGGTTCACTGTCTTGCTTGAGGTTGGTTGCTCATATCATACAATTCTGTTTTGTAACCTGGCTGTATCTTGATTTTGTAATTACAAGACGTCATGGGAAATTTGCATGAACAGAGACTTGAGGAGGTTATGAGTAAGAAACACGGTGAGGCTCAACAGAAGCAAGCAAAGACAATAAATTAAATATGCTAGTTATATTCAATCATTAATGCCTGTTGACATCCACAAATAATATTTATTCATTTTAAGGTGTGCACTTGTTTCCCCGACACTGCTGAAAACAGCAAATATGGTAAAACGTACTCGGTTACTAACGTAACCTCGGTTCTCTCTAGAGAGGGAACGAGTACTGCGTAATAGCTTTACGCTAGGGGGAAAAACTCTTTTCCGCGAGATACTGAAGCCAAAAATTATCCTTAATTTTTTATTAATGTAAAACGCTTTGCAGCAGCAAGCAGACATAGGCGAAACAGCTCGCGCGCCTATTGGTTGCTCTGCAGCAAATGCAGCAGCCTATCGAGAGAGACTCTGCGTGACGTAATGACCAATGGGGGCAATTCGCGCCCATATCGTCACGTCCCGCCAGAAGGGGCGTGGTCTCACCCTATAAATATGCTCGTTAGGCTGATACTAGCTGGTTTTTATCACTGAAGCGAACCAGAGCGTATTCCAAGCACGGCAAGATACGCAGTACTCGTTCCCTCTCTAGAGAGAACCGAGGTTACGTTAGTAACCGAGTACGTTCTCTTACGAGAGTATCTCTCGTACTGCGTAATAGCTTTACGCTAGGGGAACACAATGCAACACGCCGTGCGTACAGGGATCCAACACCAAAGTCCCGGGGGCCGAAGCCCAGGGCTCATGTAATGCATAATCACCATAAACTCACAATGGCCCTCATTTATCAAAAGTGCGTACACCAAATTTCCAGCGTACACCTGGCGTACACCCAAAACCACGGTGACTTTGAGATTTATCAATATGGACGTTGGTGTACGGCACGCTCAAATCCTACGCCAGCTCAGGAGGTGGTGTACGCACGTTTTGAGTTAGTGCGGAAATGTGCAGAAAAACAATTCCCAACACCACAAAACGCACTGACAAACTAAAAGATATTATATATTATGACCCACAGTAAAAAAAAAAAAACAACAACATAGTAATTATAAACTTCAGTGTTTATTTTTGTGCAACATGGACTTCAATGTTTAATTTGTGTGACTTTACCAAAGCATTTGATTTGTAGCCATATGTATTCCTTCAGTTGCGAGCCTGTGCGCTTTACCCTGACGTTTCATGGTTTGGATCGGCAGGTGCGCACGGACTGAGTTCGGTAACGAAAGGCTTTCAATGACCAAAAAATAATTCAGACTGACAAAATAATAAAAAATACATTCTTCTTCTTTTAAATAATAATAATAATACAAATAATAATAATGACATTCTTCTTCTAAATAACAAAAAGCGTCATTAATAATACAAATCATACTAATAATAAGAAGAATATTACAAATTGTCATGCAATTATTAATGTGAATGAATGGTACTCCACATCACATCATCATCATCACTGTTGTACACCCCAATACATGTAACGTGATTCGAAATTGAATGCAAATCATAGACTGTAAGATGCTAATTCAAAAGACGTGCTGTAAAATAATGCATTGTGATAGGTCATTTCGGCTCCACGTCAGAGAAGTTTCTCTTCTTTGCCGTCTTCCGTGTGTCCATGGCGTAAAATGAGGGCGTGGGGGAAGCGGAGACTTGAATACATAGGGGCGTGTTATTCTAATGACGATCGTTTTCAGCCGCGGGATTTATCAAGGGCAGGCATTGCGTACACCTGGATTTCAAAGGTACAGCTTCATAAATCAGGCGGTGAGAGGAGTGTAAGCATAATCTTACGCCAACATATACGCCCGTTTCTATGCAAGAATGATAAATGAGGGCCATAGAGTGGGGGAAGAGAGGCTGGAAGCGTCATTCCCTATAAAAAAGCACCCAGAGGGGCTATTATATGACAATAAAACGCGCAGCCAGGGTGAAAGCTTTCAGCCTGATCTGGGTGGCCATACGTTCAACACTCATGGGGCTGCAGTAAACTCAGCATCTGGGCCGCACAGCGGGGCAGATAGCACTGAATTTTAGACCGCCAAAAGCTTAGCTTGTAAGGCGGGTACCTCCAGGTTATAGTATTTTATAAATGTAGACGGCGAGGCCCAGCCCGCGGCCGTACAGATATCTTGCCGGGAAACCCCGCTCGACCACGCCCACGAAGAGGCCACGCCTCTCGTGGAGTGCGCCCTGACACCCAAGGGGCACTGTAGGCCCTTCGCAGAGTAAGCGAGCGCAATGGCATCCACTATCCATCTGGATAGGCTCTGTTTTGAGGCGGCGAGTCCCTTGGAACGCCCGCCAAACAAAACGAACAGCTGCTCCGTCTGTCTGAAAACAGACGAGCGTGACACATAAGCTCTCAATGCCCTGACGGGGCAAAGGAGACTCGCATCCTCCTCCTCACTGAGAACCGGAAGGGCGGACAGGGAAATTACCTGGGCCCTGAACGGTGTATTGAGGGATTTCGGGACATACCCGTGCTTTGGTCTTTCAGATCTATTGACATAAACCAGTCCCCGTGGCGCACTTGCGCGAGGATTTTCCTGGTCGTAAGCATTCTGAACTGGCGTTTGACAAGCACTCTGTTCAGCTGTCGTAGATCTAAAATGGGTCTGAGACCCCCATCCTTTTTCGGTACCAGAAAATATCTGCTGTATAGGCCCCCTTCGCTCTGAGCCTGAGATAAAGGTTCTATAGCCCCTTTGCTCAGTAGTTTCGCTATCTCGGCACGAAGTAGATGAGACACTTCGTTTTTCACCGTAGTTTCGACGCGCGTCGTATAACGACGCGGGCGTCGAGCGAATTGTAGCGAATAGCCTCTCTTTATAGTGTTCAGCACCCATTCTGATATCCCGGGAAGCTTTGACCACGCATCTGCATGAATAGCTAGGGGCAGAATGAAATCCGGGCTCTGGTCGCGGCAAAACGGCAGCTCGAGAGCCCGGGCATACTGGGAACACAACACCGTGTTTACAGCGTTCGAGGCGGGGGGCGCGCTGATCACAGCGGGCGGCCTGACCGCGCTCAGCTTTTTTATGGCAGATTGTGCAGAAAAAGCGAGCGGGGGAGATCCCGTAGGAATCGGCGTGTCTGTGACAAAATGTGGGCGCGGGGCTGCGGGCACATTTATTACACTGAAAACACTGTCGTTCATGGCCGACTGAATGTGTTTTGGTTTCGTTTTTACAGAAACCAAGGGACACGCAGCATGTAGTGTGAGCGGGCATGGTGACATGGGCGCGTTTACTACATTGTTTGCACAATCGACCGGAGTCGATTTTATTTGTGCTAGCCCTGCACCGTGGCGGGCTGTGTCTGTGTGTGGGAATGGGCACTGGGTGGGCATTCTTACAACACTTATAACACCATCGGCCGTGGCCGGAACACCAGAAAATGCACTCTTTATTGGATTTATCTGGGTAGCCGTAAAAACGGCTTTTGTGCGCAGGCAAACGGGCTGAGACACCGGCTGGCTCACTGCGAAATACACTGGGACAGTCGCGATGTTTGGAACTGACCGAGCGAGAAGTTTTGGTGAAAATCCGGCCGCAGCGGGATCTGAACACCGTCGCTTTCCTAGAATGGCTAGGAAGATTTTGAGGCCTCGGGCTTGATCTCAATCCTCGGCCGGGGCCCGCGCTGAGGGGGGCGGCGTCCAGCAGAGCGAGAGCACGGTCTTTGGTCTCGGGCGTGGCGGCGCTGTGAAGCGGCGGCGGCGGGCGGTGCAGGCTGCGGCTGAGAACTGCGAGCAGACGGCTGTTTTGAGCGGCCTGCAGCGGAGCTCGAGCGCTTCGGAAGGAAGTGCTTCATAGCCTGCGAAGTCTTTTGCACCTCCATGAATCTGTCCGCGAAATCTTTGACGGCAGATCCGAAAAGGCCCGCTTGTGAAATGGGCGCGTCGAGGAACACAGAGCGCTCGGCTTCCGTCATCTCGGACAGCGTCAGCCATAAGTGTCTCTCAGCCACGGTGAGAGAGGCCATGTTTCGTCCTATGGCCTGTGCAGCGGCTTTAGTAGCGCGAAGAGCGAGGTCTGTAGCGCTTCTCAGGTCCGCCACGCAGATCGCTCCGGGTCCTTCCTCGTCCAATTTAAGGAGAAGGTCGGCTTGGTAGATCTGCAGGATAGCCATAGTGTGCAGCGCTGAAACTGCTTGCCCGGCGGCGGTGTAAGCGCGACCGTGCATGGTTGACGTCACTCGGCAGGCTTTAGAAGGTAGCGTCGTGTGAGCGCGCCGTCCAGCGGAGGGCGGGCAGAGATGAGACGCTACAGCTGGTTCCACAGGAGGAACAGAAAGGTATCCTCTGTCCTTCGCGCCATCCACCGAGGAGAAAGCAGCAGAGGCAGAGGTACGCAGCCTGGCGGAGAAGGGGGCGTTCCACGATTTAGTTACTTCCTCGTGAAGTTCCGGGAGGAAGGGCGCGGGCCGCGATTTCGTCGGAGCCTCGTCATTTCCGAGAAAGCGTCCGTCCATTCTGTTGCGCGGCGGCTGCGCGGGCGCCTCCCAATCGAGGCCGATGCTTTCCACGGCCTGAGAGAGCAGACGCATCAGCTCAGTCTCAATGCCGGTTCTCTTACCAGTGGGCTGGCGGGAAACGCTAGCGGAGGGGAGACCAACGGAGCTCGCCCAATCCTCACTATCGGATGCCAGAAGAGAACACGCCTCGGAGGGTTCGTCAAACTCGTGGATGGACGCGGCGGCAGGCGGCGGCCGTTGTCCGTCAGTGAGCGACTCGAGCGAAACCGGCGAAGCTGGCGGGCGAACCGGCGAGCTTTGGCGGGCTGGAGAAAGCTCGGGAGCGCGCTGGGCGCGGCGCTTCTTGCGGCGCGGCACCACGGCGGGCTGCGGTGAAGGCTCGGAGAATGATGCCAGGCGAGTCCTCAGAGTCACCATAGGCAAAAGCTCGCAATGAGGGCATCCGCCGTCAGCGAGCGCGAGAGCCGCGTGATCCTCACCCAGGCAGGAAACACAGATGACGTGCCGGTCTCCATCGCTGAGCGGGGCGCGGCACGAGCCACAGGAAGGCATCTTTAAAAAGACGCAGCTCTTTTTGTGAGAGAAGTGTGAGTCGCGTCAAGTAAGCGAACACACACTCTCAACAGAGTAAATACACACAGAGTATGAAAAGGATATAGAACGCCGGAAAGCGCAGCAGGTACGGCAGTTGAAGGCGGCGAGGCCAGCGACTCCAGAGCTCGTCCCGCTGAAAGGCTTGCTTCGACGGCGCGGCTTCTCACTCCGGATCCAGCGATGCGTGTGCTTCGCTGAAGAGGTAAAAATCAGCTAGTATCAGCCTAACGAGCATATTTATAGGGTGAGACCACGCCCCTTCTGGCGGGACGTGACGATATGGGCGCGAATTGCCCCCATTGGTCATTACGTCACGCAGAGTCTCTCTCGATAGGCTGCTGCATTTGCTGCAGAGCCAGGGCCGTATTAAGACAGTGTGGTGCCCCTGGGCACTATACCTCAAAAGGCCCCCTATATTCAAATGTGTCAATTAAAAATGTACATAAATTAATTGACAGCGTCAATTCACGTTTGCCCAAAAATAATAATAAATCTATCAGGTTTCTTACCTCTACAGGCATGAAAAGGGGTCAGGGGTGAAAAAGGTGAGAAGGATATTACCCCTCTAGGGGGGTCCGGGGGCATGCCCCCCCGGAAGAATTTTTTTAAATATTCCATATTTTATAGCATCAATCTGATGCATTTTGAGATGCATTTTTTTGCCAACCTGGGGAGAGTTGGAGAAACTTAACTTCAGCCATGAGTCAAAAATATTATGGCCTCCGTAGCGTTAGCTAATAATTTCCCACCAGAGCTTTAGCTAGCTGGCTAATGTTGCGTTCTCTCCTGCTGTGTTCAACTCAATTCATCAAGCTGTAGCTAACGTTAGCTAAGCCTATGTCAACAGAGCTCCCGGGTAACTTAGATATAGCCTACCAGAAAATATTAGGGATGTCCCGATACCATTTCTTCTGAACCGATCCAATCCGATACCATACCGATCCGATACCAGCGCAGTAAAAAAAAAATAAAAAATCAAGTAGAATTTCTATAACTCTGTGTGTTGAACTGATAATCACTATTTTCTGTTAAACATAATCTACTTAATACAGACAACTTCATTATAAAGAAAAACAACAAATAAAAAAAAATATGATCATAACCTATGACAAAAATTCTATTATATAAACTAGATTAGTGGGTAACTCAGCAGTAAAATTTAGTCTAGAAAAATCACAAGTGCACAATAATTGTATAAAATCGAACATTTAGTGAAAAAAAAACCTTATTTAGTGAGGAACAAATAAGAGACAATAAGTGTAGCACTAAATCTGGTAAAACGTTTTCATGTATTAAGTTTAGCAGAACTGCTCCTTCCTTGATTTTGCGCAAGCAAAGGTGTCAACTAC
Organism: Rhinichthys klamathensis goyatoka; assembly: GCF_029890125.1. NCBI lineage: Eukaryota > Metazoa > Chordata > Actinopteri > Cypriniformes > Leuciscidae > Rhinichthys > Rhinichthys klamathensis. The sequence goes on along the minus strand of NW_026606572.1, from coordinate 3,911,822 downwards.
ATCCCCAAAGTCCATTTCTTTGTTACCGTCTCCACAGTTAGCTCCGGCTTCGTCAGACTCAGCGCTGCTAGTGATAGCAATTCCCGTGATGTTCTCACAAAAAATCTTTCGATACCTGGAACATTGTGAATTGTAGCTACGTCTAGCGTCCTTGTCTTTCTTTAACTTTCTTTTTGCAAAACCACTCAATTGACGTCTGTCCAGTTTTGATTTTAATTCATTTTTTTGTAGCCGTTAAAAAAATGACACATTTGCACGTATTTGTTGTGGACCAACGCAACTCTGACAGATTGGGGAGGGGGGAGTGATAGTGGTCATGTAATCTTTATTTATTTATAATTTATTATTAAATCATTATTGTTATTATTATTGTTAAATTAGTGTTCATAAACGATTTATTTATGGTCTGTCAAGAATTTCAAGTTAATAATATAACAATTTACGAAAAATATTTTTAAAGCTTGACTCATGTGGTGCCCCCCTAGTGGTTGTGAATGGTTGGTGCCCCTGGGCACTGGCCCAAGTGCCCTTATGGATAATCCGGCTCTGTGCAGAGCAACCAATAGGCGCGCGAGCTGTTTCGCCTATGTCTGCTTGCTGCTGCAAAGCGTTTTACATTAATAAAAAATTAAGGATAATTTTTGGCTTCAATATATCGCGGAAAAGAGTTTTTCCCCCTAGCGTAAAGCTATTACGCAGTACGAGAGATACTCTCGTAAGAGAACCACTCTCTTCCAGTGGGTTTCGTTCTAAAGACAAGGAGAATGAGGAGATCTCGCTGGAGGATTTGATAGAGACAGAGAAGACGCGACAGAATAGTCACTAGAGTATACAAATCATGTCATTGCTATTCCTCCTTAGTTTGCCTGATTTTAAAAATTGTGACATCAACATTGTCTCCTGAAATAAAGGGACTCGTTCTTAAAATATAGCAAAAGCCAGTTTAGCTGAATTAAATTAGTATTTTGACGGTGATGCTGTGGTTTGACCAGAGGGAGGCAGTAAAGCTCTCAGATCTTGTCTTTGCTGGTGTTTGACTGTGTCCTGGTTCTTCAAGACTCTTCCATGCTGTTCTGAAGCTGTCGTCTGTTGTGTGGAATGACCCTCATCTCATGGTTTCATGTCCTGCAGGTCAGTGGAAGGGAAGTGTTTGAGTTCAGGCCTGATCTTTTTGACGATGAGGAGGCGGATGATACTTCAATACACTAAAGAAAAAGATGTGGCGTCAGCGGACAGGTTTACTGCAAGTGCTCCACCCACAAATGACACAGATGGTGAGAAGCTTCTGAATATTTGACCTGTTTCAATTGGACACTAGTCCTTTTTTCCCCAAAATTGTGAACAAATGGCAAGTAAAGCTAACACACTGAATGAAATTGTAAATTGCGTAATTGTGTAAAATTCTCAAGAAATCTAATTTAAATAAAATTGAGACAAAAAAATCGTGTATGTGTAAACATTTCCCCTTCTTAATTCAGTGGTGAGCTTGTCACCTCAAAGCAATCGTCTGTTTAATCTGAAATCATACAGTTATATAATGTACCAAGCATCAAACGAATTTGTCCATATGTTCAGCAACAGGTCATAAACATTCTTAACACTAGGCCTACTCCACTAATTGCTTGGCTTGGGCTGTTGAGAGATGGCCAACATGGTCAGAGGACTGGCATTTCCTATGATCTGCCTGAGAAAGTATGATCTCCCTTGCCTCGTTCACACAAATAAATAATATATTGCAGTGTATGTATAAATCACTTACAGTGCTATTAAGGTTCAACAAAAGAATCCCAAAAATTGTGCCAGTTGAGAAACCACATACAAAGCCCTGTCCTTATAACAAAAGCATTTAAAATATAGACAGACAAGATTTATTGCAGCGGCTGCAGAGAATTACTCCGTTTTTATAAGGACATTGACCTGAGGGTGGGCTATACCTTCCCCATCACCTAGCACCTTGTAAATGTTACAAATTATTTATATTTAAAAAAATGAAATTTCTATTCATCAAAGAATCCTAAAAAAAAATCAAAAAGTATTAAGCAGCACAACTGTTTTTAACATTGATAATAATAAGAAATGTTGTTTGAGAACCAAATCAGCATATTAGAATCATTTCTGAAAAATCATGACACTGAAGACTGGAGTAATGATGCTGATAATTCAGCTAATAAATTGCATTTTACATTCATATATATATATATTATAATGATATTTCACAAAATTCAATTTTTTTCTGTATTTTTGATGAAATAAATGATGCCTTGGTGAGCATTGGACACTTTTTTTCCCAAAAACACTTAAACAAATCTTACCCAACATTTAAATGGTAGTGTGATTCTGATTCTGAAAATGCACAACTTTCTGCTAAATAAGACCATGACTGCTTCCTGTTGAAAATAATTTGAAGGCTTTTAAAGCTACAAAACATTTGCCCTTGATGGCATTTTGATAAACATTTAAACATTTGCTTCTGTCCCTCATTCCTGTTCTTTTAAGCACCAAAACGCCAGGCTACCTTTGGAATGAGAAAATGACAAAAAATCATTCAAAAAGTGAAGAATGTTTTTAAGGGTTAGTGTTTAATGTTTTAAGTACTTTAGTATGTTTGTTGGATGCTCACCAGGCAAACATAATTATTCTGCCACTCTGCCATGCATCACATGATCCCAAAAGCCCCTTTGACCACACGCATGACCCGTCAGCTCTAAAACAAAAGTGACTTTGTTCCCCAGAGAGTGAGAATGTCGTTTGTGCTCCAATTTGCAAATGGTGCCTTTTATTTCCTCAGGAAACACAATCTTTTCAAGCCTTTTACTCTATGACATAAATGCATACTCTATACATAAAAGACCAGTTGTTCCATGTATACATTTGAGTTTACAGTATGTTAAGGGATTAAAATAATAGGCCTATGTCTTATAAGACAAGCCAGGCAGACATAAAAATCACCCAATGTTTCCTTTTCATACAAAATCTATGAGGGATCCCAGGGGGATTTACAGACTGCATTCTTGGAGACCTACTTCACTGCATTTAAGTCATGAATCACTGACAAGTCCATATAGCCTATGAATAAAATATCCTCAGGCTCTGAATAGTAATTTGTAATTGTCACAGTTATCTGGACCTTGTGGATAAAGTGTGGCTCAAGGACTCGGCTTACTGATAAAAAGCTGACAGCTTTTGTTCGCATTTTTAAAATGTTTACCAGTTCATGCCCATTTAAGTCATGCAGGCTATGCCCGCTGCGCGGAAGTTTCTCGTGACGTCACTGTGACGTTTCAGTAGGTTGGTTTATTTTCACTTCCTGTTCAGTGGGACATCCCGCGGCTCCATTCGAGCTGGACTACTTCAGTGTCCCTGTGTCCTACTTTACACTTTTGCTTCCATTTTACTGGACAGGCTAGAAACGAATGAGCTTTTATTGCAGCGGCCGGCCTGCAATAATGTAACGGACATTTCCGTGACTTGTTAGTGTGTGAGTGTTGCGTGTTATTATGGAGTGCGGAATCAGTGGCGATCATATGTAACTTAGGATAACGTTACTGCTGATCAACACATCCACCCACAAACCGCGCGATCTCCATCTACTCTCATACTCTACAGAGACACAAAACATGGGCAAACATCTCATCTGTTGTTGGCTTTGGGCTCTAGTGGCTCTTGTTTACTGGAAACGAGCACTTTCATTTAATCTGGACATTAGTAAACCCTCAGTTTTCTCTGGACCTCCAGGAAGTTACTTTGGATTTTCTGTGGCTTTCTTCAATCCTGATAATAAACAGTGAGTAGATGAAGTTGTGTGTAGGCTAAACCTAGTGAGGTGGCGAACTACAGACAAACTTGTTTGGATATCATAGGTGCCTAAGTTACTGTATTGCTTTTTATATGTTATTTTTTTGTGATGAAGATATGAATCTCAAGAATGCATGGATATTCTGAAAGAAACATGTATTAACATAACAATGCTCATTTTTATTGTAGGACTTACAATATAGAAGGCTCGGTCACCTTTTTTTGGCATATATAAAGTTAAATACAATATATATATATATATTAATTGTATTTAACTTTATATATGCCAAAAAAAAAAAAAAAAAAAAAGGCGAGCCTTCTCAGTGGTTGTTCCTAATCTCTGGAAAAGTAAGAACATATAAGAACAGCTCGGACTGCTGAAAATTTTAAGTCGATGCTTAAGACCCACCTGTATTCCTTCGCTTTCATTTCGAGTTGAGTTTTGCTACTGTGACATTCTCTACTGTTTGTTTTTGTTTATTTGTAATGAATAATATGCATTGTATATAATTGAAAGAAATATGTACATTTTAAAACTGTGTTTTAGTGTATTTAACAAAACAAATCATTAAAAACACATTTTCCCTCTGATTCCAGATTAAACATACTGGTTGGTGCACCCAGAGCAAACACATCTGATCAAACCCCATCGGTAGTCACTGAGAGGGGCGCTGTCTTCAGCTGTCCTTGGCAAAAAAGCGGCACATGCACACAGATTGAATTTGACAGCACTGGTAAGACGCAGCACTGTGTTTTTTTCAGACATCATAGTTTAATCTTTGCTCCTCCATGCTGTTATTTAAAGCTTTTTTGTGTGTATTGATTCACATTGCATGCTAGTGAAAGAGGTAGGGTTTGTCAGAGTTATTATAGGACCTTCTGAGTAGCCCGTGGCTCTTTAATGATTTATTGGGTCATATATCAGCTTTGCTCTAAATATTTTCAATAGGTGGAGGAAAAATAACAGGAGAGGGAGCCTGGGGTCGTTTCATGGCTCATCTAGGATTGTGCGATTGTTATTACAAAGTGTTTTGAATTTGAATTCACATGCTTGGCAGTGTCCTGCAACAGACAATGGAGTTGCTTTACTATTCATGTGCTGGCCTACTAACTAGATTGCAGATGTACACAAACAATCTTCACACTAACAGGACTTTGTTCAGGCTTATGTGTACTTGAGTATAGGCACCGTTTCTTGTGCCAGATCTCATTGGCATTCAGTGGCGGTTATAGACTAGTCTTGCGTGATTTACCCTGCCAGCCAAGCTGGATTGCTTCAAGAGGAACTACCAGACAAACAAAAAGATCTTCAGTTGGATTATCTCAGTGTGTTTAGAGTTCTCACCAACAACTGAACTATTCCTCTATGTGTTCTTTTCACCCTTAAAGAAGTTCTTGGGAAAAGAACCATGTATAGAGTAGCTTTAAATAATGCTGTACATCTATGGCAGAGTAAGCAGACAAGTTTGGAGTATATAATAATATTTAGTGGTATATTTTATGTATATTTACAATATTTGTATTTATTTATTTATGTATTTATTTATATTAAATACCAAGCCAAATGACAATGTAGATTTAGTATATGTATACAATTTAAATGCCAAACCAAATAGATTTGGGGAATTGTTTTTGTAAACATATTTTACAAATATATATTTAAGTTTTAGTAAATGCCAAACTAAGACATAGGCTACAGTTAAATGGACTGTGGTTACTGCCAAAGACTATAACAGTCTTAAAGGGACTTTGTTACTGCCAAGCTGTAAGTATCTGTTATAAGTGTCTGAATACTTTTTGGGGCCACCATATTTTCCATTTACCTCCAAGATTTTTATTAGTTTCCTCTTGCTTTCTTTGTGCACTTACTGCACTAGCGTAGTGTTTATATTTGTTACTCCATAACTAGTATTGCATGAAAGAAGCTTAAACATTCTTCTGTTAAATAACTGCCAAAGCATAACTGTGTCCTGACATGTTTTTACTGTGAATGACGTGTCCGTACAATAGTGTTCTCTGTGCTGGATGACCTGCTGGCTGTTTGAGGAGCAGGCACAGTCTAGATTAGAGAGAAATGTCTGAAGTATGAGATGGAAAACACTGTGTGGATCATGTAAAAACATTAATGCTGAACTGTTACAGCATGGTTGCACAACTGTGTTTCCACTGGGCCTTTGTACTGTCAACTCCCCGTTTGTGCTGTTTGGCAATAATTAAGTGCTTAATTCTAGTAAAGCCTGGGTGTTGTTGACCAGCTGTATGACTGTGTTGACCATGAGAAACACTGGGAAATTCCCAGCTCAGTAGCACAGACTGATGAGCAGCTGTGGCTTCCTGAGGCTGAGACTGTGGCTGAGATGAACCAAGGCAGCAGGGAAGGGATATCTTTTTTGGCTATATATATATATATATATGTGTGTGTGTGTGTGTGGCCTACTAAACCCTACATTATGGGGACAAAATGTCTCCACAAAGATGGCAATATCTGAAATACTTGTCCTTGTGGGGACATTTTTGGTCCCCATGAGGATAACAGCTTATAAATCATACCAAGTTTTTATGAAAATGTAAAAATGCAAAGGTTTTCTGTGATGGGTAGGTTTAGTGTAGGGAGACAGAATATACAGTTTGTACAGTATAAAAACCATTATGTCTATGGAAAGTCCCCATAAAACATGAAAAAACAACGTGTGTGTAGGATCTTGCAGACCTAGGAAAACTTTAGAGCATTTTTGGAAATGTTTACAAATCACATTTTAAAAGCTTTTCATTCATTTTGATTTCTAGGGCGAATATTATGGAACTAAAGAATGATTTCATGATTAAAATGACACCAGAATATTTTTATAATTAATCTGGTGCTCCTCATTTGGGAGTCACACTTGTTTATCTTCAGGGTCAAAAGTGACCGGACACCTGGAAATGAAACTTCCTCCTCCCCATCCTCTCCCTATTTTGAGAGGAATTGATGGCACTTATTAATATTTATGCAATAATTATGGTCCATTTTTGCCATTGAAAAAAAATTCTAATTTTTAGAAATATTTTTTCAATTAATGCAGTATTTCAGATTAATATAGAGACTAGGCCTTTTAAATCCAAAGGATTGGATAAAACAAAAATTTGATTTGAAGTGTACTGTACACGGTTTTGCATTATTATTACTACAGTCAAACCTGGGTACAGAGCATTTTATCTGCATCGTTGCCGATTTGTAGATTGTACCATTCTCAGATTCTTTGTGCTTTTGTCGATTTCCCATTCATTTTCCTATGGTCGGTCACAATTTTTTTTACGACCACTTAGCCTCCTCGAATCATGCCCTGCATGTTGTGTGTGTGTGTGTGTGTGTGTGTGTGTGTGTGTTCACATTCCAAATGCCATAAAAGTCGTACCATTCTGATGAAGCTGTGATTTTTAAAAATTCAAAACAGAAATATTTTCAGTCAAAAGTGACCGAAGAACACCAGTAAATCACTGACCTTTCTGCTGAAGCTCTGAAAACCCCTTTTTATTCACCATGTTCTACAAATATTCCATGCCTTGTTTGTGTTAATGAAGTTGTTTTGCTAATTTGATTATGTCATGAATAGATTCAGCTGTCCATGTTCATGACCTTGGATTGAACTTCAGATGGTTTGGTAATGAAGAGGATGAGAGAGTGCGGCGTTGCATATCAGCTCAACTTTTTGATCTATGAACTCAGATGCTTCTGTCCAGTCCTTTTGAAATCAGCTGGAATTAGAGGAACACGCCAGTGGATGAGATTGTAGTGATTGGAAGAGCAGTGTAGTCTACTACAAAGGACATGATGACAGTCTGACTAACTCTTATCTCTTCCTTCCCCATACCCCCTTCCTCTCTCATTCCCATCACAGATGACAGGAAGAATTCCAATGGACAGCAAATGGAGTTCAAGTCGAATCAATGGTTTGGGGCCACTGTGCGTTCCTCTGGGGACCATATTCTGGTGAGTCAGGGTGCACGTGTAGAAATTTGTTCTGAAATAAGATTGAAAAAAAAATTTGACCGCACTAATATATATATATATGTGTGTGTATACTACATACCGCACCATGTATACATATACATACATACTTTGAAATAGTTTAAAATTATGCAGCTGTTAGGTAACTTTATGATAGCTGTAAATTTATAAAGAGCGATGCTAATATTTTATTCGTTTGTTTGTTTAATTGTTTATTTATTTGTTAAATTTGAATCTACTTTTACTTATGCTTCCATAATCTCAGGAGAATCAATCAGGAATCAGGAGGAATCGCAAGTCATTTGCACAATTGTAACACAAACTCGTCTGTCATATTTATATTAGCAGCAAAATATCACACCTTTTTTTTTTTTCAAGTGACGTTCCATCAACTGGTCTTTTACACAGGGTTCCTTCACAGTTTGTAAAAGTCTGGAAACTTATGGAAAAATATTTGTTTCCAGACTATATCTCCTATTCAGTTGTCTAAAATATAAAAATTAAGAATTTGAAAGAAAAACGTTTTATTTATCATACAAGCAGAGTGATGTCATGGCAATAGTTTAGTGATTGTCAAACACGACTGAATGAATTCAACTACACTAAATGAACGTGCGTGTGCCACTCAAACAGGAGTAGATAAAAGAGCAAATGATCATCTAAATCAGACTGTACGTTACAGTTTTTTGATTGTGCAATGTTAAACCACGATTAATATTGTTTTAGGTTTCTGTAACCACGATTACAGTTTCAAAGCGATGTGTCAGGTGAATATATGCTCGTTATAAAGCGTTTTAGGTTTCTTTTCATCATGTTAAGCGCATGTCATCAGTTCGAGTAAACCAATGAAAAAAGCCTGAGAAAATATTAACAGATGATTGTACTATATAGTATACCAAATGAAATGCTGTATGAACCATTTATGTTAAAGGAGCCGTATGTAAGATTGTGGCCAAAACTGGTACTACAATCACTTTCAAATTACTGTAGAGCGGTGTATCCCCTCCCCCTCCCCCCTGACTCGAGGTTGCCAGATAGGCTGCAGGATTCGCAACGTTGGCGTCTTCAAATTCTTCTCCGTTTTCAGCCGTCTCCATCTTTCAAATTCATCTCCTATACAAATCCTTGTTTTATTTCGGACTTTGTCACAAAGTATTTCGGAATCACAACGAGTTTTTTTTTTTGATTCGTAACGTTAGACATTTGTTTATCCGACACGTTTGTGGTAACTACAGCAGAGCTGGCAACCCGGATGCCGCAACAGTACTGACTTCGTGATTGGTAGATAGGTGGTGGCGCATCAGTCCAAAACACAACATGACAACATCAACATCAGTTGAGGGCTGCAACTTCACTTTTTAAATGACAATATCCTGGCCGGACTACTGTTGTCAGTGATATAAGTATTTGAAATGAACATGATTTCTTCATGTCTAGTGACATATCAGGGCCATTTTATGATTAATTGAAATACATTTCTTACATACGGTTCCTTTAAGTATGGTTTGAAAATCTACAGAGATTTGGAAATTTGAGTCTAAAAAAGTATGTAATTTTGAAATTGAAAATGTGTAGGAAGGAACCCTGTTTACATTGACCCTGGGATGTCCTTATTGTTAAGCCCTGTTGTATATTATAAACACGATTCTATATGAAAGAAAATCCTAGATTAAAACAAGTCAGATATAAAATTGAAATTAAATATTCTTTATTGTATTGTTGTAAGAGGCCGCTTCCTTTATTTAAAAGTACTTTGATCTTGACTTTCAATGCTGATATGGCACTTAAATTAAATGTTTAAAGTATGTCTTGCTGGAATATGTAAGCAGATATTTATCAGCATATGGTTTAGAAGAACATAATTCCTACTCATGTACTGATCTGCACATTTTTCTCTCTCTTCAGGCATGTGCTCCTCTCTACCAGTGGAGCACGTATGGATTCTCAGAAAGGGAGCCTGTCGGGACATGTTACCTGAAGAAGGGCAATAGCATTGTGGAATATTCGCCCTGTCGCTCTAGTATGTACTTGAACACAGCGCTTTACCTCACCTCAGGCTGCTCATGCCCTTATTGGGTCATATCTAATAGCCTTCCTCAGAAATGTCTTGACTTAGATTTATGGGATATCATACTTGTGTTGTGTATCATCTCCTACACATATATGGTTTTAAGACACATCTGAGTTAACACGTTATTCAAAGTCGGTGTGCCAGTTGTCATATGGTCATGACAGTTCCTCTGTCTGAAGTTTGTCTTCCTCTTTCTCACCTTTCCTTCATGTTGATACTTCCTCAAAACTATATCTGCTAGTTCTGAAGACCTTAATGACTTTGAGTATTTCTTTTTTCATCAGAATCAAACTCACCTGAGGGACAAGGATTTTGTCAAGCAGGTTTCAGTGCTGATTTTGTGAAGGTATTTTTTTCCCCCACAGAAATTTTCTCCCTTATATGTTTGTGCATTTATGTTTTACATTTTCTATCATTTATTATATATATAAACAATTAATATCAAACCCCACTATATCTGATGTTTTACCATTTTTTTACCTACACATTTATTTTTCTGAAATGTTTTATTCAAAAAGTGTGCTGGTGCTTTTCTTGCCACTTAATTTTTTTTTATATTTAAATTTTGATATGCCGCTTTCACCCTGCTGTTTGTGTTTATTGTATTTCCCATTATTGCCCAAACTTGTGCCGAATGTACCAAAACATGTTTTTTTTTGTCTCCATCAGAAGAACCGTGTAGTTATTGGAGGACCAGGAAGCTTTTATTGGCAAGGTAAACTGTTTTATTTTATTATCCTTCTGTGAATTTGACACTGAAAGGCACTGAATGGGGAAACAACAATGTTGTCCTTTGTCAGGACTTTTTGGTGACTCAGAGAATGTCTGCTGTGTCTTGCTTCCAAGGGCAAGTTCAGATATAGCATTGACACAAAACAGGCCAGTGAATGTTTGCGCAACCTCGACAATACTTGTTAAAATTTACAAATGTGTCTCGGGTCCCCGCCTGTGAGAGAAATGCTGCTCAGAAGAGAGGGAGCTGTTTTGAAGTCAATAAATAATGCAGAATCATATGCTGTCTACTGCAGTGGAGATGAGTCTGTGGTTTCATTGAAATGTTTTGTGCTGTGCTGTGTGATGTTGAAATGCTTGTTTACTGAGTCGCAGATCTGTTATGACCTCATAGGGTGGGGTTATTTTAGGAACCGTGCCCAGAAAAGACATTTAAACACATCTTTCATGAATTTCATGACCTGCGGTGATCGTTTTTAAAAGTTCATTTTAAAGGTGTTTTTAGTTTTTTTGTTACTGTGTTTAGTTTTTCTGCTGAGTGTCTCTTTTGTAATGGTATGATAATTATACTCCCTGCTGAGAGTAAAATGCTTTCAGAAATGTGAATGTGATGGTGTGATTGATAGTAACTTAAGCTAACCTTGGTTAGACTTGAAGTAAGTCTTAAGTGTTAGAAAAGTGATTGAAACTGTAAGCGGAATTGTTAGTTACTTTGTAAGGTACAAAAAAATTCTACATCATAATAACTTTTTAATTAAATAGCCTAACTTGTGAGTTAACTAAACTAAATTACTAAATTATTTTGCTAAGAAAAAAGTAACTTATGTGGGGGACTTTTGGAAAGTGCTTACTCAAATTTATGTTTATATATATATATATATATATATATATATTATTTAATCAATTTTTAGTGGTACATTTTGTGGTACACTGATTCCCTGAAATGAACTTGAGAGGTCATTTGAGGAAAGTGTGTTTGCTTCACTCTTGCTTCACCCTAAAGGTGATGATACACAGGGCAACTTTTTGAGCAATGTTGCCGTCAACGGGCAACCAGATGAGACACGGCCCACGCCCAATCTAAATTATCCAGATATAAATTTATTGCCCATTTTCAATGGGAAAGTGCCCAAGCAACAATCGCTCGGCAAGATTGCCCAGCAACATTGCTCAAAAAGTTACCCTGTGTATCATCACCTTTAGGCTGTGTGAGCAGTATAATGTGACAATTTTTTTGATTGATATGCTGTGTTGTTAAATCTGGTCTTGGTAAAAAGATAGATAGTTGCTTAAAAAAGCTACTTTGTTTGAACAAACTGAGCTCCTATTCCACTACTGAGGGTGTGTTCACACTTGACAGGTTTGGTTTGATTAAAACGAACGCTCTCGCTATGTTAGTGCGTTTCATTCGAAAGTGAGAACTCTGCCATTCGAACCCTGGTGTGCACCTAACAAGTGGATCAAGACTGCCGAACTCTGGTGTGGTTCGTCAGAAATATGAATGCAACACGGACCAAAGACATCTAAACGAACCAAAAACTGGATGTGATGTCACAAATTGTGACCCTAAAAAGGATGCTAAGGCATACCTGGTTTTTCTCGTCATAGGAGCTTCGTTGTCCATTACAGTTCGGTACAGGCGTCAGAAACGTTGTCTTCTTGCAGCAGATCTTCGTTTTATGTTACTCCTTTACACATCTTATAGCTCTTCACGAGTTCTCAGCTGGTCAAAATGCCATCATATGTACGTACGCACATACAACAAGGGCATTTAGCCCAGTACACAGCCTTGTTTTAGATGTTTGGTAAGTTCCATCACAAAATTCTTTTTTTGTATCTTTAGGTTCATACGTAAAAATGACAGTGTGAATGCTAAGCGAACCAGGACTAAATGTATTATTTTCTTTTTTTGGTTCGGACCAAGAGAACCGAACTACAAGTGTGTGAACAACACACCCTGAAAGTAGCATCATGACTTGTAGTTAGTTATTCCCTAACACTGAAAGTCTGTAAAGATTACAGACCTTAAACAAGACCAATATTACCAACATACAACCATATTAAAAATAATATTACATGATTTTACTTTTTGTTGAATGTTTTTACTTTAAACGTTTACATGTATGCATGTACAGGTCCTTCTCAAAAAATTAGCATATTGTGATAAAGTTCATTATTTTCCATAATGTAATGATAAAAATTAAACTTTCATATATTTTAGATTCATTGCACACCAACTGAAATATTTCAGGTCTTTTATTGTTTTAATACTGATGATTTTGGCATACAGCTCATGAAAACCCAAAATTCCTGTCTCAAAAAATTAGCATATTTCATCCGACCAATAAAAGAAGTGTTTTTAATACAAAAAAAAAGTCAACCTTCATATAATTCTGTTCAGTTATGCACTCAATAGTCAATCCTTGGTCGGGAATCCTTTTGCAGAAATGACTGCTTCAATGCGGCGTGGCATGGAGGCAATCAGCCTGTGGCACTGCTGAGGTGTTATGGAGGCCCAGGATGCTTCGATAGCGGCCTTAAGCTCATCCAGAGTGTTGGGTCTTGCGCAGAGGTGGGTTGAGTATCCAAAAACTGTACTCAAGTAAAAGTACAAGTACTTATAGAAATATTTACTCAAAGTAAAAGTAAAAGTAATAATCTTAAAAGTTACTTGAGTAAGAGTAAAAAAGTATCCAATGAAAAAACTACTCAAGTAGTTAGTTACTAGTTACTTTGGAACACATAGGCCTATATATATATATATATATATATATATATGTATATATATATTGTATATGTAACATGATATTATTTAGATTTTTTTTTTTTCATTTAAATGACTATTATTATCATAATTAGATAAGCTATCTTTGCAACAAAAACAGAAGAGACAAACATTATTTCTGTATATCTGTACCCTGAAAACCATTGCCTGTCCTTTGGTTTGTATAATAGTATAGTAATACTTAAACAACTACATTTGGATTATTAGACAATGTCGGAATAAAGTGACTTTATGGAGTTTTGCATTCAAGGGATGGGAACCATTGACAGATTAGAAAGAGTTAAAACTCTGCATATGTGCTCGCAGTCATGTCATGCCCAACATAAACAACGATCAAATGCACGGATCTTCTTCTGTCTGTTCTCCAAAATGTATTTAAATGTAGGCTATATTTATGAAAGCATCTTTAAACTGGTTAACTGAGTCACATAAGGCAGGCAAAGGCATTCGTTTTCAAGTCGAGTTCGCACGCCACTGCGCAATACACACTCATTGTGTGTGTGCACTGTGTACAGTACACACATTCATAAACTGGACGATGATAGCTTATTTAATGTATAAAGTAATGTATATGTCCGAAAAAAGGGTAATGTCATACTTTGTAGTAGTGCTATATGGCGTAATAATCTGTTTGGTTGTAAAATGTATTACCTGAATGAAATCGAATGTATCGTCGTGTGGAATCATTCATTCACAGACAGCTTACGAAGTAGCTAACATACGAAGATGTTCAACTAATAAAGATCTTCATCGCTGGCAAAAAATATGATGCATTTGCAGATTTACTTTCTAGACTGTACTGTAGACTGCCACTTCATACAACGCTCTTGATGTTCTTAAATATTCCTGTTACGACTCCGAGACGATTCAGATTCAGTGCGTGCAGTAAACTGAACAGATCATTCAAACTGATTCGCGAACCGATTTAGACAGATCTGCCCAACTTGTTTGATGAAGTCTTTGAACAGAATCGACTCAAAAGAGTGATTCATTTGTGAATTGAGCATCGCTCATGCCCAGAAAAAAGAGAGAGCGCGCGCTTAGAATAAACTACGCTTTTAACAACATATTGCATTAAAATAAAGTAACGAGAGGAACGTCGCCAAACGTAACGAAGTAAAAGTACAGATTTTTCATTAGAAATCTACTCGAGTTAAAGTAAAAGTACCCACAATTAAATCTACTCTTAAAAGTACAAATTTTCCAAAAAAATACTCAAGTAAATGGAACGAAGTAAATGTACTTCGTTACTACCCACCTCTTTTGCGTCTCTCAACTTTCTCTTCACAATATCTATGGCGGTATTATCCTGTCAGATGTCGAGAGCGCATTATTGTAGCGCGAAAGTACATTAATATTATGCGCGAGCGTGAAGCTCGTGCGCGGAATATGATATGCCGAGCGCGAATCTCTCTGCTCGCGCGCGGAATATGATATGCCGAGCGCGAATCTCTCTGCTCGCGCGCGGAATATGATATGCCGAGCGCGAATCTCTCTGCTTGCGCGCGAGAACTGGGCGCGTGCTCTCAGATACACTTCTCTTGTAAGAATTCTCTCTCTGGGCTGAGTGAGCTCGCTGCCTCGCTCAGAGAATATGCCTGCACTTAAAAACGTGTTCAGTGCAATCGCGAATCGCTCCTCTTCCCCAGCTAACAATTTTAGGTTATAAGAACGTTTTCATAACGTTCCCATTAAGTTATAAAAACGTTATTTCTGAATGTTCTAGGGAATTTCAAAAAGTCCCGTTTTTTAGACGTTGTATTAACGTTATTTCTTGGTTATAAGAACGTTAAATTCTCCCGTTATGTAAACGTTGTATTAATGTTATTTCCTGGTTATAATAACGTTAGAACGTTAAATTCTCCCTTTATATAAACGTTGTATTAACGTTCTTGCTTGGTTATAAGAACGTTATTCAAACGTTCAATTCTCCCATTATATAAACGTTCTCTTAATGTTTTTCTAAGATAATGAAAAACGTTTCATTCAATAAAAAACATTAAGAAATGTTTTAATAATTATTAAAACCTTTCTTAATGTTTTTAATATAACAAGCCTATATAATAGGCCTAGCCTATATGAAGAACCTAAAACAAGAACTTTCAGATTTTAAAATTAAGACAAAATTTTTAAAAAAGACCCATGAATCATGTCTATAATATGTGTAATGTAGTCCACTGAAGTTGAGTTGAATTGAACCCAAGTATAGTTTATTCCAAAAAACCGATTTGGGTTGAAGTGACAATATGAAATTAACATGAACATAAACTTGGACTAAACATAGAATCACCAACAATGGTACAGGGAACAAAGCTAGACAAGAGACAATGGGAACACAAGGACAAGGATAATGACCAAAAACAACCAATGACATTCACAAGTTAAAGTTAATTTAATTTATATAGCTCATTTTTACAACAATTTCCAAGTTTATGTTCATGTTAATTTCATATGGTCACTTCAACCCAAATCGGTTTATTGGAATAAACTATAGGCCTACTTGGGTTCAATTCAACTCGACTTCAGTGGACTACATTACACATATTATAGACATGATTCATGGGTCTTTTTTTATTTATTTTTGTCTTAATTTTAAAATCTGAAAGTTCTTGTTTTAGGTTCTTCATATAGGCTAGGCCTATTATATAGGCTACATTGTTATATAAAAAACATTAAGACAGGTTTTAATAATTATTAAAACATTTCTTAATGTTTTTTTATTGAATGAAACGTTTTTCATTATCTTAGAAAAACATTAAGAGAACGTTTATATAATGGGAGAATTGAACGTTTGAATAACGTTCTTATAACCAAGCAAGAACGTTAATACATACAACGTTTATACAAAGGGAGAATTGAACGTTCTAACGTTATTATAACCAGGAAATAACATAACGGGAGAATTGAACGTTCTTATAACCAAGAAATAACGTTAATAAAACGTCTAAAAAACGGGACTTTTTGAAATTCCCTAGAACATTCAGAAATAACGTTTTTATAACTTAATGGGAACGTTATGAAAACGTTCTTATAACCTAAAATTGTTAGCTGGGGAAGAGGAGCGATTCGCGATTGCACTGAACACGTTTTTAAGTGCAGGCATATTCTCTGAGCGAGGCAGCGAGCTCACTCAGCCCAGAGAGAGAATTCTTACAAGAGAAGTGTATCTGAGAGCGCGCGCCCAGTTCCCGCGCGCGAGCAGAGAGATTCGCGCTCGGCACATCATATTCCGCGCGCGAGCAGAGAGATTCACGCTCGGCACATCATATTCCGCGCGCGAGCAGAGAGATTCACGCTCGCGCATTATATTAATGTACTTTCGCGCTACAATAATGCGCTCTCGACATTTGCTAGGATAATAACGCCATAAATATCCCACAGATTCTCTATGGGGTTCAGGTCAGGAGAGTTGGCAGGCCAATTGAGCACAGTAGTACCATGGTCAGTAAACCATTTACCAGTGGTTTTGGCACTGTGAGCAGGTGCCAGGTCGTGCTGAAAACTGAAATCTTCATCTTCATAAAGCTTTTCAGCAGATGGAAGCATGAAGTGCTCCAAAATCTCCTGATAGCTAGCTGCATTGACCCTGGCCTTGATAAAACACAGTGGACCAACACCAGCAGCTGACATGGCACCCCAGACCATCACTGACTGTGGGTACTTGACACTGGACTTCAGGCATTTTGGAATTTCCTTCTCCCCAGTCTTCCTCCAGACTCTGGCACCTTGATTTCCGAATGACATGCAAAACTGAGCAACAGTTCAGTGCTGCTTCTCTGTAGCCCAGGTCAGGCGCTTCTGCCGCTGTTTCTGGTTCAAAAGTGGCTTGACCTGGGGAATGCGGCACCTGTAGCCCATTTCCTGCACACGCCTGTGCACGGTGGCTCTGGATGTTTCTACTCCAGACTCAGTCCACTGCTTCCGCAGGTCCCCCAAGGTCTGGAATCGGTCCTTCTCCACAATCTTCCTCAGGGTCCGGTCACCTCTTCTCGTTGTGCAGCGTTTTTTGCCACACTTTTTCCTTCCCACAGACTTCCCACTGAGGTGCCTTGATACATCACTCTGGGAACAGCCTATTTGTTCAGAAATTTCTTTCTGTCTTACCCTCTTGCTTGAGGGTGTCAATGATGGCCTTCTGGACAGCAGTCAGGTCGGCAGTCTTACCCATGATTGCGGTTTTGAGTAATGAAACAGGCTGGGAGTTTTTAAAAGCCTCAGGAATCTTTTGCAGGTGTTTAGAGTTAATTAGTTGATTCAGATGATTAGGTTAATAGCTCGTTTAGAGACCCTTTTCATGATATGCTAATTTTTTGAGACAGGAATTTTGGGTTTTCATGAGCTGTATGCCAAAATCATCAGTATTAAAACAATAAAAGACCTGAAATATTTCAGTTGGTGTGCAATGAATCTAAAATATATGAAAGTTTAATTTTTATCATTACATTATGGAAAATAATGAACTTTATCACAATATGCTAATTTTTTGAGAAGGACCTGTATTGGCACTGCTTCTTTCTGTTTTGCTTAACATCACATGCAGGTTCAAGACATCTATTGCTTGCACACTTCATTTCCCAGTGGAATAAAAAAAAACTTTTGCTGCTTGTGTTCTCCTAACTGTTTTTCCCCATTCTTTTTTCAGGTCAGCTGATCTCAGATGACGTCACTGAAGTCATCAATAGATACAATAAGGAGTTTTTTACTCCTTACAGTAACCAGTTATCAACCAAGTCAGCCGGGGCTCAGTATGATGACAGTTATTTGGGTAAGCCTTTTTGCATCTTTTGTTTTTCGTGGTGATTTATATTTGCACTGTTACTTGTAAATCAGGAGCTCAATATAATTTTGGGTTGCACATGTAATGAATGTTTGTGTGCTTTGAGTTGCAGTGATCAGAATGTAAAAAGCAAACAAGCAGAAATGCAGTGCAGATATTTATGTCATCGTTTAATTCTGTCTTAGGTTACTCTGTGGCTGTTGGTGATTTTAATGAAGATGGTGAAGATGGTAAGACATTTCGATATGTTTCATTTTTTGGAATTACATTATTACTGTATTTTGCTGATTTTTAATTTAATTTTTTATTTGAGCCTTAGTGAGCATAAGAGATTTTTCAAAAACATAATAAAATTATTATTGACCGCAAATTTTTGAATGGTAGTGCAATTTTAAGCAGCCCACAACCATGAGTTGGTCTGACCTGCTCTAAATACATTGCATTGCACTGCAAACTGAAGCAGTGCATTATATGAGTGGCTTAAGTCTGATTTTTCTATGTAAATGGATCAAGAAGCTTCATTGCTGAATGAAAGCATTGTTGTGTCCAACTCATTTTTAATTCTTCCTGCCTCTCTAGATTATGTCACAGGAGTTCCTAGAGGGGAGAAGGCTCTTGGTTATGTGAGTTTAATATTATTTTTGGTCAGGAATCTGACAAAAACCCATAAAAGTGATGCAACCCTGCTTGAAGCAGCTCTTTGTCTGGTTTTGTCTTGTTAGGTCAACATTTTCAATGGGAGGAACATGGAGTCTATGTATAATTTCACAGGCACACAAGTGAGTGTTACAAAAATCTTTACACCACTTAAACGAGCAGTCTTGCCTGTGAGCAGCCTGCAGGTCACATGACATGCCAAATCTTGTGGTCATGGCACAGTTATGTTCAACATTTGTTTACGAGCAGAGAGTTCAGGTCCTAAATCCACTCCCACATCTGGAAGCTATTGACCGCAGTGTCGCCAGCACTCAAGAGCGAGAGAAGAAAAGAGCATGAGGTGTGGCATCGACAGGCCCGGGTTTTTGGCTGCTTGTGATTGCTGCCGTTGTGATACATCAACAGTTATCACATGGTTTAACAGAGATTTATGAGTCTTAAGCTCAAAAAATGAATCAATATACTGTAGGCAGCACCACCAAAACCAGCCATAATAACAATTAAGAATAATTATTTCCTTTTTCCTTTTCTGTCCACATTAGATGGCTGCTTACTTCGGTTATTCTGTAGCAGCCGTTGACATCAATAATGACAGGTAAGTGATGCTATAAACTTTGCTGTTTAATGTTTTCCTCACTGAAGGGAGGTTGAAGATGTCTACACACATAAACAAGCTTCATTAAAGCTCTTTGACAATCTATTCCTTCAAGAAAGTCCATTCATGGACTAATGGATACTTTAAATAAGTGTTTCTCAACTGGCATTTCTTGGTCATGAAAATGTGTTCAAAACTGACAACTGACTCTTAACCTGGCCTTAGAGAAATCAAGCTCACAGACATTAAAGGGACAGTTCATTCAAAAATTAAATCCTTATGTACTCACCCTCACCTGTATGACTTTTAACTTTTTTTGTTCCACAAAAGAAAGTATGTTTCAACTGTTTGTGTCCATTCAATGAAAGTCTGTGGGGTCTAAAAGAAATTAGACCAAAACATACTATTCCATTACTGTCCCTTTAAAAGTTAAGATAATAATATCTTGCCCTTTGTCTTGCATTAAGTTATAGGATATATGTATGTGTGTGTGTATGTATATATATATATATATATAATAAATCAGACATTAGAAAAGAAACTCAGAAAAATAACAACTTGATAAAATGTGTATTTTATTATTTTTTCACTCCAACAATGCTCTGGAAACCCACAACACAGGGTTATATTATAGTTCTGAGCTATTGATTTTGTTTAGATAGTGTAAAAACTGTGATTGTTTTAGTTTAAGTGTTCTATAGCTTGTTTTTCTGTACATTTTAGTTTTTAATTTAGTTTAGTAAAACTTTGTTTGGAATTTATTAACTTTGTTTCTAATTATTTAGTTTTCTTTTTCTTTAGAAACAATGCATTTTGACATGAAATGAAAAATTCATATTTCAGGAATCTTTTATTAACTGTGAAAAATGCATTTTATTTTAATTATAATCTTTAAAGTAATTTAATCAACTGACAGCTCTAATTTTAGTTTAAATTGACTTAAAGCTGCAGTCCGCAGTTTTTCCTCTTTGTCGCCATCTCTGTTCGAAATCTGCAGTTGCAGTTATTTGCGGAATTATTAACCCTCTGGGGACGGATTGGGCGGTACCGCCCAAAATGGCATACTTTTACAAATGTGTAAATATCTTAAAAACTATTAATGATAGAGAGGTGCGGTCTTTTTTACCGTCTTCCTCAGATTCCGCTGAAAACAGTGATAACTTACCCGGCTTGTAAATATACACACTTCCTTGTTGCGCAATACCACTATGTAAAGGGCCAATGAAATCGATGTTGTTTGGCAGATTCCGCAAGCAACAACCAATGGAAAAATTGCCGATGGCGAAATATTTTTCTTATCCAATCAGAGGAAGGTTACCATGACGTATCTAGCAAATCAGAGGACTCTGTAGCCTTGCAAGGGGTGGTACTATATAGTTAGGGATATGACGCAAACAGCGTTGAATGGAGAGGAGGAGAGAGAGCGAACGGAGGCTTACGGAGCGGATTATCAGAGAAATATGAGAGAGAGACAGAACAATTATAATATATATATTTATATACATACAATTATAACATTATTTATTGTTTTAGCACTTTTATGATGGCAAGCAGTAAAGATTTACGGTGGAACAAGCTTTGGAACAATTACTGGAGAGAGACGAGGAGAAAGCATTGCTTAGAAAATTCTAAGCATTCCTAAGAAAAACGCCTAGGACTATTTGTAAATAAAGTTAAATTTTTCATTGTTCTTTACACATTTTATTTAACAATTACACATGTCTGTCAAGCAAAGGCTTTGACAAATATATTTTTTGTTCAAAAACTGTTCACTATTGTTGTGTGATGTGTGATTTTCAGAAATAAATGACAAAAATCGAATTTCCGTTTTTGAAATTCTCTAGTTTATTGTACATTTTTCACTCATACTTCCTTTATAAACACATTACATGCATGCTTATGTTAGCTTAAGGTCTTCTGAATCCATAGATACCAAACACATAGTGTTCCATCTACATTACATATGGTTTATAAGCCCAAATGTAAAAATAGAGAATACAGACCAAAAAGGGCTTAGTCCCCAGAGGGTTAACTCTACGTGAGTTGTAGTTCGACACGGCACAGCACGGATGAACACAATGTTTGAGGAGACTGTGAGGCTGTCAGTTGGTGTGGACTCTGGCATTCAGAATCACAGATTATTCTTTTTGGAAGTATGACCAACATAATAATTTTCACCGGAAAATGTCATCTGAACAAGTAAGTAACATCCACTTTTGTTCTGGTTCTGACATTGCAGTAAATCGTGCTGATTAAATCTAAAAATCGCTTATCATATCATGTAAAACCGTGCAAATAATACTTTGTTCTCAAATTGTTAATGTTAACAACGTCAGCATTGCGTGACTACATGTAATGTCCTTCCGATATGTATCCTTGTTTTCGCATGGGTCCGGTTGCAGTCTCTTTTTTTCTGTAGCCACTCCGAAGTCCGAACGAAGTCTTTCGCATTTTACAGCGGGTAAATCTGTTGTCACTGGTGATTGTCGTTTGAACCTTTCTGGATCCGCCATCAAATTGATAAGTTTAATTATATCAAGTGCTGTGAGAAAAGGCTATAAATCTCCACCTCCAACATCCTAACACTCATAGCCTACTAGCCGAGACTCCTTCTTTATGTTTACAGATGTGACGTAATGACGCAAAGACATGCTCGAATCTCCCGCGGAAATCCACCAGTACCACTGGAATTAAAAACATTATTACAAGCTTACCGTTTTGAATCGAGCTAAGGCAAGCAGATAGTTTTGAACACTGGCTGGTTATGTATTTTCTCAAATATGTACTTTGGATAATTTTAACTCAAAAAAGCTACGGACTGCAGCTTTAAAGGCACACTATGCAGGAATTCCGTTTTTGTCAAACAGCGACCCCTAGAGTCGCTGTGGAGTACTTGTATTTAACGTTACTGTCGTAAATGCCACTCATGCAGAGCGTCTGCCATAGACTGGTCTCTGCACTCACGGCCTGATACCCCTTTGAAGCTGTTATATTAAGGTACAAATCTTGCATAGTGTGCCTTTAAATAAGAGATCTAGCGCTAAAATGTGTTTTTGAACTCAACCGGAGCGCTCGTGTCCGCTGCTATCAGTGTCATGGATACATACATAGTAGGGGTGGAACGGTACATGTATTCGTATTGAACCGAAACGGTACGGGCGTCACGGTTCGGTGCACGAATTTGCACGCAGAA
This sequence comes from Rhinichthys klamathensis goyatoka, assembly GCF_029890125.1. Taxonomy (NCBI): domain Eukaryota; kingdom Metazoa; phylum Chordata; class Actinopteri; order Cypriniformes; family Leuciscidae; genus Rhinichthys; species Rhinichthys klamathensis. Next base: position 3,889,229 of record NW_026606572.1, on the reverse strand, counting down.
TACACGGTACAAATAAAAAAAAAACCCTCTTAAATAGCGATAAATTTCGCTCTATTCGCTTTTGGTGTGACTGTTAACGCAGCAATGAACAGGCTGCGATCAAGATTGCAATGCAGGAGTGTGTGTGTCTGTGTGCGCGCGCGAGAGAGAGAGAGAGAGAGAGAGAGAGAGAGAGGCGCGATGAACAGTGTGTGTGTGTGTGTGCGAGAGAGAGAGAGGCGCGATCGAACAGTGTGTGTGTTTGTGCGCACGCGTGCGAGAGAGAGAGAGAGGCGCGGGCGCGAATCGCGCGATGAACAGTGTGTGTGTGTGTGTGTGAGTGCGCGCGCGCGAGAGAGAGAGGCGCGGGCGCGAATCGCGCGATGAACAGTGTGTGTGTGTGTGTGTGTGTGCGCGCGCGTGCGAGAGAGAGAGAGAGGCGCGGGCGCGAATCGCGCGATGAACAGTGTGTGTGTGTGTGTGTGTGTGTGTGTGTGTGTGTGTGTGTGTGTGTGTGTGTGAGAGAGAGAGGCACGGGCGATCGAACAGTGGAAACGTAAAAACATACTCCGTCATTTTTTTCATACAGGACATCATTAAAACTGCAAATTGTTTACTTATATTTGTGTACACTGGCAATAAAACACAACATTGTGCTTTTGTCACACTCTAAACTCTTGTCAAACTGTAACCTACAACTGTTAACAAAAGTTTTTATGGTAGTATTATTTTATACGGAAATCAATTATTTATAATTCAGATGAGAATAAAGTTAGTTAATTAAAATGAAGGAAAACAAATATCTTGATCTGAAATAGCAAATTAATTTTAAATTCATTCAGGTACAATTACCAAACATATCTCAAGGTCTTTTCGTCTTTTTAATAATTTAATTAATAAACTAATTATATAAAACTACTGTCAGTGCACTACAAATAAACTGGTTCTATGCCTTTATTAATAAAACTTATTTAAAAAAATACAAGGTTTAAGACATTTATGAAAATGCCTTCTGCATTTTTGCTTTGCTTTTCACTCCATTGTACCGAAATCGTACCGAACCGTGATGTCTGAACCGAGGTATGAACCGAACCGTGACTTCTGTGTACCGTTCCACCCCTAATACATAGTGTCTCTTGTGGCGGCACGCGCGCAGTCTTCACTCGGACGCGCTCTTCAATCTATCGCCGTTGCGGAGACTCTCTATTCATTCCGGTGAAATCACAAAATAAAATGCACACAAACTTAGAAAGATTTACTTACTAGTCCATCAACAAGATCGCCAGGTAAGCATCACTGTTGCATCCAGTGCTGCTTTTTAGCTCGCGCCAACGAGTGAAAGCCCGACCGAGTGGGACTCTTGTCCGGTTCCTCACGCGGTCAGATTCTCTTTTCCTTTTCCTAGTCTCTTCCGACCGCGTTTTCTTTGCTTTTTCCATCGTCGAGTATCACGTCTGAAATGCGCGCAAGTGTGTTCGTGCTTCAAATGTTGCTGTTGATGTGTGTGACGTCGTTGTTGATGTGTGTGCCGTCGTTGCCGTAAAGCATGTTGTCATTCTCGCGAGATTTGTCGGGGGCGCTCCTCTCAAACTTGCATTGCTGGTTTTTCCAGCGGCGTCCCCCCCCAAGCTTTACTACCAGAATGATTCGCCCTACTATGAGTTTGTTTACCACCGAAATGACTTTGAAGCTGTTATATTAAGGTACAATTCTTGCATAGTGTACCTTTAAACATGTAAGTTTAGATTTTTCTTTTAATTGAAAAATACAATATAACATAAAGAATAAAATGCTTAATTCATTATGTTACCTTATTCTGTTCGAGTCGTTTTTACTTGGAGGATGTTGTTGCAAGACTGATCTTCTGCCAGAAACATCAGGTTGATCTGCTGCTGTCCAGAATCAGGTGGTTTGTCTTCGTCTGGCATCTCAGCTGAGACCTGTCCTCTATGGGTGACCCTACCAGTAGTTGTGAAGTACCAGTGGCGTAGCTCTCAGCATCACTGATGCACACAAGCCCTCACAGCACGTCAAGCTGCAAACCGTGTGAGGGACCCTAACCTTCCCTAACCTACAGTAACTGCTTAAAAGCAACCGCATATCAACCAACCACTCTAAACATCCTGACAACCACATAGCAATGCACGAAAAACCAATAAGAAGAGTCTGCCAACCGCAAAGCAACATGCCAACAACCGCACAAAACATCCTTAGCAAATGCATGGCATGCTAAGGAAACCATTCAAAACATCCTGACAGCCATGTGGCAAAGCACCAAAAACCAATTGGAACAACCTAGGAACCGGATAGCAACACATTGACACTCCGGGCTCCATGTGACACTGTGATGACTCAGTGTCTGGGCTTCTTTCTTCGGGGTTCCTCAGGCAGGGGCTCTTCGCTGATGTCCACGTGGATTCGAGGAGCGAAGCTTCTGCTGGTTGTGGAGAAGCTCTCAGTGATCAGGACACGTCCATCAGGATGCTCCGTCTCCACCAGTGAAGGGCAGTTGAGTGTCTCCCACAGTCGCTGCTTGATCTTCAGTCCTAGTTTAAGACTGTAGGGACGCCGCCGACCACTGCGTGTCTTCATCATGGGCTCCACCACAGAGCGGTAGATGTCCTGGTAGGCCTGTACGCTGTAGCCGTGGATGGAGACAGGCTCATCCTGCTGACACACGTCCACTGAAGAGACTGAGACTGCTGGACGGATGTCGGGAAGGACAGCAGCGTTCTTCAGGTAGCGCTCTTCCAAACCTGTGGGTCTTTGAGCTTTGGCAGAGATACAGCTGTAAGTGTGATCTAACCTGACTGATGTTACAGCTGCCAGCTGTGAAAGCTCACAGGGGTCTGGACTGGAAGAGACGTCCTCCACCAATAATCCCTTCAGGTGTGCGGGAAGAGCCCTGGTTCTTCTTGACCGACGCTGCTCCATGATAATGAATCAAGAAGAACTACAAAGACTGGACAAATCACTAAGACTTACCAAATTGTAGAGTTGTGAAGAGCTTGCAGCAAGTGTGTTCAGGCTTCAAGGCTTCAGAAACAGTTGTGTTAATTTCAAAAATCAACTCAAGCTCCTGGACTGACATAGAATGTTGAGGATCATTTAAATGTAAACAACACTTGATATCAGTAGCATTGGCTCTATGGTACATGTAGCCTACTATATGGTTCACCAATTTTCATTATCAATTTCGTTTACAGTTTCATATATGTATATATATATATTCCTAATCTGTGTCTCTGTGTAGTGTCTGCTAGGCCAGCATCACTATTTGGAACTGCTCTGTTAGTGTTTCATTAAAGAAACTGTGCTTTTGAATGAATCTTTCAAGGGAACATACCATTCTTGTACACTTTCTAGCACTCATAATTTATTTAAGTGTCTTCCCAATGAAGCATACAACTGCTTTGGTGGCTTTTTCCCCTGCCTCCAAAGACTGACTTTAGTGTAAGCAAATAGGCTACTCTCTTACTATTTCTATCTTTTTATAAAAAAGTAGAAATGGCAGTAGTATGCTTTTCTGAATTATGCCAGTGTTTTGAGTCTGAACGAGATTTCGAGTGGCATTGAATGAACAGATTCATGAGTGAATTGAATTTGTGACATGTCATTTGTGAATAAGAATGTGACTGAATGAAAGCAGGCATGTCATTCACTCAGTAAGTCAATCTTGTTTATCAAGGAGAGGGAAATATTTTGTGTGCATTCACCTATGTTTTGGACATTTTAATGTTTTTTAAAAAATGCTTTTAATGCTTAATGCTGCTTTTTTTTTTTTTAACCAGTTGAGAACCACTGCTTAAAATTATATTAGTCTACACAATCACTTTTTATGACCCTGTGCCAAGTAAACCTACCCTAAATATATGCACAGCAATGGTTTGAGAGTGTTTGTTCATTCTCTGGCAATATCTCCAAAAAAAAAAACTAAAATGAACATTGTGCAACAGTGAAGATAAAGTTTCCTGATAAGTTGCTCTGTGACTGAACTTGTTGACCATTTTTGTGTTCAGAAAGGCCCTGTTTTTATAGTGAGCAGAAATATGTGTTGTGATCAGCTTATCTGTTTCAGTACTGTGCGCTTATTACGATCACTTCTGTGACATATTCAGCGATTATTTTCAACATGAATTTCCCCGCTGGTGAACTTGCTGTGATCTTTTCCAATAGGATAAACCTTTTATTTCCGTCCTGCAGGAAGATGGATTTGTTGGTGGGGGCTCCTCTGTTCATGGACCGTGGCTCAGATGGGAAACTGAGGGAGGTTGGTCAGGTCTATGTCTACCTAGGAAAAGGTGGCTTCACCTTCAACAGTGTCATCAAACTCACAGGCTCTGAGATCTATGCTCGATATGGAAGCTCAATCTGCAGTGTGGGAGACCTCAATATGGATGGATATAATGGTACTTTTTTTACTCTTCTCATTTTATTCTTTGTATTTGTGTGCTGTGTTGTGTGCAACATCAGACAAGACAGAACATACATAGTCATTTGTGGTCATGGTCATGCTGCTGTTGTCATTGTCTTCTTTTCCTCATTGTGCAACAGTAATCATGACTCATGAGCTTTTTGAGCAATGGCTGTACTAGCATATATACAAACAATACTGCCCATGGCATTTATCAATAACCAGACCGGTTTTATGTTTAATCCCTCTGTATTTTCTCAGATGTGGCTATTGCTGCCCCATATGGTGGGCAGTTCCACCGGGGCCTGGTGTACATCCATAACGGGCGTCCCACAGGGCCGAATCCTGTGGCCTCTCAAGTTTTAGAAGGAACATGGGCGTCTGCTTCCATGCCTTCTAGCTTTGGTTACGCCATGCACGGAGGCACAGATGTTGATCAGAATGGATATCCTGGTTAGATTTCAACACTCATTGCTGTTTTACACATTCACTCATCTTCTGCAGTGTTTCACAACTGATAAGTTCCTGTCACCTAAATTCAAAGTTACTTCCTCTCGTTTACTCTTCTCATTCTCTTTCTCCCACTCTCTGTCCTTTTGTAGACCTGATTGTGGGGGTGTTTGGAGCTGACAAAGCTGTTCTGTACAGGTACAGTATGCTTATTCTGCACTTTGAAATCACACGTGCGTTTGATAGAATTTTATGATCAGGACGGATAAGCTATTGCAGGTGGTCTCATTTAATTCAGCAGCATTTAATTTGGTTTATGTGCAAGTAGTGAAGGCAATTACGGCCTGAATTAAAAGAAAATAACAGTGGAACATTTCCCATCATCTATATTTGTACATGGAAGACCACCAGGCATTGATTGACTCTGTACTACACATAATAAGCCATATACTGTATATGCATATGCATAATAAGCCTGTAAAAGGCATTATGGTACAGTCAGCTGGTCACTGTTGCAAAATAAGCTCTGAATAATGATAAACAGCAGTCAAAAGGATAGCGGAGTCACACTCTGATGTTTACAATGATAAAACTCCCTTCCCAGTCCAGGCCATTAATGCACACTAAGCTCCAAAAATGGGTGATTCAGAATCCGTCACAGTATTGATGTCACAAACATAAACATAGTTATATTACCAACCACATTTTTATATCTATGGTGCTTTAGTATTTTGAAGCTTGACCCGCCCTCATGAATGGGTCTGTGAATTAGGCAGTGATTTATATGCAGTGTGGATAGCCGATCATAACATAGGTCTTTTACATATAGACTTCTTAAAGGTACAGCAACAACAAAAGCCTGTTTAATTCTCAGGGAGTCATGTAAAGCTAAACTAAAATGATCCTTTAAAACTAAATTGCAGTGTTTTAATGATTTTTCTGTGATTTTTCTGCCATCTTACACTTTAAGGAGCCTTCTAAAATGGCAGACTGATGATACCTGCTTGTTTTGTGTTGTTAGGGCTCGTCCCGTCATCAGTGTGAACACCACACTGGATATCAGCCCACAGATCCTGAACCCTGAAGACAAAAGCTGCACCCTACCTGGAACAACCACCACAGTTTCCTGGTGGGTCAAGGTTTTTTCATCAAACAATTTCAACCAAACAGCCATCGTAGCCATTTAGATGCAAAATGTTTCATGAATGATGTAAACATAATGGCCAAATAAAAGTGCATTACATCACCTGCAAAATCATAGTAAAAATATTTTAAATATCCCTAATATATCACTAAACTCAACCTTTTTCCTGTTTTTTTTTTTTTAAACACGTAGTTTATGCCTTGACTATTATGCATTGAGAATATCATGGAAACAATGTGCATTAACACAATTCTACTCTAATTCTTTCCCTTAGCTTCACTGTGAAATACTGTCTGAAGGCAAATGGAAAAGGAGCAGAGTCTTCCCTTCGTAAGTACTTACTTTTTCATATATGCAAATTATTGAAACATATAATATTCAGGGCAATGGAACCTATTATTGCAAGTAGCAGAAGCACATTGCAGCTGTAAACAGAGTCCTGCTGTTGCGGTGTGTGTTATGAGCATCGCTGCGGGGGGAAACTAGAGCTCGTAGTGTCAGGCATCAGTGTGTTTGGAGCCGGACATACGGTGCAGAGCCATTAAAAGTCCAGCGTCCGGTGCTCACAAAGCCTTCACATGGATCTCACAGTCTGGGGTGTAATGGCTACCAGACCTGCAGCCCACTGTTCAGAGACCACAGACCATGATTCCAATTCATTATTTCTCTGTGTGCTTTGAACTTCTCCTATGCTCTGGTTAAGCTAATGGCTGCTGTTATGCAAGTTTAAGGTGCGGATGTGTATGGTGCAAGGCTTGCTATAAATGGATCTGCTGCTTACAGTTGAAAATCACAAATTGTGTGTCAGTTGTTTTGATTTGAGAGTAGGTAAATACACTACTGTGCAAAAGTTTGAGGTCAATTTTTTTTTTTTTTCAGCAAAGACATTAAATTGATCAAAAGAGACAGTAAAGACATAATACTTCTATTGTAACTAAATGATGTTCTTTTAGAGCTTTCTGTCTATCAAACAATCCTGGAAAAAAATGTATAACTTTCCACAACAATTTTAAGCAGCACAACTGTTTTCAACATTGATAATTATAAGAAATGGTGTAATGGATGCTGAAAATTCAGCTTTGCCATCACAGGAACTTATTGCATTTTAAAATATATTCAAATATGGTTGTCATGATTCCTCAATTAAATTCGAGTCCTCTATTTTAAAAAATCCTTGATTGCAGTTTACCCGCTTCCAATTAACAGCCAAAATACCGGAAGTGAGGTATTCCATGAACAAGAATCCATGAACCGCATTATTAGGGCTCGTTCACACAGAACGTGTTTTTGCTTTGAAAAATGCAAGACGCGGGCAGTGGAATGGGAAAAAACTTAAGGTCTCGAGACGCGTTTAAAAAAAAAAAGTTGACTTTATTTTAACTTGAACACCATGTTTTGAGAACGCTGTGTCATGCGCGAGACGCTAAAAAAAACACACAAGATGCGAGCGCAACGGTTATACACGTCAGTCTAGCGCATGTTTACATAGAAAAACAATGTGAAAGTAGCATTTTGTAATGGAGCCCTGTAGACCATTTTCAAAGGCTGCATGATATATAAAATCCAATTATAAAAAAACATAATATAGCAACTAGAGGTGGGCATAGATTATTTTTTTTAATCTAGATTAATCTAGATTAATATTGAAATTAATCTAGATTAATCTAGATTAAAATGGCTAATTTGAATTCTCCCGAAGGCATTCAGAATATGTGTGCTACCCAAATAATGACTAAAAGTAAGTCTTTGAGAATAGTTTGCCTCGCGTAGGGATGTGCATTTCTGCCAAAAATGCCATTCGACAATCGAGGAGCAAAAGTCGAATATCGTAAAAAAAATAAAAATAAAAAAACGCAATGACAGAAAGGGAGGCCAATTTCATCTTTAGCGATTTGTCATCAAACACACTGTTTATTAATTGAACAAGTAACATGTTTTCGTCCTTTTTTTAACATAGTAGGCTAATTGGAAGAAGAAAAAAAACAATACGCACGACAGTCCGTTTTTGCATCGCCAATGCTCGTTAGATCAAAAAATAATGTCATCATATGTCATAAGAATTTTATGTGAACCTGCCTTGTTACTGCAATAGCCTCATTTTTAAACAAATTAGTTTCAATCAATGTAAACTATTCGTGTGATTATGCCACTGCGCAATAGCCTACACGCGCAATACACACACAATGCTGAATGAAATGAAATCGAATGTATCGTCCTGTGGAATCATTCATTCACAGACAGCATACGAAGATGTTCAACTAATAAAGATCTTCATCGCTGGCAAAAATATGATGCATTTGCAGATTTGCATTCACTAGACTAGACTGTAGATCGGCCACTTCATCCAACGCTCTTGATGCTCTTAAATCTTCCTGTTTCGACTCCGAGTGTGAATTGAAAGCGCTTCAGACGATTCAGTGCGCGAGGAACTGAACAGATCAACTGATTCGCGAACCGATTTAGACAGATGATCTGACAACTTGTTTGATGAAGTCTTTGAACAGAATCGACTCAAAAGAGTGATTCATTTGTAAATGAGCATCGCTCATGCCCATACAAAGGACACAGCGCGCTTGGAATAAACTCATTTAACAACGTATTGCATTAAAATAAAGTAACGAGAGGAACGTCGCCCAACGTAACAAAGTAAAAGTACACCTTGTGTCCCTGACAGGAAAATACCCTACTGCGCGATCTGTGACAGTAGGCGCGGCGTCATACTACACATTAGAATTGCGCGAAAATATAACGATATTCGAAAAAGCTATTTATGATCCCAACCCAACTTTGATTAACGGCGATATTTTTTTTATCGCCCGATAAGAGTCTCACGTTAACGCAGCACGTTAACGCCGATAACGGCCCAGCACTAATAGCAACGCAACGTGCCTGTGATCAAGTACTTGCGTGGAGCGCATCTGTTGCTTATATCTGGGAACGCAATGTGTGCCATTTTACTAGATTTGTAACGCAAATCATTTATAAGCCTATGCCAACAGAGCGAAATATCCAAATATGCTAATTGTTGTTCATCATAGTTTCAAGATAAAAGTTTAAACCCTCACCCAAAAACAATTATTTTCATTTTTAATAATCATAAATATTAAATATTTAATAATAATAAAAATAATCGCCCAATTACTCGATTACCAAAATAATCATTGGTGCCAGCCCAAAAACGTATCCGATTACTCGATTATTTGTCAAAATAATTGACAGATTACTCGATTACCAAAATAATCATTAGTGACAGCCCAAAAACAATTATTTTAAGTTGTAATAATATTTAATGTCATAAAGGCAAAGTCAAAAAACCACCTGGCACCTACAGTATGTAAACTCCTGTATTTGAAATGAGTATCAGTGATTATACATGCTTATACACAGGATGTGGAATAGCTGTGTAGTGCAATATTGTAGAGTAATAGATAGTCACTAGTTCTGTCCTATTTTGATGACCTCACCGTGACTAGGCAGACCAAGTTTCTGAATACTTACAGTAAAAAGCGTTGTTGACCTGCTAGTGTGGGTGATCTGTCTTATGTCATTAAAGGGGTATGGTTCACCCAAATGAAAATTGTCATCATTTACTCATCCTCATGATGTTCCAAAACTGTATAACTTTATTTATTTTGTGGAACACAAAAGAAGAGATTCTGAGAAATGTCTCAGGGTTTTTCATACAAAGCAATCAGTAGGGTCCAATATTGTTTGGTTTCCAAGGTTCTTTAAAATATCTTCAGAATAAAGATTTATTTTTATTTTTGCATGACTCTCTTCAAAGAAGGATGTTTTGAGTTTTAAAAGTGTTTTTTCAAAGCCAAATGCTCATATCTTGCTTTTAAGTTCAGACATGTTTACGTAAATGTGCTTGTATCTCTCAAAAGTCCCTAATTAAACTCCATAAGGGTTGATCCAAGAGCCATAACTCTTTAACCCCAGGTTATTTCAGGCAAACTGAACCAGAGTTTAAAACAGCTGAATGCTTTCAGAGATTCAAGGGTATCACAGCATTTAAAGGTTTCAGGGTTGACTGTTCTAAGCAGTTTAATTTACAGAAAAAAAAATGTTTGCTTGTTGCCTTTAAATTGCCTCTTTTCTTTTTAAAAGAGAAGCTCTGTTATGTAAATAAAGCCCTGTTCACACCAAGAATGATAACTATAAAGATAACTATAACTGTAAGTATATTAGCGTCAACACCAGCGGACGATAACATTATTATGAGCGCGCTGCAGTTCTGTTGTCTGGTACTTTATATACTTGAGCTCTGTAAAGCTGGATGGATTCTGATTGGCTGTCATTGGTTTTATTGTTCATCAGCTCGAAAAAAACATTCTGAAAGTAATTACAACGATATTGTTACTTTGTCGTTATCGTAATAGTTATCATCCTTGGTGTGATTGAGCCTTAACTCCTGCATTCCTTCTGAATGTATTGCTTTTTTTATTAGTATTTGTGTTTCTCTAACTCCCATTTGGATTGAAATGAAAAAGGGTACTGACTGACCTGGAAAACCCTTTCATTCACAGTTTTCCAAGTGGATCTGACCCTGGACCGCCTCAAACACAAGGGAGCCACCAAACGGGTGCTGTTCCTCCACAACAAGATGTCTCATTATTCAAAGAACATGACCGTCTCCAACAACCAGGGGCCGGCCTGTGAGGAACTTCAGGCTTATTTAATAGTGAGTGAATCATTCACATTCATGCATTTGACAGATGTTTTATCCGAAGCATCTTGCAGTGCAGGCGAGGTATACTCTATAATTTATAGGAAATCAAACCCATGGTGTTCCTAACGTCATGTTCTACCAGTTGAGATACAGGAACACAGAGATTTCCTGTGTGACTCTTTCCTCACTTTTGCTGGTACTGGGCTGTAAAAAGTTTAGTGTAGTTTTGCTTTTCTTGGCCAGCTGAAGAAGTGCTGATGCCTTTATGTCATCAAATATGTGTTTGCGCTGCATTTAAAGCTGTGGTGGCAGATAGCCCAGATGTTTGGCACTGTAATATGCCGTTATTTTGTTTTTAAAAAGGAACAATGTGTTACAGAGCTAAAGAAGGATTTGACCTGGGAAGCCAAAGCTCTCTTTTCTGGACATAAAAGAGCATGTTGTAGAGCTTGTAAGCTGGACTGAAATTCCCCAGCCTTGAGCTCATTGATATAGAGGCCCCATTTCTCTCTCCGTCCACTTTTGGCTCTCTACCTCTCTCTCTCTCTCTCTATCTTAACAGGATGACTCAGAATTCAGGGATAAGATCACACCCATCTCTGTTTTTATGGAGTACAGCTTGGATTACAAAACAGCAGCAGATAAGACCGGCCTGTTGCCTATCCTTGACCAATCTGCACCTACAAATGTCACCAAGCAGGTACAACAGTTTCCCATACTAGTTCTGGTTACAGGGGCACTGCATATACACTATCGTTCAAAGGTTTAAGGTCGGTAAGATTTTATTTAGGTTTTTGAAAGAACTCTCTTATGCTCACCAAGGGTGCATTTATTTGATCAAAAGTACAGTCAAAACAGTAATACTGAGAAATATTATTACAATTTTAAAAGAATGGCTTTCTGTTTAAATATATTATTCCTGTGCTGCAAAGCTGAATTTTCAACATCATTACTCCAGGCTTCAGTGTAACATGGTCCTTCAGAAATCACTGTGCTAATTTGGTGCTCAAGAAACATTTCTAATTATTATTATCAATGTTGAAAACCGTTAATATTTTTGTGGAAACTATAATAGATTCTTTGGTTACTGGAATGTTCAAACGAACCGTGTCTATTTGAAATAAAAAATCGTTTGTAACATTATAAATGCTTTAAATCTTCATATCTATTACTTTTGATCAATGTAATGCATCCTTGCTGAATAAAAGTATTAAAATCTTACTGACTTTTTTGAATGGTGTTTGCTCAATGGGTGGGGTGGTGGGGGAGATGCATGTTTCATATATTCCAGAAAGATCTCAGTGTCTGTTGGAAAGGATGAGAGTAGAAAAGATGAATGAGGTTCATATACTATATATGGCTGCCATGGTTGAGTTAATGATTAATGTCTTTCAGGCTTTTAACAACGTTATATTTCTTTTATACTAGCAGTGTTCCCACAGGCATTGGCAAACAGGGAATTTTAAAATGGTGTTTTCTAGGTTTGGAAAAAAATATGAACATTTTTTATGCATTTGAGTCACTTCTTTTCAAGGAATTGATTGAAGCAATTTGCAAATTGATCTTAATGACCCAAGTCTAAATATGTCGTGAATCGATTTACGTTATTTTAGTTTTTGTTTGTTATCCATTTATCATAAATGACTGGAAAACCATGGAGATTCATTGAGTACGAAGTTTGGGAACCAAGAACTACTAGACGATATATTGTGCAGCAGCCACTCAAAAGATTAAATCTGTCTCTAACCAAAGACTTGCATGCTGACTCCTCAAACAATCACCATAAAATAGCATTGGATAAACATAGAAACTGTCTTTTAATATTCCATAATCCCTTGTGATTTTCCAGGCCCACATACTCCTGGATTGTGGCGAAGACAATATTTGCAAGCCAGACTTAAAACTGTCTGTTGTGAGGTGAGTCATTGGTTCATCTGAGCCTTAAATTCCACTGTGTTGTCTGGAGGCGTAGAGCTGGAGATTAACTCTGTGTGCGTCTGTACGTTTGATTGTTGTTTTGTGATCCAGTGACCAGAAAGAGATCTACATAGGTGACGATAACCCCCTGACCCTGGACGTCATAGCAGAGAATGGAGGAGAGGGGGCTTATGAGGCCGACCTTATCGTCACCCTACCATCTCAGGCAGATTTCATTGGGGTTGTGCGTAACATTGAGGTTAGCAGAGTCAGATCACTTAACTCTTTCCCCGCCATTGACGGAATTTTGCGGCTTTCTGTGTTTTCACTGTTATATGGTTATTACATGGTTACAGGTTTTCACTGTTATATATGCGCTATTACCCATCTTCTGAAAGAGTAGAGAATCTCCTGATCAAGACAGACAAAAAGGATCAGAAACAAGTGATAAAAGCATTGCTTATGCATGTTGTAGTCATTGAAAAAATAAATCTTTTTTTTAAAAGTTTTTTTTGTTGTTTGTTTGATTGAAACCAGAGGCTCTGTTTTTTTTTTTTTTTTTTTTTATGTATTGAATGTTTAGATATTCATACAACAAAATATTCTGGGGCCATGACATTTTTGTGAAAATTATCAAAAATACTGATGGGGAAAGAGTTATAGGAAGATCTATGAGTGCTTTAACCAAAATACAGAAAGCTTTTCCCCTTTAAGACCATTTAGTGTAATTTTAACTTCAGAATTATTATTGATGAATTATTTGATGTGGCAATCAACAGCATGTTGATGAAGCATACTTTTCTTTTCTTTTTTAAACCAAAAGCATTTCTTTGAATGTTAATGCAGAAAAAAGTTTGGGGTCAGTAAGATTAATACATTTATTCAGTAAGGGTGCATTAAATTGATCAGAAGTGACAGTAAAGACATTTATAATGTTATAAAAGTTGTCTATTTCAAATAAATGGTATTCTTTAGAACTTTCTATTCATAAAACAATCCTGAAAAAAAAAAAAACAGTTTCCACAAAAAACATTTCCACAAATGTTTTCAACATTGATCATAATAAAAGTTTCACCAAAATCAGCATATTAGAATGATTTCTGAAGGACCACGTGAGACTGAAGACTGGAGTAATGATGCTGAAAATACAGCTTTGCATCACAAAAATAAATTACATTTTTAAAATATATTAAAATAGAAAACAGTTATTTTAAATTTTAACAATATTTCTACAATATTACTGTTTTATTATTGTTGTTGTTGTTTTTTAATCAAATGCAGAAAACATTTAAAAAATCGTTCCACCCCCAAACTTTTGAATGTGTGTGTGTGTGTGTGTATATAGTGAAGTTGTTTAAGATACTTTTAGGTTTCATCTGTTATTTATGTATCTCAGACATTGTCTAGACTGTCCTGTGCATTCAAGAAAGAGAATCAGACCAGAGTGGTGGTGTGTGATCTTGGGAACCCAATGAAAGGAGGAACTAAGGTGACCAACAGACTTTCCGAGCTAAATTATCTGCATATTTATCTGTACCAAACGTTATTTATTTTATTTATATTGTTGCGTACTGTAACACATAAATTAGCTGTTTTATTTCATTTGGAGTTTTTCTGTAAAATTGTGTGGTTTAGATAACAGCAGGCTTGCGCTTCAGCGTGCACCAGCTCTCCGAACAGGACACAGAAGTCAAGTTTGACTTGCAGATAAAGAGGTATTTTAATTCATGCTTGCTATTACAATAGTACAGTTGAGAGAATCTTTGCTTTGTGCAATACTAATTAAAAGTCGTCTGTAACCCAACAAGGGCCATTAGAAACAAATGTTAAGCAAAGGTTTTCTAAACATACAAGTATTTCCACTTCCTGTCTTTTTTATTTAAATCAATAAAACTTCAAGCAGTTCCCTGCTGACTGCCCGTGACTTTTTTTCACATGTTAATTACAGGGAACAGCTGTCTTTGTCTCTCTTTGAGGACATCCTGCTTTGCTTCCTGTCTCTCACTCTTTCTTCACACCCTCACATCTATCTGAACCTTAATGATATATACTGCATATTTATAACTTAGACTAGTCCATGGTATTATTTCATGGATTTTTGTCTCTGAATGAATGAAATGTCTGTCAGTATTTGAAACAACAGCGCCACCTTCTGCTCAATTGTGAAAGTAAATAAATCGCCTTTGTTTTCAGCTCAAATCAGTTCAACAAAACCAGCAATCTGGTCTCTGTTGTCACAAAGCTTGCGGTGTTGGCCAGAGTGGAATTAAGAGGGTATGATGCTTTATATGTTATCTCGGTTACATTTATGTGACACATATTATGTGAACTGTTTATTTTATTTTATTATTATCTCAATTTTAAAATCAACACAAAATGCCATTCAGCACACATTTTACTTTGCAGTTGCAGTAAGTTATTAAATTTAGATCAAAGTTTAAAAAGGCTGATTTAGAATAACGTGGAATATGGAAAAAACTGACTTAATAGACTTTCTCATTGTGTATGTATTGGCTCTATCTTGTGCAGGGTGTCTGCACCAGAGCAGGTGTTTTTACCCATCGCTAACTGGCAGCCAAAAGACAGTCCTGTTCTGGAGGATGACATTGGACCTCTTGTACAGCACATCTATGAGGTAAAAAAATGCTGTGACTATTATTGGTAAAAAGACATTGTACATCTATTAAGCTTCTGCGGTGCATAGTTTACGATTTTGTTCCTATCTTCTGTAATCACTGATCGTCCCAGCTAAGGAACAGAGGACCCAGTACATTCAGTAAGGCCATTTTGGATGTGCAGTGGCCCTACAGATTCAACAACGGCTCTCTGCTCTACATCACCAAGTTTGAAGTGGACGGAAACATGAATTGCAGCTCAAACAGGGAGCTCAACCCTCTTAATGTCACTGTATGTATCCCACAATCGATTCATGAAAGTATTTTTTTTATATGTAATACTGTGGTTAATTAACAGGATCTAAAATTTAAAGGGGATTGTTCACCCAAAAAGTAAAATTCTGTCATGTACTCATCCAAGTTTCTGATTTACTATATGGAAGTCAATGGGCCCCATCAACTATTTGGGTTACCGACATTCTTCCGAATATTTTCTTTTTTGTTCAGCAGAAGAATTAAATTCATACAGGTTTGGAACAACTTGATGGTAAGTAAATGATGACAGAATTTTCATTTTTGAGCGAACCCTCCCTTTAATTACACAGTATTTTAACAGTGTGCAGAGACAAAACTTTGCTTGTTCACAATTCGATTGTATTTAGGATCTCATATAATATTCCAGGGATAAAAATTATGCTTTTGCTTTTACCTAGAATCCCAGATTAACTGACAAAAATGAGACCTCTGCCAGTGGAGACAGAGCAGAGGGGGGGAACAGACACAACGTCCACCGCAGAGACCTGGAGGACAAACAAGGGGAAGAAAACCTGGAGATTCTGGTATTGTCACACCTTTAACAGCTGCCACTGTCTGTGAAGTGTTTGCAGCAGTTTTACACTGCATTACTATATCATACTATTGTTCAAAAGTATGCGGTCAGTAATTACTTTCTCAGCAAGGATGCATTTAAATGACAGTAAAGACATTTATAATGTTACAAAGCATTTCTATTTCAAATAAATACTGTTCTTTTGAACTTTCTATTCATCAAAGGATCCTTAAAGGATTATCACAATATCCAAAATAATATTAAGCAGCAGCACAACTGTTTCCAACATTGATAATAAGAAGAAATGGGTATCACTTTACAATAAGGTTCATTAGTTAGCTACCTTAGTTAACATGAACTAAGAATGAACAATACTTCTACAGCATTTATTAATCTTAGTTGATATTAATTTCAACATTTACTAATACATTATTAAAATCCAAGGTTGTGTTTGTTAACATTTGTTAATGCACTGTGAAGTAACATGAACTAACAATGAACAGCTGGATTTTTATTAACTAACATTAACAAATATTAATACATACTGTAAAAAATGTATTGCTCATTGTTAGTACATGTTAGTTAATACATTAACTAATGTTAACTAATGAACCTTATTGTAAAGTGTTACCAAGAAATGTTTCTTGAGCAGCAAATCATCATATATGATTTCTGAAGGATCATGTGACTCGGAAGACTGGAGTAGTGTTGATGAAATTTCATCCTCTTGCCATCACAGGAATGAATTACATTTTAAAATATATTCAAATAAAAAAGTTTTTTTTAGATTTTAAATTGTAATTATATTTCACAATATTACTTTTTTTACTGTATTTTTTTTTTTTAAATCAAGTGTTGACTAGGTGAGAGTTTTTTTTTCTTTTCTTCAAAAACATTTTTCAAATCTTACGGACCCCAAACCTTTGAATGGTAGTGTTTATTTAAATGTAATTATGTATTATAAATTATTGTTCAACTATTATCATGGTTGTTATACCATCAAACCAATTTTGTTTATGGGAACCATTTCTCCCCACTATACATGTGTACCACTGGCACTGTCAGATATGCCATTGAACTGTCCATCTCATCATTATGCATGGATTTAAGTCCAGTTGTATGTGTGTACCCAACAGGATTGTGGGAATGCAGAGTGTCAAGAGATTAAGTGTTGGGTTGGTCGTCTGGAGAAAGGCCAGAGTGCTATTCTATTTATTTACTCCAGACTTACCGTGAGCACGTTTCTCAAGGTAAAAAAATCCTATTCCTTCCCCCACTGCAAAGTCTTTTAAGATCTAAAACATCCTGTTTTCACTGCACAAATGCTAAGATATTAAAACACAGTGGTGGTTTTCTTTCCTTTCAGGCTGAAAGTCAAAACAAATCGTACAATGTTCGATCCTCAGCCTCCTTCAGTGTCATAGAGATGCCATATAAAAATATAAATTCTGAGTTACCAACCAGCACAACATCGGTAAGTTCCTATTACATTTGTTCACTGAATTTCAGTGTTCAGTGTTTGTTACTGACTGCACTGACCCTGTGTCTCTGTCCTGCAGGCTTCTCTGAAGGTGATCTGGAATTCAGAGAACCCTCAGCCTGTCCCAGGATGGGTGGTGGCTCTGGCTGTCCTGGCTGGACTGCTGCTGCTGGCTCTGCTCATCTTTGTCATGTATAAGGTAAACATCTGTAAACTTCAGGTTACAGGGCTTAGATTAAGCCTGTAGGCCTTAGTTCAATTAGGACATTTTAAGCAGCTTTTATAAATGTGAAAAAACATTACTGGTGTGCATCTTGAGACAAAACAATGGCACTGATATATTTTTAAGATATATTAGTGCAATTTGCTTTCAGTTAAAACAGCTCAAACATGCATTTTAGTCTAGAACTAGGCTTAAGCCTTGTCTATGACACCGGGCATTAAACTAATTGATTGATGGCTGTTATCTCATCCCAACAGTCTCTATAGGGATGACCAACAAATATAGATGTCAGAAGTAGTAGTGGTTTTAAGTCCTTACCGTAATCAATAAAATGTCATTAAATATTTGTATATAAAGAAGTGTGTGTATATATATATATATACACTACCGTTCAAAAGTTTGGGGTCAGTGAGAATTTTATTTTTATTTTTTGGAGGAAAGAAATCAATACTTTTATTTATCAAGGAATAATTAATTTGAATCGAAAGTGACAGTAAAGACATTTATAATGTTACAAAAGTCTTTTGAACTTCCTATTCATCAAAGAATCCTAAAAAAAAGAAAAAAAACTGTACAACTGACAGACCAACAACTGTTTCAACATTAATAATAATAATAAATGTTTCTTGAGCATCAAATCCTCATATTATACTGATTTGTGAAGGATCATTTGACACTGAAGACACTGACACTGGTGATGCTGAAAATTCAGCTTTGATCACAGGAATAAATTACACTTTACTATATATTCACACAGAAAACAGCTGATTTACACTGGAATAATATTTAATACTATAACTGATTTTTGTTGTATTTTTAATCAAATAAGCGCAGCCATGGTTAGCAGAAGAGAATTCTTTTTAAAGTATTTAAAATCGTACCGACCCCAAACTTTTGAACGGTAGTGTATATATATAATTTTTAATAAAAATAAATAATTCCTTTATTCAGCTAGTGAGTGACAGCTAAACATAGGTCACGGAATTGCAAGCAACAGATAGATAGTTAGTTTGCTTTAGATGTCTCATCTTGATTTCTCTCCCCCTCAGCTGGGCTTCTTTAAACGCGTGCGGCCGCCACAGGACGATAGTACCGAGAAAGAGCAGCTTCAGCCTCAGGAGAACGGAGACAGAAACACAGAAGCCTGAGATCTTTACCTTCACCAGTGCCACATCCACAGGAGTGTGCCTGATTCACAGCAACTCTCTCATCTTTATCCGCAGCATCGGAGTGTTCATCCAGACAGCCCAAATGAGTGATGACTGTTGTCATTTTAATGGTACTCAACTCAACTCAACTATGCTGTTCTGGTAATAAGACTAAAGCCCCGTGCCAATCCTTTTCCCCTGTGCTCCTATCCTTTTTTAACTGCACTGAGTCTTAAAACAAGATTTGATTTTCAGTTGGGTTTAGAGATCAACCATTTAAATCGTAACACATTTCAAGTTGTTTACATGTAACAACAATAAAGGTGATGAACCTTAAATAATACAAAATGTCATCATGATTTTTAAATGTTTTATTTTGAGGAAAGACATGACGTAGTTTGGTACATCATTCGATTGCTGGTTCTGCTGCTTCTGTTGGAGAAACTTTCATGTTACTTTATTTAGTGGTGATCAGTTTCTGCTGTTTGGAGGTTTTCTGCAGGACTTTTAGTTCCTATCTGGGGTTTTTTTTCAGCTGTTGGGATTTGGACTCTGGTTTCTTATTTGGGTGTAAGGTGTATTATTTTGAGAAAATATTCTTATGATTGTCTACTGTAAACGCATAATTTTAGAGCAGGGTTATGTTTCTGCATTTAGAGCATTTGGTCGAATTTGTATTATAAAAAGAGAAAATAATCAAAGTCTTTGCACAATAGAGCAATAAACTGTAACATTTTTTGTATTTTGAAAACTACCACTTATGAACAGAGCACCTTTATAATGTATTAATTTACCTTTAGTTTTAAGATTCAGAAGTATTTTTTATAGATTAAAGACTAATCTGTTTTTTAAAGGTACATGTTGATTAGAATAGGAAAAAAAATGCATTTAGTGTGATGCATCCCAAGTAATATTAATTGATCAGAATCAATTTTGAATAGAAATTACAATCAGTTTGATAGTATGGGGGGGGACGGACTAAATTGTGCAATTTGGAAAAATGAGGCTGGAATCCTTAGGAGCAATATTGGCCTTTTGGGAAAAATATTTATATATTAAAAACAGTTATTTGACTGATGTTAATTTGATTTTGTGGTTTAAAGGTTCCGGTTCATAGTTTTAGGTCTGAAAAACACAACCCAGAACACTGAAAACACCCCTGGATTTCTTATGTTGCTGTATTATAGTAATGCTGCTGCCCATATGAATTTACCCATATTGGGTTGCCATAATTATGTTGTCTAAATGAAAATGTGTGTACTTCAATCAAAAATATGCATTTTAAAATGATCCAGAATATATTCTCTTTTGTTTTGTAAAGTTTGTAAAAAAAAAAATAGGACATAAGCATCATAGCAACAAAAATATGTATTTTTGAGAATCCACCATGTTTAAAAACAGATTACTTACTCTTGACTTTTTTTCCCCCTTGATTTTGTTCAGCAATATGTTGTTAATGCTTCTGTAATTCAAATAAACACATATACTGATGTACGGTAGATGGATTTTTTGTTTTTGCCTTATTTATGAATATACCAGGTGTCCATACTTTGTCCTTGACTTGAATGTAGTACCTATTTTTTAGTGTCTAAAGTTCATGTTATCATAACAGGATTTCTGTAACTGGTAACACTTATCTGGTTGATGAATAACCAATTGCAGACTTTAAATTCAAGAATAATCATCTTTAGAATCTACAGTGCTCCTATAGCTTTTGTACTCAAAGCAAAATAAACAGCTGTAAATAAGTTGAAAGATGAAGAATTTTTTTTAACAGTATTTATTGTAAAATGTTTGCATTGTGCATTATGTCGCAACTCATTGTACATCTGTCAGTAAGAAGCTGAGATCACTTCCCGGTTCATACTCTGTGGTTTGCTTCCCTCTGAGAAAGAAAAATAATCATTTCACTTGCTGTGCCTATTTGGCATTATTATTTTTTACTTCTATATGTTGCAGGAGTCTCTACATTACCTATGGAATAGTCGTGCATTTGTGCTTCCAAGTAAGGTGGCTTTGTTTCCTTCCACTAAAAGCATTGAGCCTTCCCGAAGACCCTGCCATCAACAGTATAGGTGTGTCTTAGTGCTCAACTGATGCTAGATTAATAACATTTTTAATGACTATAACAACAGTAAGATTTGATATATATATATATAGATATGAATGAATCTTCTGAATGAATGAAAGATTTTAAAAAAGGGTGTTTTGAACTTTCTATTCATTGTATCCTGAAAGAAAATAGTGTTACAGGGTTCCACAAAAAATATGAACAGCAAAACTGTTCTGAACATTTATAATAATAAATGTCTCTTAAGCAGCAAATCAGCATATTAGAATGATTTCTGAAGGATCATGTGACTGAAGACTGGAGTAATAAATGCTGAAAATTCAGCTTTGCATCACAGGTTTAAATTACATTTTAAAATATATTGACAGAAAACAGTTTATATATGTATATATCTCGAACTGATCCCAAACTTTTAAACAGTAGTGAGTAATGCATGTTAACTTGACATACCAGCACACATGGTGTGTCCGACTCCTCATGGTACTGGGTGATTCTCTGTTCACGTGTTTCCTGTAAAATGCACAATCAAATCTACGCTCATGAAGCCTAAAAGATCTACCTTAAAAGTTTTTGTTTATTATATTTGATAGATTTAACGTTTTATCTCATGGCATCAATTTCCTCACAATAAAGCAATGCATATATTTTTGGATTTTTATAAGAGAAAAAAAAGAGAATTGCTTATCAAGTCTCTACAGCACCAGTACGTACACCCATGTGTCTGCTGTTGGGATCAGGATCCAGAAAGTGAGGGTTAATGTTGAAGGGCACTAAAGCAATGGCAGCAAAAGTGGGTGGATAGACGATGGGCATGTCATTGGTGGTGTTGATGCTGATGGTGGAGACGTTGGTGCCTGCACTTGATCCCATGTAAGGTATTCCATCCTGTGAGATAAAATCCACACCTGTTACAGGCAATTGCAGTATATTTTAGATTTTGGTTAAACAAGACACTAATTCACCTGTAAAACTCTCTTCCTAATCTCAGTGACCACATTGTTGTCATAGAGAGCTTTCAGCAGGCGGAACGTGTTGCCGCCACCTAATGGACACAAAAATAGACATCAGATTGAGAGCCAGTCTTTCTGAATACATTATAAGTAAATAATGGCCACGCATTCACAGACATGAGTACAAACAGTATAGTAGAGACCACATTGAAAATTGCAAATTTAAAGCTTTAGGATTTTGACAAATGTATACAAACAAATGTTGATTTCTGGGTCACTGATTAAATGTAAGCAAATTTGTGACATTGTTCATGTGAAGTCCTTTAAGCATAAATAGGGGGACAAACCATATACATAATACTAAAATTCTTGTAAATCTTATAAAAAATATTTAAATTATTATTATTAGGTCTTTTTTTTTTTTACTATTTTTGTTCATATATATACTGTGCATTAAATATACTGATAATTATATAAAAAAATCCTTCATACCAATGAATATTCCTTCAGCTTTCCTAACAGCATCCACAGGGTCTGGTGTCTCGTGGACACTGTCCACCTCATAGCCTGGAGACAGAGAAAAGAAGAGTACAGCAGAGATGAAGGGCAATGTGGCAGTGACTGTCCTGTGAGATCAACGTACGTGTGTGTTCAAATCAATAAGACACAAACCCAATGTCTTGAACTTGTCTCTGGCAGTCTTGGCATAGGCATCTCGATCATGCAGTGCATATGGGACAAACAGGATCCTCTTTACTCCTCTGTTAAACAAAGAAGTTATTCATTTTTATAAATGGGTTCAATGTAGGTCAGATTCATTTGATTCCAAAAACACAAACTGTCATATTTTGCTCAATACAAACACGTTTAAAAATACCATAACTGGTGTTTATGTTCAAAGAATGGACTTGTACTTTGCATTTATCCAGTAACAAGCCTGCATACAGATATAAAACCAGGAAACGACTTCAGAATATTAATATAAAGGACTTTATGACTGTATTGCAACAATATTCTTAGGACTGTAGCATTCCGAAGTTTTTATTCCAACATTCCTGGTTAAGCTGCAGGCAACTTACTTTCCAAAAAAGTCTTGGATGTGCTGCTCACAGTGTTGAAGATATCCTCCTCCATGAAGTGTGGAGTTAGATACCAGCAGAAGTCTTCTCTTCATGATCTTCCTCAAATGTGCTGCCAAAGAAATGTAGAAGTTGATCAGAGGACAGACAGCTCAGCATATGACCAGCGCCTTTCTGCTTACACCACATATTCTCAGATCAGTGTGGTCGTAATCTTCAATACATTACCTTTGGACAGACAGTATATCACTCTGATTATTCCACAGATGATAAACATTCACAGGAACAAGCCATGATAAGAAACGTCACTGGAATCATGTGATATTAAAGCAAAACATGACTTTCATGAAACAGCAGAGGCAGATCAGAAACTAAAGAAATTGTACTGATCACAACTACGGAACCTTTAAAACACATTAAACCTCTGTTTTTGTGTTTAACCTTTTTATTTGTAGTTTTTTTTTTTTTGTAGTTACTCGCAGGCATTGTTTTCAAAATAAAAGCCCTATAAGCTGCCCCCGGACAACTAGAACACGCTTTTTATTATATTGATTTCTATATATTCATCTTGTTAAAATTATGGCATATGTTAATTCATTACGATAACGTTATTGATTTTTACAGATGAAAATGTAATAATTTATTATTATAATGATTTATTTTTGTTTCTCAAATACAATTGGTCTGAATAAAGTAAATAACACATACACCCTAAGTACCCTAAGTACCAATTTAAGTTATTATTGTGTGAAACAGTGAAAGTGTTTTATATCTTAAACTTAAAATTAAAAAAACACAGTCCCGTAATTGTGTCATTTCCACCATAACAAACATTCTTACCATTTAATGAAGTTTTATCAAACTGTTGTTATCAAAACAACAATAGTGTCACGGACAATATAATTTGTGAAAAACATAGATTTACATGATTTACAACCAAGCTGCATTTTGTCAAATGGTCCAAAACGTGTGTAAATATTATTTTATTGTGCGTGTGGGATGTGTAAAACTCTAGCTATGCAGTATGCATTAGCAATTAGTCTAAATAAATTAACTGTTTTTAAAATGTGTTTTGAAAAGGGTTTTTTTTTCTGTTTGTTTAAAGATGTTTGTTAAACAAACATCTTTAAATGCTTTTATTTTGTCGACGAGTAATCTCAGACATGCGCAAGTTGGTGTATCACGTGTGTGTGTGTGTGTGTGGCTTGCGTCACTGAAGCGGCATGAGTCTCGCGCGAAAGAATCACTACTACCCGCACTTTACTTTACACTGTTTAGCGGAACATGACTGATCAAACTGAAATGGATGACACAAGTATACATAGTTTAATCCTGAAACTACACGACATCCAAGCAGTCAAGTTCGGAACTTTTAAGCTTAAAAGTGGACTCACTTCGCCTATCTATTTTGATCTTAGAGTAACAGTGTCCCATCCAGCGTTGATGAACCAGGTAAACACGTGCTCACTTTGAGTAATGATATGATAATATACTGTTATTCCAAAAGTGTGTAATCGTACATCATATCCTGAGC
The DNA here is from genome assembly GCF_029890125.1 of Rhinichthys klamathensis goyatoka. Taxonomy (NCBI): domain Eukaryota; kingdom Metazoa; phylum Chordata; class Actinopteri; order Cypriniformes; family Leuciscidae; genus Rhinichthys; species Rhinichthys klamathensis. Next base: position 3,864,724 of record NW_026606572.1, on the reverse strand, counting down.
ATTTTCCTACCAAGAATGTTTTAGAAAACAAGTCCTTCAGATCCTTTTTTAATTGGATGTCATTCGTTGATCATAAAATCATATTTTTGTTTGTGATCAGGTGGCAAGCCTTCTTCACAAGCGTGCTGAGGATGCAGGGGTTCAGTTTGATAGTGTGTGTGGTGTCCCTTACACGGCTCTTCCTCTGGCCACAATCATCTGCTCTACCAAGCAATACCCCATGCTTATTCGACGAAAGGAGGCGAAGGACTATGGTATAATAGTGCAAATTTAACTCCACTCCATCTGTAATCCGTTTACTGTTTTTAAATATGACTAAACCAAAAATATTTGGACACTAAAGACACTTTAAAATTATGTTGGGTAGCAACATATCAAACCAAGCAGCATTCATCAAAAAAACAAAATCGTAAAACAATCCTCAAAAAAAGTATAATGCAGTAGATTTGATGTTCCAAACAATAACTGGTAGAAATATATATACCTTAAATACAATGTAAGTCGCTTTGAATAAATCCATGTGCCAACTACGTAAATGTAAAATGAATGCAAAATTGATTTTCTGGTTGACAACATGGAATGTCATATGGTTTATTTGTGTCTTTAGTGTCCAAATAGTTCTCGAGTTGCTATATTAATCATTTAGATTTACAAATTTATATATTTCATGGTGTGATTTGCAGTGTGAATCTAATATTATAGTTTACTAAAAACTAAAATCATAAAAAAGCATTTTCGTTACTTGAAATAAACAGTTTTTCTATTTATCGTCTATATATATATATGCATTCATATATTAAATGGAAATAAAACATTAAAAACTATTTTATTTCAGCTTGTTGCAAAGGCAGCATTTCTCATTTCCATTTAGTTTAAATTGAGGTACTGAAATAAAAAAAAAACTAATACGAATGACAAAACAAATATTAAATAATATAATAGTAATATATTTTGGATATGCATTGACACATTAAGCTTTTACTGCTCATTATTTAATGTATGATGTTCAGAGTTTACATGAAGACAAAATGTTGACATCCTCTTGCACATTTTACACGTACTGCAGTCAACACACTTCTGGTGTCCTTTTTGCTTCTGTATATTTGTTGTGGTTTACCAACTGTTTTTAGCACCTTATGGTGCTTGTTATCTTGACTTTTGTCTCTCTATGTTTGTTGTCGATTTGAATGTTGCACCATGAAATGGCATTTCACCCCCTCTGTATACTTGTATAATACCGGTCTGACAATAAAAGCTCTTGAATAGTAGTTTTATTTATCTTAATGATACTAAAATAACACTAATCTGAATTGACTTGTGTTTTGAAATTCCCCAGGAACGAAGCGTCTCATCGAAGGAACCATCCACCCTGGTGACAGATGCCTAATAGTAGAGGACGTAGTGACCAGTGGCAGCAGTGTTCTAGAAACCGCTGAGGTACTAGAGAACGAAGGCCTGAAGATCACAGATGCAGTGGTGTTAATGGACAGAGAGCAGGGAGGCAGTGCCAGGCTAGCTGACAGTGGCATCACTCTACATTCAGTCATTTCTGTCTCCAGACTTCTGGATGTGTTACTTAAATCTGGCCGAATAGACACGGCCACTTCTCAGAACGTTGAGAGATTTGTTCAAGAAAACAACACCTACGTATCAGCAAAGAAAAATGGCTGCTCCGCTCCTAAAAAGGGCTGTAATTATCTCGGCTATGGGGCTCGTGCCGGGTTGCCAGACACTCACCCTCTCGCCGCCCGCCTGCTGAAGACCATGGAGGACAAGAAGAGCAATCTGTGCGTGTCTGCAGATGTGACTCGTTCTGAGGAGCTGCTGGAGATCGCTGTGACGTTGGGGCCACTGATTTGCGTGCTGAAGACTCATGTGGACATCCTGCAGGACTTCACTGCAGACGTCACCAGCAATCTGAAAGAGTTGGCTATAAAGCACAACTTCCTGATTTTTGAGGATCGCAAGTTTGCAGACATTGGGAACACAGTCAAGCATCAGTATGATGGTAGGTGTTTGTTTCACACGGTGGTGGTGGATGTGGAGCTCTTGGAATTGACTAGTCTTAAATTTAACTTGTATAGTCTGCACTAGATATTCATAGACCAAAGTGTTTGTGATTTACTGGACAAGGTTTAAGAAACAGGGTTTATGGGGGTCTATAAAAGTCTTAATTCACCCATACAAAAATTAAGGCCATAAAAAGGTCTTAAATCAGAGCAGAATGTCGTCTTGTTTTTTGGGGGTTTTTTGCGCTACGCAGTGCTTGTTTGTATGTCTGTATTCTTAAAGGGATAGTTCACCCAAAAATCAAAGCTCTGTCATCATTTGCTCTCCTTCATGTCATTCCAAACCTGTATGACTTTCTTTCTTCTGTGGAACAATCTTTATGCAGAAGTTCACCATGCGAGGACATTTAAGAGAGTCCAAAAAAAAAGCTTTAAAAAAAAAAATTTAAAGTAGATCTTTATTTCTAGACATATGTTCAGATTCCTTGTATTGTGTTCCACAGGAAAAATAGTCATACAGTTCTGGAATTACTTCAGTGTGGTTAAATGACAGAAAAGTGAACAATTTCTCTAAATATGATTTTAATTTCTGCACAAATGTTGTTCACATAAAATATTCTTGTTTTTAAAGGTGGTCTCTATCGGATCTCCTCATGGGCGCACATCATTAATGCCCACGCATTGCCGGGTCCGGGTGTGCTGCAGGGTCTCGGTGCCGTCGGCAAGCCTCTGGGTCACGGCTGTTTGCTGATTGCTCAGATGAGCTCCCAGGGTTCCCTTGCAACAGGGGATTACACTCGAGCAGTGGTACGTCTTCTACTCTCTGTGAAGAACTAGATGCGAACACTTCCTCACTTCCAGTAACCCTTGTTTATTATTTCGTATCAATAATATCCTTTAATTGCTACAAGAGCTCTACTTTTTTTTTTTCTCCTTTAAATGTTTCAGTATTTTAGGATCAAGGTGGTGTTCTTTTTAATTTTTGTCCTAGCTTTTCTTCCCTATTGTGACATATATCTAAGTGAAATGGCTTCTCGAGCAAGAAAATAATGTAGGCCGGGACTTGATTTTGTCCATTGGGAATTGATGGGATCATTGTGGTTTGCTATTGCTGTGATGTCATGTGAGTGACAGGTTCAACCGTTGTCCCGCCCTCTCGCCAGTAAACGTGTCATCAGAGAAGAGATGTTGCTGCAAGAGGGGAGGGAAGTTACTTTGATTAAGGATTACGAGGGCACATGTTATTTTTAAATATAATTTCAAAATTATAAAAACAAAATAATCGTCCATTTTGATTTCATGGTTACTTTAAGGACCTTCTGTATCACTTATTATTTAAGCCACTTATTTGAGTTAATTGAAATGTCTTTTAGGTCAAGATGGCTGAAGACCATTCTGATTTTGTGTTTGGATTTATAAGTGGATCGAAGATCAGTGACAAGCCTGGTCTGATTCACATGACTCCAGGAGTGCAAATGCAGAAAGGAGGTGAATTTTATTACTGAATACACATTGTTTTGGCATTAGCTTTCCTGTGTCTCCAAGTGTTTGGTTGGAGAAAGGGGATTTTTACAGAAGAATTTAGAATTCTGTTTATATTTGCCTGTTTTTAGCGATCAGATACCAGTGTTGTTTTTAATGTAGTTCTCTTTTATTCTCCAGGGGATGGACTTGGACAGCAGTATTCAAGTCCAGAAGATGTGATCTGCACTAAAGGCTCTGATATCATCATTGTGGGACGAGGTATTCTTGCCAGCCCAGACCGGCTCCGAGCTGCAGAAGAATACAGAACGGCAGGCTGGGAGGCATATCTGAAAAGACTCTCACAGGCCAGCTAAGGAAACCCCTCAGGAAAGAGGAAGAAGAATTTGGGGCCAGTTAAATCATGTCTAGTCTTTGTAGCTCAGTCATTCCATCCACTTTAATACTACTAACCTGATTCAGATTACTCCCTCCTTGTTTTTGTTCACTCGGTAATAAAATGTTGTTTAAATACTTATCAATAAAAGTGTTGTTTGACATGCCAAATCTCATTTTTTAATAATTGTAATATTTTAATTCAACATTGAACAGGGGAGCTTTGAATATATTTTAAAATGTAATTTATTCATGTGATGCAAAGCTGTATTTTCAGCATCATTACTCCAGTCTTCAGTGTCACATGATCCTTCAGAAAGCATTCTAAAATGCTGATTTATTGCTCAGGAAACATTTCTTATCCATGTTGAAATCGGTTGTGCTGCTGAATAGTTTTGTGTAAAGAAAAAACTTGGATCAATCTTGGATCAATGGAAAGCATTTATGTGAGAGAGAAATATTTGTTATATTACAAATGTTTTTACTCTCTTTTTACTCACTGCATCCTAGCTGAATAAAAGTATTAAAGTATTTTAAGTTTGTATGTAGTATTAATACAGTAAATTACTGACCACGAATTGCAATGGCACTGTACCTATACAAAATTTTACTAAAAAAAATAAACCCTGATAAATGAAAAGTTAAAAGTGTGACAACTTGCCTCCATTTCTCTTCTGGCTTAAACCATAGATAGTAATAGAAAGCCTTATAAACACGTAAGGCATTTCCACCATTGTAAATATTACACATTTTGAAAGGATCTCTAATCTTGTCATCTCCTGTCAAATCCAGTAGGGGGCAGAAGCACACCAGCTGTTTTATGCCAGTCAAGTGTTTTGATAGCCTAAATAAGAAAATGACAGGACAATAATATTATAATTGGATAACAAGTCGACCGTATCATTGAAAATATGGCCTTTCATTTTTATTTCGATTTGCCGTATTGCCCATAGACTGTAAAAAAGGTATTGCCCTATTTTCATTGATAATTGTTACGGTTTTATGACATTAACAGTGAGACATGCTATTGCTACCCCATCTAAAATTTGCAAAAGCTTTTATCTAAATTCTATAATAATAATAATACAATTAAGTAGAATATGGTATGCATTTATAAAATTCATTTGTCACTCTATAGCCTATACTGTTTAAATGAACAGCAAAAAAGGCTACGGTGATTAAAATAATGCCTGATCTTTGCATCATAGTTTATTTAGGATTTTTTTTTTTTTTTTTTTTTTACCATTTCTTGCCGTAAAGAACGAAAAACATGTACAAATAAATAACATGAACTGAACAATATTCAATAGCATATTTTGTTCGGAAGATTATAGTTTTTTTTTTTTTTACCGTTTAATGCTCCATTTATATTTATGAAATCAACATTAAGCATTCACCTGCAATACCCCTTTCTTTCTTTCTTTTCTTTTTTTTTTAAGTTTAAGTGCCTATAAGAGGTCATCTTTGTATACGTCCTCGCCTGACCTCACGCGCCCATCCGCTCCAGATGTCTCAACGCGTTGTATCTCGACGAAACGCGAGGTGGGTTTGCACTGAGCGACATGATTGACATAATAGAGAGAAGTAATGTACTGTGGACCTCCCATTTGACTCCCTGTGTCAATATTGGATGAGAGGAAAGTGCCGTGTGACAGGTGTCCTGGACAGAGTTCCGCGCGCTCAAGACAGAGAGCAGATCGATGCATTTACTCGCGTGCACACTATATAAAGCTGAAGGCCTCAGCAGGTCTGTGTGCATTAGCAGTCGCTATTATAACGCTTCTGGTGCGCCGAACGACACGGTAAGTTTTGACAAGTTTTTTGTAACATTTTAGTTAATGCACATCGACATAGACTACTTTAAAATGTCATGAACTGTATATTTTCATGTTCAAGAACATGTTGTTAATGAAAGTTACCTGAGAAAATAATTGTTCACATGATCTATTGTTCTTCTTTACTGATTGTCAGGAAAGAGGACAAGTCATCATCAGAAACCGAATGAATTAATGGACGTCAGAATGGATGTTGTATATGTGCTTTCTGTACTTGTATCACGTTGAGCCACACGCACAATACCTGCAGATGAAATGGTTTTGTTCGTTCGGCTCGCGTTACGCAGATGCAGACACGCGTCAGTAAAACACCAGAGCAGCGGGAATCGGGATCCACGCAGAGACTGCCATTTCCACTGCTGTCACAGTCTGTTCAACGAAACTTGACCGTGTTAAAACAATGAATAAAACGCGTATAATTTGCTGAGTAACTATGAATGTCGATATAATGTCTTATTTTCATGTTATTTATTTGGTATTTAGAGTTAGACAAAAGGAAAACTCTGCTTGTTAAAAGTAGGCTTAGTTTTACCAGTAGGCTATAGGCTACACTTGTAACATCATTTAGGCTAGTTTATGAATTGAACCTTTATTTTTCGTCTTATAGGCTATGACCATGTGATTATATTTTAAGAACATATAATAATCAGTATATTGATCGTAAAACATTTCCATTAAGCTGAATTACAGAACTATTTTCTAGTCAAATCTTTGAGAGAAGCCCAATTGTTGAAGAACCAACGTGAAAATATCTTAACTAAATATATTATTGTCTTCCTTTTCATAATGGAGGCATGCAATGTACGTTATTCTGAATTGTTACATTATTTTAATAAAACAGAAACAAAATTAAAAAAACAAAAAAAGTGCTTTCTCAATTTGTATTTTTAGTATTATTTGAAACATTTACCGCTCTACTTATGTTGCAACAGACAATACAATTGTTTCTGAATTAAGCATATAGGCTATTGCATTATTCTTGGTAAGTACTTTGCAAACAGATAGCCTGTATACCTGCTGGACAGGAGTTGCCTGTTGGCTATGTGGCAGTTAAAAGGGTTACTGTTGAAAATGCAAATTGTGTTTTTTTTTTCTTGCCCTTGGCAGTAGATTAGATGGAAATGTCTGTCTCTGTCTACCATGGCCATGTTCTGCAGAAGCACCCGTCCTTGTGTGCTCAAACACATAAAGGACATTATCAGAGCAGATGTCACCTGCACTAGCTGTCTGGACCTGTCCACATTTGCCCTTAGAAGGATTAGTTTCCATGGCACCCTAAAGAAAACATCATCCAGCACTAACTATTCAAATAGCACCGACCAGTTTCACTGCACCTTCACACCTATTTGTAAACTGGCTAAGTAAATGAATGACAATCAGGAAAAACAAAATGCACACCTATGGTTTGATGGTGTTGTGCACAACACACAACAATAATGAACATTTAAAAAAATGTATTTCATGAAGTTTATCTTCGCATCGAAATAAAATGTGGCCATATTACAGTTCAATTCGTGCTCAAATGAAATGTAATATGATATGTTAAATCCTGCTTTTCTGAGCAATGACACCTTACTCTGGAGTGACACGGAAGCATCACACTTTCTGATTTGCAACGGATTGATTTGCATGTCAAATCACTCTGACAGTTACATTGGGTTTTGCATGTGGGATGTTTACCTTGAACACACACACTTTAGTGCTCATCTGATGATGTCATCAATTCCTTATCTCTTATGCTCATTAAAGCTGCATTTAGCCTATTTAAAAAGATACAGTATCAAAAGTACAGTACAAACAGTAATATTATAAAATATGATTGAAATATGCATATTCTGTTTTAATAGGGTTGTAATTTATTCCTGTGATGGTAAAGCTGAATTTTCAGCATCATTACTGCAGTCTTCAGTGTCACATGATTTACTTCAGAAATCATTCTAATATATTATGCTATATGCTGATTTGGTGCTCAAGAAACATTTCTTATTATCATCAATGTCGAACACAGCTGTGCTGCTTAATGTTTTTGTGGAAACAATGAATTTTTTTTTTTCAGGATTTTTTGATGAATAAAACGTTTATCGACGAACAGCAAAATAAATATACTTGAAAAATAAATATTTTGTAATATTATATGCCTTTTGATTAATGTAATGCATCATAACTCTCTCTCTCTCTCTCTCTCTCTCTCTCTCTCTCTCTCTCTCATATATAAAGAGAGAGAGGGGGAGAGATGATGCATTAAAGAATGCATTAAATTTATCAAAGGGATATATTAAAAATGTATATATATATATATATAAACACACGCATACACTAGTAGCACAGAAAAATTGACATAAATTCAGATTATGTATATATATCTGTGTATGTATGTATGTATATATATATATATATATATACAGTGTGTTGCCATATAAATGTTGCCTGAATTAATGTCATAATTACAGTATGGATGCAACTTAATTATAATTATATTATTCCTCTTTTTTTGTTTCAGGGCGTGTGGGATGTAACTGGCTATCCTGAGAAAATGAGTGTGAGCTCAGATCTGCTAAATCAGGATAACAGGACAACAGCTGTGCTCCCTGCATCTCTACAGCACCTGTTCTTACGCAAACAACGCCTAACAGGTGAGAACAATCACATATGCATGCACCGACACACATATTATTCATGCCTTGGCTTATTAGAATATTTAATAGGGTTTGGATTCCAACATAATTGTCTATGTCTTGTCTATGAATAATAAAACATAATGCTCTAGTGATAAAGGTCATACAAATGTACTGAAATCCACTGGTCATGCAATAAAGCATCACACCACAAGATGTCATCAAAAGGGCTGACCAATGGACTAATGTTCAGTTTAAGTATAAAAATAATGTCTATTTTTTTATTGATCATGTTCTAAATTACATGACACTTGCTTGATATGATAAATCTGACTATGCTTATCACATTTCAAAAGTTACTTTTATGATGTATTATTAAAGTTGTTATCTAAAACAGCTGTATGCCCTATTCATCTGAACAGCTACAATTATTATAGATTTAAAAAAGGATGTATATTAAATGTGGTGACCCCACCCCCTTACATGCATATGTTGTTGTCCAAATGATCTCAGAAACAAAAAGAGAAGATTTGTGTTCTGTATTCTGTGTATTACGTTTTCTGATATGATTAATGTTCAGCATCATTACTATAGGTCAACAACAGCCAGGTCTGCCCAGGGAGAGCATCCACAAGCAGGCACCAGAGAGTGACCACGGACGGCTCAGCCTAATCTCCAACAATTCTGCTATTATCTGCCCTATCCAATCAAAGTCTCGTGTCAAAGCATCGCCATTGTGAATAGCCAAGGGTCCAGCGTGGGGACAGAGAGTGGCGTTTTGATGAGTCAGTGGGTCTAAGACCTCCACAATAGACCGCACAGGGCTCCACAATAGTGAAGGCTAATGCGGTTTTTCTGTTGGCTGCTGCTGAGTGTGCAGGCCTGATGCGCATTCTGCACTAAATGAGGGGCCCTGTGCTATAAAAACACTGGACAAGGGCTTGGCCACCACATTGATTATACTGGATCTGTCCCACCTCAGTACGTGAGTATGCCACTGTCTTAGCCCTTCAAAGTCAAACATCGGATTCCTGTACAATGATAAAGAGCACAGACAGAGAGAAAGTGATCTTATTGAGCAAAAAAAAAGATCCTGCTACAAATACTGTCGAAACTTTATCCTGCAGGAATCATTTTTCACTTAATCTACCCAGGAATGTTTCACAATGGTGCATGAATTCACGCTGTGGTCTTGGTTATGCCCCTCTCCTCTCCTTGTTTTCCCGGTATAGAGAGCGCGGTGATCGACAGCAGCCATGAATCCGCAGCAGCAGTTGGAGCAGAGGGGGATGTTTAGGATGACTGTGTTCGAGGAGGAGTTCTTCCAGGGAAAGAGCTGTGAATTCACGTTTGAGTGCCAGAACATTCTGGACAGAGACTTCAGAAAGATTCGCTCCATTAAGGTGGAGACCGGCCCGTAAGTGTAACCTCTGGATGTTTCAATGTGCAAAGGGTGAAGCAGGGAGGATATATGACTGCCATGTTTAATATTGGAGATATATTTTGATTGATTAATACAGTGAGATATTTGTAAAATTAGAAGTAATATGTGCTCAGATATATTGTTCAAAAGATTTGTTTCTTTTGTTTAGCAAGGATGCATTAAAATGATCAAAAGTGGCAGTAAAGACATTTAGAATGTTACAAAAGATTTATATACCAAATAAATGCTGTTCCTATTCTATATCCTGATATCCTGAAAACACAAAAATATTTACAGCACAACATATTTTAACATTGCTAATAAGAAGAAATGTTTCTTGAGGACCAAATCAGCATATATATATATATATATATATATATATATATATATATATATATATATATATATATATGTACAGTAGTGGCCAAAAGTGATGTCCAGCCTATAGGAAAATTGACATCTTTACCCTTTATTCAACTATTGTTAAATATTTGTTCAAATATTATTAAAAAATAATATTAAAAATGTATTTTGTTAAAGATTTTGTATAATTGTGCTTGGAGTGAATTGTTTGATTTGTGATAACGCAATGAAACATGCAAAATTGTGCGACATTATTTTTTTCCAAGCTGTCATACAAAGAAACTATGAATGAACACATGCAAAAACAACAAAATATGCTTACAATGTATGCTTTTTTTCTGCAAGCTTTGTCTATGTTTATAATATATATATAGGCCTATTGTTGTTGTTGTTTTTTATTACTTAAACATGCTTATATTAGAATAAAAGTGACTATTTGCAACTTTCATAACATACATTTAGCAACATACTTAATAGCCAAACATTATGCCATCTGCACAATGTCCCACAAAACCAGCAATTTAATTGTCATAAACAGCATTTCCATCTACTAATAGTCTGAATGCCGTTTTTTAATATTTATATATATTTATACGAACTGGAACAATGACAGAGAGATAGCAGAGGTAGTGTGTGCGGCTGGCAGCTGCCGGCTGTCTGTGATGATGACAGATGAGCTGATAAAAGAACACAGAGCCGCTCATTCAGCCCTCACCATCGTGTTTGCCTTTGCCTTTGCCTTTGTGTCCTGATCAGCAGCGATCATTGCCATGCAAAACGATGTTGCTTCATGGTTTGTGTTGACTATGACATTCTGTCTCTCAGCTGGGTGGGGTACGAGTATCCCGAGTTCCAGGGCCAGCAGTTTATCCTAGAGAAAGGAGACTATCCCTGTTACCAGGCCTGGAGTGGCAACAGCAGTTACAGAACAGAGCACATGCTCTCTTTCAAACCTATTAAATGTGCTGTAAGTTGATCCCATTATGTCAAATCCGCAAAGACTTTCTCATACGGCTTCTTTCATCATCTCAGCAATCTCTTTGTTAAAACGGCACATTGGGTTTACATCATAACAAATATCCTCAAATCATCTCTTTCCCATACTCCCCCTTTCCCTGACAGAACCACAGTGACAGTAAGATTACCCTCTATGAGTGTGAAGAATTCATGGGACGTAAATTTGAGATGTGTGAGGACTATCCCTCCCTCCAAGCCATGGGTTGGTGCAGCAAGGAAGTTCCCTCAATCAAAGTCAACTCAGGAGCGTAAGTCACCTCATCACTCTTAGGGAAAAAAACCTATAGTTCTTGACTCGTTGTTACAACCATTTTAGCCAAAAGGGTTCTATATAAGAAGAAATGTATTAAATGATTGCAGATACTTTAACAGGTTTTTTCTATTTTATTTCTAGTCACAAAGTATTCATAAAAATGTAATAATGAATTAAAACAAAATTAATGAAGTCCATAAAATGATCCCCACCTGACAGAATCCTATATTAATATAACTATATTTAATAATTTTGTTTTTAATAATATTTTTAACAAGATATATGTACATACATACTGTGTATATATAGGCTATATATATTATATGATCAATAAGTTATGACAACATATGTTTTTACATTGCTTTAACAAAAAATTTTCAACTTTTTTTGTTTATACAAGATTCAACTCATTATTTAAAGTCAGCTTAATGTAATTGAGCACCTCCCTGCACACAGTCTTATTAGTGTGCGGTGCAATAAATGAGATTTGCCCTTTTCTCTGGCAGCTGGGTAGGCTATCAGTTTCCTGGTTACCGTGGATATCAGTACATCTTTGAGAGAGACAGACGCCAAGGAGAGTACAGATGCTACAACGAGTTCGGCACCCAGGCACACACCAATCAGATCCAGTCTATGCGCAGAATTCAGCAATAAGACCCCACACCATTATGTACACATCATGTCATGCCATGTCATAGGCAATAAAGACATTATTTAAACAATGGTAAAAGAGTACTTTTTTTTTTTTTTTTTTTAAATAAAACAACTTCTCTGCTCAAATCATGGATCTGCTAAGTGGTAATTCTTGATGTAAAAAACAAGCAGGTCTGATGCTTTTTAAAGCTATATGTTATTAGAGCAGGCCTCGCACATTTTAAAAGAAATGTAATCATGCAGAAATTTTGGCAAGATTTTTTTTTTCTGAGATAGACTACACTTTCAATGGAGGAATAGGCCACTTTGTTACATTTAACAATTAGGATGTTTTACACCAGATGAACACCACCCAAGTCTTGCTTAATGATGTCCTAAACCATGGGGGATGTGAGACTGTGATATTTCTAATAAACAAGAGCATGAGTACATTCAGGTTAGTGTCATGTTATTTTTTTCTTTGTGGACCTGTTTTTGGGGGATTTTAGCTACATTTACATATGCTACATTTATACTAAATAAAATAAACATATTCATATATGTATATATAGGCATATACAATTTCCTATAAATTACACTGTAAAAACATATTGTTGGTGTAACTTAAAAAAAATAAGTTAGGCCTACCTGGTTGCCTTAAAATTTTGAGTTCATTGAAATTAAAAATGTAATTTCATATAATGAAGGAGACTGGTTTAATCAACAGAAACCAAACATATTAACTAAACCACATTAATTATCTAAGTTGATTTGACAGAAGAAAAAAAGTTGTGATAACAAATCATGGAAATATTTTTTAGTGTAGAAATATAAAAAGTGCTGTTAATAAATGTTTAAATAAATGTATCTTTAATGTGTATAAAAATGTAATGAAAACATCTTTCTATTTTAACAACTATTTTATTTTATATATTTTATTTAAATTATCTTGGCCTATATATAGCCCATTAGTATGGAGAATTAAAAAAAATACTGCAAGTTTATATATATATACTTGCAAAATTAGCCTTTTTTTTATTATCCATGGGCTGGGGTGAAAGTTCTCACGTGTTGTCACCGGTTTGGGTTTTGTCTGGAGCTGTCCGAGGTCCTGACCTTTGTGGATCAAATAATTGCCGTACATATTCTTGTTTGAATAGGCCTATAAAGTTTTTCGTTGATGAAAACAGCCGAGGTCTAATGCAATGGACGGATCTTTTATTGATGAAGGGGTAAAGGAAGTACGGTTTCTTTTTCGCCCAATCAAATCGTTTGTAACACTGGGATCCGGGTGTGATTCCGTCTCTTATGTTTGTTGTGTGTAACCGTTCAGTATTTGGCTGCACACACCCACTTTCAGAATAAGGTGTAGTTGCTGTTTGAAAACTTGCTCCCACACCCAGTCCAGGATCTCCTAATAAAATGTTCAACTGTACACACCTTTATCAAATACACATTTCCCTTCGAGCTTATTAAAAGTGTAGTACTGGTTCTTAGTGCAGTGGTTATAAGACAGACAAGAGTGCTGAAAGCAGCTGGATCTGGGACAGGCTGCAGTCTGACATAACAGGACGGGGTAAGTAATATATTGAGGGAGCAAATCAGGACAGGACAGAGATAAGTTAGTATTTAGAAGGAAATGGCAGATATGAATCACAAATCCAACCTTATAAAACTGCATTGTAAACATGTTTTATTAATTAAACTAAACGTACTACCCAAAATTTTATTCAAGTAAAATTCGTATTTAATAGGACTGAATCAACCTGACTAAGGTTACATATCAACAACAGAAGGTGAGACCCGCGTAAAACATTTTGTTCTTTGTAAAATAATGTTTGTGCTGTGTACTTTCTCAAACTTTTATATAATTGATTATTCCAAGTTTGCCTGCTATTACTGATCCCTGACTTGAAATTATTGTCAAAAACAAAGAGTGCTTACAACGTGCCTACCGCCTACCGGGAAGAGTTGTAAGTTAACGTCAAATGAAACGTGGTTATGGTGGTAATCGAATTTACTGTTAAATTAACTAATATCCCCCAATCACCGCCCCATTTCATTTTAATCATTTTAAATAAAATGATAAACAAACAAACATTTGACTTTTTTTTATTTTTATTTTTTACATGTAGCCTATTGATTAAAGAGAATCTGTTGATTCAGTTAGGCTACATGTAGCTACAGTGTATAATCGTGCAGGCAAATTACAGTTATCATTGGAAACACAACTTATCTTTAGACTTATTCCAGATTTAATCCTTTCTCTTTGCATTTTTATATTCTAGATCTCTTCTTTGATTGGCATATCGCATTTATCTTTAACTATTGCATTTAGGTGTTTTAAATGTATTCATCAGAAGGTCCAAGGCCAGCATGAAATATGTCGAGACTCGAGTGCATGGACAAACTCAAGCATTGCCTTGCATCCGAGGCTTGTTTAAGTTGCCTGCGATCTCTTTAATGACTCAGGCAGCTAAAGCAAGTCTGGGACGCCTGAGTCTGAGACAACACGACACAAACAACTACAAGATGACTCGCCCGTTTCATCTGATATTAGTGTGTGTTTGAGTTAATGATGCTACTCTCACAGTTGACGCTGCCGAGTAGTCTTTATTTGTGTGCAATTAATACAGATTAAATATACAGAATAAGCAGACTACAGTGTAATCACACACCACTGCTTGACTTACAAATATTACATTTGTATTTCTTATAAACAAATATTTATTACCCCTTTCAGGTTTGAATCAAAAACACACACCCCTGTACAGATGGACAGCATTAATATGTTTGCATGGGCACAAAAAAAAAAAAAGAAAAAAGTAATAAAGCATTTACCTTCTTTGTCTGTTTTTTGTCACTTCATTGGTTCACGTGTGTCGTATGGGATTACTGTAAAATATATGGTGAACCTAAACTGTTTTGTTGTCGTCCACATTTATCATAGTATTTTTTTTTTTTTTTTTTTAAGATTTGGTTTTGTAAAAAGGTACATGAAATTCAAGGACTATAATATAATAAAAAAGGTGTCAAAATAAAATTTTTACCCTATATGTATACTGGAGTTATTTATAAAGAGAAAAAAAGGTTATTTTGGGTTCTATGTAGAACACTTGGGTTCTTGACTCAGTTTAAAAAAAAAAAAACATTTTGTTTAATGACAACCAATGCATTATGTGACAGTATAACTGAAACGATCATAAGGCAGGGCACATGGTTTACAATACCATCAATTGCGCATTAAAGCAACTTACGTTTGGGATAAAATGTTCTTGTTTACCAGTAATCACTGAGGCATGATTAAAAGGTAAATATTCTCAACCAACATGGAACAGGCCTTTTTGTTTGCAAAGAGGTAAAAAGGCGGAAAAGAAAGAGGATCTGAACCGGTTTCCATGTCAAACACTTCAATTCTCCATAGAAACTCTGATCTTAACGCAGAAACTTTATTAAACCTTGATGGTGGATTGATAAGGCCGAATTTCTATCGGTTCCTTTTTATTGTGGAGACGGGGAGGGATGGCAGAGGTAAATTGCTCTTTTAATTAAACCAATGCACCGAAGGAAATTGCTGTCTGAATATTGTCTCAGAGATGGGGCTTGTGACAGTTGCCTGGAAACTTCAATCTGTCTCACATTTATTCCAGATCACAGTTTTGAGATAAAGTTTAATAAAAATCTTTGCGCCAATGAAAGCCTACCCTTTCACGTCCACCACCACCACCACCACAATGCGACAGAACTGCGGAGGAAGCCTTATGTTTAACATGTATCTCTCAGGTACATAGTCTTTTTGTGCGTAAAATGAGAAAAACTGCTGAAATGAGTGAAAAGAATAGGGCGATGCTAGGGGTCTGCGGGTGCACGCTGCGCACCACCGCCGGTGTCTCTGACTTCTCCATCTGGAACGCATGTCCTCTTTTGTCGGAAATCGGATATCCTTTTTCCTGGACGCGTTTCCTGACCTCGGCGCTGAAGTCTGGGCAAATACATCGAGCAGCAACACGACGATACTCATACTATTTAACCTCTTTTATTGCGAATTCTTATTTATAGATGGATGACATTACGTGTTTTTCCTCTAAAATTATTACAAATAGGCCTATACACAAACAAGGGGAAATATGTTTCATGCATATTTTGCTTATTACTCCTTTGCAAAGTACATATAGAATATGAATTCTGATTGTCAGACGTATTTCTTAAACGTTTTCTTCCAGACCCCACAGAAAATCTTTTGAAGGAAAGCAAAAGCTCTTCTTGGACCCCCATCAACACAGGCGTGCAGAAAGGTGAGTGCTGCGATGAATTGTTGACGGACGAATTTTCTTTTGTGCAAAAAAATAAAAGGTTCTTTCATAATAATAAAAAAAAATAACTATTGTGCGCATTCCGCAAAATTGTATACACACTTTTATTATGATTATACCTAAAAAATAAATCATTAAATAAAAATAAAGACTCTAATTAGAAGGCTATAATATATGGGCTGTCAAGAACTATTTTGTGCTGCCAAAAGAACCTTTCAGAGAACATTTCAGTTTTTCTGAATAACATTATATAGTCTAAAGAGCCTTTTTACACAACAAAGAACCTCCAATAGAAAGATTCCATGGATGTTTAAAGGTTCTTCATAAAATCATGCCGATAAAGAACCTTTATTTTTAAGACTGCAGAACCAAGAAACCAATACACTGAATAATCTATAATAAAATATCAAATGTTTTTTTAATCTCCAAACGACCATATAACCAACTCAAGAACTCTATACAGTAAAACTGATTTTAGAAGGGTGATTTTAACTTCAAATAACTTTTATTTTCTATTTCTATTTCTCTGTTCTCTGTTTATTCTGTCTTCACTGAATATTGATAAAAAAAAAGGTCGGTCTCCTTGTTTGCCCTACAAAGGCTACACGTAAGCCTATACTTTCCTTCAATTTTATAGGAAGTGGACAAATCCAGCTATGGCAGTTTCTCCTGGAGCTGCTGTCTGACAGCGCCAATATGACATGCATCGCCTGGGAGGGGACCAATGGAGAGTTTAAACTCATAGACCCGGACGAGGTGGCCCGACGGTGGGGGGAACGCAAGAGTAAACCGAACATGAACTATGACAAATTGAGCCGCGCTCTGCGCTATTACTACGACAAAAACATCATGACCAAGGTGCACGGAAAGCGCTACGCGTACAAATTTGACTTTAACGGCCTGGCGCAAGTGTGCCAGCCCTCTTCAACTGAACAAGCTATTTATAAGTTCCAGAGCAACTTCGCTCCCATCCAGTTTTCAGGCATTTCCAAACTCAATCTGGTTGCGCCAGGTGTTGGTCCGTCGGGGTTCTCCTACTGGCCCGGATCTCCTCCCACCCTCTACCACAGCCACAACCTGCAACCGCCAGGACCCTTCGGTGCCGTGTCTGCGTCACATTTAAGTTGCGTAAACAATATCAATACTTTAAACAACCTGAATAATATCAACACTCACTATAACTGATTTTTTTTTTTTATTTGCCTCGGGAGTGCGCGCTGATAGGCTATAGCCAAAAGCGCTGAACTGATTCATAGCCAACTAGCGCAACCACTCCAGATAAGACCGTAGCCTAATAATTTACAATAGGCATTGAATAGGCCTTAAATTCTTTACTCGATTGAAAATGATAATTGCGGCTTAACGTTTGGAGGACTGTTATGTTGACCACATTAAGATAAGAAAACAATTTAGCGCCATCTTATGGATAACAAATAACATGGCTAATTTGCCTTACCTCCCAAACCTTTGAGGTCAACAAAAGAGAAGACAAAATTAACGTTGGAGAAAAGACTACATGGTACGAGAACAAATGTTTGCTGGGAAGAAGCAAAAACGTGTTCGCACACCTGTGCAATCGAGCATATAGTTCCCATATAAAGCGTTTTGAATTTCGTTATTTATTTACGACAGTGACTGTGGGTGTTGGTCGAAACATTGGGCATAGGGTGGACGTTGTGGGTCTGAAAATTAGGCATACATTTTCAAAAGCGTATATGTCCTAATAAATCGTAAATAATAACTATGATTTTTTTCCCGTAGCCTTGGCTATACGGTCTACTTAAACACGAGATGACTTCCCTTCTTTTTGCTCTGTTGATAATTTGGTTATAATGTATTTTGCTTGTGATAAAACATTAAAATTGTTAAACAGTCTGATCTGTTATAGGGTTATTCTTTGTGTGTGTTTCTAACCGCGCTAAAGTCATTCTGGGTGGTATTTGGGAGTTATTTTATTTAATTAATTCTGAAAAAATGCTGAATTTCATTCAATTGATTTTGTATGAGGGTAGAAATCTTTTAAATAAAGCCTCAACATTTAAATTCTGTCATAATTTACTCACCCTCAAATTGTTCCTGAATGAATTTCTTTGTTATGTTGAACAATGTTATGTTTTCTATTATCGCTGTATGCTGCTTTGAAACAATCTGTAGGCTATTGTAAAAAGCGCTATATAAATGAAGGTTACTTGACTTGACTTGGACATAAGAAATTATTTTGAAGAATGTTAGTAACCAAATAGTTGTGTTGTACCATTGACGTCCATAGTATTTTTTCCCCTCCATAATGGTGCCTCACAACTGTTTGGTTACCGACATTCTTCAGAATATCTTACTTTGTGTTCAGCAGAAGAAATAAATTCATACGTTTGGAACAACTTGAGGGTGAGTAAATAATGACAGGATTTTCATTTTTATGGGTGAACCAAGGGGGAAATGCGTTATCACTCTGTCTCTGTGCTATTTTTATAATTATATATTTTTTTAAATACAAAGTTCTATTTTGTGGATATGATTAGTCACTAACTAAAAAGTAAAACTGAGTAATTTAAAAAATTAAATAATAATAAATTAGCAGTAGGTTTATCCTTTATCTGACTAAATGTCCCCACAAGCAAAAGCTTAAATTGGCTATGCTGTGGCTGCCCGCCATCGGTACGCAGCTACGCACTAAGAAAACAGCATAATAAACGTTAACAAAAGTTTAGAGAATGGAAAATATTGTCACAGTGTTATAAAACGGTCGAGTGTGTAAAGCCTCTATGGTTCCTAACCACATTCCTGGGGGCCCCCCAACACTGTACATTTTGCAGAACGCTTCGTTCTACAATACGCAATCAGGACACAAGAGGGCGTCATGTAGCTATTCCAATTTCCACCATGCCTACAACTGCGCCGCAGGACATTCTTTCAGCTTCATATGTCAAAAAATACTAAAAGAGGCAAACTGGGGGAAGTAAGAAAGAAATCCCAACCTTGTCCTAATGTATCGTGACTAACTAAGATATATCCATGGCAATGCAGTTCAGTTGGCTAATTTGTGACAAATGGCTTTCTTGTATGCTAATTGGCTATAGTTGCATATTTGATGTCATGATGAGGAATTTCTCCAGCATTGCTGTGTATTGTGAGGAGACCCATAAGTCCCATCAGTGTGATCTGCATGTCAATAGCAGCTCTACTGGGGTCCGCCATTTATGGCAAGATTTGTTTGCACACTGGACTTATTTTAAATAGGCTCTATAGTCTGTCCAACAGATTCCAGCTTAGAGAAAAGGTTTGTGCAAGGACAACCAAAGCTATATCTGTATGTGAGTCTAGCTTAAGGAGTCTCTAACGTTTTGCTCACTGTAGGGGAGATAGAAGTTACACTTTTTGCTCCAGTGAATATTTCTCTGGCTATACTTTTTTTTTTTTTTGTGTAGATACAGACCTTGTTCACTTTCCGTCTTTATTGCCCAGATAAGGATACAGCTTATTTAACAACACATAATATGCCCCAATAGTGGATGGATGGGGTAAGTTGTCACAATAGAACCTATTACCGTATAAGCTTTAATTTAAACAGTACAACAATTATGAAACACTTGAAGCATGTTTTGACAACCAACCGTAGCCTCCCCTATATTAAGATTAGGCTACATAATGATTTTCTTCTCTAAAATAATCAATACGCATCGGTGCATTTGTCAATAATAATAAGGTACCATAGCTCATGTTCTTAATATGGTTTTAACTTTTTGTGACTTTATGATTTTTAAAACCATTGATCAGCTTGTATGTAATATAATTCAATTAAAGTAGTAACTGCACAATTCTTATTACTTAACAATAGTAATCTTTTTTTTTATTCAAGAGCAGTAGTGAAAGTAAAAATGTAAGCCAATAACAACAACAAAGAGCGTCTGATCTATATTTCTGTAGGTCTTCCTCAGTACTCTACGAGCTAAATCACACTTATAATAAGTTATTTTCAGCTGCAAGGTGTCACTGAGTGAATGTACAAGAGTTAATCTGGACATTATGTGTGCTTAGTCCAGTGCAGCAGCTTTTGCATAACACACAGATGGGAGGAGAACATTTCCAATCTCTTTTGTCCTAAACAAGTAATCAAGCAAAAACACTTCCTACTTTTGCCTTCCTTAAACTCAATCACACACACTTTGTGTTAATGTTTTAAGGCACTTAAAAATGCCCAATGCTTTAGTTTCTTATCCTAACCTGTGTTTACAAGCATGGTGCCAATCTCAAAAAAATCACTGCTCAAGGATAAATGCTATAATTGAAGGAACGTGAAGAGCGATCAATCTAAGTCAAGTTTGTTAATAGCGTTCTAATTGGCTGCTGAAATCATTGTGAGGCATTCTTTCTGGTAAACACAAGCCTCTGTGACAGGAGAGGAGTGTTGGCTGGTGGCCCCTAGAGAAAGCTTAATGAGCAGTACTGCTTTGAATCTGTCAGTGTGATCTAGTGACTAACTCCCAGCCAGTGGGTGGCTCTGAATGTATCATCCATTCAAGTCAGTCACGGAACACCCACTCTGACTCTATATATAGTCAACATCCTCCATCTCGCTCTCCCACAGAGAGACTGAAACAAAGTGAACATGTTACTCATTATACAACTAAAAAGTTTAGACAAATAATTTGCAACATTCTATATTATTCATCTGGTATAGGTTTTACTATGGATTTCTGTTTTCATTTATTCACCTTCATGTTATTCCAATTCTGTATGAATCATATGGACTGTTTCTTTATTCTATTTGGAGCTTGACTGGTCACATTCTTTTATTGTATGACGAAGAGCAGCTTGAACAATCTTTAGAATTTCTCATTTTGTGTTCTAAAAGAGAATAATATTAGTTTGGAACTGAGGGTGAGTAATCAAAGTAATTTGCTTTTCTTTTTTTTTAAATGTTGGGTGAACTATTCCTTAAAGCAAAGGAAATATATTCTTCACAAAAAAAGTAGTATAACTTTAAGTCATCTGTTTGAAAGGGAGAGCTTTTGGGAAAGATGTTTATTCACTGACCCATCGGTATTACTACTGACACTTTGATTTCCAACCCGATATAACCTATTTCCACTAATCTGGGATTAGCTGGTGGAAAGCCTTAGGTAAGATCTCTTATACAGTATATATAGCCAGGGCACAGTGTCATATGGTCAAATTGATGGTGACTACAGAAGAAAGCCTCCTGACAGATTAAGGAACAATTATAACAAGTACAAAAATAGAACTAATCATTCTTTGTTTGGCTCTTTGGTTGGGGTAAACACTTATATACTAAGGATTCAGGAGTCTTCATAGGTGCAACTAATAAGAAACATTCATACAGCAGACAGAACATATTAGTGTCCACTGATATTGCTTGGGATTATTATGAACGTATCACTTGTCCACCATTCAGAATTGAATGGAGAATTCCATCGTTTTAATGAGCATTTAATTACAGTTTTTCTCAGTCGCTTTGGTGCATTTCTCACATCGCTATTTACATTTGCACAACAGTTAGTTCAACCTCCACAACATTTAGTCATTTGTGCACATCATAGTAGCAGTTTCTCATTCCTTCCAACAAATTGCAAATGCTTTTGGACATGCATCAATTGCTTTCATACAACTCTCTGCTGTTTTATAACATTATTATGTCATGTCAAAATTAACTATACTTGTGAATGCTGAATAGTCATTCCATATAAAACTAATAGTCCTCATTTCATTGCTTGAGTCATCACATACAAAAATGTTGAACTAGTTGTCAAAATCTGTCAAGCAAATTTTATCTTATAATATATATTTGTTTATCCTAAATTGAACAATTTCTGTCAGGTGAACCTCAGCTTTCACTGATGAAAAGGGATGTGCATGAATGATTTACAGTACTATGTATGTTGTATGTTCAGTTCCAATATGTACTGCAATATTGTTTACAGTAAGTGCACAGCTCTACTCAAAGGGAGTTTATGTTTGTTGTAAATAAGGGTGTATTTTTTCTTTTGCACAATGCTGTGAACAAATTAGAATTGCAAAGAGCATATAGTAAAAATGTGAAACATACATATTCAGTGTCTTGTAATCAGTTACCTCACTAAATGCACTAATGTGTAACTTTACTGTAGTTTTCAAATGGCTGTGCAAATATAGTGCTGTCTTGAGCATTTTCAGGTAGTGTCACCAAAATCTGACTTTTTTTGCATTGGAAAACATTTACAGAGTAAACTCTCATAATGAAAACATGACAAAGCCATTTGACTATCTTGTTCACAAACAATGGTGTCAGGACTTTTCATCTTGATGACACTGACACTTTCATTGACATGAATACTTGCTTTTGAGGAATGAGCTATCCATTTTGAGCATTGACACCCCTTTGCAGGTTATCAACTAGGTTTTGCAGTTTGTACAAATTGTTTTGAGAACTGCATTAACTGTTATGTAAATGTGAATAGTGATGTGAGAAATGCACCAAGCGACTGATAAAAACTGTAAATTTAAAGTAGAACTAAAACTAACTGCAATTTATACAAAAGCAATTATGTGATTTTAAAACAGAAAAGTAAAGTTTGTCAAGACAAGCAGATGATAGATAGATAGATAGATAGATAGATAGATAGATAGATAGATAGATAGATAGATAGATAGATAGATAGATAGATAGATAGGCCTAGATCATTAAATATATGGTCAAGGCCTGGGAGCTGGAAACTAGAGGTAGCCTCATGTTGCTTACAACAGAAGCTTTAAAAATAGTTCCAAAACTAGGACATGTGTTGATTGTGAGCTAATTTCCTACTCGAAAACTATTTGAGGGCATAGCCTTCTTGACATATTCATAATGTTCATGTGGCCACGCGCTGCTTGAAGACAAAGCGCGTGAGGTTCTGCAGTGCTGTGAATGGGCGATCCTGCGGTTACTATAGAGACCGACTGGAGAAACGAAGCCCCAGTTCACATGTATTCCGCTGACCCAGAGAAACACATCTCACAGACTGCAGCAAATTCCGGCCAATGAACTCGAAGATCATTCATGTCAAGTGTTTTATTCACAATTCCGCGAGACTCGCTCATTCTTGCTTTCAGCTGAACGGGATTGGCTGATGATCTCAAAAAGTCCCACAGAAAATAAATACGTAGCCTCGAGTGAAGTCATAAACATGATTTATCCATCTGTTAATTGTAGACTAATAATTAGGCATATTATATTATAATTATATAAATTACCATTTTCTCTTTCCTTTTTCTAAAAATATCATTCGGAATCAAAGGGGAAAGGATTAAAAAGGTAAAATAACCCATGCGTAAATCACAGAGAGAGAGAGAGAGAGAGAGAGAGAGAGAGAGAGAGAGAGAGAGAGAGAGAGAGAGAGAGAGAGAGAGAGAGAGAGAGAGAGAGAGAGAGAGAGAGAGAGAGAGAGAGAAATAAAAGTAGCCTGTTAGTTGTCACACTAAAACTCTTAACATGGTTGTTTTAAAATTGAGTTCCCTGAATTAAAACATTTGAGTTAATACAATGGAGATTGGTTTAATCAACCGAAACTAAAAATATTATGTTTTCTGAACCACATTATATTGTCTGAACCACATTAATTATCTAAGTTGATTTGACAAAAGAAAAAAAAAAGTTGTGATAACAAATCATGAAAATAATACTTTAGTGTAGACATGGTGGATAGATGCCTTGTCAGTGTACAAAGCTTAAATGGATGCTAGTATATGAGCTTATAATAGGCTTATTTCGTCAAACGGCACGTGCATGCAGTGCATTAATAAACTCGATTCATGAATTATCGATCAACAAAACCAGTCAGACTGTGTTTTATTTAATTCAAGCAAGAGCACTGAAGAATCATGTCAAAAAATAAAATAATCTCCAAGCAAGATCTGCCCATTTTTTTCTGAAATCATTGTGAATATAATAATAAAAAACCCGTAGTTTCCTAAGATCACACATGAATTGGCACATAGAACATCTCAGTGGAGAGAAAACGCTTTCAAGGTTCACATCCAGAATGGCGTCTGTTAACAGTGCAACATGAGCACATGTAAGTCAGGTCAGCACCTTGGATAGTTCCATTCACATCTCTTCAAATGTAGCTTTATCCTCCTGAGACCCACTCACTTGTCCACTGTAATGTTTTGAGAGATACATTAAGCCTTGATAGCAACGTCCAATCTTTAATAATTTAGCCAATATAATAATATAAACTGTACACAATAACTCAAAATATGAATAGTAGGCTTATACACCAATGTTATACACCAAACACTTAAATAGCCTACCTAAAAAAAATAACTCTTTTCTTTGGGTCTCAGGAGGATAGTTACCCAGATAACCTTAGTAATGACAGCTGAGACAATTATATAGAATAAACGTTCATTTGTTCTTTCCCTTTTTATGTAAGACTGTGAAGCAACAGATACAAATCTATATGACATGCATTAGCTAAACCGGTGAAGCCATGTTGACTAAATCACCACTTAATACTGTTAAAACAAAGCCAACAAAACAGTGTCATAAATAGGCTATTAAATTGGCTCGTGGCGCAACGCAACAGTCACTCAAGCAGAGCTGACTACAATTGCATCCAATAAATCAGTAGTAACTGATCTCTGCTCAGATTTCGATCACAGTCAGCGGTCCAGTTCGCTTCCACCCTTCTTACAATCTCCTTCGTTTTTTAAGTCTTGGAAAACCTCTGTGAAAAAGTGCGGATCCATGTTAATCTGCAGCATTTTCCCGCTCAGTTTATCGATGACATCTAACGAACGTTCAAAGAACGCGTCCGCATTGGCGTCAACCATGAAGGGCTTGAGAGGATACGAGATCTCGTTTCCGATGTAGGAATACGCCAGATAGAGGCAGGTAAGAAAGGTCCCGTGGAGTTCACGTGGATTGTCAACATCATCGGTTACAGTTTCCCTAACGAGCAGATAGACGAACACGAGGTTGGATGGCGTGATGAACCCTTGGTCCTGCCAGCCCTGCAACAGCAGAGTCCTGTCCACGTTGCGGAACCAAAGGATGACCTCATTTGAGGTTAGTTCCTTGACTTTGCAGCACCGTTTGCACAGGAATTCACCCAGGCAACGGAGCAGCTCCCCGGTGGAGGCCTGGACGATCACGCGCCGTGGCGAGAGGAGCGACCGGTTGCTGGGCTGCTTCTGAACCGACACCAGTTGCTTCGGCGCTGGATTGAGCTGGTCCTGATTCTGATCCAGATGGGGAGGAACCGTGGGGATGGGCACCGCAAGAGGTCCATTTTTCGTTTTCCGCTCGGTCGATTGTTGCGATTTCCTGAAGTTCTCCTGGTTCAGATTCTCGACCTGACAGTCGCTGCTCTCTGGCAGCGGAGCAAGATTCGGATTTACTTTCTTGGCACATTTTTTCTTACCCGATGCAGTCACTAGCCGCTTAAATGTGAGCATGGACACGACTACTGACTGCTTTTTAAGGCTTTTCCCATTGGCTTCGTCTTCTCCATCTTCCAGAATGGCCCCTTTAGTCACTATAGGGGATACAGATAACACGGTACCCATATTGCAGAGCGCGCGACACGAATGTTACGATACGGCCCTGCGCGCGCGGAGACGTCGCAATAGAGTTTGAGCGAATCCGATCACAAGTGCAGATCCATTTGGTGAGTAAAACAGGCAGGTTAGCAGGTGGACTGACAGACCATCATAAAGGAAATTCCAGAGCAGTCAGACACTCCCTCCACTTCTTCTGCAGTAGTGACTGCAAGCTAGACCCGCATCGCCAACCTCAACCATGAAGGGATTTGTGGTAAACCTAACCAATCTGACATCAGCTTCTGTTAACCGGGATTATCCCATCGTGTCTGTGTAATTAGCCAACCTCAGGGCTACAGAAGACGAATGACAGTCTAATGCACCAATAGAAACAAACGTGTCCACATTATCACTTCAGAAGGTAGAATTTGTAGACCGCATGAGCCAAGTATAGTTCTGCTATTCCCAGACAGGGTACAATTCTCTCCTTAGCTACTCCATTTCACCGTAGCACTGAAATACATCATGTGTTATATCAAATTATTAAACAATGGCATGAGATCAACCAAGATTATTGTATTGTATTGATAAATGCACAATAAACAACAACAACAACAACAATAATATAATCATCTTTGACCTAGAGGGTTTTCTAGTATATATTTTTTAAATCGTATAAATAAATGACAATTTTCCTAACCCACTGCACGTTTTGATGTTTGAAACAGCGTATTGAAAGCAAACTGATTACTCTTTCTTGGCATAAATAGGTTACACGAGTAATCCTCCAAGTTTCCACGAGATTGGGAAAAGAAACCCAAATTCATTCCAGAATCAAGCTGCTCATCCATCTTAAATCGGGATTAAAGCAGTCAACATTATCATTTGCTTTATGGTTGGCCTAGCTATAACTAATCTTCATTCACTAATATTTGTCAGAATATATATGCCAGGCACAGGTGCAATACTGAGATTTTACATTATAATATGATGCAACAGACTGAATGCAATCCAAATTTGAAATTGATTAATTCCCAAACCCTGTTTATGTGTTCCTGTGCAAGTTAAATGGTAGTGTTTTTTGTCTGCTAGCTACTGACCCCATGCTGGTCTCCCATCTGTGGCTCTGCCGAATGACAAAAAGGCCTGTCTGATCATAACAGCTGGCAGGACAGATACACTTTATACACTCTGAAGTACCTATGAATTATACAGAAAAAATAATAATAATAATTCCAAGTCTTGCACAACAACAAAACCAAACAATGCAATTATGCACTACTCATATTGAGAGTATTGTCTTTGAAAATACTGCATGTTCCATAATACAACACAGGGAATCTGTGAACCCCAGAGGATTTGCCCACAATGCAGCGTCACAGTGGTAGAACTGACAGTACTGCAGTCAGAGCAGCATGTCTCTCTTATGAATATGCAGGGAGAGGGTTATGAATATTAACCTCTTGCAGCAAACCTCGCACTGTTACTGTGAAAAGCAGTGTCTGAACAGAAAGAATCCCTTCTCTTTACTTCTCTTGTCTATGAATCCAGTACTTTTCTACTAAAGGACAATGAAATGATCTGCTTTTAATAATAACAAACCATCTGTATAAATGTAGCGCCTCTCTGTTTTAAATCTTTAAGCATCTATTCGGTTTTAATAACATCTCAAAGTCAGAAGCGGCAGTTGCCAAGTTTGTCAATATTACTTAAGATATGAATCTGCATCATTGTATGGCAACAGTTGTGAGGCAAGTAAGTAGCCTGCTTTATGAGTCAAGGATATGTGAATTAGGTCATATATGCCAAAATCAGAACATTATTTAATGGAGCCAGATGACTAGATATAGCAATAGAAGTTAAATCAAGGTTGTTTACTGCCACTGTCCATAATGTATTATTTTAGTCACTCCCTGCACTCTCTCTCCACCTTGTGGTCAGTCATATAAAAGCAGTCTACAAATGTAATAAAGCAAAATTGGTTAAATGTGTGTGTGTGTTTGTGTGCGTGTGTGCTGTTGATCAATAAAAAAAAAATGAATCACACTTTTTTTCTGTAATTAATCGCACATAATATTTAAGTTTTTAATATATTTTATATTGATAATAATTTCACATTTAATCTCCAAATTAGTGTAGAAACAACAAAGACAGTTTATGATATTTGTTTAATGGCATATTTTTATGAATGACGGCCAGTATCACTGATACCAATACTGCTGATGTCTCCATGAAATATATGTTTTTTTTCCTCAATTTTAGCCATTAATTAGCCATTCAACATTACAGTATAATTGAAATCTACCAATCTTAACATTTGTTAGGCTTTAAAAAATATTAACTTTTAATTTAACTGAACTTAAAACAATCTTAAAGTGCCCCTATTATGGATTTTTGAAAATGACCTTTCATGTAAGTGTGTAACATAGTTCTAAGTGAATGAAAACATCCTGCAAAGTTTTAAATCTGAAAGTTCACCGTATATAAAGTTATTGTCTTTCAAAAGTACAAGTCGACTCTGAGTCAATTAAAGGAATCGTTTTTCAAACGAGTCATAAGCCGTTTCGTCGTTACGTCAAGACGAAACATTAGCATATTGCGTGTGCAGACATCAGGGAAAATTTGAACCTCAAACACTGCAGCTGATTCCTGTGGATACTGGATAGCATCATGTTGAGAAGGCTGTGTTCTACAATGTGAAGGTAAAGCCAGTTTTTTGTCACTGCCCAAGGACGAGCATGTGAAGAATCAGTGTTTTAAATTAATCTTTACCATGATACCACAGCAGTGTAATCCTAAACTTTTGCCGTGTTCCATTTATTTTACTGACGACTCTCAAAACTTGGAGTTAAATGCAGGATTCGCAAAACGCTTGCTCTTGAAAGATGGTGTTCAAAATACTTAGTTTTGAGTTTTATATTGTGTAGGTCTCCTGCTAACTGGTTAACTCACATTATTACTGTCTTACTGAAATACTTCTGCTAATCAGTTGTGGCCCACTATTACTATTACCTAAAACGGTGTCTATTAGTGCAGATTGTATGTTGTTCTCACTACTTTGAGGAAAGATTAAGCATGGAGCAAGATTTGTTTTACCAACGTTTATGTTACATCAGTCATTCACTCTAGAGCTCGGCTAATGTATGCACTGTTACAGTTCCCTTTCGTCCTGGGAACTCTGACGTGTCGTCGGGGAGTTCCCTGACGAATTGGGATCACGCTAGGGAGCCTAATTACCTCTGATAGAATTAAAAACGAGCCAATAAAAATTGGCATGCAATCTTTGCATTCCGCGAGCCGCCTACAAACGCGGATATAAAAGCGGAAGTAAAACATTGCATAGACGCTTTTTCCTTCGGAGCCTCTCAGAGCTTACCTGCTGTTCTGAAGTTTGGAACGAGCCTGGAGAAGAAACGTTCGGTGTGCTGGTGTGACGGTGCTTTCAGTGATCCTCGTCTCAAGTGCAGCACGCGGTTGCAGTTTCCGGCGGTGTCTGCGGCGGTGATCCCTCGGCGCTTCAGCACTGGAGAGCAGTTTCTTTTTTATTTTGTTTTGCTAAAAGAGCTCCACGGTGTGTTCGCGTCCTTTTCATGATGTCGACTCGCCCGTGCGTTTCTGGATGCGGTCGACTTCTCCCTCAGGCTGATGGCCACAAACACTGCTTCACGTGTCTGGTCTTAGCACACAGCGTTTGTGGATGAGTCATGCTCTCATTGCGGGAGTATGACTCTCGCGATGCTACGTTCGAGACTGAGATCCCTGAAACATGGGGGAGTCCCTTCAGAGAATCTCCGGTCTAGTTCGTCTGCTGGTTCAGTTCAGCAGACGGCTACTTCGGTGATTCCTGTTGGTGAGCGAATGAGGATTACTGTGAGAAACGCGACAGGTGAAAGATCCTCTCGGGCGCCTCACACCTCTAGTTGCACGCTGCCATCGGCGCTTCCGGTGGAGCGGCCGGAGCCCCCTCGGGCGGTTCCGGTTGTCTCCTTCGGCGCGCCACCTGAGGATCAGATGTCGATCGCGGCATCGGAGGAAGAGCGGTCTTCTGGCGAAGACTCTACGGTGCTGCCCCCTTCGGGTGTGGTGGCGTCGGTGGAGCCTGACCCGGAAATGGCCGCTATGCTCGAGCGGGCGGCCGAGAATGTCGGGCTTGCGTGGAACCCTCCACCGGGTCCCGAACCTTCGCGGCTAGATGATTGGTGTCTCGGAGCGGGTCGTGCTGTTGGCCCGCTCCAGTCCCTTTCTTTCCCGAAGTGCATGAGGAGTTGAGGAAGTCTTGGTCGGCGCCTCTGGCGTACAGGCGGAGACAACCTCGCTCCTCCTTCCTTACCACTCTGGACAGCGGGGCGGCGCACGGGTACGAGGGAATCCCCCCAGTGGAGCGGTCTATCGCGATGCAACTGTGTCCGAAGACCGCTTCCTCCTGGCGGGGTGCCCCTTCACTCCCCTCCCGCGCCTGTAGGTTTTCCTCTGGTCTGACCGGGGATGCCTACATGGCGCGTGGAGACGCCGCCTCCGCCCTGCATGCCATGGCGTTGCTCCAAGTCCATCAGGCTAAAGCACTCCATGACTTGCAGGCGGGTGGTCCCGACCCAGCTTTGCTGCAGGAGCTGCGCCGGGCGACGGACTTCGCCCTCCGGGCGACGAAAGTCACCGCACGTTCGCTGGGTCGGGCGATGTCCACTTTGGTGGTCCAGGAGCGCCACCTGTGGCTGACCCTGGCAGATATGAGGGAAGCGGAGAAGAACAAACTTCTCAACTTCCCCGTATCCCAGGGCGGCCTCTTCGGCGACACGGTGGAGAACTTGGCCCAGGAGTTCTCCACCGCTCAGAAGCAGTCGGAGGCTATACGGCATGTCCTGCGTAGGAGGCGGCCTGCTGCGGGTCCGTCTCCTGTGGCTGTACAACTTCCGGCTGCTTCCCGTCGCCGAGGTCGTCCTCAAGCACCAGCTCCTCCTCCAGCGCAGCCTACCACCTCTGGAGCGAGGAAGTCTGGTCGCAAGAGGGCGGCCCAGCCCGCTCAGACGCACCCGGCCCCTTCCCGTAAAAGGAAGGGAGGGAAGCGCTCCTGAGACGGGCGACCTGAAAGAGGACCGGACAACTGCTCTTCAGGAGGGTGCCCCTGCACGCCTCCTTCCCCCGGGGGAGGGCCGGTGGGAGAATATTCTGTTTCATTTTGTTTCTGTTCCCAAAGAGTCAGTAAAAGAGCAGTTTCCTCTTCCTCCTCCAGGTCATCCTCGGTCGAGACTGACGGGCACTCAGTTTCCTCCACCCAAGAGGGTCCGAACGACGGTGGATGCTGTCTGCGAGCAGCATCGCTCTCGTTCCCCTCTTCCCAGTCTGCAGATAGCAGATAGTCGGCGGCTGGGCCCAGAGGGGCAGAGACCAGTTCACGAGGAGGCAGGGCCTCGTGCCTCGTCTCTTCCCCTCCCCTCGCCACGGGGCACCCCGCAGCAGAAAGCCTACGAGCTCTCTCTGCCGTCTGCCCCACGGTGGAACACCCAGACCCCACTTCCACTGGCTACATTGCCACTGGAGCCGGGTCCCGGCCTTCCACCTCGCTGCCCCTCCGCGGGTACGCCGGTGGTTCGGGTGGGCTTATTGGGTCGGTACCTGGAAGCCTGGCTAGCGCTTCCGGGTCCGTCCCGATGGCTCATCCGCACCATTCGGCTCGGCTATGCAATTCAGTTTGCACGCCGGCCTCCCAGGTTCAGGGGCGTCCACTTCACCCGTGTGCGGTCAGTGGATGCCCCTGTCCTGCGGAAAGAGATCGATGTCCTGCTGGCGAAGGACGCGATCGAGCCAGTCCCTCCTGCCGAGATGAGGTCCGGGTTTTACAGCCCCTACTTCATTGTACCCAAGAAAGGCGGTGGGTTACGGCCAATCCTGGACCTGCGAGTTTTGAATCGGGCCCTGCACAAACTCCCGTTCAAAATGCTCGCGCAGAAGCGCATTTTCGAGTGCATCCGTCCCCAGGATTGGTTTGCAGCGATCGACCTGAAGGACACGTACTTTCACGTCTCGATTCTTCCTCGACACAGACCATTTCTACGGTTTGCTTTCGAGGGTCGAGCGTATCAGTACAAAGTCCTACCCTTCGGGCTGGCCCTGTCGCCCGGCATCTTCACGAAAGTCGCGGAGGCGGCCATTGTTCCCATGAGAGAACAAGGCGTTCGAATTCTCAACTATGCTGTGGTTTTCACAGATGCCTCTGCCATGGGGTGGGGGGCCACGTACAAAGGGCATGCAGTCTCGGGTCTGTGGACGGGGCCCCAGCTGCATTGGCATATCAACTGCCTAGAGTTGCAAGCAGTACGCTTGGCTTTGTGCCGCCTCAAGGGGCTTCTCAAAGACAAGCACGTACTGGTCCGTACGGACAGCACTGCGACCGTTGCGTACATCAACCGACAAGGTGGTCTACGCTCCCGCCGCATGGCGCGACTCGCCTCCCACCTCCTCCTATGGAGTCAGAAGCATCTGAGGTCGCTTCGCGCCACTCATGTTCCAGGGGAGCTCAACCGTGTGGCAGACGAGCTTTCACGGTTGCCTCCCCTGCCAGGAGAATGGCGACTCCATCCCCAGGCGGTTCAGCTGGTCTGGAGTGTTTTCGGAGTCGCACAGGTAGACCTGTTTGCCTCTCCGGACACGACCCATTGCCAGTGGTTTTACTCCCTGTCCGAGGGGACCCTCGGCACGGACGCCCTGGCTCACAGCTGGCCCCGGGGGCTGCGCAAGTATGCGTTTCCCCCAGTGAGCCTTCTTGCACAGACACTGTGCAAGGTCAGGGAGGACGAGGAGCAGGTCCTGTTAGTGGCGCCGTATTGGCCCACCAGGACTTGGTTTACGGAACTCATGCTCCTCACGACAGCCCCTCGTTGGCCGATTCCTCTGAGGAAGGACCTCCTTTCTCAGAGACGGGGCACTCTATGGCACCCGCGTCCAGACCTCTGGAAACTCCATGTCTGGTCCCTGGACGGGACGCGGAGGTTCTAGGTGATCTACCACAGGCAGTGGTAAACACCATCACTTCTGCTAGAGCCCCCTCTACGAGGCGCCTCTATGCGTTGAAGTGGAACCTATTCGTCGAGTGGTGTTCCTCCCACCAGGAGGACCCCCGAACTTGCCCGATCAGAGTCGTGCTTTCCTTCCTACAAGATGGGTTGGAGCGAAGGCTGTCTCCCTCCACCCTCAAAGTGTATGTTGCCGCAATAGCCGCACATCACGATGTAGTAGAAGGTAAGTCCGTGGGGAAGCACGACCTGATCATCAGATTCCTCAAGGGTGATAGGAGGTTAAATCCACCTCGTGTTTTGCACTCTGTACCCTCTTGGGACCTAGCTCTGGTACTGAGAGCTCTTCAAAGTCCTCCCTTTGAGCCCTTGCTGACAGTGGAGCTTAATATCCTGTCCATTAAGACAGCGCTCCTGTTGGCATTGGCCTCTTTTAAGAGGGTCGGGGATCTGCAGGCTTTTTCGGTCGACGAATCGTGCCTAGAGTTCGGGCCGGGCTTTTCTCGTGTGATATTGAGACCCCGGCTCGGATATGTGCCCAAGGTTCCTACCACTCCCTTCGTGGATCAGGTAGTGAACCTGCAAGCGCTGCCCCAGGAGGAGGCAGACCCAGCCCTAGCTTTTCTCTGTCCAGTCCGCGCCCTGCCTCGTGAGTTCCTCCATCACCCCTCCGGTGCCAGGCGTGACGGACCGCCGGCGCCAGGCGTGGCGGACCGCCGGCGCCAGGCGTGGCGGACCGCCGGCGCCAGGTCTATTACCTCTAAGGGAGTTGTTGTGTAGACTGGGTGTTATGTCCAGTGGTCTCTTCGGTGACCCATTATGCCACGTGCAGTCCAGCCGTGTCTTCCCCTTGACAGACTCGTTCTGTCGTCCCTGTTGAGTATGCTCCCACTCCCCTTGGATGGGACTACCTCAGGGACTGCCATATGTTTCGCTATCCCCCTGGGCTAGTACATATGTGTATTCCAGGCCTTCTTCAGGCATCTGGCTTCCGCAGCGTTCCCTTCCCCTTTTTTCGGGTTGGGCACGCTTTCCCAGTGTTATCCAATCCACTGTGTGGGTCTTGCGGAACAGCAGTGCGACTCCCTTGCTAGCTCCCGTAATTTGTGAAACTGCTTTGGGTAGGTTAGCTGGGCGCTGGAAGGGGCCAGCACCATGGCATTTTGTTAGGGATCCCAATTCGTCAGGGAACTCCCCGACGACACGTCGGAGTTCCCAGGACGAAAGGGAACGTCTCGGTTACGTATGTAACCCTCGTTCCCTGAGTACAGGGAACGGAGACGTGTCGTCCCTTCGCCATGTTGCTGTACCTTCGCGGAGGGCTGGACTCTGTTCGGCTCCTCAGCGAAAAGCGTCTATGCAATTTTTTACTTCCGCTTTTATATCCGCGTTTGTAGGCGGCTCGCGGAATGCAAAGATTGCATGCCAATTTTTATTGGCTCGTTTTTAATTCTATCAGAGGTAATTAGGCTCCCTAGCGTGATCCCAATTCGTCAGGGAACTCCCCGACGACACGTCTCCGTTCCCTGTACTCAGGGAACGAGGGTTACATACGTAACCGAGACGTTTCCACATGTTCACTGCAATAAATTAGAAAAATACTCTGTAAATAAATAAGTACAAGTAAAATAATCGGTTTGTTGATGCACTTGTTAATGCTGATGGTGAGGAATTACAGTTGCAACATCTCATAATGTACCTCAACCTGAGTAGTGTATCACTGAGAAACGTCCTGCTCGAGTTGTCCTTGCGATGGAGGTTCGGTTGAATGAATAGTTCTTCCAATGTTTCATCATCAGACTCGCGCTCGGATTGATATGGTAAAATCGACGTCATTGTTCGTTATGTGTTTAGTTTATGGTGTAGGAAGCATCAGGACAAGCAGAGCTGACGTTGTTATGGCAATGGGCGTTTTTGTTTTCGACACGCGCGCTGTATGCGGTAAACCTGTTGTAGGAGACTCCAAAACAACATTAGGAAACTTTAAAATAGCATAATAGGGGCACTTTAACATACACCCACTGTGATAAATGTCACATTTACCTGCCCTTTAATATAATAGGGCTCAACGCTAAGGATTTTTTTCTATTGGCCCAGTTGGGCCGGTTCAGATTTTTACTTGCCCTGCCAAACTGCACAGAAATGTATTGTTCTCTTTGTCTTTTGTTCTTTGATTTACATTAATGACAGACAGCAGAAGGTTTATTTGGCTGCTGTCACTTCAAGACCTGATGCACATGACGCACACGCATCCTATTTTCTCACAACTCTTTGCGTTCATCTGCTTACAAGTGTACTCGACAAAACTGTCATTTTGGCATAATTTTTTTTTTTTTTTTTTTTTTTAAACGGTAAAGAGGGATTAATAGAGGTGACGGATTAATAGAGCAGAGGTAGGGGGGACATAGTGACCAAGGTGGCTACTTTTTATCTTTTAAGTTTTCCTTTCTTAAAAATAAAAGTATGTTCAGAATGTCTTCCAGGCATGTGGAATTGCACACACAGACCAACCACTATATATATTACTAACTTTCCAATCTCTCTGATACATATAATGGGATGCACCAATATCTCAATTCTATATTATATTAATTTATCTAAATAAACAATAAAAACACACTAACTAAAATCCACTGTTTTTAATGCTACAAGTAAATTTAGGCATCACAACATTTTGTAACATACTATACAGAATAAATAAAAAGTAAATTCATTTTGAGATTTGCTTATAGGATTACATTTAACAGTGTTATTATTACATTATCAGTGTTTTAAAAAAATATCTTTGAGTGTGAGATGACAGCAAAGGTAATCTAAATATCAAAATAGGGGAAATGAACATGCACAATTGATTATATTGGCCTATACTAATAAATAAAAAAATTCTAATGTCGGCCCATAAGAATATGATACGGACATATCATGAATTCTTAATTATACACCCTGTCTTTCTCAAAGTTTCAGAAATGCACATTTCAGTTTGAATTTAATCTATAATATATAAGGACAGAAGAGGGCACCATCCACTAAGTGTCAGGGGTGCAAGCATTTGGAAGAAGCGCAAAATCCTGATGATAGGGAGAACTGATGATAGCCCCTGTCAGCAACGCCCTTCAGCACCTCAGGCTAATATTTAATAACCCCAGGCAAGAGCTAGCGAAATTATACACCCTCGGGTCCCTATCTGTCTAATATTCTCACTCATGACAGAATCCTGCTTTCAGCCGAGGCACTGCTGCCAACAGCCAAATCTCTGAACAAATGCTGACTATACCTCCCCAGCTGTTAGAGGAAAAAGCTCTTCATATGAAGGACAACCGTTTATTCAATTTGTCCACATTTAGGTGGAAATACTTGGAAATAGCACAATCAAGGTGTTAAATATATGGCAGTTTATGGAATTATGTAATGGATATTTTAGAAATGTTCTCAATGCTCGCACAACTGAATGTGTGGATAATAAATACAATCTTACTGCAGTTAGTTATCAAACATGATTTATGGTAAATAACTAAATGAGCATTCCATGCCAATGTTAATAAAGAGAAAAACTCAATGAACTCAACTGTCATTGTGCACAATAGGCTGTGGCCTGTTTCATTTCTCTCTTGCCCTGTGAAGCACAAGAATCTGTCCAGCTCTTTGTTGTGGGTCACATCAAAAGCAAACACAGAGATCATGTTGCTGCTCTTATCACAGGGTTGTCTATCAGGACTCCAGAAAGGGCTTAGCGGCACAGCCAGGGGCAGGTGGGCGGCACAACACATCACTGATACTGCAGCTGGACAACACTGAGATGATAAGACCGATACTAAACAGAAACACACATACAGTACAGAGCATGAAAAAAGTGCTCATTTTCAAACGGATACACTCTTAAAAAAAATCAAGATTCTTTTATTAGCCTCGATGGTTCCATGAAGAACCTTTAGTCACCATGCTTTTTTTTTAATGGAATATTATCAATTATTTGTCGGTGCACATCATTATTTTTGTTATTTCATGTGTCCTCGTAATCTTTAATCAAAATAACTTCCCCACTCTCTTGCAGCAAACATCTCTTCTCTTCTCTGATGTATTTACTGGCACGAGGGCGGAGCAATCTGTCACTCACATGACATCACAATATAGCAAGCCATAACCATCTAATCAATTCGCAATGGACAAAATCAAGTCCCGCCCTACATTTTTTTCTTGTACGAGAAGCCGTTTCACCAAGATATATGTCACAGTAGGGAAGAAAAAAATGATTGCAACTTCCGTTTCATGCTGACTTTAACATCAATGTAACCTTTCCATTGCTGGTTGTTTATAGTGGAAAAAAAAATTTCTTTAGATTGTTAAAATGCTCTTCACACTAAGAAACAAAAATGAAGTATTTACTGAAAGGTTCTTTGGGGAACCCAAAATTGTTCTTCTATGGCATCACTGAACCCCTCCTCCTTTTTTAACCTTTATTTTAAAGAATATACATGTCCTTAAAAAGTATACATATTCCATAGAATGAAAATACAAGGTAAAAACGGTAAATAAGCACTATACTCTTACACAGATAAAAGACTAAAGTTTACCACACTGGCCCTGTCCCAAATGCCACATCACCTGAGGTGAGTAAAATGCTGAACAGTTATTAGAAAGAACAAAACTAGAACATAAGAACTGTAGTTCTTATGGAAAAAAAAATAAACAAAAGCTGCCAGCTTTGTTTAACCTTACCGGTCTGAATGAAGATCAAACACTGGTTAATACTAATAAAGGCTCAATATGACTGGCCGAGCTCTCTTGAACACAGACACACCTGCCTTTGATCAAAGCCCTCTGCTTGAAAGCCACGCACAGTGCGACGCGACAAAGTCCTGTCATGCAAACAAACCTGATGCTAAATTCAACTGGGCAGCTATCACTTGAAAGGCCTGCTTGTTTTTATCTAAAGCTGAAAGACATCAGACGGCATCTGCTGCCTCAGGAAAATAAGGGGAGGAAATCGGTTTTACTGAAAGCGAGCAACGTAATGTGATGAAACTAGAACTTATAATTATCACAGCTGTTATTTTATATAAGTTTGTTCCGGCCCTCACATTTTATTGTTTGCGGACTTTCTGTAGGTTACATCTTTATATCAGTAGGTGGCGACAAGTGACTGTCTTTATGAGTGAATCACTGAATCATTCATTCAACCGATTTGTTCAAACACACAGATTAATTTAGGTTCAATTTACGTTCATCATCATCATCATCATCATCATCATCATCATACAAAGCATGCCTTGCAGCACCAAACTTGATTCCAATAAATCCAAATAGCAAACACATAACTACTAGTCTATTAAAATATAAATTAATAATAATAAAAAACAATGACAGAAGACTCCAAAAGATACACAACTTTTTTCTTGTTATGCATACGTTTTAAGGATTTGAAGATCACACATTTCTTCTGTAATGCGAGAGGATGGGAGGCTCTGCATTTATTTTAAAAAATCTGTATTTATGCTTAAAGTAATTGGCCATAACCAAAAAGAAGCGAAACATGTGACTGTCTGTTTGAGTGAGTCATTGAATCATTCACTGAATTGGGATCAGTGATTTTGAACCGAACAATCACTGCGTGTTGCTTGGAGACGTCTTTGTTGGCAAAGCAAAAACAGGCAAAGAGTATTTGGGAAATGTTACTGAGTTACTCAGTGTTACACTTGCTCGTGTGATATTGCTTGATTTTCCCATCAAAGAACCTTTTTCAAAAGGCCATCTCTAATTCTGTTGTTTACAATCATGTGCTTCTGGGTGCGGAGCTGAGAGCTCGATATTGATACTCGAACTGATCTCTAATTATCCCACTGGACTTATCTTTTTCAGTTTATTAATAAGTCGAGGAGGGCCACCAGAAGGAATGAGGTAAGCAGCTGTTTACCTACGATATCTTGTAATTGGTTGGAATTCTCCTCCTGAATTTTTGACTACTAAATGGTTAGATTATGATGGTAGATGCCACAAATACACCATCGTAAAAAAATTTTTTTCTCCATTTATAGTCAAAGTAGCCATATTTTGTGCATATATTTTTAAATATTAGTATAGGCAACATGTAAAACACTAATGTTTTTAAGACTTTTAAGAGTGAAATGGACTTTTTTTTATATTATTTGCCATTTGTCACAACTCAGGATAGCCTCGCTCATTTGGCACATGACCAAATGGTGCCGCTAGTGGAATAGAAATTATGTTGATGAATGTCACTTTACAAAAAAAACAGTTCCAGAAATCCAAGCAAACCGCTTAAATATTACTGGAGATATAACGTGGGATTTTGTGTATTTAAACTCACAGTAAATCAATATATCTTTCATATGCTCAGTGCAAATGGGCTACACATTAACAAACTGCCTCAATGTCCCACTGATGAGTTCTTGCTGATGGTCTTTTGGGTGATTGGGTGCAGGTGATGCAGAGTGAGACCCCCCAGCTGGTGCTGTATTTAAGCTCATGTCTCTAACCACCAACAATGGAAACTTGAACCATAGCATAGTCATATTTTTCACTTGATTCTTCCTAAATGTCTCTATATCAGCTGTACAGGATGAACAAGTTCTAGAAGCTCAAGAACAGATGTTAGGGGGTTATAGAGGGGTGTTATAAATATAAAATATAAACAGTGGTATTTCCTTCCATCACTTATTTCTGATCTGCACTGATATCTACTCAGTAGAGTGAGGCCAGAACAGCTCAGATATCCTCAAACTAATAGTTAAGTGTATTGTTTTTGCATAATTGTTATAAACAAATTATTTTGACAAGGAGGTTTCCATGTTCTATTTTTGTTAAATCAGACGAAACAAGTAGTTGTTACAAGTAGTCAGAAGTGTCCTTGTAAGAAGAATCTCCCTTATATTAATATTTGTAATATCAGACAAGCAAATGCAAGAGTTGTGTCTTCATTTGCAGTAAGTTTACTCTTACTGGAGTAAAATTGAGTTTCACCAGCAGATGGCATCGTTGTCTGTTTATGGCGAGTGTTGAGTGCTATAAATCACTAGACAGCATGGGTCATGTGTTTGGGGACAGGGTCATTCTGAATGCTGTGCCACTGCCAGAATCAACAGATGGATCCTTGATTCCTTCTAAGTAATGCGGCTCATGAAAGGCCAAACCCCTGTGATAAATCCATTACACACAACTCCTGTTGTCATTGTCCCACCTCTCACTGGCCTCCCAAAATAAACTCTAAAATCTTCCTCTCCCAGGGCTGGGAAACTCACTCGGACGTCCGATCAGCCGGAGAAATGTTCAACGCTTCATTTCAGGGCAAATGAATAAATACGTTTATAAGATCATCACTTGGTGTCCTGTGGTCTTTTATGACACCAATGAATGACAAAGTGAGGGTGAGAGACACAGTGAGCAGATTCCTGCGCCCCAGGCCCATTTATCAGCACGTTTGAAGTACCAGATTGACATGGAACGCACATGAAGCACAACCACGTGTGTCCAGAAGTGAGTCTTCAGCAAGGAATTGTGATAGCATTCTGATACAACTCTAAAGAAATTTAAACATTTTATTGAAAGCACACCCAATTTAAAGTAGTACAATAGTGGGTGGTGCAGCCTATTGGTAAAATACAGGGGCTGCTAACTGGATGGTTGCAAATTCAAACCCCATCCATAAACTATTAATCCCTTAGAGTAAAACACTTGACCCCAAGTTACTCCAAAGGGATTGTGTGTGTGTAATCTGTATCCTGTAAATTGCTTTGGATATAAGCATCGATGAAATAAGTAGTTTCTAAAGACTTTCTCTGATTGCCTTGTAAAAAGAAGTGTGCTTAATTGTATTAAATGTGCACTTATAGTGTACGTCAAATCCTAAATTTATTTTTAAATAACTGAACTTGCAGATATATTATCAATGAAATAAAAGGGAGTACATAAAGAGAGTAGAGTTGAATGACTCTTTCTTACATGTAAGTGCATTTTTAAAAAGTGCACTTTGTAATGTCAAATTATTTACTAAAGAACATTTTAGATTAATGTTTCAATAATCGTTTGTCATGCTTTAAAGAAATACATTTTTATGTGCTGACTAACATACTGAAGTACATGTAAAGTACTTGATTATAATTGCAACTGTAGTGTGTTATTCAATGTAAAATTTACATACATAACATAAAAGTTTAAATAGAAATCACATTAAAGTATAGTTTGGTTTTCCATAAATGCTTGTCAATAGAAGTAATTATGAAATGACATGTTATTAAGTCCTATGTAAGTAAATCAAAACAGCACTCTAAAGTTAGGCTAATTGCATTTAATATAAATGTAAAATAATCTTTTTTAAAAAATTGCATTTACGTTAATGTTAATTTATACATATACTAATACATTTACATAATACAGTCCAGTGCTGTTTTGGACCCCATTGACTCTTGTTATGTGCAAAAACATTGTAAACTTTTTCTTTTTCTTTTTTTTTTTAACAATATCTTTTCTAGAGAATAACGAAAGTAGTACAGGTCTCGGACAACATGAGTGTGAGTAAATTATGCCAAAATT
The DNA here is from genome assembly GCF_029890125.1 of Rhinichthys klamathensis goyatoka. Taxonomy (NCBI): domain Eukaryota; kingdom Metazoa; phylum Chordata; class Actinopteri; order Cypriniformes; family Leuciscidae; genus Rhinichthys; species Rhinichthys klamathensis. The sequence goes on along the minus strand of NW_026606572.1, from coordinate 3,823,333 downwards.
TACAAAATGAATCTTACTGTAAAGTGTTACCCATTACGACACCAGCCCAGTCTTAAAATACAGTGAACACACCACTTATCATTTCTTCAGATCAACAAGATTCCTGCATTCCTGTCGTCAGGTGGTGGAACCGACCCCTGAATCGCTTCTGGCCTCACGCTGGGTTCTCTCACTGCCACAGACGGCAGGCTCGTTCCCTGGACTGCAAAGTACTTCATACACCTGGTCCAAAATCAACAGCACATGTTGAAAAGCACTAACAGCGGCCTGTTGCACGCTGGGTGATGATGTCACCTGAGCCTGCCATACTGCAACACTATGACTTGTCAAATTAAAGAGAGAAAACCACAGAGATGTGTACCCCTTGGAAGCGACGAGGCCTTTTTCTGCTTTCCTTCTGGGAAATGGAGATTGTGTGTCAGGAGGCCAGTTTCCAGAATCCACCTGCTGCCAAGCTTTAATGGCGTGATAAACAAAGAGAAATCGTTAGAGCACATTAAAAACAGCCCCTAACTCGCATGCGACTTCGGTTTATGAGAAAGAGGCAAACGTTCTCCTCTCTAAAAGCTAAGAATAGAGGCTCTTTGTACTGTTTATATATCGTTTTACAATTTATACAGTGCACTAAAGCGGAGAAATTGCAACCTTGTAAACATTTTCATTAAGCATCCTTAAAGCAGCTAGAATTAGAATAAACTTTCACAACGGAGCAGCTACACAATATGGTCATAAAACAGCCTGTATAGTGTATGAAATAAGGCTCTGAAAAGTAAATACTAAAAACAGCTTGTGTATTGACAAAAAACACTCGCTCTTAGCACTGTTGTGGCTATTAGCATGGTTAGCATTCTTGTTTCTCCAACAGAGGGCAACACAGGCTCCCATATCAAAAGGATGTACATACAACACGGGCATAAACCTGCTTCATAACCCTATAATTGAGTCTCTATAGTCACATAAAATGACATTTCTTAATTTAGCCATCACTCTTCTGCCCACAAAATTGATTCATACAAGTTGCTTGAATAGCAGCTCGATATGCCAAAATTTTATCCATGTCAAGTGTACAATATCGAATAAAGCCAATAATTTCAGCATCTGTTCTCATTACGTGTAAATGAAGAGTAATTGCTTTCAAATTTGAAAAATGTGGTGATGGAGCTCTCAGCTACTGCTAATGTGGCTGTTGTTATTTCTGTGGGACCCAGAGGAGTATTTAGGCAGCTGCCGAGGCCTCCGTCCCAGCCCTGGTATCATCCCCCCATCAGGCACTCCTTGAAGTGGTTTTATAAGACATGACGAGGGAGCCCGGGCCGAAAGTGATCAGCGGGCGACGCACATCTGAAACCCATTTCCCGCAATTAAAGGGGAGAGACTATCAGCTCTAAACATCGCCTGTTTCCACGGTATCGGTTCAAACATTCGCCTCGTGCACACATTCCCATAAACAGTGACAGAACATTTCCAAATATATTTGTTTATAGAAAAAACACAGTGACTGTTCCAGCTGGGAGCTTCTATGGATAAATCTGTTGTTTTTTTTGACACTGGTCTGAATGTTTGAGAGCGGTCCCAGCATCCACACCTGGGATGGGACTCTATGTGCAACGGCGTGAGTGTGTATCCAGTTCGAGCCCTTCACTGGTCGTTTTCTCTCTATTTGGGAGCTCATCAGACTTCAAACACAATAAAACAAATACCAGACATGCAGCTAGTGGTATGGCAGACCTGATTGCTATCAGAAACTGCAATCAAGCCAATTTAACTTGAAAATGCATTGTTATAATTCCAACACGCAAAGAGATAGTAAACAGTTTTGACTTAGCATTGTTTGGTTCACTGCTCCTCATGCTGAAGTCTAAAAATGCTTTGGCTGAGAGCATAAGAACATCTAATGATGGTTTTGTGAGATAAATAATATGTGTGTTTGCTGATGAAGCGCTGCAAAAGACTCTTATACTCTTTCTTTGGTGCGTTTTGGTCCATATTAAGGTGTTTATTTGAATGTGAGTATGATAATGTCCTTAGGGAAGGTTTATTATTACATCAAAAACTAAGGGCAAGAACAAAGTGATCGTGAAATGTCTCCTTACGCATATCAAAGCAAAACATCATTGAAAAGAGTCATGTGATCATGGTTGGTGTCCACCTGAGTTAATTCGCCACCGCTGCTTTTTCAATGATGTATGATTTCTATTGAGAGGGGAATATCCGATCTGTCCATTTACATGGCAGACGCAAATACACGTATCCGATTCATATCAGATTTGTTTTTACAAATCAATGAGGCCTGAAACCGATCCGAGAATATCGGAATACATGTGTTTTTTTTTTTCCTGCTTATATGTTCGTGTGTCAAATCCGATCTGTCCCATATTGGAGGAAAAAAATGGAATTGGGTCACATGAACCATGTAATGTAAATGCGGCCCAAGAGGTTTTATCTCAGTCATATGAAACAGATTTCCCTGTGGTCAGACATGCTCTCCTCGGTGGTGGGCAGATGTCTCTGTGGACTCAACCACTTGATATTGAGAGACAGAAATGTCAAAAGCCAAATTGTCATGGGGGGATGATCCTGGTTCATCTTTGGGCCAAACGTTGCCTAAGCTCATTACAAATATTAGACAGGAGCTGTTCTTCGGCTACTTAGACTTGTGTCTGGACTAGACAGAAATGCAGAGAGGAGTCCTGTATAAGGCCTGACAACTTTAAAGTAAACTTTTTTGCTAAAGTTGTCAAGTATGCACTGCAACGTGTGGCTTGTAATGAATTGTTAAGAAAGGAGCAGGATTTAGATCTGTATCATACACTTCTGAAAAAGACCTAAATGAAGGGCAAATTAAGATAACTAAAGTGTCTCAAAAATTATAACCACTGTTAAAAATGTGTAAATTACATCAATCCAAACCGATTGTCCCATGAATGGTATACTGAAAAACAATGATAAGCATTTCACAATGTTTCTATAGTATAGTGGAAAACAATGATGGTTCTGGTGCTTGCTGGACACTGGGATGTCCTGAAGCTTTCTTCACTGCATTTGAACCTCTTTCCTTGAAGTTCTTGATGATCCAGTAAATGGTTATTTCAGGTGCAATGTTGTTTGCAGCCATTTCCTTGCATGTGAGGCCATTTTGATGCAATGCGATGATGGCTTCACATCTTTCTTTGGAGGTAACCATTGCTAACACAAGAACATAATGATTGAAAGCACTTCTTTCCTCCTTTTTTTTACCAGTCGGTCTGCTCTTATAATCCCATCAGAATGATAGAGTGATTTCACCTGACTAGTATACTAGTTCACACTTTCCCATGTGCTGAAGATGTGATTAGTGAAATGATGTTAGCTGGACATTTTGTGTCAGGGCCAAAAAACAGTGAAATTTGGGTTAATTATAAAGCTTTTTGCATTTATTAAAAGTGCATCTGAGCACTCTGCACAATAATCTAGAAACAATGTGAATCAACGGCACAATAACTAAAGCAGCAAACTTCGCGAAACACAAAAATTGTCACTGCCATTACTTTTGGCCATGACTAGAGTTCTGTCAGCTCCTTAAAGTCGACATTCCTGTGATTACGATGACACCAAAATGACTCCATAAGACATTTTTGCAGTCTTTGGAGGGCTGCAGTATGTGCCAGTGTTAGCCCATAAAATGGCTACCAGTGAGGCCTCTGGTCGCTGTAAGGCAATATGAGCATCTCAGCGAGAGCCTGCTAGACTCATCCATCTCTGTCCGGCAGCATTGTCTGCCTGCTGGCTGGAGCTGCATCTGGTGTCACCGTCTCTGGGAGAGTCTGCCTGTAGCCCCATAAACATACTAATCATTAACACAACCTGCTTTAGCCAAGAGTGCTACACTCCCACAGCTGCTGAGAGCACTGAAGGAGAACATAAATCTGTCCTGGGAGAACCAAGCAGAGGACACGCTCTCTGGTGGGCACTGGGAAAATGGACATTTATTTGGGAGAGTGATGCCGTTGGGATGGTTGCCGTTGCTGACGGGAACAAAGGTAACCTTTTGGACTACAGAGAGGGTTAGGTACCTCGTTTGGCCATATGGTTTCATGTGTTTATGCTTACATTGAACTTTCCAATGAGTTACCAAGCCTATCTGTTCCAGACCAAAAATTTGGAATGATACATGTCGTTAAAATACACGCAGATGCTCCAGATGTTGATTATTTTTGTGCTGGACTGAGCGATGAAAAATGGGTCAAGGGTAATGCAGCATTTTGCCCCACTGAGAATTACTTGACTCTTTCACATTATTTGATTGTTTTCCGTATTTTCATAACTCCGTGCCATGCCATGCTTGGTTGGCAGCCAATACTATCATTATGAAGCAGCAATAATTGGAGATGCACAGAAGGAAAATACAGCTGCATAAAATAGCACAGAGACACGCATATCATTAGATTCTGCTGGAGAAAATTGGACCAATCAGAGGTGATGAGCTTAAATAGTTTGTTTTTGCGATTTCTTAAGGCACCAGAATGCAAAAACGTTGCCAGTCTTGGCACGATATCAGTAGCATGCTTTGTGCCTCTAGGGTTTCTGTGAAGCTCTTGTTATTGTGCAAAATACAAATTGTGTACAGTTTATATATTAGTTTATGTGTTACGTAGAGCACGCAACATTCAGACTGCTTAATATGTTCATTTTTACTCCACTATTTATGGACAGTCAGCTAGAGATGCAGTTTCTTCTACTAGGCCAACTGTTTCCAGTGATAAGGAAAAGTTTTAGAGATGTAATGTTCATTATGTCCTGTAGAGGGAGCACATCCTAAAGCTCTGCTGTGAGAGCCCTCCAGTGATGCTGAAACCCACCTGCCTGCCAGATGTCATTGTGCTTGTCCTCCGTGATTCATAGAGCTTGTGTTTTTGTATTCTCTTTCTGCCCTAACCGCTGATGGTATTTCTCTTACCCTGGTATATGTTTACAGTAGTGTGTTAACCTTGAAGAAGGTGAGGCGAGGTGAGGGAAATTACACCTGATGACAGGACGGCTTTGGGGAATCCCGAGTACGTCACCTTGCTGAGGTTACATGGTTATGGTATATAAAACTCTCCACACTTACATTTACACACCTAAAAGTTATAGGGACACTTATATATCTTTTGGCACATACTTATGACTAGCTGTATGCTGTGATTATTGTGGTTGTCATGGAGATCCAGGTGTGTATAATATCTGCAATATATTTATGTTGGATTTTTAAGTCGCTTTGTTTAAAATCATACCTCACCTTAATTTGGAGGTGGTCCAGATATTGATATTATTTTTTTAAAATATGCACTATTTTCTCATCAATTTCTCATCCTCATAAAGTTCCATAAGACTTTCATTTATTGAGTGTTTTTTATTCCTTTCATCAAGCATCTTTTGAAAAAAGACTTCTTTATATGATAAACATATACTAAACATTCATCAGCGCACATACCTAAAGCACATCATATATGGTCAATGGAAGTGCAAATGTACGTGCAAGATGTGCGATAACAAACCTCATGGGTTAGCCTATTATGCGTTACATACTGTACGTGTGAGCTTACATTTGCCACATTTGATGTGCATATGTTTGTGCATTGATTTTGAATGATATGAAGGTGAATAAAAGGTGAACTATCTCTTTAAGTTGTTGGCTGATATGGTGGTTGTCTTAGGCTTATACTGACACCTACTTGTGTGGATGCAGCATCACGTTAAAGCAAGTTTTTGTTACGTAGAAAATTTACTTTTTGCAATCAGCCAATTCCTTATTTGTTCCACTTGTGAAAATGTCCCAAAACAGGTGGATTACTGAGATAAAGCGAGCAGTATTCAGCAGGTCATGTGATTTCAAAATGGCTGCTCCCATGAGGCAACCAGCTCCATGTAAAGTAAAACAGCTTTTACTAGACTACGGATATGACTAGATTCTTCATCTCATGTGAGTGTACATCATTTTGAAAGTTATCTTTATTATGTGTAAAGTTTCTTTTTTTTTCTTTTTAATGAGGAAAAAATAGTGAGTGCACCTTTAAGAGGTGATGCCAGAATATGTAGGACAGCGGAAACCCCAGCTACTGTCTGGCTTGTACAGGTGAAAAACAGTTTTGTTAGCTGGTTGAAGTATAAGCACAGGCTCAGAGTAATTATCCTGTTTACTGATGGAAGCAGCACGCAGTACAGCGACTTGGAAAAGAGGCAGAGTAATCCGCAGAGCGTTTTACACTACACTATAATTGCTTGCTTACTGTCAAGGAAAAATGCCAAACATAATACTAAGTTGATTACCTGTTTTATGAAGCCACTTAAAGTTCGCTTAACTTTCTGTATTAGCGTCCTGTAACTCACATACAATTTGGCAGCCAAAATCAAGGGAGCCAGAGGTATAATTCTGACTGATTCACAAAAGGGATGGTACATCAATACATGAATTGGTTACACAAACATGTTCCATGTTTTTTTGTGTGCCGAGCATATTAGTATTGAGATACGTTAGTCAGCATGGCGTACTTTTAGAACATCCGTTTTACACACCATATGAACAAGTATGCTAATACACATTTTTTGTTGCGAGTCAAAAGAAGGAAAAACATGGAAAAGCAAAGCAGAGTGTTGCCAGCGAAAGTATTTCTGCAGCTGGTAAACAGAACATGTGCATGTTTTCTTGTGTATTTTGAGATTTCACTAGATTCTCAGATATTAAACGCTTAAATGAATGAGTCCATGGCAGTTTTTATTTACACAACCACAAACTGGCAGGGCTAGAAAGAGCAGCCCTGTCCCTACGAAAGAAACGGTCTTTAATATTTGTCGAGAAAGCCACAGCGAGGGTGTTCCCCCCAGATCGGTGGCCAGCTGTGGTGGCTGGAGCATATAGGCCGTTTGATCCCTGGTAAAGCTGAACTTCCCTCTGCCTTCCGAGTTCAAATGCTCCGGGTCGCCTGCTGGAAACGTTACGGTTCCGTCAGCAGCAGCGGAACGGCCCAGCTGCTCGCGGGCCACCGCTGCCAGAACCACGCCAGATTCTCGACATGTGTCATAGCCACAATTTACTGAGAGCAGTGTTGTGTAACAGATATATGATACCACAGTACTTATACAGTTATTTTTAACATGGTCAGTCTCCTGCCAGCAGCAATTAGGAACATCACATCTATGGGAAGCCCAAAGATCCACAGTGGCTGATAGGATTGCTGATGTTTTCTGCCCTGCGGGACAAACAAAATGCTTTTCTCGCCATCTCCCTATTAGCCTCACGCAAACACATGATTGGATTTGATTGGATTTTCCTGTTGTTCCTTTCTGCTTTCTTTATCAACAACAAACAGTATTTCAGTTTGTCTTTATCATATTTAAAATTTGCTCTAATTATCCAGATGACAAGAACAGGGTCCTTTTTTAAAGCTGCAGTCCGTAGCTTTTTTTGGGTTAAAAATTATCCAAAATACATATTTGAGCAAATACATAACCAGCCAGTGTTCAAAACTATCTGCTTGCCTTAGCTCGATTCAAAGCGGTAAGCTTGTAATAATGTTTTTAATTCCAGTGGTACTGGTGGATTTCCGCGGGAGATTCGAGCATGTCTTTGCGTCATTACGTCACATCTGTACACATAAAGAAGGAGTCTCGGCTAGTAGGCTATGAGTGTTAGGATGTTGGAGGTGGAGATTTATAGCCTTTTCTCACAGCACTTGATATAATTAAACTTAGCAATTTGATGGCGGATCCGGAAAGGTTCAAACGACAATCACCAGTGACAACAGATTCACCCGCTGTAAAATGCAAAAGACTTCGTTCGGACTTCGGAGTGGCTACAGAAAAAAAGAGACTGCAACCGGACCATGCGAAAACAATGATAAATATCGGAAGGACATTACATGTAGTCACGCAATGCTGACGTTGTTAACATTAACAAGTTGAGAACAAAGTATAATTTGCACGGTTTTGCGTGATATGATAAGCGATTTTTAGATTTAATCAGCGCGATTTACTGCAATGTCAGAACCAGAACAAAAGTGGATGTTACTTGTTCAGATGACATTTTCCGGTGAAAATTATTATATTAGTCATACTTCCAAAAAGAATAATCTGTGATTCTGAATGTCAGTATCCACACCGGCGCGGTGACTGACAACTGCACACTCTCCTCAATGTGTTCATCACCGCTGTGTCGAACTACAACTCACGTAAAGTTGATAATTCCGTGAATGACTGCAATTGCAGATTTCGAACAGAGATGGCGACAAAGAGGGAAAAATGCGGACTGCAGTTTTAATAATGCAACGTGTGTGATACACTGAAAAGAAAAGAAAACAGCACATAGGCTAATGCTCCACTGAAATTAAGACAGTCTGCAAAAGAAGCAAAACAACTATGGAATGAATTAAAGAGATTTAGGAAACAAAAGAAGGCTTAAATTATTACGAGAAAAGTTAGGTTTGACAGCAATATAATAGAGCTACATCCGATCGTAAATAGCAAGAAATAATGATATTTCTATATTAAATGAATGACACGGGTCATTCTGACACAATGCTCATTTGTTTAAGTCTGGATCTATTAATTTCTAAATAAAAATAAAACATTAAACATGTAGTTCATACATCCAGCGACTTAAATACACAATTTCTATGATGAGCATGTTTTTAATTTCTGAATTAAAATAGAAATTTGTTTAATTTTTACATGTTTTAAAATTGATGGTCACACCACATAACTCTTTTTTTTTTACAATTACACTTCCAACAAACCAACATCAATACAAAGAGTACATTTCTAAGAACTTGGCACATGTGCTCTTGAAAAAAATTAAAGTGCTAGATTTTTTGAAGATTTTTCCTTTTTTGTCTCTTTATCATGGACACTCTCATTTGTCACTGACCCACTTGTTACAATAATAACTCTGTAAATGAAGAGGTTAGTGAAGGAAGCTCGGTCGTCTGGACACAGGCTGAGTGGGAAGTGAATCATTGCCTACAGACCACAGAGCATCTCACACTGATGAGTGTGTGCACCGACCCCTCGTGTTCCCACCGATTCATTCACACACACTCTCTGCCTATGGACGTGTGTGTGAAGCATTGTGTTACCACATCAGTCCTGGCCCAGTACAGCCTGCCTACATTCCCCTGACACACACACATCTGAATGCTGGATGCCCCACCCAGCTAAAGACCAGAGGCAGTATTCAGACCCAAACGCCAAACCGAACTACAACCTGCTGTCGTAGGAAGTTGCGCACGTAGATCTGCACTAGCATGCAGTCTACTCAGTCGGTGAAAGCATGGCAACAAACTGAGATGCCGTCTAGCACTGAGTTAGGAGACAGAGCCACCACAGTATGGGAGAGTACACCTCCATCTTGTTGCCAAATTCCACGGGTGATAGTAAAAGACAGATCCTGAATCACTATGTTTAGAGGTGTTATGAGGCGCACACCTTCAGAACAGCAGCTCTGAAAGGCATTCAGCAATCTGATGATACTTTTGCTTAATGCGTGGCTTGATAGTAGAATGCTTGATTCTGATTGGTCAGTCGAGGCATTCTGCAGTCAAATAGTTTTTGTACAGTGACATTATACTGTTTACAAAGCTGTGAAATGTCTCTTGTATCACTCTGTGGTCTCTTTCTAAAGAATTTAGTACTTTTATTCATCAAGGATACACATTAAATTGATAAAAAGTTACAGTAAAGACATTTGTTTCAAAGTATTTCTGTGTTTTAAAAAATGCTGTTCTTTTGAACTTTCTATTAATTAAAGAATCTAAAGCAATGTATCACGGAGAGAGTGATGAAAGACCCCCCCACAAATGGGGTCCTGAGCGCTCCGCTCTGCCTGGGTTTGTTTTGCGATAATGTCCAGCTGACTGCACATTATCCCATACTTTTCTTACAATAGACTGTGGGCCTCTTATCAGTATAATATCTGAGTACTGAGCCAGAATAAGCAGCAAAGTGGAGCAACCTTTATGCCTATAGGTATAGCCAAAGGTTTGTCTCAGCAAGGCTAAATAAAGGGTGAAAATGAATATATATGGGGAAGAAAGGAGACAGCATCATCTAGTGTGTTACTGCTAAAGCCTATTATAAGTGTTTATATTTTAGACCAGGTGGAATGGTTTTCATGGGAAATTGCCTGTGTGTGTTTCATATCCGTAAATAAAGAAAAGTTGCTCCGGTTTGTTGAAAAATCAGGTTCTCCAGGAAATCGGGTCTTTTTTAGGACCCCAAGTGATCCCATTGGCTCAAATTACTTAGGTACTCTCTTTAGCGCCTGATTACAATTCCTACAAAATCATTTTATGATAAATGCTTTTTGAATGCTTTTATTAGTTATGTACAATCTCATACAGATACCAAATTAGCCTGAAAGCTAGTTTATTAAGCTTACTTACATGCATTTGCACTTGCCCTAACTAACGTGTATTCACAATAATCTTTAATCACTTGTGAAATGTCCAAATATTTCAGTTATAAAAAGAATGTAATGATTTATTCAATATAATAGGCTAGTGTTGTTATTATTATGAATTTATTAATTAATTAACAGTTTATCAAGTGAAAGAAATGTTACATTTGTTTTATTATATAAAATTGACTGCTATTCCAGCATAAATTGTTGTAATTTCTTAATGAATTTGGAACGTAGTGGTCAGTTTACTGAAAGGAAGCAGCCTCAATGACATATGCGGCCAACAAATGTGACCTCCGGATGACGCAGCCTTCGAAATGAGATACAGAAATAGGTTAGTTGTCGACAATGAGCAAGAAAGGTTGACATGGAGCACGCTAAATCTTGAACCTCCGGGGAATCGGCCATTTAAAAACAAGAAACAAACAGGCAGGGGCTCTAGAGAGTCTGCTGGCAAAAATAGAACGCGACAGAGCTAATAATAAAACGAGAATCAACACTGGCTCTTCCGCAAAATGCATGCAGTATTGTTTTTTAATCGCTATAGGGCCAAAAGTTACAATAGTGCACCTTTAAATAATGGCAGATAAAACAGATAAGAGTCTCAGTCAAAATAACTTACAATGTGTAATTTTATCAATTATATACAAATATAATGTTATATACGAATGAACTATGGACGTAAATCCTACGTTATGAGGACAAAATGTCAAAACATTTTTTGATCCCCATGAGCAAAACAACTTATAAATAAGACAAAATTATGTTTTTTGAAAATGTAAAAAATGAAGAAAGTTTTCTGTGATGGGTAGGTTTAGTGTAAGGGGATAGAATATGCAGATTGTACAGTAAAAATCATTATGTCTATGGAAAGTCCCCATAAAACATGAAAACACAATGTGTGTGTGTGTGTGTGCTGGAAAAAGAGTGTCAGTTAAATGAACTGCAGAAGAATGATGAACCTCTCTTGAACTCTATAAGAACAATATCATTGTTTTTAAAACAGTTGTGGCAGATTTGTAGCTAATAATTAAAGTTAAATATTACCAGCTCAGTCCAGCTAAGTGTTAATAGGTATTTTATGAGGCAATAACACACAGGTGTACTCTGTGTAGTCAGACACAATGACACTCCAGAAACTTCTCAACTCTCCTTCTGCATGGCGAGCTGCCAGCGATGAGACAGGAAACCTAACTGTAAATTAAATTTTAATTAACGTTAACGGGACCGTCGATAAGTTAAATAGAAGAAAACCTCAGACGTAAAGCTGAGGCGCTGCCATTGTATGCTTTCTCTGAGTCTCCCGTCCCTTCTTGATCTGAGACTTTCCCCCATGCGAACAGGTCTGCCTTTAATGTCCTGCTCCAAGCACAAAGCGCTGCCTTCATTTGATCTTTCTCCACTTCAGACATGACAAAGGAGCTGTATGGTTGTAATTAGTGTGAGGAGGAGAGGACACACCTCCCTCGCTCTCTCCCTCCTCCCCAGCTGCCGTCCAGGAGCTCAGATGAAAGGCTGGCTTTAGTGATTCAGATCTAAGTGATGTGGTCCAAAGCGGCACCAACAACAGCAGGTTCACATGCCGGCCCCATAAATTGGCACCGAAGCGCACGTGGAGCGTGGCGCTGGCTGATGAGTTATAAAAGACCTCGGCTTATCATCTGGATACAATTCTATCATTACAGCTTTCTGCTGTCTGTGAGTGTGGGCACAGCTAAACATCCAGCTGATAACGGTTGGAGAATGGCCCTCGTCCACCCGTGCACATGAGAGGGCGAGATTGCGAAGCCACACAAGATGCGGTTTAGTGGGAAAACGGGTCTGCTGCGTGAGCCTGTGACGCGACCCTCCTGACCTCCGGTTCGCCTGTAGGTCGGTCGCGAAATGACTAAATAATTCACACGGGCGGTTACCGTAAAATCCACTCCAGATAATTGAAAGAGGGAAGTCATTCAGCTCTAATTATGTTTGGACAGTGATTGAAAGCTGAGCTGCGGACGGATGGCAGCTGGAATCACACAACTACGGCGGATAATATTTACAAATATATGACAAATCTATAAGACAGCGAAATGACCGATATGCTGCTATAAAAAGATGAAAATGTAGGCCTGTTTTAGGCTCAATCCACAGCATTTGTGGCATGATATTGATTACTAGAAAAATTACTTTGGTTCCATGTTCCTGATTTTTTTTTTTTTCTTCAAAAATCAAGATTAAGATTTAGCACTCACACACATTTCTTTTTTCCTTTTTTGGGGGTAAACAACATTATGCCACAAGCACTGTTAAATTTGTACTGAACCTGGAATATTCCTTTGGGCATGTCATCAAATTAATTGAGTTTGTTAAATTTATTGAATATTTAATTCCCTTTTGATCTGGTTAAACGCCTTTGTTTAGTTTAGCTGAGAAATGGTTACTTTCTGAGAAACTCTGACTCGTCTTCAATTAAAAAAAAATTACAACAATAATAATAACTTTTCAAACCAAAGGTGTTTTCCTCTGCCAGCATGTAGCTACAGTAAGAACCACCCTGTTTATTTTAATCTTTAATGACCGAAATCAATCTTTAATTTCTAAATTTGAAATAAGATCCAGAACAACGTGATTTTCCTCAGGTGCAAACAAGGGAGAGAGAGAGAGAGAGAGAGAGAGAGAGAGAGAGAGAGAGAGAGAGAGAGAGAGAGAGAGAGAGAGAGAGAGAAGAGAGAGAGAGAGAGAGAGATGAGAGAGAGAGAGAGAGAGAGAGAGAGAGAGAGAGAGAGAGAGAGAGATGAGAGAGAGAGAGAGAGAGAGAGAGAGAGAGAGAGAGAGAGAGAGAGAGAGAGAGAAAAGCATGCATCTCTTTCATTTCTATTTTGCTTGGAGAGATTTCAGTTAAATATCATAGATGTAATCATAGTAACATCACTCTTTGCTGTCCTGTGGTTCAGAGTCTCACCTGAGCTCAAGTTTTTGTAGGCATGACTTCATCTCAGAATACTGATTCTTTCATCATGACCTCCACCAACATGAGTCATTTAGCCACTCATCTTCCCCTGCTACGCTAGTTTGAAAACTATTTATTCACTTGTACCCAGACATTTAGACAAGCAAATTGGCTCTCTCTAAACCCAACCTCTGTTTTAGCTAATGAGGGTTGTGGTAATCGTCTCGCTTTATAATCAAAGGCTTAGGCTATTGCGAACAATTGATCCTCTTTAGTCGAGTATTTGACATCTTACCTCTGGAAGTCTCAGACTAGTAATTTTCAGCCTTTTCAGTTTATTTCTCTCAAAGCACTCTTTTATTTCAGGTCAGAAATTTTAGAGGAAGCATGTGATAGATGCAGGCCATTAAAGTTTAGTCAGACAATGATTGTTCAGATTGTGTGGTCTGATTGTCTCTCACTGTCTACTGACCTGTGCTTGCTCATATATTATGTCTTTGTAACTGCAGTGAGATGTTTAAACAGACCATGACTTTTCTTCAGGGTGGAGATATTTTATGTGGACAGATCTGTATAATTCTGCTGTAAACAAACTCAACAACATTCTTTTTGTCCCTTAATGTGCCACATATTTGCATTTGTGATGACCAATGCCTTTATAAGAAAGCGATTTACATTGCGCAAAGTGTTACCCATGCAGGAATTTAAAATTTTTAATATCTTTACCAACTACAGTATGCAACACAGCCTTGAATTTAAAATTGATAACCTACTCTAATCCTCACACTGCAGTAAAATACAATTAAAGGGATGTTCACCCAAAAACAAAACCTTTATTCTAAAAACAACATTGGACCCCATTGATTATGGACACTTTTTTCAGACATTTTTCAAAATATCTTCTTTTATGTTCTACAGAAAAAATGAACGTCATACAGCTTTGTAATGACATGAGGGTGAGTAAATGATGACAGAGCTTTAATTTTTGGGTGTTTCAAGATATGAAAAAGTAAAATTTCCACCCAACTGTTTCACACATTTCATTTCACACATGGTTCTACTTGGTCTGGACCTGATGTTCAGATATGGGTGGGTCTAAAACTGGAAGTCTCTCAAAATAAAAAATAAAATTTTGTAGATGTTATAGCATGTAGTTTATTGTATAATTACATTACTTATCCTTTTTATTACAACAATTTATGTAAAATAAAGCAAAAGAGATTAAAAAAAGGTTCAGATTTAATCAGAAATATGACAACCGCTGTATAGCATGTTATCTTATATCTCGCTCTAAAGGTTTAAAACATTAACATAAACATTTTTTCAATCTCTTATTCTCACCAAGGATGCATTTTTTTTAATCAAAAATAGTCTAAAGCCGTACTATTTTGAAATATTACCACAATTTAAAATATATTTTAAAATATATATTCAAAATATATTTTAAAAAGTAATTTATTCCTATGATTGCAAAGCTGCATTTTCACCATCCTTACTCCAGTCTTCAGTGTCACATAATCCTTCAGAAATCATTCTAATATGCTGATTTGGTGCATTTCTTATTATTATCAATGTTGAAAAGATTTGTGCCGCTTAATGTTTTTGTGAAAACCAAGATACATATTTTTTTCAGGATTTTTTGAGAAAGTTCAAAAGAACAGCATTTATTTGAAATTGAAATGTCTTTACTGTCACTTTTGATCAATTTAATGCATCCTTGCTAAATATGTGTAATGTAACAAATATCTATTATTATTATTCTATTATTGAAAATGTTATTCATTTTGAACTCATTATTTGGGCATTTCCCATTTCCCATTGTGGGCTTCGGACACATCCCTAATGTACCAGAATTCACATGAACCGAACCCTAGACCACCTTTTCAAGCTGACGGGTGTGGTTCGCTGGTGTGTGCACCCGAGTTCGGAAAACAGCTTTCACACCAACCAAATGAACCAAACTCTGACGTCAGATGGACTGGATCTGCACCACAAACTCTAGTGTGAAAGCAACCATAAAGTTTACATCAATAAGTCTTTATTCTGTTTCAACTTACCAACTGTGTTGAATTGGTTTGTGTTTGCCACATCAGGCCAAAACACATCATATCGGATAACACTGATCTGACTTAAGGTTCAGCATAGTATATTAGGATTAGATTTACATAAAAAGTCTATAAGAAAAGATTATAACTGAAGTTTATATTCGGACAGATATCATTTAGACAAAGGATCACACACTGTTCCTGTACCATTTAAAACATATGAACCTTATGTATTCAGATATTAATCCGTATGATCTTCACAGGTTAATAGCACTGAGAGATCGCTCGACAAGTCATTAGTTGTGTCATTTTAACTTTTAAATTAGCATTTACCTCAACCATATCTTCAAATGCACATCAGCTGCTCGCTAATTGGCTCAGAGCGGAGTGAGTCTAAACCTGGCTGAATGTGAGTAAGACCACATAGGGACCACAGCGCTCTCTCAGAGGCCTGTACATTCATCATCATGCACTCTCATAATGTGGAGGGATGGGTGACCTCAAGAGCAGATGTGCCGGCAGCCCAGCTGTGGTCACCCATATTGATGAGAGCATCTGTAACCAGGCTTTTATTGCTTTATTTAGACCTGTGTGAATCTAGGATACAGTAGCTACTGAGTCTGCATACACCCTGAACCTGATCACATGATGTGGCGCATGCTTTAAGATCGATGATGGTTAGAAATGGCTCCAAGATGTGAAAAAGTCTCATGTCCAAACTTTTAGAGTCAAATCGTAAGTAATCTTTGGTAACACATTATAAATGAACTACATAATGTTATGATGTCATAGCCTCTAAAGTCATAAAGCAAGCAAACATAACTTCACTAATGATTACTTGTTGAAAAGTGCGTTGAAAGTGATGAAATGGCTGAGAAAGTGAACTGGCTAGTTAGTAGCAAGCTAACTAGCCTATAGAACAGTGAAAACCTGTCAAGTAAACATCAAAGTAATTGGGACATAATTAACAGAGTGTCTATTTACATTAAGTGTAAATAACCAGTCTTGTCGGCACAGTCTATAATAACTGCCCGCATACCTTGGGTCTTTTCAGACCCGGGACGTCATTCACTCCCCTCTCCCTCATTCATTTTTTAAAGTTAGACATCAATCTTCTTAGTATTTTTGCTGAAGTTTTTACGTATTTGCCAGTTGTCATATTTCTTTGAAAATTGTCAGATAAAAAAACAAAAAAAAAAAAAAACCTTTATCAAGCAACTCATCTAAGTGTGATTTCAGTTTCCTGAAAATATCAGTGAACGTGAGTTTAGTGGACACTTATGATTAGTGGAACTGGAAGCATTGAGTGACCACATTTTAATGTGTAATGTAAGCAGTTCTGGGTAGTAACTGATTACATGCAATCTGGATTACGTAATCAAATGCCAAAATATTATGTACTTGTAATAAGATTATTACATTTTAAAATACTTTTAATCAGACTAGAGTTACTCTTGATTACATGTTATTCTCACAACGGCAGTAAATTATGCATAATTCACTGAATCTTTTTAAAATTTTCCTTTCTAAAAAAGCCCACAGCTTATATATGTTCAGAAGGTCTTTCAGGTTTTTGTAATTGCACACACAGACCGGCCTCTAGTCGTGTGTCTATCACTGAAAACTGAGACGCACAGCGTTTGATCACTGGATTTACACAAATCATTTCACTTTGTTTAAGATGTGTTTTTCTCAACATTGCATATCTAATCAACTCCTGTTGAATACGTTAATTATTATTTGAATTAAAACTCAGTGAATCATTTAATCATGTATTTGGAAGGCTTTTGTCTTTCAAACACATTAAAATGTACAAATTCATGTAATTTCGTATTTACATGCAATGCAGGGATTCCCCAACTTTTTTGTCAGCTGAACCTATTTGACCTATAATAATAATAATAATAATAATAATAATAATAATAATAATAATAATAATAAATAAATACATAAATAAATAAATTTAAGTTTGCCGTTCTCTGGTGTCAGTTAATGGTCACATGACATACAGGTAAACAAATAAAATATTTAATATTTTTTCCAATTAAAGGTTTTAATTATGATTATTTTGTTTATTTTAAAATGGTTTATTTTAATTTTAAATTATGATTTAATTAATAGCTTTTCAATAAATTCACAAATCCTCTGCTGTTCCATCGCAAATCCCAGTCTGGGAAACCTTGACATAATGTATTTATTGCACTTCATGTTGTTGATAACAAACAATGGAACATATTTTCTTTCTCTTTGTAATTTTATATCAATATGGTACAATATTATCTTGTTCAAATCAATGTGATAAAGTAATCTAATTATCTTAGATCATTTTATCTTAAATGTGTAATGCAATGGATTACATCACTAACTAATTTTTTTTTGTCATGTAATTTGGAATCAGTAACCGACTACAATTTGTACTTAGCACCGAAAGTGATGAATTAATTCTTGGCCATAAGTCACTTTTACTTTAAGCCATTGTCGTAACCACACGAGAGAGAGAGAGAGAGAGAGAGAGAGAGAGAGAGAGAGAGAGAGAGAGAGAGAGAGAGAGAGAGAGAGAGAGAGAGAGAGAGAGAGAGTGTGTCATAACATAAACATGCTGAGCGCTTTGTTTATGAGAAAAATTGTGAAACCAAAAAGACTGCTACATGCATTATCAGCACTCCCCGCTTGTGTAAACCAAAATTGATGTTTCATTCACAAGTAAACAAAATTCTCTAGAATTAAACACTGAAATGTATTACTGCACAGGTCCAATATTGTATTAGCCAGACTGAAAAGCGACAGATGAATACTATAAAGTTTCAAACGACCTTTGACCTCAGGAACAAAAGATTCTCACTGGTTTAGAAGTTCAAACGACTCTTTTAGTAGGGAGGTTAAGTGACTTTTGACTTCAAGTCATGATGCAAAGGTCTCCTTTGGTATGGAAGTACCTTATGGCCATAGAAATAAATTTATCCTAAGACACAAGTGAGATCACATTTTGTATCTTATATACGCACATTTTTTAAAAATGGCCGCCGACAATACTTGAGAGGCCCATATCTTTGCTTCTGTTATAGCTATAATGACAAATTTGGTATCAACGGGTACATTTTTGTGGTCAAGGAGTCCAATAAAATAGGTTCCAAGACTAAAAAACAATAATGTTGTTCTTAACAAGACAATTGGAGGTGAAGTATGCAATTTTTTATTAAAAAACGCATGCCAAACACACAGTCCATTCACAACTTAATAATTTCTTCGTTTAGGTCTGCTTCGCATGCGCCCTTTACAGCACTGGCTGAAGACGCGGGTCCTGCGTCGAGCATGGGCATCCGGTCGTTTACGTCTCAAGGTAACTCAGAACTGTGTCACAGCTCTGGAGCCCTGGAAGGCGGTCGACTGGTATCAGGCAGGTGTAAACCTGGGAATAATCTCTAAACTGATAGTGGTTTCGACAGACGCCTCCAATTCGGGCTGGGGCGCCCTCTATGAGGGCAGACCGACTTTTGGCCTGTGGTCAAGCCAAGAAAAGAGCTTGCACATAAACTGTCTAGAGATGAAGGCGGTCGAGAACGCCTTGCGGTTCTTCCTTCCCCTTCTAAAGGGCCACCATGTCCTTGTCCGCACGGACAACATGTCGGTGGTTTCCTACATAAATCGCCAGGGCTGTCTGAGATCACGGAACCTTCATGCACTGGCAGAACGCCTCCTTGTATGGGTTCAGCGCAACCTACTCTCGCTGAGAGCGGCGCATGTGCCAGGCCATCTTAATGTGGGTCCAGACAGGCTGTCCAGGGACAACGTTCCCCCAGGGGAATGGTCCCGCTCCCTCAGACAGTTCAGCTGTTGTGGGACACCTTTGGCACAGCAGAAGTCGACCTCTTTGCGTCTCAAGACAACGCTCAGTGTCCAATACGCTTCACAAAGAACAAGGACGCGCTGGCCCATCACTGGCCCAGCCGCCCTCTCTATGCTTTCCCTCCGATCATGCTGTTACCACAGGTAATCAAGCGTATAAGGGAGAACGGTTCCTGTGTACTTCTAGTAGCTCTATTCTGGCCGAACCAAGTTTGGTTTCCGGAGCTAATGCAGCTTCAGAGCTTGCCTCCGTGGCCTGTCCCGTTGAGGAGAGATCTCCTCTCACAGGCCGGGGGTACGATTTGGCACCCACGACCCGAGCTTTGGGCTCTGCATGTGTGGGCCATCAACGGGTACCCGTCAGTCTCCCCGACGGAGTGTTAAACACGATTACGCAAGCTAGAGCGCCCTCTACTAGACGGCTTTATGCTTCCAAGTGGTCAGTGTTCTCAGGTTGGTGCTCAGCTCGCAACCTGGATCCACAAGATTGTGGGGTGTCGGAGGTTCTCTCCTTCCTACAGGAGCTCTTGGATAAGGGTAGATCCCCATCCATGCTCAAGGTATATGTGGCGGCTATTGCGGCGTTTGTCAAACATTCGCATGGCCAGTCACTGGGTAGGAACGACCTTGTAGTCCGCTTCCTCAGGGGAGCTAGAAGGATGAACCCTCCTCGCCCCTCCTCGGACCTTTCCTTGGTCCTGGAGGCCATGAAGGGTGCCCCTTTCGAACCTCTACAGTCTGTGGACCTTAAGTATCTCTCATTGAAAACCGCCTTTCTGGTGGCTATCGCCTCAGTCAAGCTGGTGGGTGACTTACACGCACTTTCTGTTAGCGCGTCGTGCCTTGAGTTTGGGCCTAATGACCCCAAGGTCATCCTCAAACCAAGACATGATTATGTCCCCAAAGTACTTGCCACTCCTTTCAGAGCACAAGTCTCTGTGGATCTGACAGCGAGTCTGACTTTCTCTCGTCACAGGCGATTTTTGAGATTCGCCTTCGAGGGCCAGGCATATCAATACACAGTCCTACCGTTCGGCCTGTCCCTGGCATCCTGTATATTATGATGTGCATGGACGCGGCTCTCGCACCCCTGAAACTTCAGGGCATGCAAGCTTTGAACTATTTGGACGATTGGCTGATTCTAGCTCGATCTCATTCAGAGCTCATAGAACACAGAACCATATTACTCGAACACCTCGAGAATCTTGGTCTCACAGTCAATTGGGCGAAGAGCTCGCTGTCCCCCAGCCAGGAAATATCCTTTCTGGGCACAGAGCTGAACTCACTGTCAATGACAGTGCGACTATCGCCAGAGCGCATACTGAACATTGCGGCACTATAGTCCCGCTCAAGAGATTTCAGACAATGCTGGGCCTCATGGCCTCATCATCATCAGTACTCCAGCTGGGTCTGCTTCGCATGCGCCCACTGCAGTGGTGGCTGAAAGCACGAGTGCCGTCTCGAGCTTGGGCCTCCGATCTGTTTCGCCTCAGGGTCAATCAGAAATGCGTCGCAGCTCTGAAACCTTGGAAGGCAACCGACTGGTACTGGTACCACCGCCTCTTCAATCTGACATTCTCTCTTCGGATCTGACAGCGAGTCTGACGTGAATCTCCTTTGCCTTGTTAGGGCCCTTAGAATTTACGTGGAACGTTCGGCTGCTTTCAGACGGTCAGGACAGCTATTTGTTTCGTTTGGTGGCCGATCTAAAGGTCTAGCTGCCTCGAAAAATAGCCTTTCCAGGTGGATGGTGGACGCTATCTCACTGGCTTATACATCTAAGAGCCTTCGTTGCCCTCTGGGCGTCAGAGCTCATTCCACTAGAGGCATGCCTCTTCGTGGGCCTGGTCCAGTGGGATTTCCCTTCACGATATCTATATGGCGGCAGGCTGGGCCTCTCTGTCTACATTTATAGGGTTCTATAACCTGGAAGTTCCCGTGCTCCAAGCTAGACTGTTGTCAGTTTAGTTTATCCGCTCAGTTCTGCCGGACTCGGTTCCGCAGACTGCAAAGTTTTCAGTTCAGGCAGGCTATTGCCTCCCCTGACTGTTATACCGTGTTAAGC
Source organism: Rhinichthys klamathensis goyatoka (assembly GCF_029890125.1). NCBI lineage: Eukaryota > Metazoa > Chordata > Actinopteri > Cypriniformes > Leuciscidae > Rhinichthys > Rhinichthys klamathensis. The sequence goes on along the minus strand of NW_026606572.1, from coordinate 3,802,034 downwards.
ACCCTCTATGCATTTAAGGTAACCACGTTTACGTTATATCATTCTTATTAAGCCCATTCCCAATGTCGGCTTTTTATATCCCCATATCATATGAACTCAGGGCGCTCGCCCTTGGGTCCGTGTTGTGGTAGATTTAGCACGCACTGCGTTTTAAATTGGATTCCCGTAGCGTAAGCTAGCTTACGCAACACGAGAGTACTCTCGTAAGAGAACGTCACGGTTACTAACGTAACCTCGGTTCTCTCTAGAAGAGGGAATGAGTGTTGCGTAACCCTGCCGTGCTTGTGCTACCATCTGGTTTCGCTTCAGTCGATGAAAACCAAGGAGCATCTTATCGAGCTCTGGCTTATATAGGCATAAGCCACGCCCATTCGCCCACACGCCCACTCATTGGTGCTTACGTCACGAGCAGTGCCTCGATAGGTTGCAGCAGTTGCCGCATAGCATCCAATAGGCGCGCGAGCTGCCTCGCCTAGGTCTGCTAGCTGCAGCAAGTGTGTTTTAAATTAATACAAATTATAAGGATAATTTTTGGCTTCAGTATTCTCGAGAAAAGAGGTTCCCTTTCGAGGGAACTCGCGATGCGTCATCGACGCTTTGGGAACGGCGTGAATGCGTCTGAGCATCAATATCAACTAGTCCAATGGAAAGAATGAGCGTCACGGGCGGGTGACGTCATGACCAGGAAGGCATAAGAGCACATCCGGTGAAACGCGGCATTAGCTTCTGTGTCTCAGCAAGCGATCTGTGTCATTTTGTCTCTGTCTATTTACTGTTGTCTGTTGTGGAAAAGGATGGAAACGAAACAAGTGTACAAACAGTGTGCTTCTCCCTGCCCGCGTTATTTAACGGGTGGGGACACACACGAGCTTTTTGTCATTTGTTTGGGAGTGGAGCATGCGGTCTCAGCCTTCGAGGGGGCTGAGTGCCAGCATTGTGAAATGCTACCGCTTCGCATGCTCCGCTCTCGCCTGTCACTCTTTGATAAAGAGAGTGGGCAGGCTCGCGATCCGCAGGGATCAGGACCCGCGTCTGCCGAGGCAGCGCGGAGAATGCATTCCTGGGGATCGCAAAAGGATCTTTCGGAGGGGTTGGAGACGGGTCCGAGGGCTCTTTCTCCTTCCTTACCCGAAAGATCCAGCGCTCCCCCCCCGGTGTCGGAAGCACGCTCTGCGGTTTCTTCCGCCCGGGGAGAGAGCCCTCCATTACTTCATTGCTCTTCCTCCGAGGAGGTCGATGCTATGAGTTTGGAGAGTGAAAGCACACACATGGGGGAAAGAGATTCACAATTTATTTCCCCAGCATATGATGAGCTGGTGGATGTTATGTCGCGGGCTGTAGAAAAATTAAAGATTGAATGGCCATCTGATAATAGGGGCGCTCGTCCTAAAAGTAAATTAGATGAGCGCTTTTTATCTTCTACTGCTTCATCTCCACCACGAGGGCTTCCATTCTTTCCTGATCTTCACAATGAGATTTCTAAATCATGGAATAAACCATATTCATCACGACTTTTCAGCCCTCAAGTTAATATTTATTCGAGAATTAGAGGGCTGAAAGAGTATGGTTATGAGGCGATGCCCCAGGCGGAACAGAATTTAGCCAGCTATCTTTCCCCTGGTCCCGCATCGTCTCTGAAAGCCTCGGCTTTGCCCACTAGACCGCTCAAAGCCACTTCGGTGTTAGTGGGCAAAGCTTATACGGCAGCAGGTCAAGCTGGAGCATGTCTGCATACTATGGCAGTGCTTCAGGCTTATCAAGCTGACCTGCTGGGGGATCTGGATAATAGTGAGGGAGTCAGTCATGACGATATTCGAGAACTTCGTCGGGCTACCGATCTTTCTCTCAGGGCTACTAAGGAGACCGCCAGAGCAATTGGGCGGTCTATGGCAGCTTTGGTAGCTACTGAGAGACCATCATTGTCATTTCAGTACAGGGTAGATTCGCGGGGTAGATTCATTTCAGTACAGGACCATCATTGTCATTTCAGTACGGGGTAGATTCGCTTATGTTGATCCAGGACCATCATGGTCATTTCAATACGGGGTAGATTCGCTAATGTTGATCCAGGACCATCATGATCATTTCAATACGGGGTAGATTCGCTAATGTTGATCAATGACCATCATGATCACTTCAATACGGGGTAGATTCGCTAATGTTGATCCAGGACCATCATGATCACTTCAATACGGGGTAGATTCGCTAATGTTGATCCAGGACCATCATGATCATTTTAATACGGGGTAGATTCGCTAATGTTGATCCAGGACCATCATGATCACTTCAATACGGGGTAGATTTGATATTGTTGATCCCGGACCATCATGGTCACTTCAATACGGGGTAGATTCGCTAATGTTGATCCAGGACCATCATAGTCAGTTCAATATGGGGTAGATTCGCTAATGTTGATCCAGGACCATCATAATCAGTTCAATACGGGACAGATTCGCTAATGTTGATCCAGGACCATCATGATCATTTCAATGTGGGGTAGATTCGCTAATGTTGATCGAGGACCATCATAATCAGTTCAATACGGGGTAGATTCGATAATGTTGATCCAGGACCATCATGATCATTTCAATACGGGGTAGATTCGCTAATGTTGATCCAGGACCATCATGATCACTTCAATCCGGGATAGATTCGCTAATGTTGATCCAGGTCCATCATGATCATTTCAATACGGGGTAGATTCGCTAATGTTGATCCAGGACCATCATGGTCAGTTCAATACGAGGTAGATTCGCTAATGTTGATCCAGGTCCATCATGATCACTTCAATATGAGGTAGATTCGCTAATGGTGATCCAGGACCATCATAGTCAGTTCAATATGGGGTAGATTTGCTTATGTTGATCCAGGACCATCATGATTATTTCAATACGGGGTAGATTCGCTAATGATGATCCAGGACCATCATAGTCAGTTCAATATGGGGTAGATTCGCTAATGGTGATCCCGGACCATCATAGTTAGTTCAATATGGGGTAGATTCAATTATGTCGATCCAGGACCATTATGATCACTTCAATACGGGGTAGATTCGCTTATGTTGATCCAGGACCATCATGGTCACTTCAATATGGGGTAGATTCGCTAATGTTGATCCAGGACCATCATGGTCAGTTCAATACGAGGTAGATTCGCTAATGTTGATCCAGGACCATCATGATCAGTTCAATACGAGGTAGATTCGCTAATGTTGATCCAGGACATCATGATCATTTCAATACGGGGTAGATTCGCTAATGTTGATCCAGGACCATCATGATCACTTCAATATGAGGTAGATTCGCTAATGGTGATCCAGGACCATCATAGTTAGTTCAATACGGGGTAGATTCAATTATGTCGATCCAGGACCATTATGATCACTTCAATACGGGGTAGATTCGCTTATGTTGATCCAGGACCATCATGGTCACTTCAATATGGGGTAGTTTCGCTAATGTTGATCCAGGACCATCATGGTCAGTTCAATACGAGGTAGATTCGCTAATGTTGATCCAGGACCATCATGATCAGTTCAATACGGGGTAGATTCGCTAATGTTGATCCAGGACCATCATAGTCAGTTCAATACGAGGTAGATTTGCTAATGTTGATCCAGGACCATCATAGTCAGTTCAATATGGGGTAGATTCGCTAATGTTGATCCAGGACCATCATAGTCAGTTCAATACGGGGTAGATTCGCTAATGTTGATCCAGGACCATCATAGTCAGTTCAATACGAGGTAGATTTGCTAATGTTGATCCAGGACCATCATAGTCAGTTCAATATGGGGTAGATTCGCTAATGGTGATCCAGGACCATCAAGGTCAGTTCAATATGGGGTAGATTCACTAATGTTGATCCAGGACCATTCATGATTTCCATAAATTAGCATGGTAAGCAAATTCTCCAACATGCCATTTCTACTGTAGTTAGTCAAATCATAAGTTAATTGAAATCTTTGCGTTTTATTATTTATTACAGTGATGGATTAAATCTAAATCTAATTTTTTGCATTGTAGGAAGCGCTACTGTAATTGTAACTGTAAATCTTAATACTTAGTTCAAGGATAAATAACTTAGTTATGCTGCACCCTGCACTGAAGTCACTTTTTACAGTGTCTTGTAATTTTTTTAGGATACTTTTTGCCTTCATTTATATAATTAATTAGCTTAACCCGTGTTTCTATATAATTTACCGACATTGGTGTTGACAGATGATCGTCAATAAAATTATGATTGTTATGATAGTTCATTTTGGATTTTCCCTTCAAAAAAGGGGAAAAAATCATAAAAATCAGTCTACAGGCTTACACAGACAACCTAGGAAGTCAGGGAAGGTCTCGTTTTTAAAGCTTCATAATAAACATTGGCAATAAAAAAGTGATAAATATGTGAAAATTCTTATAGCCCCTTTAAATTGTTAACAGAAAAACTTCCTAATGGACTGTGACATTCTTGTTTTCCAGCTTTTAACGTATGATTCATCATGACTGGTAAGGGTGCACATTCTGTATCACATATACATACTTACCCTTTTAAAATTGTGCAGGTGACTTTTATATACATACCCTTTATACAGATCAACCTTGGGAGTCCTTAGTGGGCTGTGTTGGGCCAAATAGCCTTTCAGCTGCCCATTTAAAAGCACTGTATGAGCCAGGCTACATACCAGATGTGGTGAGCTATTAGTTTATTTATTAATTGCAGGTGTATTTTAGAATTTGATGATTTTTTCAGGTTCTAACTACAGTTATTATCAATAGGTAATGGATGCTCTCATGAGTATCACCTGCAAGGTATGAAATATATAATGTATGTCTGTATGTATGTATGTATGTATGTATATATGTATTTATTTATCTGCTTTTCCTTTTCCCCCTAAGAAATTCAAGGATGTGTACAATATTTGTACACAATCCATGACTAAGATTCTGTCTGGATCGCAGAGGGTTAAAAGCCACTACTTTTGCAAGGTGCAGTAAATAATATTTACATACCCAAGAATATATGATCTAAAATAAAAAATGCAATCAAAGACTTTTGCCCATCTAAATATTAAAGCTGCAGATTCTAATGTTATTCTAGCATGGAATAGCAACTGATAGTTTAAAAAAAAAAATTAAGCCAAGGTGGAATCTTCCAGGGCTTGTGCATAGCATAAATAAGTATCTAAAACTTAACAAATTCCGCAATTACTCTTTACTTGGAAGACATGTTAGGGTTCTTTGGAGATATAATGTCCCAGGAAGTCTTCTTGATCAATTACCAAAGAAGCATGACACAACTGTTCAGGAAAATAAGATTTTCTTATCTTATAAGTGATAAAATGTTGTGTTGCAAAAATAAGTACACCCTCCTGAAAGTTACTCCTAAAAAATAAATAAAAAATTCTGGTGTCAATTAAAGGCAATTTTTGATCAACGGGTAAGTATGTTGAACCAAAACATTTAAAGAGAAGTAATTTCTTGACAATTAAAAGTGTTATATAGCCCACTGAATCATTCTCAGACTTACAGTAATTCTGACAACAATGGTACCACTTGGGAGAGAACTGTCAGGAGACTTTTTTTTTTAGCACAAAAGTGGACACTGTGAAAATATAGCAAAATGAACAGAAATAAATAAAATAATGGACTGGTGACAGGGACCCTGAAATAATCAGGCCTTAATTTTAAGCTTTCATTTAGTGATGAGTGATTTTTGCTTGACAAACAGTGGGAGAAATACAAAGCGAGTGTTTCAGAGCCAGCAAAAGCTACATCTTTTGTATTTGTTCAGATTTACTAATTTATGCTGTGCACTGCAGATACAGTGCTTACCTAGTACTGACGCACTGTGAATGTACATGACATACAGTCTGAATTTAGCAAGGTTCACCCTGATGTGGAGTGCAAAATAGAAATATGGAAACATTATCGAAATTAAACATTACGGGCAAAAGTATTTTGTCTTTGACCATTTTCCATTTATTTTTGAATATTACTATTTTATAATTAGGATTATGTAATTGTTTGCATCAGAATCATCATACAAATGGTTTGCATACTAAATTGTCACTGCATTTTTGGCTGCAAAAGGAGAATGTTCTAACTTTGAAAAAGTTACAACCTTCAGCCTTATATTATTTTAAAGGGGCTATACGTACGAATTTTCAAGTATAAATCATTTTGTTTATTTTATTTTTATTGTGAACTGAGGCACTGTAGTGAAACTTTAAAAAAAGAGACATTTCCCAACTTCATAGGTTGTCTATGAAAGTCTCTATTCTGATTTTAACGACTCAGGGCGGTTTTGCCGGAAAAATCCAAAGGAACCTATCTTAACAGTGTAATTTTAATGAACGTCATCTGTCGACATGATTTCGGTTACTGTTTTGGCCAAGTCTTGCTCGAATACTATGGATTGCGAGCACGACCGCAAGCACAAGCAATAAGTTGCTGGCTGGAGTTCACTTCATGGCCACAGGTGTCGCTAATAACAAGAGTTTTTTTAAATTTTCCTAGAGCCCCTTTAAAAGAAGAACACATGATGTTCCACATAAAACTTCTTTTGATTCAATTAATAATTATATCTTTCCAGAAAGACCTATTTAAAACCTACACTAAAGTTATTGGTGCCCTCCTGGAAAATGAAAATCACTGGACCCTTTTTGTAAGTAGGCCAAATCATAACGTTCTGAATACGCCAGGCTTGGTTCAGTAGGAAACCATACCAGACTAAATGCAATAGAACGTTCTTGTTCGCGCGACGTCGACTGAATGGGGATCATGCTAGGGAGCCAATCGTCTTCGAGTATCTTTAGAACGAGCCAATGCCCGGGTCCAAGATGGTCACGACCCACCACATACTAGGTACCATGAAGAACGAGTTTACAAAAACTGGCCTTCATATCGGCTGGAGGGAACGGCTATATCGCATCCTTCGCCAGTAGGACAGCGACATGCGCGGACAAGACAGGAGCACTGCTCAACACTAGGTGTGATGAATATCACTGAGCTTCAGGAGCATATCTGGTCAACACCTAAATGTGATGACTATCACTGAACTTTGAGCAGGGGCAGAGTGATAATGAATCGCATAGCCGAGTCTGATGGTCACGGTCTGGTCCGGATCGGTTCGGAAACCTTTTCCGCTTCTACGAACCAGGCCCAGAAGACCACAGATGTAACCGAGGTGGGGCAGCGAGGTGGGGGACAGGGACCCGGCTCGGAAGGCCCAGGGGTGACCCGAAGCAGGATCTGAGTGTACGTCACAACACTTACCTGTCTCCATGGCGCAATAAGGGTTGCATAAGAAGGCGAATGCAGATGAACTGCCACTGGCGGCGGGGTGGAAGCAACAGCGGGCCGCCGGGGCATGGTGTGTTGGAAGGCCTCCATCTGCGGTTGAGCGGCGGAGAGCTGTTGGGTGCAGCTCTCCACTGCGTCGCCGAACAACCCAACCTGGGAAATTGGGGAGTCCAGGAACCAAACCTTGTCCGCATCCGCCATCTCAATCAGGCTGAGACAACGATGGCGCTCCTGGACCACTAGGGTGGACATCACTAGACTGACCACGCACGCTGTGACACTCGTGCCCCTGAGTGCTCACTCATGAGCGCATGCACTAGACTACCCTTGTGCATGTCCATGAGTGTCTTGGCCTGATAGACCAGCAACAACGCCATGGCATGCAATGAGGCGGCGGCTTGCCCGCAAGCTTTGTAAGCTCTGACGGTCAAACCTGACGCGAGCTCACAGGCCTGCGAGGGGAGACAAGGATCCCCCAGATGCAGCAGCTGTTGGACACAGGTGTGTCGCAATAGACCGCTCCACTGGAGGGATAGCCTCATAACCGCTCCTCCCTTAAAAGTAGTGAGGGGGGAAGAACCACTCAGGCAGTTTTCGGCAGTAAAAGGTGCCATCCACGATCTGTTAAGCTCTCCATGCACTTCGGGAAAGAAGGGTACTGGGGCGGCGGGCTGAGAACCAGCACGGCCCATCTCGAGATACCAATCATCCAACACAAACAGAAATTTGGGTGTTATGAGAACAGCAGTTGAGACCTCGAAAGCTTGCGATCACAGCTGCACTTGCGCTGTAAACACCAACACTTCCAGAAGAGACTTCCAGAAGAAGCTACGACACACTCGCTCGTTGTATAACAACACTAGACCTGAACATGAAGCTCGGCTCCGAAGAGAAAGGCAAATGGTGCGTGCATCTACTTCCGTATTTATACCCGCACTGCGGGGCGGAGTGTGAGATGCAGATCTCGCACGCCAATGTGCATTGGCTCGTTCTAAAGATACTCGAAGACGATAGGCTCCCTAGCATGATCCCCATTCAGTCGATGTCGACTACGTCTGACGTTCTCGACTGAAAGGGAACTATTATTTCTTACAATTGACTGTTACCTTGCGCAAACTTTAAAAATAAATTAAATAAAATTACACATTAGGATTGGTATTTGATGATTGATTCTTTGAATCTACTAATTTTCTGATCTTATTTTGTAGTTCTGTGACCTCACAAAACAAGAAGTCACATACATGGATCCATTTGGTGAAGCCAATGGAAAGAAAAACGAGATTCTGAAGAATTGGAGGTAGTAGATAAGATTAACAAATAATAACCTTTAGATTTTGACAGTATCTCTTTATTTCAAGGCTGTAATCATTTGGTCTGTTTGGCCGTTTATTTACATGACAACAGCGTTTTGGGAGCCTGAAAACACAAGCTTTTGAAAATGATGCCTTTACGGTCTCATAACAATATTTAATGATGCTTAAAATTCAGCTTTGCATCACAGGAATTAATTACCTTTTTAATTGTATTACTATAGAAAACAATTATTTTAAATTGTTATACTATTTCACAACATTACCGTTCTTACATAAATGCAGCCTTGATGAGCAGAAGAAACTTAAAAAATAAAATGTTATAATGTTTCCGATCTTTTGACAGGCACACATACACACATTCATACACAAAATGCTAAATGTCACTACCCTGACTAAGGTCTATATCGTCTTGAGTTATAGAGATGGGTATAGTGCCTGGGAAGCTCAATGTCTCTCACCCCCCTTTATTTTATTTTTTACTATAAAATCAAAGCCATATATCTTACCAAGTTGTGTTCCAAATTTGAAGTAGATAACACAAAAATTGAAGTTCCCATGAGATTTTGTTTAGGCGTAATATAAAAAAAAAGCCACCTGGTGACATACATTCCAATCGAATTGTATGCATTCTGCCTTAACAAATTAATACATGTCTGTCCAAATATCACTTCTTTCACAAAATATGGAAACATTGAGACTCAGACCTTTCTGACAATATGTGTTTTGTCAAGATTAGAAAAGTTTTTGATCATAAATTATGAAACATGATGACGCCCAAAAGGGGAGCAGCCCGATAAACTATGGTAACGCAATGTCCAATTTGAAAACGGTTTTCACAGGATGAATTCTGAGTTTGTAAGCTTTCAAATGATACCTAATTTATGATAACTACTAAAATATGAGATGTAATAAAAAGGTGATATTTTATTATAATATTATGTTTTAGAGGATAATATATATATATATTATACTTTTTAGAGGATAATATTATTTTATAATTTTTCATTGGCAAATACTAGGTTATGTTTTATTATGAACTTTTAGCATGAAAACCAAAGTTTCAACTATTAAAAATGTGTGCATCGAGTTCTGACAAGGGTCAGAACTCCTGTTATGATGTAGATTTTTTTGAGGTGCACTCTTGTCATAAATTCATAAGTTCCTACATAATTTGTAACAAAAAACAGTGCTAAAAAATCTATTTTAGTGAAGTAAACGTAGGCGTCCCGGTACCGGGAAGGTGACAGTTAAGGGGTTAAACTTTTAGGGAGGTCTACTTTCATTTAGTTAGTACTTGATACTTGCCAAAGTGTGTTGTTTTTAAAGTCCTGCTACACAACAAAATTATTAATGGATTTTAGTATAATAGTGAAACATTACCTTAAATGACCAAGCATATGAAAAAACAACAACATACTGTATCAACACTACATTCAGAACAAAGACCTAATTTGAAGCTTTTTTTTTCTCAGTTATTTTGCCAAAGCTAAAGGATGTGCCCTGAAATGGACATGGAATGATGTGCCCCACCCACGACAAGAGGATGGACATTCTTGTGGGGTCCATGTGCTAATGGTATTTTTTTCTAATTTTCTAAAATCGGTCGATGTACTTTTATTTTTATACATTCTGATAAAGTATTTAAAATGCCCACTTAACTTAATTTATATTTTAGTTTGCTCAGGCCCTGCTTGAGGGAAAAGGTTTCGTGGATGGATATGCCTCCGTGGATATACCCCAGCTGAGGGCACAGTTCTGCAACATTCTGTTTTCCTCTTTAGGTGCTCACTTTCATAAAAACTAAAGCAAAACATACATATTATAAATTTGGGGGGACATTCGGTTCATTACATTACATTTACATTTATTAATTTAGATGATGCTTTTATCCAAAGCGACTATCAATGGCTATATGTCAGAGGTCGCACGCCTCTGGAGCAACTAGGGGTTAAGTGTCTTGCTCAGGGACACACTGGTGTCTCACAGTAGATTCGAACCCGGGTCTCTCACACCAAAGGCATGTGTCTTATCCACTGCGCCATCACCACCCCCTTCACTTAGTTTGGTCGTGACCATGTAAAGCTGTCAAAGCAGCTTTACATTGATAGAGGGAACATAATTTTGGCTGTAATTTTTTTGTAGCTCTAGAAGAAAATAGTTCTTAATTCAGTTAATTTATCTATCAGCTCTGGAGAAACGGTGACGTCATCGTCCAGCTCAGTTCAGTTCTTAATCAATGGTGTCAAAGAAGGCAGATCAATAATATTATTGAATATTAAATGTCTCCAACTAAGCAAGCCAGAGGTGAGAAGCGACAGCGGCAATGGCTAATTAATTAATAATAATGAGTGAGAATGTGATCTGTCATGACCACAAGATATTTTTGTTGAAGTAACAACATCCTTATTCCTATGTTCTGGCCATGTAATGTGAAATTGTGGCCTCAAGATCCTAAGTTGAGAGAAAGACATATTTGTATATGTTCAACGTGAAGCAGCGCTGCACAGACCGATCGGTTTTGGATCATTGCTTCTCCTCTTCCTTGCCACCTCGTGATAATAAGAATGTCACTACCACAACAAAATTATCTCATGGACAAATTTATATCTCATAGCCAAGGCAAAACTACTCATTTGATTATTAATATATGATTTTTTTTTTTTCTGCAGATAGAGGAGTAAAGTGCACAGTGTGCTGGAGTGTCCTGATAAAAGAGAAGGTAAATAGAAGAATCTGTTTGATACTGTAAATAATTGCAAGCAACCAAGCATTGTTTCACTTTTAGGTGTGCTGTCAGGAATGCGGTGCACACAGCCATTTGAGATGTCAGCGAAAACCATGTGGCATCTGTGTAATTTGTAAGTAATTTCAATTCCAAGAACAAACAGCTATTCAACACACTGTATAAAATGTGCAGGCTAAAAGAGCAAGTTGTGGAAACTGCGGTGAAACTCCCACAAAAATCAAAACAAGTATCTAATGTTACATACTATACTTCAAAGCAAATTTAAGGATATTTTTTAAATTGAATGGGCAGTTTGAATAAGGGTATGTTTATATGCATGTTATGCAGTGCTGTACAGTTTGTTTCTGGAACAGTCTTTTCAATAGTCTAATAGTGCTTTGACTACTGAAGGTATTTGACCTCTGGTGACGCACTTTTTTCATTACCAATTTTGTGTGCATGCTATCTTTTTACATCAGCTCTTGTCTTAGCAACAAAAAAAAAATACAATTATGCATTTAGACAAATCTCAGAAAGTTACAAGTGTATGTTTTGCTGAAGTAAGAGGGTAATGTTATTAGTTAATAATCAGTTTTGTTTTGGTCTGTTCCTTATAATGTATGACTTCAGAACTGTTAGTAGAGTCCACAAATTGTAGATGTATAGAGGATGATGTATCCCAGTACAAGTTTAGTTGTACACCCATTTTAATGTTTTCTATAGATGTAATAATTATTCCTCCTGAGATTAAAATGGCATTGCTGTTTATGCTGATGCTTCAAATAGCAGGTGAAGGAAACACTATGTTTAAACATCTACAAAAAGGAGAAAGTAAGCAGACAGAGGAAAGCACAAGAAGACCTCCAGATGATGAGAGGAAACAAGAGGAAGAAGAGAAAAGGGAAACTCACAAAACAGAAAAAGTGGAAGTAAAAAAAAAAAAATCAAAGTGTAAAAAAAGAAAGGCAAGTGATGCACCAGATAGGGGGGAAAAGCAAGACAGCGAGGAAGAAAGACAGCCACAAACCTTTGACACTGGCAAGGATGCAGGTTTTGAAAATGAGGAAATAGAGGCAAGAGACAGCGGAGATTGTCCTTTGAATAACCCCACAGACGACATTGAAGACATCAAAGTTTTTGGACGCTTAGTCCTCACTGGTCAGAGAAAGTCCCCGTATGTTGTCACAAAAGAAGAAATTCAGCGCAGAATAGAAGGGGAGAATATGTCCTCTAATGTTTTCAGAGATCTGCTAGGAGTAAGTTGATTTTTAAATTGATAAGGTCGATATATTAAGTTATCAGTTATGTTTTATATTTGTTTTCATCTCTCTATTAATTTTATTTGAGTTCTAAAGCACTACTGTTCATTTTTCTTAAGGGGCGCAAAAAAAATCTCCCTGAATTAGTCCTCAATCTTCCCAAGAAAATGAAGACTAAGACAAGCATTTTTAGTGCACTAACAGAGGGCGAGGCTTCAGACCTTGCCACTGGTTTAACTAAAAGCCTGTGTCAAAATGTCAGTCCAAAGTTGGTACGTAAAGACATAAGTGACATGCAGAAGTGACCAGGTACAGTATATTTTCTTAATGCACAGCTACTGTATGTACGTTTATGATATTTGATGTAATTTTATTAACTGTTTCACCTTTTTCTTTTCATTAAAGGACAACTCTGGCTAGTGTACGTGCCAACTTGCAATCAAGCCTGGATTCTAGATCAGCTTTTAGTTTATTAACCCACACATTTGGTCCACAAGCAGTGGATGGAGTGTTAGGCTTCATCTCAGAGAGTCTAAAATGAAAGCAGAACAAATACATTTCAAATGCAGCACTAAGGTTGTTAAATCTGACAATAACCTTTTATGTTTGACGTTTTGTTTATAACTGAGAACTAATTGAATCAGTAGGGGTCTTTTAATTCTGTAAAATACCCTTATATTTGTGTTATATTAATAATTTTGTTATATCAATATGCTCAGTGTAAAGTTTCTTACATCTTTAATATGTGGATATTAAAAAAAATTGTATTGGATGAATGACGTTTAATTCCTTATGAACAGAAACAGAAACATACCACATGTCATCTAGCCACATTGTAATGGTACTGTAACTGTAATTAATAATAGATCTAAAATATCAAATTTACATTGACAGAATTACTTTTTTAGCACACAAAATACATTACATTGAAAACAGCTTTGCAAATTCTTCCGAAAACAGTATTGTTTAGAAATTAACATTGACACAAAAAATTGGCCACACTAAAGTCAGCTCTTCATTTGATACCCAAATTTCATACAAGGCATTCTGAACCCAATTCTGTATTCACGTTTTCTTTAATTTTCTTACTTTTTGGGGGGGGGGGGGGCATCTTTTGACAATTTCAAGAACATCTTCTAGTCTCCGGAAGTCTGAACTTGTGTCTTGTTTCTCAAAATAAACATCAGCATTGTCTGATTGATTCACAGAACAGCACTTTTGTTCATTAATGGTCATGCCAAACAACTGTTGTGCTAAAATAAGGCAGGGACATATGCCATGATATGAGAATGTGCAACAGGTACAAGAATATGTTTCCAAATCTGTATGATATGTTCCTCTCCCACAAAGGCTTTCCACGTCGATTTCCATCTTCACCTCAGAACAGATACTGAAGTGACCTTTGTCTTGTACAGCTCTTGCATGAGCTTCCAGCTGAAGAGTAAGTTCAGTGAATGCATCATCCTTATTTTTGAGTATATCTAGCAACACCAAATGTTTGCATACTTCACCTTTCAAACCCACAGGGCAAATGCAGAAACACTCTGCTGGGCAGGTTCTATAGGAAAGTGAGGAGTCTTGTTCGGATGGCACATTATACACATATATTTCTGATGATTCTCTTGTAATGTGGTCAATCCAGCCTTTTTCCATCATTCTAGTTGCTTTGTTAAATGTTTCCTCCAACTTCATGGCAACACAGTTTGCCATTCTTCCTGCTGATTGCAAGTGTTTTATCACCTGAAAGTAAGTCTCTGTCTTGCAAAGAAGGACATCAAGCAAGTCATCCAAACGCCGATTTCTTATCCCAGATAAGAATTGGTATTTCAGTCGATGGAAGAACCTGAATAAAGAAAAAACAATTTATAGTGCCAAAACAAGTTCATTATATGTGGAAAAGTTGCAACGACAGTCAATTATTTCTGCTTTACAGCCTTTAATACCAATTTAAATTCACTAGGGTCTTATTTTACCTTTCTATCAAATTGTTGGTCTCTGAATTCCCATGGTTATAGCAACGTCCATAATCCGCCCATCTATGACTTATTGGTTCCCAGTACCTCTGGAAGTAATTGCAAAGCTCTTCGTAGTGAGAAAATTCCTTTAGGAATTTTTTAGACACTCTGTCAAAGTCAGCCTTCTGCAATTAACAAAAATAGGTATTGTGAGTCTGCAAGCAAAAAAAGGTAACAACATAAAAGCTTAGTAATATCCATGATTAAATATTGTATAATATCTATAGTATTTTGTAATTTGGAAAGTGAATGGAAAAGTACACAATATATAATGAAAAAAGCCTCATGGTCAAAAATGTTAAGGTGCAAATGGTAATACAATTCAAACATTTCTGACTTAAAGGGATAATTCACCGAAAAATGAATGACATCATTTACTCACCCTCATGTTGTTCCAAACCTGTATGAGTTTCTTTCTTCTGTTGAACACAAAATAAAATATTTTGAAGAATGTTGGTAACCAGACAGTTGACGGCACCCATTGACTTTGGCATTTTCTTTTTTTCTACTATGGAAGTCAATAGGGTCCATCAATTGTTTAATTACCAACATTCTTCAAGATATCTTTTTTTGTGTTCAACAGAAGAAAGAAACTCAAACAGGTTTGGAACAACATGAGGGTAAGTACATGATGACAAAAAAAAACAATTTGGGTGAAAAAATGACAACCCTTTAAAAATGGGTTGTCATGGTATACATTATGTACATATTATAACTGCATAATACAACCATTCAAATTTAAAATTCAAATACCATAGGACAAGCTTTCATTTTTTTGAAGTAATCAATAATTTCTTTCCGGATACTTGAACGCTGTGGCCCACTAACACTGGAATCTGACTTCATCAACCACCGAACAATGGCCTGTGAACCAGGACATATGTAATGGCTTATGCAAGTATCATTAAAATTATGAATAAATAAATTTAAGAGGGAAAAAACTTCTTACTTGGAGTACATGGTACCAGCAAAGAAGAACATCCGACTCAGGGAAGACGTCATTCAAAGCATTTATTTCACTCATGTCTTTGTCAACCATGAAGCACCTTTAAAGAAAAAGAAAAGTAGGTTAACTTATTCAACCAGCAGTGGACCCCCCAACAGATCAATTCCTTAATAAATTACCTTGGTGGCTTAGGGAACAAAGGTCTTAGCCTCCGAAGTGCAAGCTTAAGGGTTTCTTGTGTCTCACTGCTTGTTATTATGTATGCAACAGGAACTCCATGACCATGGTCATCTCTCACAAGCAATGTAAAAAGTGGAAAGGAATATTGATTCACACAATGCGGGCATCAAAAAACACAATGTTACTCCCATGGTCCTGTAAGTCTTTTCTCATGCACTCCGTTTGGAGAACGATTATAAGGTCCTGATCCTTACCCAGTGGCTGATAAAATACAACATTATCTTTTAAAGGACCAGCTAATAGTTTCTCTGTACTCTTATAATCATCTTTATCAAGATGTTTCCCTCGAAGCATACAGGTACGGATATTATGTATGTCTTCTGGTGTTACAAAATATTCTCTGGAATGATAATTAACTTCTCCATGAGCTTTTGACCACTCATGAGCTTGAAGGAGGATGACATCTGGTTTTACGCCTAATGTGATCCACTTCTTGATCTCATCCACCAGATGAGGGTGAATCTGCTGAAAATGACCATCTTCTACAGAAACATCATGTCCATTGTGCTGGTCAAATATTCTCTGCACAACAACTTTGTGCCCTTTCCAATCATTTCTTACTTTAAAAGAGATGTATGCTTTACACCCGACAGCTCTGTGACTTCTTTCATATACATTTCCAGATCTTCTGCAATGAAAAATAAAATATCCTCTTCTTTTATCTTTTAAACTGGAACAATTTGTGGTCCTGAATGATTTTGTGTGCTCTTTGTTAATTATTTCTGTGATAAAGTTCTCTTCTTGATCATCTGGTTTAAGAACATGCACCTTGAGTTTAATGTTTTTATGTCTTATTTTTCTCCTTTCTTCATTTTCCACAGACTTTTTGATAAACTCCTCCATCATGGAACATTTCTGAAATGTATACACACAAAA
Organism: Rhinichthys klamathensis goyatoka; assembly: GCF_029890125.1. NCBI lineage: Eukaryota > Metazoa > Chordata > Actinopteri > Cypriniformes > Leuciscidae > Rhinichthys > Rhinichthys klamathensis. The sequence goes on along the minus strand of NW_026606572.1, from coordinate 3,785,365 downwards.
ATGATACTTAGTTAATTCATTTTCACATAACGTTTTTGTTCTGGTTATTTTAAAATAACACACATCAGCATCACCAAACACATATACTAACTTTAAAGAGGAAACAATAACAAAGAGCTGATAAGTTGAAATATTACATTTTAAAACATCTATCAGCTCTCCACATGAACTATGCAAAGGGATTGGTGAATTCATTGGTTCTGAATCAATGATGGTCCTGGATCACCATTAGTAAATCAACCTCGCATTGAAGTGACCATGATGGTCCAGGATCAACATTAGCGAATCTACCCCGTATTGAAATGATCATGATGGTCCTGGATCAACATAAGCGAATCTACCCCATATAAAACTGATCATGATGGTCCTGGATCAACATTAGCGAATCTACCCCGTATTGAAGTGATCATGATGGTCCTGGATCAACATTAGCGAATCTACCCCGTATTGAAGTGATCATGATGGTCCTGGATCAACATTAGCGAATCTACCCCGTATTGAAATGATCATGATGGTCCTGGATCAACATTAGCGAATCTACCCCGTATTGAAATGATCATGATGGTCCTGGATCAACATTAACGAATCTACCCCGTATTGAAATGATCATGATTGTCCTGGATCAATATTATCAAATATACCCCGTATTGAAGTGATCATGATGGTCCTGGATCAACATTATCGAATCTACCCCATATTGAACTGATCATGATGGTCCAGGATCAGCATTAGCGAATCTACCCCGTATTGAACTGACTATGATGGTCCTGGATGAACATTATCGAATCTACCCCGTATTGAACTGACTATGATTATTCTGGATCAACATTAGCGAATCTATCCCGTATTGAAGTGATCATGATGGTCCTGGATCAACATTAGCAAATCTACCCCGTATTGAAATGATCATAATGGTCCTGGATCAACATAAGCGAATCTACCCCGTATTGAAATGATCATGATAGTCCTGGATCAACATTATCGAATCTACCCCGTATTGAAGTGACCATGATGGTCCTGGATCAACATTATCGAATCTACCCCGTATTGAAGTGACCATGATGGTCCTGGATCAACATTATCGAATCTACCCCGTATTGAAGTGATCATGATGGTCCTGGATCAACATTATCGAATCTACCCCGTATTGAAGTGACCATGATGGTCCTGGATCAACATTATCGAATCTACCCCGTATTGAAGTGATAATGATGGTCCTGGATGAACATAAGCGAATCTACCCCGTATTGAACTGATCATGATGGTCCTGGATCAAAATTATCGAATCTACCCCGTATTAAAGTGACCATGATGGTCCTGGATCAACATTATCGAATCTACCCCGTATTGAAGTGATAATGATGGTCCTGGATGAACATAAGCGAATCTACCCCGTATTGAAATGATCATGATGGTCCTGGATCAACATTAGCAAATCTACCCCGTATTGAAATGATCATGATGGTCCTGGATCAACATTAGCGAATCTACCCCGTATTGAAATGATCATGATGGTCCTGGATCAACATTATCGAATCTACCCCGTATTGAAGTGACAACGATGGTCCTGGATCAACATAAGCGAATCTACCCCATATTGAACTGATCATGATGGTCCTGGATCAACATTAGCGAATCTGTCCCGTATTGAAGTGATCATGATGGTCCTGGATCAACATAAGCGAATCTGTCCCATATTGAAGTGATCATGATGGTCCTGGATCAACATTAGTGAATCTACCCCGTATTGAAGTAAGCATGATGGTCCTGGATCAACCTTAGTGAATCTACCTCATATTGAAGTGACAATGATGGTCCTGGATCAACATAAGCGAATCTACCCCATATTGAACTGATCATGATGGTCCTGGATCAACATAAGCGAATCTACCCCGTATTGAACTGATCATGATGGTCCTGGTTTAACATTATCGAATCAACCCCGTATTGAACTGATCATGATGGTCCTGGATCAACATTAGTGAATCTACCCCATATTGAAGTGACAATGATGGTCCTGGATCAACATTATCGAATCTACCCCGTATTGAAGTGATCATGATGGTCCTGGATCAACATTATTGAATCTACCCCGTATTGAAGTGATCATGATGGTCCTGGATCAACATTAGTGAATCTACCCCTTATTGAAGTGACAATGATGGTCCTGGATCAACATAAGCGAATCTACCCCATATAAAACTGATCATGATGGTCCTGGATCAACATAAGCGAATCTACCCCGTATTGAACTGATCATGATGGTCCTGGATCAACATTAGTGAATCTGCCGCATATTGAAGTGACAATGATGGTCCTGGATCAACATTATCGAATCTACCCCGTATTGAAGTGATCATGATGGTCCTGGATCAACATTATTGAATCTACCCCGTATTGAACTGATCATGATGGTCCTGGATCAACATTAGTGAATCTACCCCTTACTGAAGTGACAATGATGGTCCTGGATCAACATAAGCGAATCTACCCCATATAAAACTGATCATGATGGTCCTGGATCAACATTATCGAATCTACCCCGTATTGAAATGATCATGATGGTCCTGGATCAACATAAGCGAATCTACCCCATAAAAAACTGATCATGATGGTCCTGGATCAACATTATCGAATCTACCCCGTATTGAAATGATCATGATCTTCCTGGATCAACATTATCGAATCTACCCCGTATTGAAATGATCATGACGGTCCTGGATCAACATAAGCGAATCTACCCCGTATTGAAATGATCATGATGGTCCTGGATCAACATAAGCGAATCTACCCCGTATTGAAGTGATCATGATGGTCCTGGATCAACATTAGCGAATCTACCCCGTATTGAAATGATCATGATGGTCCTGGATCAACATTAGCGAATCTACCCCGTATTGAAATGATCATGATGGTCCTGGATCAACATTAGCGAATCTACCCCGTATTGAGGTGATCATGATGGTCCTGGATCAACACTAGCGAATCTACCCCGTATTGAAGTGACCATGATGGTCCTGGATCAACATTAGCGAATCTACCCCGTATTGAAATGATCATGATGGTCCTGGATCAACATTAGCGAATCTACCCCGTATTGAAATGATCATGATGGTCCTGGATCAACATTATCGAATCTACCCCGTATTGAAATGATCATGATGGTCCTGGATCAACATTAGCGATTCTACCCCGTATTGAAATGATCATGATGGTCCTGGATCAACATTATCGAATCTACCGCATTTTGAAATGATCATGATGGTCCTGGATCAACATTAGCTAATCTACCCCGTATTGAAATGATCATGATGGTCCTGGATCAACATTAGCGATTCTACCCCGTATTGAAGTGATCATGATGGTCCTGGATCAACATTAGCGAATCTACCCCGTATTAAAGTGATCATGATGGTCCTGGATCAACATAAGCGAATCTACCCCGTATTGAAATGATCATGATGGTCCTGGATCACCATTAGCGAATCTACCCCATATTGAAGTGATCATGATGGTCCTGGATCAACATTATCGAATCTACCCCGTATTGAAATGATCATGATGGTCCTGGATCAACATTAGCGATTCGACCCCGTATTGAAATGATCATGATGGTCCTGGATCAACATTAGCGAATCTACCCCGTATTGAAATGATCATGATGGTCCTGGATCACCATTAGCGAATCTACCCCGTATTGAGGTGATCATGATGGTCCTGGATCAACACTAGCGAATCTACCCCGTATTGAAGTGACCATGATGGTCCTGGATCAACATTAGCGAATCGACCCCGTATTGAAATGATCATGATGGTCCTGGATCAACATAAGCGAATCTACCCCATATAAAACTGATCATGATGGTCCTGGATCAACATTAGCGAATCTACCCCGTATTGAAGTGATCATGATGGTCCTGGATCAACATTAGCGAATCTACCCCGTATTGAAGTGATCATGATGGTCCTGGATCAACATTAGCGAATCTCGCCCGTATTGAATTGATCATGATGGTCCTGGATCAACATAAGCGAATCTACCCCGTATTGAAATGATCATGATGGTCCTGGATCAACATAAGCGAATCTACCCCGTATTGAAGTGATCATGATGGTCCTGGATCAACATTAGCGAATCTACCCCGTATTGAAATGATCATGATGGTCCTGGATCAACATAAGCGAATCTACCCCGTATTGAAATGATCATGATGGTCCTGGATCAACATAAGCGAATCTACCCCGTATTGAAGTGATCATGATGGTCCTGGATCAACATTAGCGAATCTACCCCGTATTGAAATGATCATGATGGTCCTGGATCAACATTAGCGAATCTACCCCGTATTGAAATGATCATGATGGTCCTGGATCAACATTAGCGAATCTACCCCGTATTGAGGTGATCATGATGGTCCTGGATCAACACTAGCGAATCTACCCCGTATTGAAGTGACCATGATGGTCCTGGATCAACATTAGCGAATCTACCCCGTATTGAAATGATCATGATGGTCCTGGATCAACATTAGCGAATCTACCCCGTATTGAAATGATCATGATGGTCCTGGATCAACATTATCGAATCTACCCCGTATTGAAATGATCATGATGGTCCTGGATCAACATTAGCGATTCTACCCCGTATTGAAATGATCATGATGGTCCTGGATCAACATTATCGAATCTACCCCATTTTGAAATGATCATGATGGTCCTGGATCAACATTAGCTAATCTACCCCGTATTGAAATGATCATGATGGTCCTGGATCAACATTAGCGATTCTACCCCGTATTGAAGTGATCATGATGGTCCTGGATCAACATTAGCGAATCTACCCCGTATTAAAGTGATCATGATGGTCCTGGATCAACATAAGCGAATCTACCCCGTATTGAAATGATCATGATGGTCCTGGATCACCATTAGCGAATCTACCCCATATTGAAGTGATCATGATGGTCCTGGATCAACATTATCGAATCTACCCCATATTGAAATGATCATGATGGTCCTGGATCAACATTAGCGATTCGACCCCGTATTGAAATGATCATGATGGTCCTGGATCAACATTAGCGAATCTACCCCGTATTGAAATGATCATGATGGTCCTGGATCACCATTAGCGAATCTACCCCGTATTGAGGTGATCATGATGGTCCTGGATCAACACTAGCGAATCTACCCCGTATTGAAGTGACCATGATGGTCCTGGATCAACATTAGCGAATCTACCCCGTATTGAAATGATCATGATGGTCCTGGATCAACATTAGCGAATCTACCCCGTATTGAAATGATCATGATGGTCCTGGATCAACATTATCGAATCTACCCCGTATTGAAATGATCATGATGGTCCTGGATCAACATTATCGAATCTACCCCATATTGAAATGATCATGATGGTCCTGGATCAACATTAGCTAATCTACCCCGTATTGAAATGATCATGATGGTCCTGGATCAACATTAGCGATTCTACCCCGTATTGAAGTGATCATGATGGTCCTGGATCAACATTAGCGATTCTACCCCGTATTGAAGTGATCATGATGGTCCTGGATCAACATTATCGAATCTACCCCGTATTGAAATGTTCATGATGGTCCTGGATCAACATTAGCTAATCTACCCCGTATTAAAGTGATCATGATGGTCCTGGATCAACATTAGTGAATCTACCCTGTATTGAAGTGACTATGATGGTCCTGGATCAACATTAGCGAATCTTCCCCGTATTAAAGTGATCATGATGGTCCTGGATCAACATTAGTGAATCTACCCCGTATTGAAATGATCATGATGGTCCTGGATCACCATTAGCGAATCTACCCCGTATTGAAGTGATCATGATGGTCCTGGATCAACATTATCGAATCTACCCCGTATTGAAATGATCATGATGGTCCTGGATCAACATTAGCGATTCTACCCCGTATTGAAATGATCATGATGGTCCTGGATCAACATTAGTGAATCTACCCCGTATTGAAATGATCATGATGGTCCTGGATCAACATTAGCGAATCTACCCCGTATTAAAGTGATCATGATGGTCCTGGATCAACATTAGCAAATCTACCCCGTATTGAAGTGATCATGATGGTCCTGGATCAACATTAGCGAGTCTACCCCGTATTAAAGTGATCATGGTGGTCCTGGATCAACATTATCGAATCTACCCCGTATTGAAGTGATCATGATGGTCCTGGATCAACATTAGCGAATATACCCCGTATTAAAGTGATCATGATGGTCCTGGATCAACATTATCGAATCTACCCCGTATTGAAGTGATCATGATGGTCCTGGATCAACATTAGCGAATCTACCCCGTATTGAAATGATCATGATGGTCCTGGATCACCATTAGCGAATCTACCCCGTATTGAAGTGATCATGATGGTCCTGGATCAACATTATCGAATCTACCCCGTATTGAAATGATCATGATGGTCCTGGATCAATATTAGCGATTCGACCCCGTATTGAAATGATCATGATGGTCCTGGATCAACATTATCGAATCTACCCCGTATTGAAATGATCATGATGGTCCTGGATCAACATTAGTGAATCTACCCCATATTGAAGTGACTATGATTGTCCTGGATCAACATTAGCGAATCTTCCCCGTATTAAAGTGATCATGATGGTCCTGGATCAACATTAGTGAATCTACCCCGTATTGAAATGATCATGATGGTCCTGGATCAACATTAGCGAATCTACCCCGTATTGAAATGATCATGATGGTCCTGGATCAACATTAGTGAATCTACCCCGTATTGAAATGATCATGATGGTCCTGGATCAACATTAGCGAAACTACCCCGTACTGAAATGATCATGATGGTCCTGGATCAACATTAGTGAATCTACCCCGTATTGAAATGATCATGATGGTCCTGGATCAACATTAGCGAATCTACCCCGTATTGAAATGATCATGATGGTCCTGGAACAACATTAGCGAATCTACCCCGTATTGAACTGACTATGATGGTCCTGGATGAACATTATCGAATCTACCCCGTATTGAAATGATGACATAGCAATTATCAAAATTTTGATTACAATCATATTCAAAAAGCAATTATTCTACTGTTTTTTTTAATGTCATATCCTTTGTGCACACTTTATTCTGACTAAAATCACAGTAGTCTGTTTTAAAGACCTGGAATTTATTGACATTGTTATAAAATTTTATTAAATATTAAATGTGTATTTGTGTATGAGAGAAAGAAGACTTTTAGAGGTCATGGAGTAAAGTAAGCTTAGCTATTAGCTAAACGGCACATGGCTGTTGTATGTATATTCAGAGTTGCATTACATTAGGCCATTTAAGTGTTTTTAGTGAATAAATACATTTACAAAGTCAGATTTTTAGTTACAGAGAGGGTCAAAGAAAGAGGACAGACAAAATAACTTACCTTTTGTCAGTCAGCCGAGGTAAGAGAGGAGGGAAAATTCAAAATGGACTGATGGCATTTAGTCGGCACACACTGATGACATCAGAAGCTTGTGATTGGTTGATTAAATGTTGATCCAGGATCAACAAAATTTGTTGATCCAGGATCACATCTTACTTGGCAAAATCACGGTGACCGCTTTACGTCAGGTCTATGTCCTTCCACGCTCAAGGTCTACGTGGCGGCCATTGCGGCTTACCACGCCCTGGTGGGGGGTACATCGTTGGGTCGAGACCCCCTGATTACACGTTTCCTTCGTGGCACATTGAGGCTGAGGCCTGCAACTCGCACTAAGGTGCCAGCTTGGGATCTTGCTATAGTACTAGAAGGCCTGTCTAGGGCTCCGTTCGAGCCCTTAGATTCGGTTTCAGAGAAATTTCTTACCCTCAAGACTATCTTTCTGCTAGCTATTTCTTCCCTTAAGAGAGTTGGAGACCTTCAGGCCCTTTCGGTTTCCCCCACCTGCCCTGAGTTTGCACCGGGGATGGTCAAGGCATTCTTATATCCGAAACAGGGATACGTCCCTAAGGTGCCGACCTTGATTCCGAGGCCTATTGTGCTGCAGGCTTTCTGTCCTCCTCCTTTTACATCTGCGGACCAGGAAAGGCTGAACCTCTTGTGTCCAGTGTGAGCACTGGATACTTATGTTCATCGGACATCTTCAATGAGGAAGTCCGACCAGTTATTTATTTGCTTTGGATCACCTAAGAAGGGTCTTCCTGCTTCTAAACAGACGGTTAGTAAGTGGATAGTCGAGGCTATTTCACTTGCATACGAGTACTCTGACCATCCGTGTCCCTTGGTGGTCAGAGCTCACTCTACGAGGGGTATGGCGGCCTCTAAAGCCTTGTTATTTGGGGTTTCTCTCCAAGACGTTTGTGATGCGGCAGGCTGGTCTTCACCGCTCACATTCGTCAGGTTTTACAGTTTGGACCTGGATGCTGCCCCAGGTTCTCAGGTGCTTAGTGCTTAGTTCCAACAGACTGACACTCAGGTACTTGGAATTCTGGCGTTTTGGGTATTCTCGTTCCCAAAGCGTCGATGACGCATCGCGAGTTCCCTCGAAAGGGAACGTCTCAGGTTACGACTGTAACCATAGTTCCCTGAGAAAGGGAACGAGACGATGCGTCACCCTGCCATACTTCCTGCATCCCTGTGATCGGCTTGCTTCGACTTTTTGAAGCTAATGCCGCGTTTCACCGGATGTGCTCTTATGCCTTCCTGGTCATGACGTCACCCGCCCGTGACGCTCATTCTTTCCATTGGACTAGTTGACATTGATGCTCAGACGCATTCACGCTGGGGGCGTTCCCAAAGCGTCGATGACGCATCGTCTCGTTCCCTTTCTCAGGGAACTATGGTTACAGTCGTAACCTGAGACGTTTTCCCTCTAAGGTTTTTTTTCCATAGTCAACTAGCTAGCTATTTATTAGTTATCTAACATTAAAAACATTTTTCTATTTAATGAGAAAGTCATACAAACCTTAAAGTGTTAACCTGTCACCTCTGACCTTCAACAGCTGTCACAGCTCCTGGTGCAAATGGGATGTGTTGTTGCAGGAACTGATATGCTATAGGCTACTCCTGACTGGTCGAAATCTCATGCTACTTAGGACAAATGCAATGTACAGAAGTAGCTGCACTGCTTAAATACAAAATTAAAGTTTTTGAACGAAAAGATAAGTAAAGTCACTCTGATGACATTTTTTATGTGAAATGTGCATATTTACCCCCAATTGTCATGGTATGGGGAAAATTATTATTTTTTTAAACTTGAAACCAATTTTGTTGGATTCCTTGACCCCAAAAATGTACACTTTGACACCAAATTTGTCATTATAGCGACAACAGAAGCAAAGATATGGGCTCTAGAGTATTTTCGGCGCATTGGCGGCGCATTGGTTTATTTCTGATACAAAGTGTGATCTCACTTGTGTCTTAGGATAAATTTATTTGTATGACCCTAAGGTACTTCCATACCAAAGGAGACCTTTGCATCATGACTTGAAGTCAAAGGCCTATTTTTTGGGCTTAACCTCCCTACTATTTAGTAAAACTTCTCCAACAGATGCCAGGCAGTATAAGAACGCACACGGCAGACACTGTTTCTGGATGCTCATGTAAATCTTTCAACTAAAAGCAATTACAGGTAACACAGGTAATATGCTCTCCGGGGCATTCTCTCTAAGGAGTTTGTCTTGAAAAACCATTGATATGTTTTGATATCTCTCACACCGACCACCTAACAGCATATTTACACATTGACAGTTTCGCTTATTTTTCAACAACCGTAACTAAACATAATAATCTCTATCAGCATCTAATCAAATTTAATTGTATTTATATACCTCTGTATACACAAAGTATGAACTGCGTAAACTAACAGCGGCATGGCAGCATTCCCCTCCTCGGAGTTATGAGAGCTTGGCCTCGGGCGAGAAATGTATGAGTCATTAAACTTGTGAATGCTCCATCGCTGCTATTGTTACACGATACACTCCATTTCATAATCACAAAACATTAAATGTGCACGGCCAATCAGCTGCCTGTCATACTTTTGCTGTAGAAAGATCATAATTTGTCTCAGTAGCAGTCTCTCATGAGCTGTTGAAATGTCAGCGCGTGTGCTGCGCTGTTCTGTCATGAGATGTGTTTACAATACGCCACTGAAACATAACAGAGCATGTCAGGAGGCCCTCGTTTTTGTTCAAACTGTGATTAAAAGGTTTGCGCTCTCTCTCTCTCTCTACTGTTTCAGTTTTTTCTATCCCAACGCGGTAACCTGTCTGTCTCTCTCCCTTTCCGTCTCTCTCTCTCTCTCCTGCTCACAGTTCTCTCTCTCTCTCTCTCTCTCTCTCTCTCTCTCTCTCTCTCTCTCTCTCTCTCTCTCTCTCTCTCTCTCTCTCTCTCTCTCTCTCTCTCTCTCTCTCTCTCTCTCTCTCTCTGGTGGAAAGTCCCATGTGCATTGGGAGTTATGGGGTCAAGGCACGCCACTTGCAGCTGTGTGACCACATGAGAGAGAGCGGAGTGGAGGAGTGAGGAGATAATGAGAACCTCTGTGCTGACAGATGCAGCCAGCTGCTGCAGCCAGATTAAAGACCAGCTTTACTGCTCTCCACACTGATCCACACTTCACACTGCTGCTGCTGCTGTTGCTGCTGCTGCCCAGGGTCCACACACTCACTCACTCACTCACTCACTCACTCACTCACTCACTCACTCACTCACTCACTCACTCACTCACTCACTCGCTCGCTCACTCATTTATGACTGTCTTTCAAACATTCATTCATTGCCATTCACTCACTCATGCATGTATTCACTCACCCATTCATTTACACACTGACTCATTTATTTATTCATTCATTTACTCCCTCAATGACTCACCCCTTTATGAATGAATGAATGAATGAATGAACGAACGAATGAACGAATGAATGACTAAATGAATGAATGACTAAATAAGTGAGTGTAAATGAATGAATCTCACTCTTTCATTGACTTAAGGCCCATTCACTCTAAGGATGATAACTGTAACAATACATTTTTAATAATCGTACGAGTCCAAATCACAAGTAGAACAATAACACACAGAGGAATGATATTGTCGCAATCACTTTCAGATTTTTTTGACAGCCAATCAGACTTTAAAGAGCTGAGGTATTTAAAGGGCACCTTTTATGTTTAATATAGATGTTCTGCATGTAAACATCTGGAAGCATCTGGCGACTTATCCAACACCATTACCATAGAAGTTATACTGTTTACAGCTGCTAATGAAGCCGAGCTGAAACCCGATTACATTTCAAACACAGACTGGGGTCTGCTGACCAATCAGAGCAGACTGTGCTTTTCGGAAAGGTGGGCTTTAAAGAGAGAGTATAAAAGCATTTTTTTTTAGGGAGAGGGGGAAAAGAGGTGCTGCAGCAATGTACATTATGATAAAAAATAATGTGTTTTGAACTTTAAATCATGTAAATGTATTCTAGCAGACCTCCAAAATAAAATGATTAACTTGTAAATAAGCATAAGGGCACTTTAAAGCGGCAAACGACATAACTGCAATGAGAGCTTATAACAAGGCTACTGTATATTGTTGGTGATGCTATGGGCGCTAATAAAGTTATTTTTATAGTTATTGTTCATGGTGTGAACTGGTCTTAACTGTCTTCACTCTTGCATTCTTGCATTCTTTCATTGATTCATTCATACTTTCATTTGCTGGATTTTTCATTCACTCACTCCAATTTCTTATCAATTACACTCATATTCCTTCACTCACTGCTTTAATGAATGAATCAGAAAGTCAATGAATGGGTGAGTGAGTGCATAAGTGGATGCGTTCACTTATTAATTCATTCACTTACTCTTTTTAATGAAGTAGTAATGGGTGAATGAGTGAATAAGTGCATAAATGATTTAAGGTTGTCACATTCCACTGGCAAGCTGTCTAATGTTTGACGCTGCAAATTTGTGTGTCAGAGTTCACCTAGTCTCAGCCTCAGACGTCACATGGACCATTGGCTGAACATCTGATGCATAAGGTACACCAGCCCGTTCTCATCCTTTGGCGTCATACATGTGACGCTTTGGACATTTCGTTGAAATCTTACGCACATGTCATCCTTTAGCATCAATATGAGACGCAGAACCCAAGGCGTCATACAGGTGACGCTCGTCTAAATCCAACGCACATGGCATCGTTTAGCGTGAATATGAGACGCAGATCCCAAGGCATCATAACCGTACCCTACCCCAGACCTAAACCTACCCATAACAGTGCGTGTTATATTGACGCTAAAGGATGCCATGTGCGTAAGATTTCGACGAAATGTCATATGGCGTCACCTATATAAGACCAAAGGATGAGAATGCGTTGGGTACACTTCAAGAGTTTTGAAGGCGTCATTTGATTGGTACAGGATTTCCAGGAGACGTTCTTTAACGGTCCGCCTGGAAACAAAGCCACTGTGATGCCAAACCCCCTTATGGAAGAAGAAAGCCGATGAGCGCTTTTAAGGATCAACTAAACACTGGATTTTCGAAAGTATGTGAAGTTCGAGCGCCAGTGTTGCAGTAAACTTGCACAACGTTCTTGAATTAATAAATTGCCAGCGTCAAGGTCATGGGTTCGATTCCCAGGGTATACATGACAGAATATGACCTGATTGCAATGCAAGTCATTTTGGATACAAGTGTCTGCCAAATGTATAAATATAATGGGAGACAGAGAGAGTCCCATTAATTCACACCTGCACCTATTTACTCACTCAAAGTTCTTTATGAACAGTCACTCTCTGTCCTATTTGCTCACTCACTTGTTGAGCCGATATAATCCACATTGCTTCATCTACACGTTCTCCATAATTTAGTAATTTCCTCACTGACTAATGCTTTTCTTTCAGTGTGGGAAGCCCCACGCATCCATCACTCACACTCCTTTACTGCAGCCCCTCACGCTGCTTCCGCTCGCGTCTGGCACGCACTTCAAACTCTCCGTAATTAAACACATTCCCGTCCATGAAACATTTCTCCTCTTTCACTAGTGGCGAACTGGGTAAACTGTAATATTCAGAGAGAAAAAGGAATGCCTTACAAGTCATTTTCCAATACATTAACCACTGATTAAAATCTTCAAACGGCGTCCCCACTCTCCTCTCCTAATCACGTTTCACACAGCCACTCCTTTTTTTTTCTTCTTGTTTTGGTTTTATTATGCTCTCATGGAGGCAGCGTGTCATTACTGTCTGTTTCTTACTGAACATCCAAAGAATGCACAATGACTCACTCGTCTTCATGTTCAACCGCCGAAGCTGGCAGAGGAGAACAGAGAGAGAACCTAAAAAGGGAGACTTCCCTCTTAGAAATAGATTGGACAATTAGCTATCATTGGCAACCACTTGCTCTGTAAGGGTTTCGGGGGTGGAGAGGCTTTCCTTCTTTTTTCTTTTTTTTTTACCACATCATCTGAACAGCTAATAACAGTCATTTCCATGTGTCCAAACCGCCAGACAATGAAACCTGCAGAGGTACTGAAGGAGTTGTGGGCGGGATTTCTCCACCGTAATAAAATCCCAGAGGTGACTTCACTCAAAATCCAAAAATGTCAATTAAGACTAAGTGTATCCCATCAGTCAAAAGGACACGGGAGGTATCTGCGCTCAGTTGTGGTTGACACCTGAGGATGAAGCATATACCTGTGTCACAGTCTGTTTGTAACGCCTTCAAGCTAACTTATTCAGCTCCTTTGTGCTCTGTTTGTCTGTGTAAAAGAATACCCTTATATCATAACCTTGAGAGGTGCAGCTGGCCCTCATACATTGTTTCAAAAGGCATAGATAATCTAGTTGGCACCTACTACAAGAGAGAACGTCTGAAACACCTTTTCATGTTTTATCTTGTGAGAATAAATACACTAAAACAAACAATAGACCAAACAAACCAAAAACCGGCCCCACATTGCAAACTAAAAAGATGGCACAGTTCACCCAAATTCTAAAATTCTGTCATCATTTACTCACCCTCATGTCATTCTAACCTTTCTTCTGTGGAACATTAAAGAAGATATTTTTGAAGAATGTTTATTGTCCAAAACAACACTGGACTTTCATTGTATGCACAAAAAACACATTTCTCAAAAGATCTTCTTTTGTTTTCCACAGAGAGAGAAAAAAAGACAACATTTTCATTTTTGGGCGACCTATCCCTTTTATGAGTAAAAGATCATTGGGTTTCTTCAAAATATAAAGGTCATTAATAATCATTTGCTAATGCTGGTTTTGTTTCTGAAGCCTAAGGTGGCATTTGTGGCACTTATAGTCTCTATTACTTTTTGATGTAAGGACAAACATTTAAGATCAGGCAGGTTGTAACATTAAAGTTCTGAGAGGCACCGGCACTCCCCCTAAGACATGTTCCAATTTGCCCTCTCCTCTCTCTTCCTCCTTTCCTCTCTCCATCTTCTTTTATTTTTCTTCTCTCTCGCTCCTGTTTTTTTTTTGTAGTGCAAGCTTATGAAGCTTAAGCGAGGGTTTGATGTGACACACATCGTCATGCAGCTCCACAGTGAATCAGGGTTCAGATGGGCGGCTTGAGTCGGGAGGGAAAAATAAGAACATTCCATGCTAACCCACCTGTAGGTAATGGTAGGACGAGCTAATGTTTGCGGACGATTTACTTGTGTCAAAGAGGCATAAATATGTTGCGCTTCAAACATAAATTTGCAAACCGAGCTATCCTCACTCTCCTTTACAACAGATGAATTTTACTCTATTTGTAAGCTTCCAAAGAGAAACTGTGAAATAATGCTTTTGGTTTTAGACATACAGAAAGTGGTGCACAGTTTTAGACAGATGCAGAAAACAGGAGGAAAAATGCCAGGAATGATCCTTATACTCAGCACGGCAGGTCTGTGCACGGCATGCTGAACTTCTGTTTGCGAGCAGAATTAGCCTCGGGCTCTAGTCATTTTTCTTAACAAAGGACTGGTAGTATAACTGATTAGTGTGTATCGAAACTACACTCACTGAGACCAATGCCTCCACATCCAATGGACTGACAAAATATGAATCTAAGCATACACTTGCACAAGCCTTGCATTAATATTTATTTGCATGCTGTGCTAATGCAATAATTTGATGCATTGTAGTACTTAAAAATGCCACACTGAGAAAAAAAAAGTGAGAAGGAAGTAAGTCTAATTTTATTTAGCTTTTTTCTGTTGTTTCTTTGGTTTGTTTTTTGTTTCGGAAGGTTTGATGTTTTCAGTATCATGTCATATAATTTCTAAGTCAAACATATATTTGGGAAACCACATAGAGATGAATGGTCTATTCACTAGATCCCTATAATACCAACCTATCTTGTTTGATGTTGCATCAGGTGGCCACAAAAAGAGGAACATTCATTTGTATGTAAATATGGCATTTGACTGAAGGGGCAAACATTTTCTCTCAAAGACAGCATTGCAAATGAGTTTTGCATTTTTCTTCAGTGTTTGCTTACCTTTTTGTCACTGCAATGTGTGCATTTAAGATGAAATAGTGATTTTAACGGGGAACGGGGAAAGTGTTCATGCTGATTTAAAAATTTAAGTTTAGTCAACTTGAAATGTGTCAACTTGGATATTTGAACTAAAACTTAAAATTGTAAGGCAGCACAAACACTTTTTTAAGTTGAGAATTTTTTTTTGAGAAATAGTATATTTTCTTGTAAAACATACTCAAAAATATTTTTGTTATAAAACTTTGTTTTATTTACAACTTTGAAAAATCCTTTTACAGTGTGAATTTGTTCTTTCTTGTCTCCTCTTATATATATATGTATATATATATATCAACCTTTGCCTTCCTGACTATCAATAAAATGGCTCAAATGCTCTCATCTAATATAGGCCTACCATAAAACATGGCTTGTGGCTTGTTTGGGTCAGTCACTGAAAAAAAATGGACGAGGAGAGAGGAGAGGAGGAGAAGGAAGAGAAAAAAAGAGAAACGATTGTGGAGCATAAGATTAAAGGGTAAGGTTGCTTCTACTTTTTATGTTATTAATGTTGAAATTGCTAATTATACTCTTTAGAAGTTTTGAAGGCTGGTTGATGATGCAGCAATTTAACTCATTTAGTCCAGATAACTTTGATCAAAGCTGTAGAGCCCAGGGTCACTGTGAGAGGGTCGGAGCTTAGAGGTAAATCATGGGGCATAGAACACTTGATTTCCAGGATGACCATGCGTAAACATTTTCAAAGACTGTATTTAAATATGTCAGAATGTGGTGAGATGGTGGGAGGCCCCGTTATCCCAGCTGTCTGCATGCTAACCTCTGCAAAACACCAGATAGATACATGAAAATATGTGGCCGAGCTTGTGATAAAGGCTTGTTTTCTGATATTAGAGCCTTTTGGCACATTATTAGGTATTTTAGGCATTTTAGGGCAATCAAGGGTGAAATTGCTCCTGAAAGGAACAAAGATAAACCTCCGTACCTTTGCGCACTGGAATTACCTTCTTTTTCTGTTCATTAAGCTTCATATATGTGGGAATGAAAATAGGAAATAGATCATCTGTATTTACTCTTCTGAAAGCCATGAGCAGTAACAAGTATATTTAGATGATCTTCAGCTACCAAACCTGATATAGCTCATCTCACTTTGGTCATTTACCTGCAAAAATGGAAGCAGATGATCTACAAGGACCTCAAATATTATACCAGCGTATAAGCTGGGAACCACATCTGCTGCATTATAGCTATAAAAAAGGGCTGGGTCAGCTGTAAAACAAGGATTTCTCCAGTCAAGCGACTACTTTCTTCTTTTCTCCAAGAACATGGACCGCTTTTGATTCAACATTCATGTCATATGCTCACTGATATCCTGTTGTGTGGGTGTGATTAATATTTGGTCAATGAAAATAAAGCCGTTTGTTGTAGTTCTTGCAGAAGAGGAAGTAAACACTTGGAAAAAAACTTAATTGAACAAATGTGGTTTTGCCTCCACCAAGTAATATGTTACTGCGCTTTTACCAGTCGCAATTAAAACCCGCGGCTACCATATAGGCACACCAGGCAACATATTCAAAGTTCTGAAAAAGACACAAAATCCCCAGACCTGGAGGGAGAAAAACAGTTTGGGTCTCTGTCAGATCGCAGCTCTCCCGCTGTGCGCCTGCAGAACGTGATGTTCTTTAAGACATGCAACAAGTGACTTAAGGAGCCCATGTGAAACAGAGCTCATGCAGTATTCACCACGGCTGAATACAGAGGGCGCACTTAAAATAAAGTCCAGATTTTGCTGTAAGGACAGGCAGGGGAACCGAGGAACAGGAGTGGATAGACTGTGAGCTAAAGGTTTTACACGTGGGGCCGGAAGCAGAGAATCGCTCGCTGGCTTAGGTCCATTTATAGCACGAGCAACGGGGAAATATTTAACCCTGTTGATCAATATTTCAAAGAATGGCTTCCAGTGTCGTTCCCCATCTCCGCACCTGTGAGGCAGCTGTCACAGAGCCTAATCTAGAGTAAAGTGGAGCAGTCGCTGGGGAAAGCGCCACTTCACATCTTCCCTTTCTAAAAATGGAAGTGAATTCGCTGGCAGTGTTGCCTAAGGTCACCCCAAACATGTTGCAAATGGTGTTAAAAGCATGTACTCGCTGGCCCGGTCTCAATATTTCATAAAAACTCTGCGCAAATTATCCCTCTCGCTGCCTCAAAAACCCTGCCATGCTGATGCGGCCTATTAAAATAATCATAAGGATCAAACTGTGATGTTAGCACAGATCAAGTATTTGTAAAGAAGCTGACATAATGACGTATGAAGCCTCTGGGGAAGAGGTGCATGCGGCGCAGATGTATGTATTAAATTATAGTGTGGAGTTTCCTTTCATAGGAATTTAATTCAATTGCAGCTGGAGTGACTATATTGGCCTAGAATGGCTCAGAAATGGGTTCGTAAGTTATTGACTTATATTCAAAAGAAAAAGAGGCACCAAGAGAAGGAAAATCAAAAGAAACTTTGTTTAAAATGCTATTATTGAGCTTTTTGGACTGACATGTGGAGTGAGCAATGTAAAAAACTTGGAGTGAAGTTGTAATGGACTGGATACAACGTGGGGGAGGGAGTTTCTGAAAACATAACTTCGTGGAGAAATGAGCAGCTATCTTAGAATTCGAGAAGCAATGCAGATTACGTAGATGCTCAAGCAGAAGTGGAACGGGGTATACATGGAACAAAGCACAACTCTAGTCTTAGGGGTGCATTGAAGTGAGATATTACAATATAATCTTGATGTAAATGTCAGGACTTAAGATGATTAAGACTGCTGGTGTGTGTGAGTTCTCTTCTGATCATGCCATTGATGCTCAATCGGTGCTGACTGTGGCTTATCTCAGAGCTCATCCACCAAACCTGAACTCTTCTAATCACCTTCAACTGGAACAAGTTCTTGTACTTGCTAGTCACTTGCCACATAGACACTGCCAGCTCTGACTTTTCTTTGCACATAATTACAGCTATTATTATTATTGGTGTATTTTATGTTTTACCTAAAGTATAGATATACCATTAGTCTTATAAGTGGTTTCCTGCACCAAAAGCATTGGGCAGCTGCTTTGCAATAAGCGTAAGTAGCAATAGATGCTATTTACACTAAGAGCAAATAGCAGTATTTTCTTCGCTCTAAGTTTAAATTGTTAGATGCTATTTAAAAATAGTGAAGATACCATTTGCACTTCAGTGTATTTTAGTATATTATAAAACAGTATGCAGTAATACAAACATATTCAGTGTATTTGATTATATTTATTAAAATCATAAATGGATGCTGCTTTATTTGGACATTATTTGTACTTGACATTGCCTCCCCTACACCTACTCTTAGCCCTACCCGTTAAACACCTTATTCAAACTATTTCCACTTTTTGAATATTTTCTTCATTTTTATGTTAAACAAACGCTACTCTGAGCTGATATGCGATAGGAAAAGGCAGAAGAATGAGTTCGGTAAAAGGCAGATTCGATCTTGGGTCGGTTGCATCAAAAGCTGATACCACTCGCCTTACTCTCCACACCACTGATTGTATTATCAATGGGATTTGTTTTGTAATTTTAACTGGGTTAATCAGATGATAGTGGATGGAGTTAGTGTAAATAGCCTCTGCCAACAAGGCGGACTTTTTGCACTTGGCGTGAATACACTCCGAATATGTATAAATCATATTTTAGTTTTACATGACATTGTGCACCCTCTATCAAAAATATGTTTTTGTTCTACTGTATCTTTAAGACATATTAGGCAAAACAGTTTGGCCTAATCTTTTGATATTTATTTTCTTTGAGCAATTCATTTCATTTTTTATTGTTTTGTTAATTTTTGTTCATAAAACAGAAAATTATATTACAGAAAGCCTCTTTGACTGTGTCATGGTCAGAAGTTTTCACAAAAATATGAAATGTTACCTTTTTATGACATATGAGGTTTGATAACCTGAGTTTGAAAATATAAAATGTATTTTGAAAATATTACTGTATAATGACAAGAAAACGTAATGATATTCATGATTTAAAAAAAAATCATCTATTAATACCTGTATATTCAAAGTGTAAGAACAAATATAAAAAAATGTAACTTGATGGTTACACTCATTTACTTTTTGTTTAAAATGGTATCAATATTTTTTAATGCATGACACCAACATGAATACAATATGAGTAAATTTCTAACAACTTGGCACATGCTTTTTAAACTAGATTTTTTTGAAAGATTTTTTTTTCTCATTCTCATAGTCATTTTCATTGACTGTGATAACAAATGTGGGTGGCCATTTGAAGCATGTGTTCATGCTTCTGACGTCATAACCATGACAATTTCTGAGCAACCCCTTTTCAGCTTTGTTTGATGGAATGTCATCAACTATAGGGTATGTGCACAAGCGTAATTTCGAACTTCCGTTATTGTCAGAAGTCGGCATGTCAGTTTCCGGTTTACGGCTGTTCATCCGCATCCGCTATAAACGAACAAGATGAGTGCTGCTGTTGTACGAAAAAAGAGTTGTTAAACACATCTAAGTTTCTAAGAACTGTAGGTGGATCTATCATCTAACGCCCGTTTCACACATACCCCGTTTGCAGTGTGTGTTGCGGTGCAGGAGCAACGCGCGCTATAGTGCTTTCACATATGATGCGTTTGCAGTGAATAACTGATCCGCGGCTGTACCACAAATACATACTTACTATTTTTATTTAAAATCCAGAAGTTGTGCTGCAACTTTTATTTCAAAAAAAGTTGTCAGCATTGCGATTCTCTTTGTACACACTCTTTAATGGACGTATGCACGTTTAAACACAATTTAAACAATGCAAGTAGGGCTATTATTCCATGCATTACTTATATTAAGTTGCTCAAGCAAGTGGTCAAATTTACTATATTAAAATGGCAAATATTTTAAATTAAAACTTAAAATTGGCAAAAACAGCCGACTCACATGCCTTTTCTTTTGCATTTAAATTGTAATAGCCTACAATAGATCTTGCATGTCACAAAGAACGAATCGGTTACCTAACGTAACCTCGGTTCCCTCTAGAAGAGGGAACGAGTATTGCGTAAGCTAGCTTACGCTGCGGGAAAGATTCATCTTTGCTGAGATATTGAAGCCAAAAAATTATTTCATAATTTGTATCCATTGACAACGCAGTTCCTCTGCGGCAGACCTAGAGCAGGCTAGCTAGCAGCTCATTGGTTCGCTCAGAGAGAACTGCTTAAGCCTATGGGAGAGCGGGGCTGAACCCGCTTCCAATGAGAGGCGCCCGCGCGCTCATTGCGTCATGGCCCGCCAGAATGGGCGTGGCTATGGTGTATATAACAGTCTCTCCCAGGCTTATATGTTGATTTATTTCAGCGTGAAGCGAAACGCTAGTAGCGCAAGCACGGCCGGGAACGCAATACTCGTTCCCTCTTCTAGAGAGAACCGAGGTTACGTTAGGTAACCGATTCGTTCTCTTACGAGAGGTTCTCTCGTATTGCGTAAGCTAGCTTACGCTGCGGGAACACCTGGTCAACGCCGTGCGCGCTATGAATCCACTCATGAATCCCAGGGTGATACCGGGAGATTTTTAACGTGGAGTGAATGTATTATGAGGCCGGCCGAGCGGGCACATGAAGTGTATACATAAGCATGTATGATGAAGTGTATAAGCATTTAAGGAGAGCACAAGGGGCGAACCGGTTGTGTGAGGGACTCCCAGTAATGCAGCTTCTTAGGGAGCTGGTCGTTAGACAGCTAGTAATTTTGCCTGCAAGGCGGGAACTTCCAAGTTGTAAAATCTGACAAAAGTGGACGGGGAGGCCCATCCCGCGGCCACACAAATGTCATGAATGGAAATTCCACAGGACCATGCCCACGATGAGGCCATGCCTCTAGTGGAGTGCGCCCTGATGCCCAGAGGGCAGGGCAGGCATTTAGATGCGTAAGCAGAGGCAATAGCGTCTACTATCCATCTAGACAGTGTCTGTTTAGAGGCGGCCAGACCTTTGGTGCGCCCCCCAAACGACACGAAAAGCTGCTCAGCGCGTCTGAACGCGGCAGCGCGCGTAGTGTACAATCTCAGAGCCCGCACCGGGCAGAGGAGATTGGCGTCGCGCTCACTATCGGATGAAGGCAGAGCTGATAGGGAAATAATCTGAGCCCTGAACGGGGTACCAATCGCCTTCGGGACATAGCCATGTCTAGGTTTGAGAATGACAACAGAGTCATTCGGTCCAAACTCGAGACACGCGGCGCTGGATGAGAGCGCGTGAAGATCCCCCACGCGTTTTACTGAGGACAGAGCCGTCAGAAAAACGGTTTTGAGCGAGAGGTATTTTAGGTCCACAGACTCGAGCGGTTCGAACGGGGGTGCTTTCATAGCTTCGAGAACTGTAGAAAGATCCCAGATAGGAACCGAGGGGGGGCGCGGAGGGTTCATCCTCTTAGCTCCCCTGAGGAAGCGGATGACTAACTCGTCTTTGCCCAGGGACTGAGCGCGTCGGGGTTCAGAGAACGCCGCGACGGCTGCCACGTAAACCTTGAGAGTGGAGGGGGACCTGCCCTTGTCCAGCATCTCTTGAAGGAAAACAAGCAAAGACGGCACCTCGCATGACCGTGGGTCCAGATGTTTGTCGGTGCACCATTTTGAGAACACAGACCATTTAGACGCATAGAGCCTTCTCGTGGAAGGTGCTCTAGCCTGTATGATAGTGTTTCTTACTCCTTCTGGCAAATCGACGAATAGTCGTTGATCACCCATGCATGTAGCTCCCAGCGCCGTGGATGGGGGTGCCAGATCGTGCCGCGAGCTTGAGAGAGGAGATCTGCTCTGACTGGAATGGGCCACGGGGCTGTCTGTGACAGCTGAGTGAGCTCCGGAACCCAATTCTGATTCTCCCAACGCGGGGCTATGAGGAGCACCGAGTGGCGTGTGTCCCTGATCCTCTGAATTACCTGTGGTAGTAGAGCGATCGGACGGAAAGCATAGAGCGGGCGGCGAGGCCATTCCTGGGCTAGCGCGTCCTCGCTCCTTGAGAAAAATATTGGGCAGTGAGCGTTCTCTTCTGACGCGAAGAGGTCCACCTCTGCTCTGCCGAATAGCCGCCACAGTATTTGGACTGTTTGTGTGTTCAGGGACCATTCTCCTGAGGAGATGAGGTTCCTGGACAGTATGTCTGGACCGTCGTTCAGATGGCCCGGCACATGCGTCGCTCTGAGCGAGAGCAGGCGGCTCTGAGACCAAACTAAAATGCGGTGTGTCAGTAGGAAGAGATTCCTGGACCTGACACCGCCCTGACGGTTGAGATAGGAGACCACAGCCATGTTGTCCGAACGGATCAGGACGTGGTGTCCCCGAATGAGCGGGAGGAAGCGCGAAAGCGCGTTCTCGACCGCAAGCATTTCCAGACAGTTTATGTGTAAGGGGCTTTCCTGTGTCGACCAATGGCCGAAGGCCGGTGAGCCCTCGCAGACTGCACCCCAACCCGTGTTGGATGCATCTGTTGAGATGACTTTTCGGCGGGAAAAGGTCCCCATCGTGACGCCCTGTCGAAACCATTCTGCTACTGTCCATGGCTGCAGCGCCGTGAGACATGTCTGCGTAACTCTGATCAGCTGGCGGCCCGTGTTCCACGCGCGGTGGGGTACACGGCTGTTTAACCAAAGCTGAAGCGGACGCATGTGCAGAAGGCCCAGCTGAAGCACAGCGGAGGCTGAGGCCATGTAACCCAGCATCCTCTGAAAAGTTTTCAGAGGTGAGCGGGTGCCCATCTGAAACGAGGCGGCCAGTCGCTGTACACTGCGCGCGCGCTGTGTAGACAGGCGAGCCGTCATCGTGACCGAGTTCAAATCTATTCCTAGAAAGGAAATCGATTGACTGGGTTGAAGGGAGCTCTTTGTCCAGTTGACAGAGAGGCCCAGCGTTTTCAGATGGTCGAGGAGAACTGCGCGGTGCGACAGAAGCTCCGTCTGTGATTGGGCCAAAATCAGCCAGTCGTCCAGATAATTCAATATGCGCAGCCCCTGGCTCCGCAGGGGGGCGAGCGCCGTATCCATGCACTTCGTAAATGTGCGGGGCGCCAGGGATAAGCCGAACGGGAGAACGGCGTATTGATAAACATGACCCTCGAAGGCGAAACGTAAGAATGGCCTGTGACGGGGATTTATCTGGATCTGAAAATAGGCGTCTTTCAGGTCTAGAGAGATGAACCAGTCCCCCTGGCGCACCTGCGCGAGGAGTTTCCTGGTAGTGAGCATCTTGAACGGTCTCTTCATGAGCACTTTGTTCAAAGACCTGAGATCTAAAATCGGTCTGAGGCCGCCGTCTTTCTTGGGAACCAGAAAATAACGGCCGTAAAACCCCGACTCGGTCATAGATGGTGGGACTCTCTCTATGGCGCCCTTTTGCAACAGCGTCGCAATTTCTGAGCGGAGCGTGCCGGCGGCCAGCGGGCTGACAGTAGATTCGAGCCGCGCGCGCGCACGAGGCGGGCGGCGGCCAAACTGTAGCAGATAGCCGTTCTTTATAATGCTTAGTACCCACGGGGAAATGCCTGGAATGGCTTCCCACGCTTTGGAGCATGCGGCTAGTGGCCGAATGGCTATATCGCCCTGATTGCTGCACATAGCGGGCTGGACACGGTGTGTGGGCGCGCTTTGAATGTGTGTGGCAACGGGATTTGCACTCAGAGAGGAGTCTATGGGCCGTGAAACAGAGCGAGCAGAGAGGGGACACGCGCACGAGCTCGTGGGCGTGTTTATGTTCTCTGATATTAGAGCGGGCTGTGCCCGTTTCATGTGATGGGGCTCTGATAGAGACACGGGATATGTTATGCTTGTGTGTATGGGTGAGCACATGATTGTGGGCACATTTTCTACACAACTGGCAAATTTTCTCTTTTTGAGATTTCTCTGGGTAGCCGTAAAAACGGCTTTTTGTCGCTCGCAAGCGGGCTGGGACACCGGCTTGTTTGTGGCGGTCAACACTACAGCAGTCGGCGAAATAACGGGGACTGGCAGAGGGCGAAGCTTTGACGGCGGTCCGGCCGCAGCGGGAGAGCACCGTCGTTTTCTTGACTTTGCTAGGCAGACTTCTGATGATCAGGCTTCAGCGTGATCTTAGGTCGCGGGCCTCGTGGGGGCGGCGGTCTGCGGCGGTTGTCAGAGCGAGAGCGAGGGCGGCCGCCCTGTCTGCGCTGGGCTGTTGAGTCTGCGGAGGGGGGCGCTGTGGTGGAGCTCTGGCAGGAGGCTCGCGAGAGCGGCCCGCGGAAGAGCTAGCGCGGCGGGGCAGAAACAAATTCATCGCCTGAGTAGCTTTCTGGACCTCAGAAAAGCGATCGACGATTCCCGTGACAGCAGATCCAAAAAGGCCCGTCGGGGAGAGGGGCGCGTTAAGAAACGCGGCGCGCTCAGAATCTCCCATGTCGGCGAGCGTGAGCCATAAGTGTCTCTCGGCAACACAAAGGCTGGCCATGCATCTCCCCAGAGCTTGTGCGGCGGCTTTAGTGGCGCGAAGGGCGAGGTCCGTAGCACTTCTCAGATCCGTGACAGCGGGGGAGGGGTTTCTACCGCCTTCGGCCCACTCACGGAGAATATCGCTCTGTAATACTTGGAGGACAGACATAGAATGTAGCGCTGCGGCGGCCTGAACGGCGGCGGCGTAGGCGCGAGCATGAAAGCTCGAGGTCGCTCTGCAAGCTTTCGAAGGAAGCGTGGGGGAAGAGCGCCATCTAGCAGAGGGCGGGCAGAGGTGTGCGGCGACCAAGTCCTCGACGGGCGGCATGGCTGAGTAACCTTTTTCGGCGGCTCCGTCCACCGAACGCAGCGAGGCGGATATATCAGAGCGGTTTCTAGCCGAGAGCGGGGCATTCCAGGACTTCGTCAGCTCAGCGTGAAGTTCAGGCAGGAATGGGGCGGCCCGGTTGCACGCGGGGGTCGAGCGCCGATGAAAAAAGCTGCCGTCCATCCGGTTCGGGGCCTGCTCGGGTGGAGGAGACCACTCGAGACCGAGGCGTTCGACGGCCTGTGAGAGGAGGCGCATTAGTTCCTCCTCTATCCCGGCGCGGATCCCCGCTGACTCTCTCGTGGAACCGAGAGATGACCATTCTTCACTGTCTGATGCGAGCAGTGAACAGGAGTCCTTCTCCTCCGCGGCGTCATCGGAAGCGACAGAGCGGCCACTCGGCGGCAACTGTATGTCCGGCAGGGGCGGGGAGGGAGAGCGGGAGGCGGCGGCGGCGGCCCGCATGGTTCCGCTGGGGGCTCCGGCGGCCTCTGGGAGCGGCGTTTCTTCTTACGCGGCGAAGAGGGAGGCGGCGCGGGAGCGGATTTTGCTGCCAGAAGTCGTGCCCGCAGGGACGACAACGGCAGGCTCTCACAGAAGTCTCATCCTCCATCCGCGAGGGCGAGTTCTGCGTGCTCGAGTCCCAGGCAGAGAGCGCAGATGACATGGCGGTCTCCGTCCTCGAGACGAGCGCGGCAAGAGCCGCAGGAAAAACGAGACATCTTTAAAAAGACGCTCGGCTCTTTTAGATATAAATAGAGAAAAGAGAAGGATACAGTCGTCGGATGGCGCTAGCTTGCAGGGCGGCTGAAGGTGGCGAAGACGGCCGGCTTCTTCAGGGTCCGGGAGCTCGCTAGAGTGATGCCTTCTCGACGGCGACGGCTTTTCTCAGGACAGCAGAAGCGTGCAGCTTGCTGAAGATGAAATGAATCAACATATAAGCCTGGGAGAGACTGTTATATACACCATAGCCACGCCCATTCTGGCGGGCCATGACGCAATGAGCGCGCGGGCGCCTCTCATTGGAAGCGGGTTCAGCCCCGCTCTCCCATAGGCTTAAGCAGTTCTCTCTGAGCGAACCAATGAGCTGCTAGCTAGCCTGTTCTAGGTCTGCCGCAGAGGAACTGCGTTGTCAATGGATACAAATTATGAAATAATTTTTTGGCTTCAATATCTCAGCAAAGATGAATCTTTCCCGCAGCGTAAGCTAGCTTACGCAATACGAGAGAACCTCTCGTAAGAGAACTTGTTTTTCCACCTCCACGAATGAGACGAGTGTTGTTCATTATGTCGCCTTAATTGTAGTTTTCCTTGATTTACCCCGGTCTTCACAGTCTTCAGATGACTGTGAAAAATAGTAGTACCGGTATATTAAATGCATTTATGGTGAGATTACTAAATTTTATTTAATGAAACGCACTTAGGCCTATGGGGAAATTACTACATTTTCAGGTCAATCTTTGTGCATTTTGACCACGAAACATGCGGTGTCACTTTAATGCAGCACAGCAGAAATAGATTCGGTGCAGAAACGATCGCTGCACTGCTGTTATACGTGCCGCATCTGGAACGGTGTGAAAAGTGAAAGCCCTAACCTGTTAACATGGTGCGTTAGGAGCACTGCTGTGTGCCACTTTGCTCTGCTTCAAGTTGCTAACAGCCATTTGAGCTTCCACCGCTTCCCGAAAAACACCAACCTTCGTGCGCAGTGGCTGCACAAAATAGACATTTTGGGCGACGCGCAAAAAAAAAAAAGTATTTGTGGTACAGCCGCGGATCAGTTATTCACTGCAAACGCATCATATGTGAAAGCACTATAGCACGCGTTGCTCCTGCACCGCAACACGCACTGCAAACGGGGTATGTGTGAAACGGGCGTTAGATGATAGATCCACCTATACAGTTCTTAGAAACTTAGATGTGTTTAACAACTCTTTTTTTTCGTACAACAGCAGCACTCATCTTGTTCGTTTATAGCGGATGCGGATGAACAGCCGTAAACCGGAAACTGACATGCCGACTTCTGACAATAGCGGAAGTTCGAAATTACGCTTGTGCACATAGCCTATTGCACTCTTATTTCAGAAGAGCAAGGCAAAATCCTGTTTTCCTTGAAATGTCATGTCTACGTAAAAAGCAGACGTTGAATAAATTGGAATAAATCCATGTAAATAAAAATATTTAATAATTACAAGATAATAAGCATTTTCACTTGAGATTGCAGTAGAGTGGTGGACGAAAAGGCAAACTGTTATCAAAATATAATGATCCATAGTTTGTTCTTCTTGCTGTTGCTTTCTGTTTGCATCATGACCTTTCTAGTGACTGTGTGGAGAATTCCCTGCGTTCTGTCTTCTTGCTGTCTAGCTGTGCGTCATGCTCTAATCCTTGTGAGGCCTATGGCAAATCAAATGACCTTCTCTGTGATTGCAACAATTATTATAATTTTTTTTGCCTTTGTTTGTGGTTTCAGTGTTTTACAGATTTCCAAAATCTTTATGGATGCCATCAGAGAGCTGAGGAATCTTTACTGGCATTAAGATGTTCTCTGCGACACTGAGATCAGTTGAAAAACGAAAGAACATACTAATGACAAATATCAAATATTGTTGAGAACTGAATGAGCGTATAATAGACCAAAACTGGATAGTGGCGGGGTGGGTGTGCTATACAATAAGGACAAATCTTAAACAAGCTCAATCCTGCCTGTTCATTTTGAATGTTCAGAAAATCACACGCATCACAGAACCACAGAATTTCAGGGGGCAGCTGTTGCATGCAGAGTCTGACGTTCAAACAAAGGGTGTTACTAAACATTATTACAATGCAGGATAGCAAAAAATAAATAAAAAAAATAATTGATTGATAGCATTGATAAAAGAGGAATGTGGATTATTTCCTCTGCATTATGACGTCAATGTTTATTATAGACAAAGCAATAATCACGTTGACAACAACATTAAAGGGACAATGACATACGAGTGACAACGATAAAGAACAACTCTTTTTATTCATGTTATAGTCTCATATGGTTTTAAATGTCATGTGGTGCAACTTTTGTGGGTTAAACTTTACTTAAAGCCTTTATGTATAATGCATTATAAAAGTATTCGTAATGTACGTTATAATAAATGATATATTTTCATAAATAATTGTAAAATGCATTATAATATTTGCAGATTCCTTGTTACATCTGAAATTGGTTGTTTGTCATGTGGTTTAATGCATTATACTCTCTAAAGCTAGAGGCATAAGTATTATAATGTATGGTTACTCATGACACCATACAATACATTATAAGGTGCATTAAAAGGCACAATTAATGCATTAAAATACTTTTATAATATATATTTATATATAGTTACGATTTGCGTGGAAGCAAAGGCGGAAGTCGGATCTAGATGCAGCAGTAGACTTTAATAATCACAGACTAGGGTAACTTAGATCTCAGAGAAACTCGAGGAGCGTACACATACAGGCAATCACATACATTCAATAACTGACCATGAACAAAAGAGCAGACAGGATTAAATACACAGACGGGATGAGGGAACAAGACACAGCTGGGGCAAATCAGAACACAGGTGAATAAACTGAACACTAACAAGGAGCGGGAAAACTGGGAACAGGACTGAACCAAATACACAATGACGGGGAAAACTCAGGGAAACAGATACAGAACAGACATAACTATAACATTATCCCCCCCTTCCATAAGGCGTGTCCCCGCGCCGAATAAACATCAAATAGGGGCGGGAGGGTGGGCGCCCTGGAGGCTGACGAGGGCGTGGCTTGCCCGGAACAGGAAGCCTCCAGGGCGGAGCAGGACGTGACGGCGGCCAGGGCGGAGCAGGATGAGGCGAAGGCCAGGGCGGAGCAGGACGAGGCGAAGGCCAGGGTGGAGCATGGCGTGGTGAAGGCCAGGGTGGAGCATGGCGTGGCGAAGGCCAGGGTGGAGCATGGCGTGGCAAAGGCCAGGGTGGAGCATGGCGTGGCAAAGGCCAGGGCGGAGCACGATGAGATGGTGGCCAGGTCGGAGCAGACTCAGACGAGGGTGAGGACCATGTCGATGTCGTCTCCATGGCCCTCACGGAGTACCTTCTGCCCCCCCCCAAAAAATACTTGGGGAAATCCTCGGGAGGAACCTCCAGGTGGTAAATGGGTTCCGGGCAGGCCTCCCGGAGCTTAAAGGGCGCAGGCAGGACGAGGCGCAGAGGCGGGGCCGGCAGGGCGAGGCGCAGAGGCGGGGCCGGCAGGGCGAGGCGCAGAGGCGGGACCGGCAGGGCGAGGCGCAGAGGCGGGGCCGGCAGGGCGAGGCGCAGAGGCGGGGCCGGCAGGGCGAGGAGTCCGGGAACGCCCTCCGTAGCCTGGCGAAGTAAACGAGTCCTCCTCCTCCTTCTGCGACGACGCTTCACTGGGCTTGATTCACTACTGGACGTACTTGACTCAGTAGACTCACTTGACTCGGTAGACTCACTTGACTCGGTAGACTCGGTAGACTCACTTGACTCACTTGACTCGGCGGCACTTGACTCACTTGACTCGGCGGCACTTGACTCGCTTGACTCGGCGGCACTTGACTCGCTTGACTCGGCGGCACTTGACTCGCTTGACTCGGCGGCACTTGACTCGCTTGACTCGGCGGCACTTGACTCGCTTGACTCGGCGGCACTTGACTCGCTTGACTCGGCGGCACTTGACTCGCTTGACTTGGCGGCACTTGACTCGCTTGACTCGGCGGCACTTGACTCGCTTGACTCGGCGGCACTTGACTCGCTTGACTCGGCGGCACTTGACTCGCTTGACTCGGCGGCACTTGACTCGCTTGACTCGGCGGCACTTGACTCACTTGACTCGGCTCTTGACTCACTTGACTTGGCACTTGACTCACTGGATTCACTTGATTCACTTGACACGGCACTTGATTCACTTGACTTGGCACTTGACTCGGCACTTGACTCACTCGATTCACTTGATTCACTTGACACGGCACTTGATTCACTTGACTTGGCACTTGACTCACTTGACTTGGCACTGGACTCACTTGATTCACTTGATTCAGCACTTGATTCACTTGACTCGGGACTTGATTCGGGGCTAGATTCACTTGACTCGGGACTTGACTCACTTGACTCGGGACTTGACTCACTTGACTCGGGTTCGTCGAGGCTGAAGCGACGTGCGGGTTCGGAAGACAGAAGCTCAGCCTCAGGCATGTCGATCTCGGCAGGAAGAAGCTCAGGCATGTCGTGGAAAGCGGGCTCGACTCGGTTCACGTGAAGCGCAGGCTTGTGGAGCGTGGTCTCGGCTGAGCAGCTGAAGTGAAGCGCGGGCGCGACCGGGCTGACGTTAAGCGCAGGCTCTCGCAGCTTCTCCTCCACGCCCACAGTAAACGGGGAACCGCTCCACAACAGGGCCAGGTCAACGTACCATTCTAAAGATCCGTGAGGACCAGGTTCGGGCATCAGAGACCGGAGTGGTTCCGATAATCCTCCGCGGAAGAAGATCTTCAAGCCGTGGGTGTTCATTTGCGCGAGATATGCCAGCTCGAGGAATTCTGCGACATAATCCTCGATGGCGCGATTCTCCTGGCGAAGACGGAGGATCTGGACATCAGGACTCCAGGTAGGCATGGCTGCTAGATCCTAGTGGGTCAGTTATTCTGTTACGATTTGCGTGGAAGCAAAGGCGGAAGTCGGATCTAGATGCAGCAGTAGACTTTAATAATCACAGACTAGGGTAACTTAGATCTCAGAGAAACTCGAGGAGCGTACACATACAGGCAATCACATACATTCAATAACTGACCATGAACAAAAGAGCAGACAGGATTAAATACACAGACGGGATGAGGGAACAAGACACAGCTGGGGCAAATCAGAACACAGGTGAATAAACTGAACACTAACAAGGAGCGGGAAAACTGGGAACAGGACTGAACCAAATACACAATGACGGGGAAAACTCAGGGAAACAGATACAGAACAGACATAACTATAACTTTTATATATATATATATATATATATATATATATATATATATATATATACATATATATATATATATATATACATACATATATATATATATATATATATATATATATATATATATATATACAGTATATATATACACACACACACACATATATATATATATATATATATATATATATATACACACTCTCACAAACACATATAAACACATTATAAACACATATAAACACATATAAACACAAGATCAACAGTATTGATCTTTTTATTGATCTGCCTTACTTAAAGGTATAGCGGAGGATTTTCTTTTTCCGGGTGGATCATCAAGACTATTGGTCCTCCTAGTTGTCAATCATTCTGGTGATATTCATGGTTATGAAAAAGCTGTCTGAGGATAAGCTGGTTTTACTACTTAAGTGAAAAAAACAGCATTTAAGGGAAATCCTTAGTGTTTTTGACGTTTCACTTAAAGAAACCCTTAAGTAATAATTTTTTTTTAAATTGGAGAGGGCGGGTCCCTATACCTATTATACCTATACCTTTAAGGTGGACGTTGACGCAATTTTCTTCTAGAAACAAACTTTGTTGTATTATTTTCATGTTATCACTGTGAAGCTGCTTTGATACAATCTGTTGTAAAAAGTGCTATATAAAGGTGACTTGACTTGACTGACATTATATGATGATTTGATGCTTAAAAAAACATTTCTTATGAGCAATGTTTTTGTGGAAATATTGGTAGTAGTCTATACTATATATAGTAATAATATTATAGACAAACTAACTGTTATCTTAATTATGATATCAGGACAGATACTACCCTTAGATTTTTAAAGAGCTGGATATTGGCATCCCAGCTTCAAAGCTCATATGTTACACAGCTTATTTATTGTCATATTTTTTTTTAATTCCGCAGCTGAAGGACTGATGAACTGCAGGTTAACCACCACCCAGGGCCTATTAGCACTGCACGTTCCTCTACGTGCACATGATCTTTTCATGCTGAATTCCTTGTGTATCTGCAAACCAATACCTGCTCAAACATTCATGTGTGGTCTCTGAGCATGTAGGGAGGTCAAAGTTCACCTGTGTTTGCAAACAGATAATTAAATGAGCCTTCGTTTCTTTAGCATGGTCAAACAACCATGGCCAAATGGTGTACAGGTTTCAATACACACGGCATGGTCTCTGCCTCTCGCATGTCATGCTTTTGATTCAGCTAAGAAAATAATAATGACTTATCTCTGGCTGCAATAAAAACTGTGTCATTCTGAGCTTTGCGTGGTGTGTACAGTCTCTCTGTCTGTTCTGTCCTGTGCTTGTAGAGACTGGCCCATCACATCAGCTTGACGTGATCCACCCTTGGGGAAAAACGCAGAACATTTATTTCACATCAGGCATTGGCACTGAGGTGCTTGTTTTCCATGGGCTGCTTTCCCCAGCTGGCCTATTTTTTTCCTCAATGTCTTTTCAAACTTCTGTACATGTCCCCGAATGTCAACTTCCTGAACACACTGATCGACACCACAGAAAAAAAAAACGCTTTACTGACTGGATATATAACACACAATATATGCAAATGAGCTCTTTCTT